>NC_060123.1:20550956-21168610 GCF_021461395.2 Schistocerca americana
TGTAACCATTCCCTCTTCATTAATTATGTTTTTGCTGAACGCACTGAGCTTGTGTCTGTGTACTTGCTGCTGACTTAGTCCCGTTCGATAACAATTTAAAAACGTTTGCATTCTTACACCGCTGAAAGTTAATTCTAGGTTTGTGAAACATAACTTGCGATTTTTTGAGTCTTAAGAAAGTGTTTACATTTTTGGCATATGAAATATGAAATTTTTCCTAGGAACTGTATCACATATTGTTACAACAGAATAAAAAAATGCCCCTATCGTAGCACAAAAAAAGCGAATATGTCTTGGGCAGAGTTAGGGATGTAAAAGAAGGGAACTAGATTTTCGATTTACCTGGAAGCTTCAAAGACATTTAAATAAAACGCTTTACCTATTCGCGCATTTTACTTGTTGGTATTAGTGCCCATTTTATGCAATATAACGTATCGTGTCAAGTAAAGTAACATAATACATGTCATGTCGTGTAACATGACACATGTCATCGTGTCGTCCAGCATGCTATTTATCATTTCGAGCAATACAACACACATGTAATTGAAGTTCTGGATGTAGGCATTTCCACTTTGGAGTACTTCCTGTTATAGATGCTCCCACACTTTCAGATACCTCCTTTTGAAGACGCATCCCACTCTCTTGAAAAACTTAAGTTTGTGTGTATTAGTTCACACCTCTAACCATACTTACAGCAGTGTGTGGATCTAAGAGAGCTCACTTTGCTGGGGACGTAGGGTTAACTCGTAAAAAAGCGCGAATATTGGGAGACGTTTTGATTTAAATGTTCTTGAAGCTGACGGATAAGTCGAAGAGCTGGTTCCTTTCTTTTACATCGTAACTCTGCCCGGAACATACTCGCCTTCTTTTGGGCTATGACAGGAGCGTTTTTCATACTGATTCACAACTTCCATTCTAACATAACTTTGTCATCAGATCGCCATAGCTCGGTAACCGATGCAGATTTTTATTGACTAGGGCGACGACTGATCCGGTACTACTGGCTTTCGATCCATGTCGCTTGTATGATAAAGATTTCACAAAACAACAGGATGACCACTAATTACATGTATTTGTCTGCTTTCTTACAAAATTGGCGCGCAAAAAAACGAAAACTGACTGAAAATATGCTTCTGCACGTAAAATACGAATGAAGTTAGATTTTTGAAAGAAATGTTTTTCTTCGTTTCATTCACATTAAACCATTCCCGCGCATTCAATTCACGTAATAACGAATTTTACGTGCTACGCGTAGCTCGACTTAAAGCAATTGTATCTCAACAACGGATAACGATTACTGTATAGAAAAAATTGTTTTGACTTTAACCATTTATCTACCTTCCTGCAAATTTTGGACCGGTTAATACAAGTTTAAAGTAGAAGTGGCGCGCATCGAAAGCCTTGCAGAAAAGCAAGATTTTTTTCAAATGGTTAAAATATGCCTTAGACCATTTCGTACCTTAGACTGACCTCCACACCACAAGGTGTCCTGCGGAGTGTAGATGTAGATGTTAACACTTCTTTGAGGATCAGTAGCCGAACTATTTCCAAGTGCCAGTAAAACTGAACAAAAGAAACAATGTTACATTATTCGTATAGAAACAAGAAATCTTACGCGTAAGGAATACCATTCGTTACGTGGTCTGATGTACTTCGTTATTTCTGCATTTCCTGCACTCTCTACTTGATTTATTCTTTGAAATATATCTTTCGTGATTAAAATATTTTGTGCTCTAGCATTACTCTGTTGCAGATTGCCATTTATTGAAGCCCTTATGGGTTAAGTAGTATCGAAGATTTATTTTTCTCTCAAAATACAGCTAAACGGGGATGTACATGTGCTGGACTTATTTCTATTATCCTGGATCTTGAAATATGTTATGAGCCACCATTAATGTCACCACACGTTAATCCCACTGAAGGAATGTCGTGTGCATCATCAAAAAAATGTTCAAATGGCTCTGAGCACTGTGAGACTTAACACATCTGAGGTCATCAGTCCCCTAGAACTTAGAACTACTTAAACCTAACTAACCTAAGGACATCACACACATCCATGTCCGAGGCAGGATTCGAACCTGCGACCGTAGCGGTCGCGCGGTTCCAGACTGAAGCGCCTAGAAGCTTTCGGCCACAGCAGCCGGCTGCATCATCCATATGTGGCACGTGTACACCTTTCTCCCACATTCAGCCGATTATATGTTGTGTCTTCTGAGGCGGAGGTAGAGAACCACCCCGGAATTAGCGTAGCCTGTTGAGACTTGTGTGCTGTCTCGCTTTTATATCAGTTTATTGCATAATGTACTTATGTATCTAATATTTTGATCAGCTTTTTGCATCACGTATTATGTGTAACTTTAGAAGAACATTACTGTTTGTTCTTGGCTTCTTGGTCTGGCGTTCACCAACGCGCAGAGAGTGTTGATGCTGGCGTATGCTAAAGATGTTCGAGTAGTCGCTATTCGCACGCGCAGCTGAGAGTTAATTTGTGTTTGGTAACAGGCTGCACTTGTCTGACATCTTCGTTGCCTAGTATGATTTGTATTATGTGTAGGGCACGTGTCCTAATGTCTGCCTCGATGTTTTGTGCTAATGAGACGGAACCGTCAAAATAAACATATGGTTTGTTACATATTTGACGATTGCTTTGTTACCGTCACAAGCCTCTCCTGAACCCGGTAGAACAGAATCACACTATCGGTTAAAGTTTGGT
Organism: Schistocerca americana; assembly: GCF_021461395.2. Classification (NCBI taxonomy): domain Eukaryota; kingdom Metazoa; phylum Arthropoda; class Insecta; order Orthoptera; family Acrididae; genus Schistocerca; species Schistocerca americana. The sequence continues at coordinate 20,553,670 of NC_060123.1, forward strand.
TCTCTAGCCGTATGGAGCCCACCCGTTAGAAGCAGGACCAGAATCTTATCCAGCGAGAGGAAAGGAAGGGAGGAGTTTACTGATTGTTAGAAGGCGACGCTCTGCTTAGCCGGCGCGAGGTTTGAGGCGCCATGTCACGGATTGCGCGGCCCCTCCCGCCGGAGGTTCGAGTCCTCCGTCGAGCATCGGTGTGTGTGTGTGTGTGTGTGTGCTGATCTTAGCATAGGTTAGTTTAAGTAGTGCGTAAATCTAGGGACCGATGACCTCAGCAGTTTGGTCCCGTAGGAATTCACACACACACACACACATTTCTGCTTAGCCAGTATACCAGATCGGCAGGACTCCACCATACCGCTACATTTACAGACACACAGACCGAGCGATGTAGAATAGTGGCAAAGACACTCTAACAGAACCACCTAGTTTATTTCAGACCAATGGTGGGTGATTTATTTCGACAATGCTAGGACCAAAATCCTTGCAGTCCTTGACCAACTGAGCTGTTTTATCGCCTCTCTCATTGTTGACGAGACGTTCTTTCTTTTCGCATCACAAGACCCCCGACCCTCCCCATGTCAGAAAAACTCACTTCTCTCCAACCGACGGTACTCCCGCTGTATTTTCTCTGAGTATAAGGCAGTACAAAGAAGGCGCCACAAAAAAGGTAAATCAAGGTCATCCACCATCTTACATCATTGCCAGTTATTGATCATTTCAAATGTTAGTAAAAATTCCAAGAAAAGAATATTAGACACCTCTATCTTTAGTCTAGAATATGATGCAGCACTTTCCAAAACAAAATTCTCGTCAGTTGTAACGATAAAAAAATACTGGTTGCAATAAATTTTCAAGAAAAATATTTTTTTACGGGACCCTGTGGAAAGGAACAGAAGCTCTAACATAAGTGTATTAAAAATATATATATATTTGAACATTCTCAAAATTTATAGACGCATGTCATACGCATTTTATCGTGAAAACATGAAAATATTCCGAGATAAAAAATAAAATGCCGTAAGAGGTGTGAAACCATTTCGTCTGTGTAACGAAAAATATCGTCACTGGTGAATTTGCGTTCTGTCGGACCTCTTAGAAACGTCCAAAGAGAAAACCGTAAAATTAATTTTGGTAACGTCTGGGACATTGTTACTGTGCTGTTTCACCTGTGAACACAGATTTACACTGATCAGCCAGAACACTATGACCGCCGGCCTACTATCGACATAAACCCGTCCACGCGATAGCAGCGTCACGTGGGGAGGAATGGCTGCCAGTCAGACACACGTGCGGTGCACGTAGTACCAGTGAGTGCGCTGTTCTTGTGTGGGAGGGGGACGGCGCGCCATCTGTCTGAGTTTGACCGAAGGCAGATTGTGATGGCCAGGAGGCTCGACACGGGCATTTCGGAAACTGCATGAGTTGTCGGCTGTTCGAGGAGTGCTGTGTTGAGTGTCTTCAACACGTGGTGCAACAAAGGTGAAACCACGTTCAGACGCCTTCGGTTGGGCAGCCACCGCTCATTAAAGATGTTGGACGTCCTTGGCTGGGCAGACTGGTAAAACGGGACAGGTAGCAAACTGTCACGGAACTAACATGGAACACACAGTGCACCAAACACTTCTAACGACGGGCCTCCGCAGCCGACGACCCTTGCATGTGCCGATGTTAACACCACGACTGAAATGGGCAGTGACCATTGACCCTGGACGTAGGCGCAGTGGCAGAGCGTTGCACGGTCTGATGAATCCCGATACCTTCTTCATCGTGCGTATGGGAGGGCGCGAATCCTTCGTCTTCCAGGGGAACAGCTCCTTGACACCTTTGCTAGGGGACGGAGACGAGCTGGCGGCGGCACCATTATGTCCGGGGATACTCACGACGGCATCCATGCGTCCAGCGGAAGCACGTGTATGCACCATGACAGCCAAGACGTATCATACGCCGGTTGCACACCGCGTACGCCCCTTCACGACGGCCATGTTTCTCGACAGCAGTGGCACTTTTCAGCAAGATAATGCGCCATTTCACAGACCAGGAGTGTATTGCCAGGTCTGAACCCGACAGAATACGTTTTGGATGGGATTTGAACGTGGCATCAGAGCTCACCGCCCATCTCCCCGTAATTTAAGAGCATTATGTGACTTGAGTGTGCAGAAGTGGTGCCAACTTCCTGCAGTGACATACCAAGGCCTCATTGTTTCCATGCCACGACTCGTCGCCTCTGTTATCCGTGACAAAAGTGGACACATCGGCTGTTTCGGAGGTGGTCATACTGTTCTGGCTGATCATTGGATTTGCGACAGGCTCCGCGCGCGGCAGCACTTCCATGCCGCACCAGGGTTTTTGATTCGGCGGCTTGACTTATTAGGACAGAGAATATCCCTAACTCCCAAAGTTTGCAACTGTTACAGACCGTCCATCACTATACCCATCAGCCAAAATGCCGCTATAAGCTGTACAAAAGTAACCATAGGTTTTGGAAAGACATTCAATTGAAGCCGAATAAAATATATTATTTTGTTCGTATGGTTTTGTAAAACGCAAGTTTCATCTAAGTGCACTGCAGACCTGTTCTCCTCAGCACCCAATAAGTGCACCGTACGCAAATACTTCACTCTTGCTGCTGCAATGCCTCTACATAAGAAGTTTTTGTCCATGGTTAGACTTTCCGAATTGAAAATCAAATGGCGGCCGGGGTGGCCGAGCGGTTCTAGGCGCTACAGTTTGGAACCGCGGAACCGCTACAGTCGCAGGTTAGAATCCTGCCTCGGGCGTGGATGTGTATGATGTCCTTAGGTTAGTTGGGTTTAAGTAGTTCTAAGTTCTAGGGGACAGATGACCACAGATGTTAAGTCCCATAGTGCTCATAGCCATTTGAACCATTTTTTGACAACCACATGAGCAAAGAAGACCAAGAATGGAGGTCTCTGTGCCACAATAACTTTTCCCAGAGATCACTCTGTATTTTTCTGGCTGTCTCGTGCTTTACTCTGCTCTTATAACGAATTACAGTTCTGAGCACTAACTTCTTGTTAAAATTGTCAGATTCCGTAAATCTCTGTTCACTTTTATATCCCATTCTTGGAGAATCACACACATGGTTACATCTGGAGATTTATAATCTGGTGTAATGTTATGAGGCACAGAGGAAACTCAGAATAACCTCGAGAGGTCAACAACTGACCCACTGTGACACCCCCAAGTACCTCGGAGTGAAGTTGGACCGGTTCCTCACCTTAAAGGACCACTGGAGATTTATAATCTGGTGTAATGTTATGAGGCACGGAGGAAACTCAGAATAACCTCGAGAGGTCAACAGCTGACCCACTGTGACACCCCCAAGTACCTCGGAGTGAAGTTGGACCGGTTCCTCACCTTAAAGGACCACTGGAGATTTATAATCTGGTGTAATGTTATGAGGCACGGAGGAAACTCAGAATAACCACGAGAGGTCAACAACTGACCCACTGTGACACCCCCAAGTACCTCGGAGTGAAGTTGGACCGGTTCCTCACCTTAAAGGACCACTGGAGATTTATAATCTGGTGTAATGTTATGAGGCACGGAGGAAACTCAGAATAACCTCGAGAGGTCAACAACTGACCCACTGTGACACCCCCAAGTACCTCGGAGTGAAGTTGGACCGGTTCCTCACCTTAAAGGACCACTGGAGATTTATAATCTGGTGTAATGTTATGAGGCACGGAGGAAACTGAGAATAACCTCGAGAGGTCAACAACTGACCCACTGTGACACCCCCAAGTACCTCGGAGTGAAGTTGGACCGGTTCCTTACCTTAAAGGACCACTGTACACATACGAACATGAAAGTCAGTGCGAGGAACAACGTTATTAGGAAACTGACCGGCAACAACTGGGGAGCACACCCACAGGTCCTCCGCACCTCTGCCCTCGCTTTGTGCTTCTCCGCTGCTGAATATGCAGCACCTGTATAGCAGAACTCCAGCCATGCCAAACAGGTAAACATTGCCCTAAAGGAAACAGGACGAATTGTAACCGGCTGGTTGCGGGCAACTCCTGTTGACAAAATCTACCACCTCATGGGCGTGGCACCTCCATACATTCGAAGAAGAACAGTAGCTGAAGTGGAAAGAAAGAAGCAGGAAATGGATCAGAGACACCCCCTGTGTGGATGCGAACATCAAACACCAAGACTCAAATCGAGAAAAAGTTGCCTCCGAACAACGCCACCAATCTAGACATCACCAGAAGACCTTTGGATACAACTCTGGCGTAGCTCATCATCAGAGAAATATTGGGACAACCCCAAGGAAGAACTTGCTACAGGTCATCATCTCCCATGCACGACTTGGAAGGTACTCAATAGACTGAGGACTGGAGTATCTCGGTGTAAGGAGAACTTGAAGAAATGGGGATACACCTCAGGGGACGAACTATGTGAGTGTGGTGAACCTCAAGACCATCAGCACCTACTCAACTGCAGGAAACTGTCGGAACCTGTGTCCATGGACGATCTGATTATCGCCAATGATAAGGCAGTCCGTGCAGCGGAATTCTGGGCAGCACATGGAATATAAATATGCACATATTCTATGTAATAATTGTAATATATGTGTATGATATGCTATGTATGATAAATCATATTTAATATGTTATGTTCTGGACACGTATAAATAAATAAATACAAAATCTGGAGATGCTGCCTATGTCAGAATACTGTTATTGCTGCATAAGTCGATTCCGAAATACCACAAATTTTTGCTGTCAATTTTTGAATTAGCGCAGTATTTATGTTATTGCTGGTTTCTTTACTGGTTGGCGACATCAGTAAAGTAAGTTTCGAATGTCTTGTCGCCCTTTGCCCACACCGACCGGTGTAGCACTATACGTTGGCCCTTGCTCCTGCGTTACGCTCACTACAAAATACAATTCATAGCACCTCTTCCACGGAAGACTAAAACTACACGTAAACACACGAGACCGCGCGGCAGCGCTGACGGTTACCCTTCACGGCCACAGTGTGTATATGGCAACAAAACTATCAAGCGAGAAAAATCACAGCGCTTCACGTCTGTAGATGTCACTTAGTGGGTGCGACCTTAGGTTGTCTACTTTGGTGACCATCTCTAGGAATAATTGAGAAGAAAAGTCCCAGAACGAACATCATCGCTGAAAGTAAAATCAGATATACGAAAGAATATGTAAGTTGAGAATTTGGGACCTACTAGGTCCTTCGTTGGCGGCGGTAGGTGAAGTACTGTAGACTTACTGAAGAGAGACAGTGTAGTCAGCAGTGTCCCTCTGAATCTAGGTCCTGCAATCGGCTATTGCAGCAAGATCCTGCGTTAGCGCAGCGGATGCGGTAGACGATTTGTAATCCGGCAGTTCAATTTTATCTTCTATCAAGCGGTACAATGGTAATGACACTCGGAACCTTGAGCGACACTTTTATGCTGCTATTGTAGAGAGAAAATTTATCGGTGGATGGTGTTGTGTAAGACATATTTATCACGGTGACTCGCATGCCGGTGAAATGTTACTACAACGAAAGGCTTCCATCAGGCTGTGAACCGCCTGACATTACAGGTATTGCAAGCGAAACGTAACAGCAGACAATTTGCATGCTGGCATACAGACGAGACGGCTGCAGTTGGCTGACACACGTCACTCAGTCGCACTGCCTGACACAGGGCGCCCTGGGACCGCTTGCTGCCTGGCGGCACGCAAATGAAGCGCCGATATGCGATCTGGCGAGGCAGTAGCGCGCCTTTCAAGGCAGAGAGCCGCAGCCGCAGCCGCGCGGAATATCGATTGTCGCTGTCCTTCCTCAGTCCGGCCGATACGACACGGCGCCGACGTGACAGAATAATGCTCACCCGCTGTCGTCGCTTTCTAGGATCTCTCTGCGCTGCCAGGACGCATTTGCTTTTCGTGAGGTTTATCTACGTCCGTTCTACGACAAATATCCGACAGTATGCCGTGATAATAAATCTAGCCTACCGTGCGGCATTAGTTATTTCTGACAATACGGCTGAGTGTCGCCCGTTCATTTCCGTGTCTCGTGGCGATGTGCTTTCTCACACTTTGCTCAGACGACCACACAGACATCCATCATTGCTTTTTGGGCACTGAATAACTTTGTCAGTGGACTTTCACAAACAGTGTCCGCACAAAGGTCTGATCTTGGATCACCCACAAGAGAATATCTTAGCGTACAAGAACGGACATCCTGGCTAGGTTCTCTATCAGTTTTTTTAAATCATACAGTGAAATTGTTTGCCTATTGCAGGTGGCCCCTTTCCTCAACTCCCGTAACTCAAAAGGCGCATCGTCGTTGACAATACATTTGGAGTTCGTCCCGAAATTAAGTTTTTCTTTTTAATCTTCGTAGTGACCAATTCCGGGCATGTAACAACTCTCTCTTTTTTATTTGTTGATCCTATTTTTCCGGCACACCTTCAGCTTCTCCTCATCTTACCTTGTTCCTGATTTTTTATTTTCTTTTACGTGAAAGCATCCTAAATTTAGTATTTTAGACATAAAAAATTTGTTGCTGTTATTTCCGAATTTTAGATGTCGTTTCCTTCTAATAATTTTCTTGATTCTATGATCTTTTATTGCCTTCCTTTTCCAGGAATACAAGAATATTTGTTTATTTAGCTCGTTATCATTGATTCGGCAGAGCTGCTCAGAAAATATTAAAACTGGCTTTGCCGTTACTTTTGAGGTTTTCTCTGCAAGATGTCCCACTTGTCTTGACCACCCTAAGTCACTTTCTGTCCAGAGACAAAATAGAAAATGTATCAATTAAGTGGTCCCGGTGGAGGTTCGAGTCCTCCCTCGGGCATGGGTGTGTGTGTTTGTCCTTAGGATAATTTAGGCTAAGCAGTGTGTAAGCTTAGGGACTGATGACCTTAGCAGTTAAGACCCATAAGATTTCACACACATTTGAACATTTATCAATTACGTATTGTTTAGCAAGCAGGTGGACACTAATCAGCATGACTGCCTTCCTTGTGACTTTGTTCGTCAGGAAGATACAAACTTTTAAATAGCGCGCTATATTTTTTATTCGGTAATCTATTTCCTCTTCTCAAGAAACATTCAAACATATATATCAGAGTGTATCATTCACGTAAACTTGGCGATATTAAAAACGTGACACGAAACTGAGTTTGACTGTCGTGCAATGGTTCACAGTTGAAGCAACCGGGGTAACGTAACTCGTCAACATGCTCAAGTTGACAGTAAACAAATGTATACTCGAAGAAAATTCATACCGATCATGCTGTCAGTTTTGAAAAGAGGACAACCTGCATTTCCTCGTCGTGTTAGTTAAGAGAAAATGAACGGATCCCTAGGTTACGGTGTGTATAGGAAACTAAATACACATTGACCTCTATTTCCACGCATTGAGCCATCACCATTCGTCACGAAGACCTTGATGTGTTAAGGACTCTATTCCACAGAGCTCAAACGTCTTCAGACAAGGAGAGCCTCGATGAAGAATTTTATGACCTACCAATAGTGTTCCGAATTAGCAGGTACTCATATCGTCAATTTGAGCGACGTCGTAGTCACAATCAAGAACTCCTGAGAAACGGGTTGAGACTGAGACAGAGAAAGAGAAGGCAAGAGACGCTTATCTGCCTTATACTGACATAATTTCGTGAAAGATGGATAGACTCTTACGAATTTTTGTTTTTCTGACTCACCAGTCTTCTGATTGATAAAAATGAAACGAGCGTATGGCATCGTTGCCCGGGAGGCCCCATCCGGGCAAGTTTGACCGCCAAGTGCGCGCAGGTGATGAGGACAAGACAACACCCAGTCCAGCCAGAAAATCTCCAACCAGGCCGAGAATCGAACCCGGGCCCATTTGTATGAGACGCGAGCACGTTACCACCCAGCTAAGCAGGCGGACTTCTGACTGATATTATACACTGACAGGCCAAAACACTTGACCACTGCCCACCGCGACGATGGACGCCGCCTGGTGGCATTGCGGGCAAGTGACGAAGTAACGAAAGTATGTAAGCGGAGCAGACCCCCCCCCCCCCCCCCCCCACCATTTTTATGAGCGTATCACACCAGTGCTATAGATACTGGCTAGTTTTGATCTGTATGATGCTCCTTCTCAATTAAAATGTCCACATTCAACCATACTTGCCACTTGAGACGGCTTAAAAAAATTTGGTACCACGCACAGGCCTCAATCGAGGTAGTGGCAAAGGCCCCCGGGGATTCTGAGTAAAGCGCTCCCGTGGCCGCGCCTCACAATGGTGTTATGCGTACATCAGCATAGTCGATGTGCCCCAGCACTAGCAGCGAAACAAGCTATTGACTCAAAGAGTGCTGTGTGATACATCCTCATCGTGTGTGCATCAGTTTCGTTGCTTTGTTAATTGTCAGTCGGGCATGTTCGTTAAAGTGTAAATGTTCGTCATTATAAATGCCAAGGTATCGTATCAACAGCTTTCCTTTTTACAGATGTGTTGTTTAACTTCATAATTGGATTTCTTTTCAGCGAGCTTCTTAGAAGTAAGTAAACAGTTTTGTTTGTTGCTATTCTGAGTTTGTTGTACGTGCACAATTCTGCGACGAACTCGTGGAGCCGTGTGACTTTATTCTCTAATTGGGACCTGGAGTTTGCAGATACCGTGACCATAAGGTCATCAGCGGACGCAATCACCCCGTTAGCCAGGCCATTGTCTTCCAGTTCTGTGGCTATGTCCCACAAAATCGGTCCGCATATTGATCCTTGCGGACAACCCTTTTGTTACCCTCTTTATAACCTTTTGGCGGCCAGTCTTCCATTCCACATCCTCTCTGAGGCTGTTTTATAGAGCCTTTGGACCATTCATCTCTAAATCTTGCAAAGAGCGCCACCTACTAAAGGTTGTCGAAAGCACCAGCTGTGTCAATTAGAATTGCCACTATGTATTTGTCCTATATTGTCTGTGTCACGATTCAAATGTAGACTCCCGCGATTGCGCACGACCGGAAAGGCGAAATTGGCGATTCTGGGCGCGCGCTCGACGCAAGGAGTTTGCGAAATCGGCCTCAGTGGCAGATGTGGTGGGGGTGAGCCGTGCTGGCGCCACGCGGAGGAAGTCGCGGCAGGAATCCTGATGGCGCAGTGCGTGGCGGGCGGCGCTGTCCCGCGAGGGCCTAATGGCCCGCGTGATGATACACCCGCTTCCCCTGGCCCCAATTACGGCCGATTTGTTTGTCGAGTCCGTCTCGTCTCGTCTCGTCTCGTGCACAATCCGGGGGAGCGGCGACGACCGCATGACCCACCACCACCACCACAGACGCCGGACCAGCGATTATGAATATTTATGAGCAGGTTCGTGAGGGACGATCGTGCCTTGACCACCAGTTTCGACGCGCGCGAACTATCAGAGAAACATCTGTTCCACATTTACCGTGCATATCCAATTAGACTTGTTTTGAGTTTTTGTCTCGTGTCATCTGCTGCAGCTGTACAGTTAACACAATGTAAAAGACGAAAGCTGCAACGGAGATTGTCGACTAGTTACGTGAGGTGTAGTCTTTTGCTTTCAAGCTGTGCATCTGAAGATGGAAAGGATCTCGTCGTATCACATTACTCTGCTGGTCAAAATGGAAATGTGACTGGAAAAAAATGGACGTACAGCATATGCCTTAAGAGTGTCTTAGGGTGATAACAGGTTTTGTTGGCAAGTAACAGGGACATTTCTGGTCGATCGCAACTTATCCAAAAATATGAAATCAATTACGTTTGTGCCCTGCCTCCGAGAATACTATGATTTTGTCGAAGTAATTTTATTTTTTAAACTCCGCCAACTGCAAAAGACAGTGAATTTCCTTTTCTATTCGCCCAAATATGTTTCGACAACTATGTGACATCTTCTGTAGGTCTCGACTCATCTCTCGTGCGTACGGCGAATAAGTGTTCTCCAAGTCTCGATTTTACGCAAAAAATCTTATGATTGCACGAGAGAGTGAAATGTCTGAATACAGAGTGTGTAATGACAACCAAAAAAGAAAAATACAACAGTGATTCACAACAGAACGAAAATCGTGACAGGCTGTCAAACCATTAAAAAGTATAAAAACAAGCCAACCAGCACAAATCACTTTTCACAATTAATGTAGTTTCAGAAATGAACCGAGACCGACAGAAGATGACACATAGGTATCAAAAAACATGTTATAAGAAATAAATTATGTTTTGCAGAGGGCGGAGTTTAGAAAGCCAAATTCACAAACACGGGGAAAAACGTCAACAGGAGCTTACAACCCCACAAAGATGATTATTTAAAAGTAATGCTCGTTGTGGACGACAAGCAAAGAAGATATGCCGGTGGTGACAGGGTGTCACGGTTTTTAACGACTGGAACTCTGATAACCTTGCGCTGAAACGGAGGCACCTCTGCTGCAAAGTAGAAGAAATTACTTGCTTCCTCGCTGTATCCCCGGCAGAAAAAAGGAATTTTTAGTCCCGCTGATTGAGAGCCCTATTGTTATTCGCTGTCTTCTTCGCGATATCAAGCAGATTTGGTGCCATCGCTATGATGCTAGCAGCAGCAGTCAATCGAAGCCAAGATAAATACACACATCAAAAAAAAGTTTTGCATCACCCCGTTCCCAGAACTCCTGAAGATACACGTTGTCTGTGGATGTTGTATCACAGACACAGTCCCTTTGACTGCTCAGAGATGTCAGTAAACCCATCCAAAAATGTAAACAACCATGATCGAGCAGCGCCTATTAGACGGAAGGAGGTACACGGCTCGTGTTTATAGTTCAACCATGCCTAGTTGGTCAATACCGCGGTTCGATCGCGTCCGCATCGTTACTTTGTACCAGGAAGGGCTCTCAACAAGGGAAGTGTCCAGGCGTCTCGAAGTGAACCAAAGCGATGTTGCTCGAACATGGAGGAGATACAGAGAGACTGAAACTATCGATGACATGCCTCGCTCAGGGCGCCCAAGGGCTACTACAGCAGTAGAAGACCGCTAGCTACGGATTATGGGTCGGAGGAACCCTGTCAGCAACGCCACCATGTTGAATAATATTTTTCGTGCAGCCACGGAACGTAGTGTTACGACTCAAACTGAGCGCAATAGGCTGCTTGATGCACATCTTCACTCCCGACGTCCATGGCGAGGTCCATGCTTGCAACCACGGCACCATGCAGCGCGATACAGATGCGTCCAACAACATGCCAAATAGACCGCTCAGGATTGGCATCGCGTTCCCTTCACCGATGAGTGACGCATTTGCCTTCAACCAGACAATCGTCGAAGACGTGTTTGGAGGCAACCCGGTCAGGCTGAACGCCTTAGACACACTGTCCAGCCAGTGCAACACGGTGGAAGTTCCCTGCTGTTTTGGGGTGGCATTATGTGGAGCCGACGTACGCCGCTGGTGGCCATGGAAGGCGCCGTAACGGCTGTACGATGCGTGAATTCCATCCTCCGACCGATAGTGCAATCATATCGGTAGCATATTGGCGAGGCATTCGTCTTCGTGGACGACAAAACACGCCCCCATCGTGCACATCTTGTGAATGACTTCCTTCAGGATAACGACATCGCTCGACTAGAGTGGCCAGCATGTTCTCTAGACATGAACCCTATCAAACATGGCTGGGATGGATTGAAAAGAGCTGTTTATGGACGACGTGACCCATCAACCACTCTGAGGGATCTACGCCGAATCGCCGTTGAGGAGAGGAGCAATCTGGACCAACAGTGCCTCGATGAACTTGTGAATAGTGTGCCACGACGAATACAGGCATGCATCATTGCAAGAGGACATGTTACTGGGTTTTAGAGGTACTGTTGCGTACAGCAATCTGGACCACCACCTCTGGATATCTCGCTTTATGGTGGTACAACATGCAATGTGTGGTTTTCATGAGCAATAAAAAGGGCGGAAATGAGGTTTATGTTTACCTATATTTCAATTTTCTGTACAGGTTCCGGAACTATCGGAATCGAGGTGATGCAAAACTTTTTTGATGTGTATATTTAAAAAAAAACGCGTCGCATAAAAATTGTAATTCGATCGACCTGTATGCAAGACCACGTGTCATTAACTCAGCGCGCCGGTGGATCCGAGCAGCCCAGATTTCCTGCACTGAGGGCTTACGCTATACTGTGAGGCTACTAAGATACTTTAGAAAAGTAAACAACAAACACGTGATTGTGCTTCACATTTCGATGCTATACGCAGAAGGGCTGGTGACTAACCTAGAGCGTTAACGGCCAAACTGCCGTTAACAGTACAGGAAAGGCTGCGGTTCATTGAGAGAAGTTGCGGCTTATCTGCGGCAGAGCGCTTGCAAAACATCCGCGTGGCCTACTTCGGCGAACTGTTAGAGCACGTAGAGTCCCTGGGATTGTGAGCTGAGTCGGGATGCTAGCTCGCTCACAAGGCCACAGCGTGTCGGCCCAGCTGCGAGGCCTCCATACGGATACATTTGCGCTGCCGTTCCACCCGAAACCGCTCCACGCAGCACGTACCCCTAGATATGCGGTGGGCGAGACCCCAAAGGCAGATCGCTGATCGAATGCTCAGACAGTACCGAGGTTTCCTTTTGTTCATTTAAGCTCCGTACAGACTGTGCGGTAAGCAAACAGTTCTGAAAAATAGTCCAGCGAGGCACGTCGGAAGGTACCCGTTCTTTCGCTTCTAACAACTTCTCCTCACTAAAAACGGCGCACTAACATCTATTTTATAGGAAGACTGTGGTGTTAACCAGCCAGTAGTGCGAAAGTATAGTCTATATCTACGTCTATACTTCTCAGGCCACCATACGGTGCATGGCGGAGGGAACCTTGTACCACTGTCAATCATTCGCTTTCTGCAGCAAACCTATGTTAAGGCTTCCTGGTGTAATTTTGAGAGTCCGTTCTTTTACCCTATTCTCTTATTGTATGTACTACCAGTGACGATACGCTGGTATGTCGTCTCTATAAGATGTGAAACTTCCTGGCAGATTAAAACTGTGTGCCGGACCGAGACTCGAACTCGGGACCTTTGCCTTTCGCGGGCAAGTGTTCTACCAACTGAACTACCCAAGCACGACTCACGCCCCGTCCTCACAGCTTTACTTCTGACAGTACCTCGCCTCCTACCTTCCAAACTTTACAGAAGCTCTCCTGCGAACTTTGCAGAACTAGCACTCCTGAAAGAAAGGATATTGCGGAGACATGGCTTTGCCACAGCCTGGGGGATGTTTCCAGAATGAGATTTTCACTCTGCAGCGGAGTGTGCGCTGATATGAAACTTCCTGGCAGATTAAAACTCATTCTGGAAACATCCCCCAGGCTGTGGCAAAGCCATGTCTCCGCAATATCCTATCTTTCAGGAGTGCTAGTTCTGCAAGGTTCGCAGGTGAGCTTCTGTAAAGTTTGGAAGGTAGGAGGCGAGGTACTGGCAGAAGTAAAGCTGTGAGGACGGGTCGTGAGTCGTGCTTGGGTAGCTAAGTTGGTAGAGCACTTGCCCGCGAAAGGCAAAGGTCCCGAGTTCGAGTCTCGGTCCAGCACACAGTTTCAATCTGCCAGGAAGTTTCATATCAGCGCACACTCCGCTGCAGAGTGAAAATCTCATTCTATAAGATGTGTTTACCCTGAATTTGTATGCATTTGATGCTAGTTTGACGTTAAAATTTGCCATAATTGTACCATTGTGTACATTACAGTTGCGTCCAGTTAACGTGAACAGTCGTCGGAGTGGCTCTATATAATTTTTTTCTGTACAAATGATCTGAAGATGGCGATTTAATTTCGTCAAAACTAGTAATCACTGTGTATTTTTGTGCGATATGGGCGAATAAATTTCTGTAAGAAGAAGTACAACAGTGTTTATAAACATGAGTCATCTGCGCTTTTTTCCTAGTGGCTTGGGAATTTGCGCTGGGCGAGAGATTCGCAATAAATGCAAACTATGTAGGGGGCCAATGAAGGACACACTCTGTAAAACCGAGTTGGTAATCCATCCGGACCTAGTGACTTATTTGTTTTCGACTCTTTCAGTTGCTTCTCAACGCGTGGGATGCTTTCGCTAATGTAGAAATCAAGGCATTTTTACGAGATCTACTTAAAATCTTCTGGACCTCATGTATGAACGGAGCAAGTTCACGCGACTAGTGGTTGCACAATCGTGTTCATTCCCACTAAAGACGTCTTCAGTCCTCAGAAAAGTGACCATAGATGAACACAGTAACTGATGCATAGCTGTTTAGTTTATCATGTCTGATATCATTTTGTGGTTTTGGACTGAGTAACCCATTACAGTAAAAGGTATATGCTGTCATGTTCTACACATAAACTAATCAAATGTGGAGAGCACGAGACGTCTTACCAAAGAAATACAACAAAATGTTGAACCATACTATTGAAAATTAGCGAATGACTTCGAGACCCTAAAGTACCTTAAAGCTGTTGGGTGTTAGTAAAATCATTTAATTCTGAAGCTCGGAGCTTACAAAGCAGAACAGGACACTGTGTTTGAACCGTTTTGGTTAGAGAGGCACTGCATCACTCGATTGTCAGACAGTGGAAACAAGCTACATCCCGAAATGACTCAATGTTCTTGCTACATCATCTCGATGGTGGTGTCGAAGTTTGCGGTATTTCAAAAAATTAAAAAAAAAAAAACAAAAAAAAAACGCTGGCTTGGCAGATGCGCACTGAACGAGAGGGCGCAATGGTTAAGCACACTGGACTCGCATCCTGGAGGATGACTCAGGTTTTTCGTGATATCCCTAAATCACTGTAGCCAAATGACCGGATGGTTTTTTTTAATGTGCACGGCCCTTTTCCTCCCCCTTCCTTGTACTCCGCCCCTAATGACCTCGATGTCGACGAGACATTAAACCCTAATCTTCCCTCCTTGACAGATGCTCTTCGGGATGTATAGCGCCGATAGTGCCAGTGTCATCAAATTGGAAATATTCAGCACTATCTTAATGGGATTACGCTCATGTTATTTCCGTCCATTTCTGTTCGTTCGTGGCTTATTTCCTCTCTAATAGCCAAAAAATGTTTTACAGGACAGTTGTTCTGACGCTACTGTTTTCGTAGCCGTAATGTTCTGGTTGATAAATACACATATAAATAGCTTATACAATATATGTGAATCTGTCTAACCCAAACTTGAAATTCATCACACGCAATTCGTTACTCTGATTTACGTGCAGAAATTACTTTCAGGATTCTCCGTGTATTCCATAACTGATTTGTCTAGGTATTGCGTTTCTTTTAATTATCCATTTCTTCAATGAGAATTCGTAACAACGATTCAACAAGATTGTTCAGAAAATCGTGTGGGGATATATCCTCACATTGGCAGTTAAACTGAGGCTGTAACCGTTAGTCAACGTAAGCAGACATCTCTTCTCCAAACATGCTCCTATTGCACTGACTAACTAGCGAGAATCGTCTGTATTAGACGTGTCGGCCGACTTTACACTGAAAAAAAGTGATAAACAAATAGTAAAAGCCTCGAAAACTCCCTTAGCACATATTATTTTTTCGAACAAATGGATAATATCTATCTAATTCGCCAATTTAGTTTTGCCTTGTCCGCCTAGATCACTGAAAACTGCCGTTAAATCTGTTCTATTGTTATTCGTTGTTTTATTTTTCTATTTGTGCTGTATTTGTTTAGCACTGCTCCGCGTGGCTTTCTTTCAGAATAAAGACATCCTTTGACAGCCCAGCTAGTGAGCTACCATATCACCTCTCCCTCCACTTTTCCCCCATCTACAGCTATCTGAATTCTAACGAGTCGATTGCAGCGGAGAACTGCGGCAGTAAAGTGCCTGGTGGAAAGATTCTCTGTCGTATGCCATCATCCTTTACATATATTAGTCCGACGTCACCATGGCGAAACTATTAAGAGAGAACGAAACAAACATTTCGTCCTAAATCATTCCAGTTGGCTGCAGGAAAACAGCAATATTTTCAAGTATCATTCACCTCCAGAGATATATACGTCTATGTGAGCATATATCTTTGTACTAAATGTAATGGTAACTGTCTTTGCAGTTTGTTTTTCTTGTCCTGTTGCATACTGCACTCCATCACCTTTAGACCTGTCTTAATATAAACGCCAGTCCAGTACTGTTAAAAGGCATAATTCAGATTTCAATGTGGAGTGTTCAAAGGACTACCGAACGCGGAGAACTGAAGGGACGACGCGGGAACGCGGATTAGGAAGAAATGCCAACCTTCTCCATTATTCAACAGGCGCAGTTGCGTCATTATTTACAGTGTCTAATGACTCGCTTTAGTCGCCTCCACTTAAAGTTTGCGTCACTGCTGTTGACGTTTCCAAGCAGTCGAACACTCTGAACCCACCTCCAAGTGAGCTGGTATTCTGTTTAAACTTCTCTTAATGAGCAGTAAACACAAACTCGTTAGCACCGATCTCCAGACGCTTCGGTTGTTTAGTTTCATCTGTAGAAAGCACTGAGAAGAACGTCTTAAACCTACATATGATGCACATATTACAGAACTTCTTATAAGTGTAAAACTAAATCATGTTTACCTTTAGCTTTTTGCGATCTCAGGTTGTAAAAAAAAAAAAATATCTAAAATATTTTTCCCTTGTACTTATCGATATTTCGGCGGACTCCTCCGAAACCAGCCCTTTTACACTGTCTTGGTATTATTTGGTGCGTAGCTTTCGTAAATCAACAATCACTGCAGGTGAATCGTACTTGGAGAAAACTTGTCGGACTCTACAAACGTACGTTGCAGCTCAGGGGTGGGGTTCACTGACGTAACAATGTGACGAGAGGCGATAAACTTGGGTTTTTGTGTTTTTTAACTGGTGCTCAGAAGCCACTGTTCACGAGGGTGAATGCCCGACGCCTCATCAGAGTACTGCATGCCGCCTCGTCTTTGATTTGTGGAGCTATGCAACATGATCTTATGAAGTGACGAGCTAGTAATACTATGTCGATCTGCCGCATGCAGCAGCGTGCAAAGGGTGCCGTAAATAAAATGTAAGTGGTAATGTTGAATAATGAAAGCTATTTCCTTTTTCAGTAGTGTCTCCAGACAGACACTCGATTTCCTTCGTTCGAAAGTCCTTTAAATAACTCCATGTTCAGATTCGTACCTTTAGAGAGTAATGTAATGACACTGATAATCTTTATTTTGGTATGTAGGTCCCTACAGTGGAATCTCGTAATCGGGCCCCGTTAATCCGGATCCCCGGTTCGTCAGGATATTTATCTTAGTAAACTGTACAGTATATAAATAGTGGCAACAATCGATGACGGCAATCATTAAATTTAAATTCAGCTAACCGTCATACAGGGATCCCGGTGCTCTGTCAGTTAATAGTATTAGAAATAGTAGTTTTATTTTAAGGTAATTAGACATGTCTTATTATTACAATTTAAAAAAAAAATTCACGTACAAAATCATTTACAGGCTTACAGGTCTAGAATGACAGAGATGGGATATGTAGTCTGCCTTGGTCTTATAGTAGGAACCGCCCCGGCGTTTTCGTGGCGTAATTTAGGGAAAACACGGAAAATCTAAGTCAAGATGACCTCCTGAATACATGACCAGTCTGTTAAAAGTGCTACCTCATTCGCTTTTTTCCTAGTGTACTGTACTGTTTTATAAATAGGAGACGAGTTACTGGCGGAATTAAAAGCTGCAAGGAAGGGTTCTGGGTCGTGCATAGGTAGCTCAGACGGTATAGCACTTGACTGCGAAAGGCAAACGTACCGATTTCGACGCTTGTTCCGGCATACAGTTTTAATCTGCCAGGAAGTTTCATATTATTTAATAATGATAAATGGCTGGTGCTAAACTGTTCATTTCTTTTCCCTTCTCAGTCAGTACACACACTACGCGCCGGCCGAAGTGGCCGCGCGGTTCTGGCGCTGCAGTCTGGAACCGCGAGACCGCTACGGTCGCAGGTTCGAATCCTGCCTCGGGCATGGGTGTGTGTGATGTCCTTAGGTTAGTTAGGTTTAACTAGTTCTAAGTTCTAGGGGACTAATGACCTCAGCAGTTGAGTCCCATAGTGCTCAGAGCCACACACTACGCACACATTGTTTCATAACACTACAAACACTACCAGCTGATGTCAGGACCGTTTTGTGCATCTAAACTTGCCATTTGCTAGGCTGAAAAATGAGTCAGCATCCCCCTATTAACACGCGAGATGTTCAGAAATAGGATAAGGCGCTAGTATTACAAACTGTATAAGTTTGGTAGTAAGCTTTTCCAGAAATAGAAAGAAAACTTGTATTGTCAGAGTGTTACGTGGAAGGTTAGACGTTTTCATCATCTACATGAGGGGTTGGGCCCTTGGGTCCGATCCATCTCCTTCAAAATTGGTTAAGTCATCTCTTCGTTGGTCTTTCTAAAGATCTTTTGACTCTTGGCTTGTATTGATTTATGGTTTTAGTGATTGTTGCACCTGTCATACGGTCTATATCAGGGATAGTCAACATTTTATAACTACCTTCCACTTTTTTATCGCTGTTAGTAATAAAATTTTCTCACCGCGCATCGGTTCGACAGTAATGGTGATATATGCCTTTTTTGTCATCAGTTTTCTGACTGGTTTGATGCGGCTCGCCACGAACTCCTCTCATGTGCTAACTTCTGTCTTCCTCTACAGTTTTTACTCTCTACAGCTCCCTCTGGAAGTCATTGCCTCATGTCTTAGCAGATGTCCTATCATCCTGTCCCTTCTCCTTATCAGTGTTTTCCACATATTCCTTTCCTCTGCGATTCTTCGTAGAACCTCCTCATTCCTTACCTTGCCAGTCCACCTAATTTTCAACATTCGTTTGTAGCACCACATCTCAAATGCTTCGATTCTCTTCTGTTCCGGTTTTCCCACAGTCCATGTTTCACTATTATACAATGCTGTACTCCAGACTTACAATCTCAGAAAGTTCTTCCTCAAATTAAGGCCGATATTTAATATTAGTTGACTTCAATTAGCCACGAATGCCTTTTTTGCCATAGCTAGTCTGCTCCTTGCTCCGTCCGTTATTGGTTATTTTAATCCCTAGCTAGCTGAATTCCTTAACTTCATTGACTTCGTGACCATCAATCCTGATGTTAAGTTTCTCGCTGTTCTCATTTCTACTACTTCTCATTACCTTCGTCTTTCTCCGATTTACTCTCAAACCATACTGTGTACTCATTAGACTGTTCATTCCGTTCAGCAGATCATTTAATTCTTCTTCACTTTCACTTAGGATAGCAATGTCATCAGCGAATCGTATCATTGATATCCTTTCGCCTTGAATTTAAATTCCACTCCTGAACCTTTCTTTTATTTCCATTACTGCTTCCTCGATATAGAGATTGAACAGTAGGAGCGAAAGGCTACATCCTTGTCTTACACCCTCTTTAATACAAGCACTTCGTTCTTGGTCATCCACTCTTATTATTCCCTCTTGGCTGTTGTACATGCTGTATATGACCCATCTCTCCCTATAGCTTACCTCTATTTTTCTCAGAATTTCGAACATCTTGCACCATTTTACATTGTCAAACGCTTTTTCCAGGTCGACAAATCCTATGAACGTGTCTTGCTTTTTCTTTAGCCTTGCTTCCATTATTAGCCGTAACGTCAGAATTGCCTCTCTCGTCCCTTTACTTTTCCTAAAGCCAAACTGATCGTCACCTAGCGCATCCTCAATTTTCTTTTCCATTCTTCTGTATATTATTCTTGTCAGCAGCTTCGAAGCATGAGCTGTTAAGCTGATTGTGCGACAATTCTCGCACTTGTCAGCTCTTGCCGTCTTCGGAATTGTGTGGATGATGCTTTTCCGAAAGTCAGGTGGTGCCTCTCCAACACACTGGCAGAAGAGTGGCTCTGCTCAGGCCGCCGTCGTACTCGGCAGCGATGGTCTTCCGCGGTAGTGCCGAACTGCGATTCATCGTTCTGTGTCTACATCTACATAGATACTACACAAGCGTATGGTGCGTGGCGGGGCATACCCTGAACACAATGCGACGCCGTTCGTCAGCAGTCCATGCTCGTCGGTCGCGGTGGTTTGTGTTTCGGTATTACCGGCAGTCTACGCCTGGGACAATAATTGCCTAGACAGGTTACTGCAAGTCTCCGACCAGTGTTGCGAGTTGACACAGAATATTGCAGGGAGTCCACTACTTGTTGTCGGATGACAGTTGCAGAAGTGAAGCGGCTACGGTGTGTCTGCTGCACAGCATGGCGGTCCTCCCTTGTGGTGGTCAGACGTGGTCGACGGGAATCTCGGTACGCCTGCCTTCACGTTCTCGTACAGTCCAGCTTCGGGCCACTGTCACACCCGACTGCGCCACAAATCCGAATATTGTACAGTCATACAAGGTAGAAACCAGATTCACTGATTAGCGTCTGAACAATTAAGAAAATTAAATGTAATAGGGGAGTACGGATTATTCGTAATTTTTTCCGTAGGTCAATACAGGATTCACTAGAAACAACATTTCTAACTAGGGTAGGTAACGGAATGCATACTTCGTTAAATGATTCCTGATTTCATATGTTGTTGTTGTGTTCTTCAGTCCAGAGACTGGTTTGATGCAGCTCTCCATGCTACCCTATCCTGTGCAAGCTTCTTCATCTCCCAGTGCCTACTGCAATCTACATCCTTCTGAATCTGCTTAGTGTATTCATCTCTTGGTCTCCCTCTACGATTTTTACCCTCCACGCTGCCCTCCAATACTAAATTGGTGATCCCTTGATGCCTCAGAACATGTCCTACCAACCGATCCCGTCTTCTGGTCAAGTTGTGCCACAAACTTCTCTTCTCCCCAATCCTATTCAATACTTCCTCATTAGTTATGTGATCTACCCATCTAATCTTCAGCATTCTTCTGTAGCACCACATTTCAAAAGCTTCTATTCTCTTCTTGTCCAAACTAGTTATCGTCCATGTTTCACTTCCATACATGGCTACACTCCATACAAATACTTTCAGAAATGACTTCCTGACACTTAAATCTATACTCGATGTCAACAAATTTCTCTTCTTCAGAAACGATTTCCTTGCCATTGCCAGTCTACATTTTATATCCTCTCTACTTCGACCATCCTCAGTTATTTTGCACTTTAAGTGTCTCGTTTCCTAATCTAATTCCCTCAGCATCACTAGATTTAATTCGACTACATTCCATTATCCTCGTTTTGCTTTTGTCGATGTTCATCTTATATTCTACTTTCAATACACTGTCCATTCCGTTCAACTGCTCTTCCAGGTCGTTTACCGTCTCTGCCAGATTACAATGTCATCGGCAAACCGCAAAGTTTTAATTTCTCCCCCATGGAATTTAATTCCTAGTCCAAATTTTGCTTTTGGTACTTTTACTGCTAGCTCAATATACAGATTGAATATCATCAATATCCAGATTGAATAACATCGGAGATTGGAGAAAACCCTGTCTCACTCCCTTCTCAACCACTGCTTTCCCTTCCTGCCCCTCGACTCTTTATCTGCCATCTGGTTCCTGTACAATTTGTAAATAGCCATGTATTTGACACTTGCCACCTTCGGAATTTGAAAGAGAGTATTCCAGTCAACATTGTCAAAAGCTTTCTCTAAGTCTACAAGTGCTATAAACGTAGGTTTGCCTTTCCTTAATCTATCTTCTAAGATAAGTGCTAGGTTCAGTATGGCCTCGCGTGTTCCAACATTTCTACGGAATCCAAACGGATCATCCCCGAGGTAGGCTTCTACCAGTTCTTCCATTCGTCTGTAAATAATTCGGGTTAATATTTTTAAGCCGTGATTTATTAAACTGATAATTAGATAATCTTCACACCTGTCAACACCTGCTTTCTTTGGGATTGGAATTATATCGTCTATAGATATCTAACGTAGAATTTTAACCCAAAGAGAAGACATCACTTCATCCTTTCTGATCGTATTTGGATTAAATCAACTAAATTAATGCAGAGCTTAAGAATGAATGGTTTCCATACTTTTGTCGACTGAAACAAAGACAAATAAACGGATACAGGAATAGACAGTATAAAACCGTAGAATGCGGTAACTTAAGCAGGCAAAATCTTTGCAACCAGTAGTTACTCTTGGCTGCTACAAGATGAAATATTTTGTTAAGCAAGACAGCCAATCGTGCAATATTGAACACCCTAACCAGAATACGGGGATACAGGTAAAACATTATTTCGTTTTACAATAATAGCAATATTTGCGCTGCCATCTGGTAATGAAAATTTGCTTCTGCATGATGTTGGTCACTGATACAGACGACAAAATTCCGAGATTCCAAGGTATGGGCAAAATTTGAATTAAGAAGCAAGGATGTCTGGAATATACATTATAATGGAGGACTTGTGGTGACATCTTCAATGAAGGAGTGAAAAGTTCTGCGACTTCCCACAAGGCGATCCTGAGAACAGACGCGAGCACATGACTGACTACCTCAGTATGTACCACGTTTTTGGTTCCCCTTTTCGGCTTCCGAAACTTGCTGCCACGGCGGAACCTTTTGTATTTCCTTAATAGGCAACTCTTCCAGATTCATTAGCTCGACCTTCATGGTCTGCTTTTGGGAAAATTTTGGATGAGTTATTATGGCATAGCTCCTTTCCCTGGAGTCAGCATCTTCAGTCCGAGAGCCCTCTTTGTGTCCAGTAGCAACATCAGAGATACAGTTTGATTCAATGTGGTGACACAAACTACTAAAAAGAAAGCTTGTTATTAATTTCACTAGTGACACTAACACACTTGACAGGTCTTTTTTTCGTTGCAAGTTGCTTCCTGGTTTCCCGGATTGTCTGAAAAAAAGTGTTTGTAGGTCTTTTTTATTTTTATTTCGCTTTTTGCACAGTACAGAAAATTACTGGGGGCCAACGTCAACGCATGCCGGTTAGTTTCTAATCATGGCCTCCTATGTCAGAAGTATTTTAGAATTATGAATGACACAAAAGGGAAAACAGTGTTACAATTCTACGACGTCAAAAACAGAGATGTACAACTACCTTAGGAGCAATATGAGAATGAATAATCCGGTAAAACACTTAACTGTCATTACATGCCGCTTTTACTCGAGAGGATGCGGTGTAACGCTTATATTCGCTTAAACACTGTGTAACACGTGTGCGTGACTTTTAATTCCTTTGTTGGAAACATTTCTTTTTTCTTCAATTAACCTATAAATTTTCGCCTGTAGCATTACCAAGTGTGATCATTCCCAAACTCAGCCGATAGTTAGATCCTCACTTCTATTCATCTATACTTCCAAAGTCCGTAACTAAATTTTAGGAAGCAGACTTCATACTAGAGTCTAGTTTCTTCGCCAGGCGTTCTTTCAGTTCCGTAGTCGTACACAATTCTACTACACTCCTCGAACTGGGTACACAGCACATGAAACGATACGCTAATATTTTGTGCAAGATCTGTTGTAATATTCATACTGCATATATGGTTATTATATTATAAAAACACACACTAACTGAATCAGAGTTCTTTGATGCCGACGCGTGGAACTGTACGTTGGAGAATAAATCGGAATGGTCGACAGTTGCTATAGAACAATGATATTTCGAAATGCTGCACCGATTTGTCTACACGAAGTTAATGGTAATGGGGATTGACACTATAGTCTCAGAATTAGTTGGTTTCTGGTTTTCGGGGTACAAAGTTGGGACATTGTAGGCAGCAACCACAGCTCTCCGCGACGGTAACAAATCGTTTTAAATTCTCTGTCTCCAAGCATCATGTAAAGAATATGAAAATCGGGTACAATATGGGTCTTTGTAGTGTCTCTACCAAATGTCAAAAATCTATTCTTCATTATTATTATTTAAAACTTTGAACATAGCTGCTAAGGTTCAGTGACCGTGGCAGAATTATATTGTAACAAATAAGCCCTCGGTCACAAATATTAAGTCAAAATTGACCTGGTTTCGACGCTACTATGAGCGTCGTCTTCAGAATTAGACTGACTGTACTAAAACATTAGGCATATAGTACATTAATAAAATTAAAGTTTGTACTGACTCGAAAAGAAGCAGTACTTACAAGTCACATATTAAAAAAGATCTCAGCCGGAAAGGCGACGTCATGAACACTTGGTCAGATGGCGAGCCGCTAAGGCTTGCTCGTGCTGTGGACGGGGGTTGCTGCTCGTACTGTGGACAGGGGTTGCAACCCCCGTCCACAGCACGAGCAAGCCTTAGCGGCTCGCCATCTGACCAAGTGTTCATGACGTCGCCTTTCCGGCTGAGATCTTTTTTAATATGTGACTTGTAAGTACTGCTTCTTTTCGAGTCAGTACAAACTTTAATTTTATTAATGTACTATATACCTAATGTTTTAGTACAGTTAGTCTAATTCTGAAGACGACGCTCACAGTAGAGTCGCAACCAGGTCAATTTTGACTTAATATTTATGACCGAGGGCTTATTTGTTACAATATAATTCTGCCACGGTCACTGAACCTTAGCAGCTATGTTCAAAGTTTTAAATAATAATAATTTATTATTACTGTTGTCATTATTATTTTGAAATGGAGAAATTTTTGTGACCAGGAAACAATTTTTTTATTACCAGGATACCTCAGTCGGTTGCCTGTGGAATTGTATCTGCTCTTTGTCTGTGTTAAGCCTGTATGAAGTTGACAATTTCTATCTCCTGCAAAAATGCGTATAAATTCTTAAATTCACGTATGGTATAGATTTCTATGAATTCTCCCATGTGCCTCTTTTTCAAGTACACTATCTAGTCAAAAGTATTCGTACACTAACTCGTAACGCGAAATTGACCACTAGATGTCAGGAGAGGAGGGGCCTGCCACTACAAAAGGAGGCGAGGAGTGTTGTGTTGTCAGTAGAGAACCAGTAGCAGCAGAGCTCCGTCACTTCCAACGTGGACTAATCATTGGATGTCACTTGAGTAACCGATCTATCAGGGACCTTTCAACCGTTCTGAAGGTGGCCAGGACGACTGTTGGTGATGTGGTTGTGAAGTGTAAACTCGATGGAACCGTCACAGGTAAACCACAACAGGGACCGTCACTAAAAATGGTTCAAATGGCTCTGAGCACTATGGGACTTAACTTCTGAGGTCATCAGTCCCCTAGAACTTAGAACTACTTAAACCTAACGAACCTAAGGACATCACACACACAGCCATGCCCGAGACCGGATTCGAGGCTGCGACCGTAGCGCCTAGAACCGCTCAGCCACCCCGGCCGGCCACCGTCAATAAAGACAAGGCCTCCAGTCCAGATTGCACACCAGTCAGGTTGCTTTCAGAGTACGCTGAACCAATAGCTCCATATTTAGCAATTATGCACAACCGCTCGCTCACAGAAAGATCTGTACCTAAGACCGGAAAATTGCTCAAGTCACACCAATACCCGAAAAGAGAAATAGGAGCAATCCGCTGAATTACAGGCCCGTATCACTAACGTCGATTTGGAGTAGGGTTTTAGAACATATGCTGTGTTCGAACATTATGAAGTACCTCGAAGAAAACGATTTATTGGCACGTACACAACACGGATTTCTTGCGAAACACAACTAGCTCTATATACTCATGAAGTAATGGCCGCTATCGACTGGGGATGTCAAATTGATTCCATATTTTTAGATTTTCAGAAGACTTTTGACACCGTTCCTCACAAACATCTTCTAACCAAACTGCGTGCCTATGTAATATCGCCTCAGTCGTGCGACTGCGTTCGTGATCTCCTGTCTGAAAGCACGCAGTTCGTAGTAATAGACGGAAAGTCACCGAGTGAAACAGAAGTAATATCCGGCGTTCCCCAACGAAGTGTAATGGGCCCTCTATTGTTCCTGATATATTAACGACATAGGAGACAATCTCAGCAGCCGTCTTAGGTTGTTTGCAGATGATGCTGTCATTTACCGTCTTGTAAAGTCATCCGATGACCAAAACGAATTGCAAAATGATTTTTAAAAAAAATGGCTCTGAGCACTATGGGACTTAACATCTATGGTCATCAGTCCGCTAGACCTTACAAGGGAACCTCCCCATCGCACCCCCCTTAGATTTAGTTATAAGTTGGCACAGTGGATAGTAGCTCTGAGCACTATGGGACTTAACATCTATGGTCATCAGTCCCGTAGAACTTAGAACTACTTAAACCTAACTAACCTAAGGACATCACACAACACCCAGCCATCACGAGGCAGAGAAAATCCCTGACCCCGCCGGGAATCGAACCCGGGAACCCGGGCGTGGGAAGCGAGAACGCTACCGCACAACTACGAGATGCGGGCGGCACAGTGGATAGGCCTTGAAAAACTGAACACAGATCAATCGAGAAAACAGAAAGAAGTTGTGTGGAACTATGAAAAAATAAGCAAAATATACAAACTGAGTAATCGATGGGCAACATAGGCCACATCAAGGATGATATGAGCTCTAGAGCGCCGTGGTCCCGTGGTTAGCGTGAGCAGCTGCGGAACGAGAGGTTCTTGGTTCAAGTCTTCTCTCGAGTGAAAAGTTTAAATTTTTATTTTAAGACAATTATCAGAGTTCAGGCACTCACACATAATCAACTTCGCTCTCCAAAATTCCAGGACATGTTCAGATTTGCTTGAACATATGCAGGATTTGACGGTCTACACACGGAAAAATTGGAAAACGTTAAAAACATATGTTTTGACAGAGCACAGAGAAAACTGATCGACTGTGAAACTGTTGCATTCATTTGTTGCAGTTTATGTGACACACTGTTATGTTTTCATCACTTTTTTTGGGAGTGATTATCACATCCACAAGAAAACCTAAATCGGGCAAGGTAGAAGAATCTTTTTACCTATTAGCCGAGTGTGCAAGTTAGGTGGGTTGACAACATATTCCTGTCATGTGACGCACATGCCGTCACCAGTGTCGTATAGAATATATCAGACGTGTTTTCCTGGATCAAATGTTTTCGGTTCCCATTGGAGAGGCACGTCCTTTCGTCTACTAATCGCACGGTTTTGCGGTGCGGTCGCAAAACACAGACACTAAACTTATTACAGTGAACAGAGACGTCAATGAACGAACGGACAGATCATAACTTTGCAAAAATAAAGTAGATAAACTTTTTGCTGAAGGGAAGACTTGAACGAAGGACCTCTCGCTCCACAGCTCCTCACGCTAACCACGGGACCACGGCGTCCCTGTGCTGACATTACCCTTTATGTTGCCTATGTTGCCCATGAACTACTCAGTTTGTGTATTTTGCTTATAATTTCATAGTTCCACACAGCTTCTTCCTGTTTTCTCGATTGATCTGTGTTCAGTTTTTCAAGGCCTATCCACTGTGCCAAATTATAACTAAATCTGAGGGGGATGCGATGGGGAGGTTCCCTTGTTAGAACTACTTAAACCTAACTAACCTAAGGACATCACAGAACACCCAATCATCACGAGGCAGAGAAAATCCCAGACCTCGCCGGGAATCGAACCCGGGAACCCGGGCGTGGGAAGCGAGAACGCTACCGCACGATCACGAGCTACGGACGCAAAATGATTTAGATACCTGTGTGGTGCGAAAAGTGGCAATTGACCCTGAATAAAGAAAAGTGTGTAGCTATTCACATGAGTACTAAAAGAAATCAGCTAAATTTCGATTACGCGATAAGTCACACAAATCTGAAGGCTGTAAATTCAACTAAATACTTAGGTATTACAAATACAAATAACCTAAATTGGAACGATCACAGGGGCGGATAGAGCAAACCAAAGACTGCGATTCGTTGGCAGAACACTTAGAAGGTGCAACAGGTCTACTAAAGAGACTGCTTACACCACGCTTGTCCGCCCTATTCTGGAGTACTGCTGTGCGGTGTGGGATCCGCATCGGGAGGGAGTGACGGATGACGTCGAGAAAGTTCAAAGAAGGGCAGCTCGTTTTGTATTATCGCGAAATAGGGGAGATAGTGTCACAGACATGATATGTGAATTGGAGTGGTAGTCATTAAAACAAAGGCGTTTTTCGTTGCGACGGGATCTTCTCATGAAAATTTCAATCACCAGTTTTCTCTTCCAATTGCGAAAACATTCTGTTGGCACCCACCTACTAAGGGAGAAATGATTATCACGTTAAAATAAGAGAAATTAGTGCTCGCTTGGAAAAATTTAAGTGCTCGTTTTTCCCGCGGGCCGTTCGAGAGTGGAACGAAATGGTTCAAATGGCTCTGAGCACTATGGGACTTAACATCTGAAGCCATCAGTCCCCTAGAACTTAGAACTACTTAAACGTAACTAACCTATGGACATCACACACATCCAACCCCCAGGCAGGATTCGAAGTTGCGACCGTAGCGGTCGCACGGTTCCAGACAAAAGCGCCTAGAACCGCTCAGCCGAAACGGCCCGCCGGGAGTGCAACGGTAGAGAGACAACTTGAAAGTGGTTCATTGAACCCTCTGCCAGGCACTTTATGGTGAATAGCAGAGTAATCACATAGATGTAGATGTATTGCGGAGGATGAAATCAGCGGAAGCCATCAGTCGCGAATTTCAAAGTTTTGCCAGAAGTCCAGCTAGCACAATGACAGTGTGTAGGAAGTTAAAAAGAATGGGGTACAATAGTCAGGCTGCCCCTCTCAGCCACATCTCCGTCATGAATACTAAGCGACGCTTTAGGTAGTGAGAGAACATTGCAAATGCGATGTAAAAGCAAAATATGCACATTCTGGAGGCAGGGAAGACACCTGTACCGGCGCAAAAGAATACGTCCCTTAGTCAGTCAAAAATTGCTTCATCTATACACTACTGCAATGTGTTCACGAAGGCCCGTACGGAGAGTGATGGCGCAGTTGAGATACAGGTCTCACGTTTTGATGGAATAAGATTCAAATCTCCGTCAGCCCACTCAGATTAAACAGAATGCAGGGACAGTTCCCTTCTCATCCTCGTTGCATACGATTTTGTGTTTGGTCTATGGTGACCTCGTATGGGATCGGACATTAAACCAAAAAGTTTCTTCTTTTCTTTCCGATTCCTCGATATTAACAAACATACTTCGTTCATTATATCCGCCTCACTCAGCTATTCAAATCCCTGTTAATTTATTTTATTAATTTATTTATCAGGTTCCCTGAGACTTAAAGATCATTGATCGATTGAGTGGATAGTTTACAAATCGCTGATTAGAAAATTTATAAACACGAAAAACCGAGTACATGAATAATAAACACTATACGGAGAAAAGTTCTAACTACTGCGAGGAACTCTTGTAGAGAACAGAACGAGTGTGGCACAAGAAAACCTTTCACCTTGTATTTGAATACATACGGTTTATCACACAGTTTTTTTTTTTCAGTTCTGCTGGATCTTGATTGAAAATGAAATCTACTTAATATTACAGACATCTCTGTATCATGTTTAAGGGAGTGTTATCCAAGAACATACCGTTTCTTCGCTTCTTCCCCCTGTTGTTCACTGAATAAAAGTTGCATTTTCTGCTGACTCAGTCGGCAGTGTCAACAAGACATGCCGCCCTTATGCAATATGTGTACAGGGACGGCCGAGCGAGAATTCAGACACGCCTTCATCAAGCTGGCGAACTGATACCGCAGACATCGCTCTTTAACAACTCACTGAGGTTTCGTAACCAGCGTCTTCACCATCAGCAAATTTGTATGCTACACGAAAGTACTTGTTCTGATTATACTAGAAAACTTTAGACTTCGTTTTTAACTTTTCAGAAATTGCCGAACTGTCCACGGATAAAGTGCACGTTACAAATGTGCTAACGGATAATCGGGAGCTTGCTGTAAGTCGTAGGTCGCCCGTCCTGGCGTACAAGCGACGTCAGCGCAAAACCCACATTGGCAGCTTGAAATAACAACTGCAAACAGCAGAATTCATTCCACCAATCAACTGTGAGTGGCCAGTGTTATCCCTGTGCACGTGTTCGCTGCAGTGGACAGTTGGTAATGGTCGCTTCTGTGACGTTTCAATCAGTCCCGAGGCAGCAAATGCACGTAGTCCACTGCAGTGGACACTCCTTACTGGTTCTGTGCTCTGCGTGCACACCGGAGTGGACTGCGTGCATTTGCTGCCTCAGGACTGACTGTAAACGCCAAAGAAGCGACCATAACCAACCGTCTACAAAGCACCGAACGTGTGAACCACAGGGTAGAGGACACGCTGTCGTTCCGTGCCAGCGTTGCTGTGTCACAAATCACAATGGAGCAAGATATTCTGCAGAGTATTTTGAAGAACAGAAAATTGTGTGGAAAGTTTGTCCCTCATAACTTGTCTCCCGAAAAAAAACAACGACGAATGCTCGCCTGTTGCGAAATTCATAACGCATACACTTCTGTTGTTATTGTTGTGGTCTTCAGTCCTGAGACTGGTTTGATGCAGCTCTCCATGCTACTCTATCCTGTGCAAGCTTCATCTCCCAGCACCTACTACACCCTACATCCTTCTGAATCTGCTTAGTGTATTCATCTCTTGGTCTCCCTCTACGATTTTTACCCTCCACGCTGCCCTCCAATACTAAATTGGAGATCCCTTGATGCCTCAAAACATGTCCTACCAACCGATCCTTCTTCTGGTCAAGTTGTGCCACAAACTTCTCTTCTCCCCAATCCTATTCAATACTTCCTCATTAGTTATGTGATCTACCCATCTAATCTTCAGCATTCTTCTGTAGCACCACATTTCAAAAGCTTCTATTCTCTTCTTGTCCAAACTATTTATCGTCCATGTTTCACTTCCATACATGGCTACACTCCATACAAATACTTTCAGAAATGACTTCCTGACACTTAAATCTATACTCGATGTCAACAAATTTCTCTTCTTCAGAAACGATTTCCTTGCCATTGCCAGTCTACATTTTATATCCTCTCTACTTCGACCATCATCAGTTATTTTGCTCCCCAAATAGCAAAACTCCTTTACTACTTTAAGTGTCTCATTTCCTAATCTAATTCCCTCAGCATCACCCGACTTAATTCGACTACATTCCATTATCCTCGTTTTGCTTTTGTTGATGTTCATCTTATATCCTCCTTTCAAGACACTGTCCATTCCATTCAACTGCTCTTCCAAGTCCTTTACTGTCTCTGACAGAATTACAATGTCATCGGCGAACCTCAAAGTTTTTATTTCTTCTCCATGGATTTTAATACCTACTCCGAATTTTTCTTTTGTTTCCTTTACTGCTTGCTCAATATACAGATTGAATAACATCGGGGAGAGGCTACTACCCTGTCTCACTCCCTTCCCAACCACTGCTTCCCTTTCATGTCCCTCGACTCTTATAACTGCCATCTGGTTTCTGTACAAATTGTAAATAGCCTTTCGCTCCCTGTATTTTACCCCTGCCACCTTCAGAATTTGAAAGAGAGTATTCCAGTCAACATTGTCAAAAGCTTTCTCTAAGTCTACAAATGCTAGAAACGTAGGTTTGCCTTTCCTTAATCTTTCTTCTAAGATAAGTCGTAAGGTCAGTATTGCCTCACGTGTTCCAGTGTTTCTACGGAATCCAAACTGATCTTCCCCGAGGTCGGCTTCTACTAGTTTTTCCATTCGTCTGTAAAGAATTGGTGTTAGTATTTTGCAGCTGTGACTTATTAAACTGATTGTTCGGTAATTTTCACATCTGTCAACACCTGCTTTCTTTGGGATTGGAATTGTTATATTCTTCTTGAAGTCTGAGGGTATTTCGCCTGTTTCATACATCTTGCTCACCAGATGGTAGAGTTTTGTCAGGACTGGCTCTCCCAAGGCCATCAGTAGTTCCAATGGAATGTTGTCTACTCCCGGGGCCTTGTTTCGACTCATGTCTTTCAGTGCTCTGTCAAACTCTTCACGCAGTATCGTATCTCCCATTTCATCTACATCTACATCCTCTTCCATTTCCATAATATTGTCCTCAAGTACATCGCCCTTGTATAGACCCTCTATATACTCCTCCCACCTTTCTGCTTTCCCCTCTTTGCTTAGAACTGGGTTTCCATCTGAGCTCTTGATATTCATACAAGTCGTTCTCTTATCTCCAAAGGTCTCTTTAATTTTCCTGTAGGCAGTATCTATCTTACCCCTAGCGAGATAAGCCTCTACATCCTTACATTTGTCCTCTAGCCATCCCTGCTTAGCCATTTTGCACTTCCTGTCGATCTCATTTTTGAGACGTTTGTATTCCTTTTTGCCTGCTTCATTTACTGCATTTTTATATTTTCTCCTTTCATCAATTAAATTCAATATTTCTTCTGTTACCCAAGGATTTCTACTAGCCCTCGTCTTTTTACCTACTTGATCCTCTGCTGCCTTCACTACTTCATTCCTCAAAGCTACCCATTCTTCTTCTACTGTATTTCTTTCCCCCATTCCTGTCAATTGTTCCCTTATGCTCTCCCTGAAACTCTGTACAACCTCTGGTTCTTTCAGTTTATCCAGGTCCCATCTCCTTAAATTCCCACCTTTTTGCAGTTTCTTCATTTTTAATCTACAGGTCATAACCAATAGATTGTGGTCAGAGTCCACATCTGCCCCTGGAAATGTCTTACAATTTAAAACCTGGTTCCTAAATCTCTGTCTTACCATTATATAATCTATCTGATACCTTTTAGTATCTCCAGGGTTCTTCCATGTATACAACCTTCTTTCATGATTCTTAAACCAAGTGTTAGCTATGATTATGTTGTGCTCTGTGGAAAATTCTACCAGGCGGCTTCCTCTTTAATTTCTTAGCCCCAATCCATATTCACCTACTACGTTTCCTTCTCTCCCTTTTCCTACACTCGAATTCCAATCACCCATGACTATTACATTTTCGTCTCCCTTCACTATCTGAATAATTTCTTTTATTTCATCATACATTTCTTCAATTTCTTCGTCATCTGCAGAGCTAGTTGGCATATAAACTTGTACTACTGTAGTAGGTGTGGGCTTCGTATCTATCTTGGCCACAATAATGCGTTCACTATGATCTTTGTAGTAGCTTACCCGCATTCCTATTTTCCTATTCATTACTAAACCTACTCCTGCATTACCCCTATTTGATTTTGTGTTTATAACCCTGTAGTCACGTGACCGAAGTCTTGTTCCTCCTGCCACCGAACTTCACTAATTCCCACTATATCTAACTTTAACCTATCCATTTCCCTTTTTAAATTTTCTAACCTACCTGCCCGATTAAGGGACCTGACATTCCACGCTCCGATTCGTAGAACGCCAGTTTTCTTTCTCCTGATAACGACATCCTCTTGAGTAGTCCCCGCCCGGAGATCCGAATGGGGGACTATTTTACCTCCGGAATATTTTACCCAAGAGGACGCCATCATCATTTAATCATACAGTAAAGCTGCATGCCCTCGGGAAAAATTACGGCTGTAGTTTCCCCTTGCTTTCAGCCGTTCGCAGTACCAGCACAGCAAGGCCGTTTTGGTTATTGTTACAAGGCCAGATCAGTCAATTATCCAGACTGTTGCCCTTGCAACTACTGAAAAGGCTGCTGCCCTTCTTCAGGAACCACACGTTTGTCTGGCCTCTCAACAGATACCCCTCCGTTGTGGTTGCACCTACGGTACGGCTATCTGTATCGCTGAGGCACGCAAGCCTCCCCACCAACGGCAAGGTCGATGGTTCATGGGGGGGGGGGGGGGGGGCATACACTTCTATTCTGAAAAATATCATCACGTGTGACGAAATTTTGTGTTATCAATACGAACGCATCAGAATACGACAAAGTGCAGAAATTCACATGAAGAGTTGACGCTTTGACAACGTAACTGACATTCAAGCGAAATAGCACATGGTACTTGAACAACATGCCAAAGGAGGACTTTTTTTTACTGTTTCACACAGTTCTGTCAATGTTCTGTGCGTTCTATTCAACTATGGAGGATACCTGAAGGAGGTAGAACAACTGAAGCATTAAAATCACCCACTTGTTTCTACCCTTTATTAATCCAGTCGCGAAACTTTTTGATCGACGGAGTACGATCTGCATGGGCGGTTCCCTGGCTGTTGGCAAGCATCTTCTCCATACTGCAATTTTGTCATATGATGACATGGCTGGAGACCGTGCTGTTATTTGAAGACAAATGTTGGTCTTGGGACAGCAACCAGCCACAAATTTGTGGCTGGTTGCATTCCCAACACCAACATTTGTCTTCTCCATACCTTTTTTGATCGACTGCTCGCCTCCGCCATTGTTCATTGAAATCGGGCGTGTAATCCGAGGTCTACCTTTATGTAGGATTGGACAGCCCCCTGACTTGAGGCGGGTCTAGATAGTCTGCTGTTACCGCCGTCGACTGACGCGCCTCCGTGGAGGGTCCTGGACGACGAGGGCCTATTTGTTCCCTGGAGGGGTCAGCCACTCCGTGAGAAGTGGCGGAAGGGCGCCCCACGCACCACACACCACGCACGTGCCGCGACAATTTATCGGACGGCCGCCGCTGGCCCGGTGGTCGCCCGCCGTACACAAACACCCGCGGCCGCTCCTCCGGGAATTTGTTTGCTTTGGTACCGCGGCGCCTGGCCGCCACCCCGCGCAAGATAAGCCCGTACTTGTGCTCGCCCGGCCCAGCTGTTTATCCGGGTCCGATTCCACGGCCGCGCGCGTAAATCTCCCGCGTGTGTACCTCAGCAGTCCGGCTCGCGCGTACCGTACCAGTTCCTGCTTTCCTCCCGCCTCCGGGACGTTTCCACTTCCGACGGGATGCCACAACGTTCGGATCATAGATTCACTTCGAACTTTGTACAGTTTTAGTAGCCCATTAGGATTACATAATATGCAAGTAGTAAGGGTTCTACGTAGACACTTATCATAAAATCGCAACAACAAAAAAATTTGCAGTGAATATACAGGGTGAACATTAGTGAAATGGACAAACTGCAAGGACGGATTGCTGTATGTAAATGGAGGAATAAAGGTCCTATGAACACGTGTCCGGAAATGCATCGTTGCTAAGACAGATGGCACTGACGAATACAGTTCCTCTGACCACTTGCTGTGTGTTCCTCGTGCGTTGCAGGCTGTGTAATTGACTCAGCGTACTGTAAGCAGCAGAGTGGTCGGGTATTCGTGTAGGAAACAAGCGGAGATGGTGCATGTGTAAGGCCAAGTAGACTGAAACGGTCGAGAGGCAACGTGGCTGTGTTAAAACAAGCACGCTCACGGACGCCAACCACATCACACATTATTTGAAGCCCTCTTGGGGCGTTTGTGTGCTCGTGTGTCCTGTGAGGCAGGCGAACGTGCAGCGAGGCGGCGTACTGTGTGTACACCTAATTCCGCAGGATATTGAGACGAACCCTAGTACAAGCTCCAGGCAAGTGGCCCGCCAACATAGTGTAAGCCAAAGTACGGTTGTGTGTATCGTGAGTGACAGCAGGTACTATCCCTACCATCTGTAACACACAAGGAACATGCGGCACGTGATCAAAGGAACGCCGCCTACCCTGGCAACGATGCATTTACGGACATATGTTCATAGGACCTTTTTTCCTCCATTTTCGGCCCGGAATCTGTGCCTGCAGTTTGTCGGTTTCATTGACGTTCGCCCTGAATACCCTGCTTTGCGTCTTTCAACATGAGATGGCGACGGTCAAGTGGTTAGCGTTCAAGCTCCGCAATCGGTGAATCGCTGGATCGAACCCCTCTCAATTTTTTTAAATGCATATTTTTATCAGCAATGGTCATATTATTTCACATATATGACATTTGTAAGGTACAAGAATGAAAAAAGAAATACGTTTCTTTCAATGAACTTTGTATAGTTTGTAGACACCACGTGCCGTGTTCTTTTGACACTTTTACTAATTTTATTTTTCTCTCCAACGGAATATATCCGGCTTTTGCCTTCTTTTCGTCTAGCTCGTTATCCTCACCATTGGAAAAATCTTCAGCTTCATGGAACAGACCTCCTTCATCCACTTCGTCGAAATGAATGATGTCCTCGTCGGTAATCAGTTTCTTTTGTCCTAACATTTCGACGGTGGACCGATAAAGTTTTTCTCCAGTCGCCACAAATCTATAAAAATCGTTGCTGATGATTCTGTATCAATAAGATCGACTGTTTGAAGAAGACTATCACAGTGCACGAACGCGTCTTTTAACCGATGTTTG
Source organism: Schistocerca americana (assembly GCF_021461395.2). Taxonomy (NCBI): domain Eukaryota; kingdom Metazoa; phylum Arthropoda; class Insecta; order Orthoptera; family Acrididae; genus Schistocerca; species Schistocerca americana. The sequence continues at coordinate 20,589,721 of NC_060123.1, forward strand.
TCAACTGCATTAGGCGATGCATTGAATCTGCGTGACATTCTTCATCCGCAGTAGTCGCTAATTTTGTGATTTTTAAAAGATTCGCACGTACACTGTTCGTTCTTTGCACAGTAGTTCGAGCCCACCTGCTACGCAAGCTAACTGCCGAACAGTGTCTGCAGGTCGACACATTGAGGTGCAAGCATTTCTGGGTACGATACCCGATTACAGAACAACAGATTTCGCAAATCACAACAGGTATAATTTTTCAGGGAAACCTTATGTCTTGGGTCGTTTACTCGTCGATTTCTTTAAAAAAATACGTTTGCTTTAAAAATAAAATTGCCAATGGAAAGTCAATAAAAGTTCATACAAATACACGTTCTTTTTTATTTTATTACCTTTCAGATGTCGCATATTTCAAATAATGTGACCAATCTTGAAATAAATATTCATTAAAAAAAAAGAAAAGATGATCAAGACTCGATCCAGTGAGCCACCGTTAATGGAACTCGAACACTAACCACTGGACTTCTGGATCGTCGTGCTCAGAGTCGCTACGCACAGCGATTTTCTTGAGAGTGCCTAAGTAGTACGCCTTACTACTTGCAAATTTTGATATATGTACAGGGTGTTCCAGAAGTGACGGCCAATATTCAGGGATATGACAGGAATGATGATTCGAAACAAAAAAGTCAAGTGAACGTGGGCTCCAAAACGCATACTTTAAGGGCCATGAGCAATTCTTGACCTTCGATACTGTGAAACAAATCTCTTCTACTGCAAGCTCTTTGCTTTCCACATTTTGGGAAGTGATAGTATGAACCAAAACAAGGAAAAACATCTCCAGTAAACATGTGCTCTAAAATGCATTCCTTAAAAGTTATGAGCACTTGTTCATTAGAAGAGTTGTGTTTCAAAGTATCGAAGATGAAGAAGAGCTCATACCTCTTAAGGTATGCATTTTAGAGCACATTTTTAATGGCCGTTTTTTCTTATTTTGGTCCACACTATCACTTCCCAAAATGTGGAAAGCAAATAGTTTGCAGTGGAAGAGATTTATTTCACAGTATCGAAGATCAACAACTGCTAACAGCTCTTAAGGTATGCGTTTTGGAGCACATGTTTAATTGACTTTTTTGTTTCGAATCATCATTCCTGTCATATCTCTGAATATTGACCATCACTTCTGAAAGACACTACATATATATATGGGGGGCCACGTGAAAAGAAGCGAATACAAAATCTCAAGCGCCATTTCTGTGGAAGGTACCTTAGTGAACCATTTTTACTGAAAATAAGAAACAAAATATATTCATAGCGATAACACGGTTAACAAAATAGAAAATTTCACACCAAAGCTTCTTCAAAGGCTATTCGTCTACCCTTTGAATACTCCTAAAATTCGCGCCTAGGGACGAAACTTCAATGCTGACCCACGGCACAGTCCAGCGGTTTTTTTTAGGACAATTCACAATTTTCTAAGGCAAAAAAAAAGTGACATGAGGGAGGGTTTTTTTGCGAGTGGTTGCCTCAACCACATTTTTTTACACCTGCTTCATGAATAAACTAACTTAGATAATGACAAATCGAATAAAAATCTCTGGTGCTCCAAAATAAATGGCGGTCTTCTTTAGAAAATAAAAATGTTTCTTGAAAACGTAAATAAGCATACTTTTTCAACATCCGTTTTTTTTCAGATCATGTATGATACCAAATCTTTATTACTTCTTTATATTTGTTGAGATCACATAGGACGCTCTCCAGGCGAAAAATAATTATATGTAATTAACGTCAATAACAAACAAAACATAAAGGGAATTAAAGAAATTAAAGAAATCGCGCTCCTGGCAGAACAAACAAAATTCAAGAAACTGGTAGAGATTGACCTCGGGAAAGATCTATTTGCATTCCAAGGAAATTTAGGAACGCGCGAAGCAATACTGACCATACGACCTATCTCAGAAGCCAGACTGAAGGAAGGCAAACTTACATTTATAACATTTCTAGATTTAGAGGAACCTTTTGACAACGTTTACTAGAAAACACTGTTCGAAATTCTGAAGATAGCAGGTATAAAACACAGAGAACGAAATGCTGTCTATACTTTGTACAGGAACTCCAGTTATATGACTCGAAGGGCATGAACTTAATGGGTTGTTTGAAGAGAGAGTGATACAGGGTTGTAGCCTGTACACGATGTTATTCAATCTGTACATTGAGCAAGCATTAAAGGAAATTAAGGAGAAATGTAGTAAGGGGATTAAGGTCAGGGAGAAGGAATAAAAATATCTTGGATTGCCAGTGCCTTGTTATACAGTCAAAAATGATACAGAACTTGCAAGATTAGTTGAACGGAATCGAAACTTTCTTGAAAAGAGGTTATGAGATGGCAGATTAGTTGAAGGGAATGGAAGTGTCTTGAAAAGAGATTATAAGATGAACATCAATAAAAGTAAAACAAGGGAAATTGAATGCAGTCGAATTAAATTAGATGATGCTGATAGAGTTATATTTGGAAATGAGTCACTAAAACGGTCGATGAATTTTGCTATTTGGGCAACGAAGTTACTGACGATGGACGAAGCAGAAATGATACAAATGCAAACTAGTAACAGCAAGAAAATCGTTTCTGAAAAAAGACAAATCTGTTAACATCGAATATGACTAAGTGTTAGCAAGTCTTTTCTGAAGGTGTGTGTATGGAGTGCAGTCTTCTTCGCAAATGAACGTGGGTTATAAACAATTCAGACAATAAGAGGGCAGAAGCTTTTGAAATGTGATACTCTAGAAGAATGCTGAAAATTGAATGGGTAGATCACATAACTAATGAAGTGGTACTGAGTAGAATTGGGAGAAGGAAAATTTGTGGCATAACTTGATTAAAAGTAGGGATCGGGTGATAGGACAGATTCTGAGATATGAAGAAATAGTTACTTTGGTAATGAATGGCAGTGTGAATGGTAAAAATGATACAAAGAGACGGAGACTAGAGCACAATTAGCATGTTCGAATTGGTGTGGGCAGCAGTAGTTACGCAACGATGAAGAGGTTTGTATAGAACAAACTAGCGTGAAGAACTGCATCAAACCAATTGCATTGCTGAAGAAAACAACAACAACAATAATAATAATAACAACAACAGCAACATGACTTATAGTAATGAAAACAATAGTGATACACCCTCAGTAATGTCTGATAGGATGCTAGTCACTTGTAAAAACAGCAACTAACAGATAAATAAAAGATATTAAACAGGATTCACACAAATTTTCGAGTTTCGCTCGACTCGCGGTCTCGTGGCGTCTCTTGGTACTATTCCCACGACGGGACTTTCCACTGTAATTTATTCTCGCAACTGTAATTACGGTCGCTGTAATATGATTAATTTCCTTTTTAGGCATTTTATTCTTAATCAGTTTGCTTCCTCGTTGCCATCTTGTTATCAACCTGAGCAGAAAGGTGACAAGCTTTTTACGATTATTCCAGTATGAGCACAGGGATCGAAAGGCTCAATTGCAACTGAGTTGGTAAAGCACTGTGGTCTCTACCAACCAAATAAAATATTGTACTTGGTTCGGAATCAAGCACTATTCCTTTGTGGGGCGTTTTTCGCTTTTGAGCCTTAGCTTTACTTAAAAATCACCATAAAAGTTTGAACATGCATACATATCGTATTGTATGTGAACTCGTATTAACAATTAGCTAAAATACAACAGAAGTATTTACGGTGACAGAATTTGATGCTATTTCCTCCTGTGTTCACAAAATTGTCACATTTTAAGCAGAGCTATAGCTTGTTTTGTGAATAGTTACTAGATTGTCACACATTGCATCCACATGCACTGCGCGAGTCAAATGTTACATTTTTGCTCGAGTAGCGCTCGATACCGTATCGAACTCAGCAAATCTCGACCCCTTCCGAAAGCGAATATCGTTCGCTCAGCACTACTATTTTCACAGACAGTTTCATTGTGCAGCTGGTTACTAAACAATTTCCCTGTTTCGTATGTAGTAGACACTGTCTTCCTCAGCTATACGGTTAACTCGTACGCTGTTTTGTTTTACCCTCTTTCTGAGCTCTACGTGTCACTCATTACGGAGAGACACCGACTCAGTTTTTCAGGCATGAAAATCAGAATTTGTGTTACTCGAAATGGAAATCAAACATCGTCGTCATAGTCCTGACGACAGCTGACAGTTTGTGTGGTGCTATAAGGAGTGAACAGAAAGTTTCCGTTCGAAAGCGTTGCAGCAGGATGGATACGACGTAGCGTGGCGTCGATGCGGGTATATAAGCACCGACATGTAAGAAAGGATTAGTGCGGTATTTGTGTCTTTCCGAGCTGGCCGCTGTGACAGAGCGGTTCTAGGTGCTTCAGTCCGAAACCGCGCGACCGCTACGGTCGCAGGTTCGAATGCTGCCTGGGGAATGGATGTGTGTGATGTCCTTAGGTTAGTTAGATTTAAGTAGTTCTAAGTTCTAGGGGACTTATGACCTCAGCAGTTGAGTCTCATAGTGCTCAGAACCATTTGAACCAAGTCCCCATATGACAAATGTCGTATCGTAACGCAGAAGTTAGGCCAAATCAAGTGTGAGACACTCGAGCATACGCCCTACAGTCTTGATACATCTCCATGCAATTTTCTCGCCAGCAGTCCCTTAAAAACAGGCCTTGAAGGGTCGACGTTTCCTGTCGGACGATGGTGACGTGCGGCAGACAGTTACGGACTTCTTCACGGTTGGCACTACGTGTATCTTGGACCTGGTGCTGTGTGATGATGGTCTCAGTGCCCACGGCGATTTTGCCTGATTGGCGTAACGATTCCGGACTTTACGGCCTCTGAACGGAAACATTTTGATCGCCCCTTATACTTATGGTTCAAATGGCTCTGAGCGACATAACATCTGAGGTCATCAGTCTTTTAGATCTTAGAACTACTAAAACCTAACTAATCTAAGGACATCACACACATCCATGCCCGAGGCAGGATTAGAACCTGCGACCGTAGCGGTCGCGCGGTTCCAGACTGAAGAACCTAGAACCGCTCGGCCACAACGGCCGGCCTATACATTATGAAATAATCTTTTACAGTGAACAGTGTTCAGTGAGAATTGAATGAATAATGTAGCGCAAATTTCTTACGTTATTACACATTTTGCTAGACTGTATAAACAAAACACTGATATGCCTAATGAGGTTGCTTTGTTTTAAAGAGACTGGCCTTGTATTCTGGAAGGGTGGGGGGGAGATTAGTGTTTAACGTCCCGTCGACAACGAGGTCATTAGAGACGGAGCGCAAGCTCGGGTGAGGGAAGGATGGGGAAGGAAATCGGCCGTGCCCTTTCAAAGGAACCATCCCGGCATTTGCCTGAAGCGATTTAGGGAAATCACGGAAAACCTAAATCAGGATGGCCGGAGACGGGATTGAACCGTCGTCCTCCCAAATGAGAGTCCAGTGTGCTAACCACTGCGCCACCTCGCTCGGTTTGTATTCTGGAAGATAGAGGCTCTCATCTCCATATGACAATCTCGATTTCGGTTTTTCTCTCTTCCTCTTATTTCAGACACGTGCCGAGATGGTTCTTACCATAACGCCGAGGCCGAATGCTTGTCGCATCCTCGTAAAAATAGACCTCTTTTTAAATGTGTCTTTCGCTATAGTCGATATAATCGTCTAGAGGGAATGCAGCAAGTGCATGCGAGTAGATATTTAAGATAACTCTTATTTATTGTTTCGTCTGAGTTGCACACTTCTTGAATTCGATTACGTGTTTCGATCACACTGGACGGTCAGCAGCACATGCTGTCTAGTCAGCACAACGTATCAGAGTGTTGTGCTGACAGTTTGTTGTCCTGAGAAGGCAAGACGGATTGGCGATGCAATTAATTAGATGATCCAGTGTGATCGAAACATGTAATCGAATTTAAAAAAGCGTGTAACTGAGGCGAAACAGTAAATGATAATTATTTTAAGTATCTACATGTGCCTTTCTTTTTTTCTCTCTAAAAATAAAATCAGTGCTGTATATCGCCGTTTTTACATCATCGATAAGAAGAGAGAGACTTAATACTGCACAGCGAGAAACATTCCAAATGAAGTTTTCATTAACTATTTTGCGAAGTGGGAACGCCTCTGCGAAAGGTGTGTGAAAAGGGGAAGAGAGCACAATGAAGGAAAAGCACTGTCTGACAATGAACTTGAAGCAACCAGAAGAAACGTAGCTTCACGGGTTGAAAGGGATGTGATGTTATTTCAGTGATTACAAAATCCAGTCAAACTTACAAAGAACTCAACAATACAACCCCACGCATCACTGGATGCATCCACTTTTTTTGGTTGAGAGCGTGCCATAAAGCCGTTGCATCTTCTCCTGAAGAAAGCCGGCCCACAACTTTCGTAGCTGCTCCTTGATGTCCCACATACTGGCCCTGGGACAGAGCAGACGTCCTAGCAGAGCTGGTCTAACGCGGACAGGTCTGTGGGTCTCGCTGGCCACAGGAGTAACCTCAACATGATGCAGGCAGTTCATAGACACACGTGCCACGTGCGGAGGATCCTCGTCCTGTTAAGAAGTAACACGACGGTACTCTCGCGTGAGAGGTAACACGTGAGGTACATGTGCGACATAACCTTGTGCAGTCAGAGTTCCCTCTGCTACTACCAGCCGCGTCACCTCAAGTCATACGCGACGGCTCCCTAACACCGCTGTGCCTCTCCAAAATAATGGATGAATGGCGCCTCCACCATACTGCTGTGGTCTCCAGTCCTGAGACTGGTTTGACGCAGTTCTCCATGCCACTCTATCCTGTGCAGCCTTCATCATCTCCGAGTAACTACTGCGACTTACATCCTTCTGAATCTGCTTAGTGTATTCATCTCTTGGTCTCCCGCTACGATTTTTACCCTCCACTCTGCCCTCCAGTACTATATTGGAGATCCCTTGATGCCTCAGAACAACCGATCCCATCTTCTAGTCAAGTTGTGCCACAAATTCCTCTCCTCCCGAATTCTATTCAGTACCTCCTCATTAGTTATGTGATCCACCCATCTAATCTTCAGAATTATCCTGTAGCACCACGTTTCGACAGCTGCTATTCTCTTCTTGTCCAAGCTATTAATCGTCCCTATTTTACTTCCATACATGGCTACACTCGCTACAAACATCGAAAAAGTGCAAAGAAGGGCAGCTCGTTTCGTGTTATGCCGCAATAGGGGTGAGAGTGTCACTGATATGATGCGTGAGTTGGGGTGGCAGTCACTGAAACAAAGGCGGCTTTCTTTGTGGCGAGATCTATTTACAAAATTTCAATCTCCAACTTTCTCTTCCGAATGAGAAAATATTTTGTTCACAGCCAACTACGTAGGGAGAAATGATCATCATAATAAAATAAGAGAAATCAGAGCTCGGACGGAAAGATTTACGTATCCCTTTTTCCCACGCGCCATTCAAGAGTGTAATGGTAGAGAAGTATGAAAACTGGTTCGATGAACCCTCTGCCAGGCATTTAAGTGTGGACTGCAGAGTAACCATGTATATGTAGATGTAGATGTTCAGAAAAGACTTGCTGAAACTCAAATCTATACTCCATGTTAACAAATTTCTCTTCAAAAAAGTTTTCCTTGCCATTGCCAGTCTACATTTTATATCTTCTCTACTTCGACCATCATCAGTTATTTTGCTCCCCAAATAGCAAAACTCATCTACTTATTTAAGCGTCCCATTTCTTAATCTAATTCCCTCAGCATCTCCTGATTTAATTTGACTACATTCCATTATCCTCGTTTTGCTTTTGTTGATGTTCATCTTATATCCTCCTTTCAAGACACTGTCCATTCCGTTCAGCTGCTCTTCCAGATCCTTTGCTGTCTCTGACAGAATTGCAATGTCATCGGTGAACCTGAAAGGTTTTCTTTCTTCTCCACGGATTTTAATTTTTGTTTCCTTTACTGCTTGCTCAATATACAGATTGAATAACATCGGGGAGAGGCTACTACCCTGTCTCACTCCCTTCCCAACCACTGCTTCCCTTTCATGCCCCTCCACTCTTATAACTGCCATTTGGTTTCTGTACTAATTGTAAATAGCCTTTCGCTCTCTGTATTTTACCCCTGCCACCTTCAGAATTTGAAAGAGAGTATTCCAGTCATCATTGTCAAAAGCTTTCTCTAAAACTACAAAAACTAGAAACGTGGGTTCGCCTTTCCTTAACCTATCTTCTATGATAACAATTCTACGGAATCCAAACTGATCTTCCCCAAGGCCGGCTTCTACCAGTTTCTCCATTCTTTTGTAAATAATTCGTGTTAATAGTTTCCAGCTGTGACTCATTAGACTGATAGTTCGGTAATTGTCACATCTGTCAACACTTACTTTCTGTGGGCTTGGGATTATTGTATTCTTCTTGAAGTCTGAGGGTATTTCGCGTGTCTCACACATCTTACTCACGAAATGGAAGAATTTTGTCATGCTGGCTCACCCAAGGCTATCAGTAGTTCTAATGTAATGTTGTCTACTTCCTGGGCCTTTTTTCGACTTAGTCTTTCAGTGCTCTGTCAAATTCTTCACGCATTATCACTTCTCCCGTTTCATCTTCATGTAGATCCTCTTCCATAATATTGTCCTCAAGTACATCGCCCTTGTATAGACCCTCTATATACTCCTTCTTTGCTTAGGACTGCTTTTCCACCTGAGCTCTTGATATTCATACAGATGGTTCTCTTTTCTCGAAAGGTCTATTTAATTTTCCTGTAGGCAGTCTCTATCTTACCCCTAGTGATATATGCTTGTCTCATAGTCGCCATAGTCACTGACTATGGCCATCCGCGGTAGTGCTGATCCGCGATTCAACTTTGGATACAATGCGACGAAATTTATCAGCAGCCTATGCTTTCCGGTCACGCCACCACTCCAAACGCAACCGTACGTGTTCTGGTGTCGCAGTCAGCCTACACGTTGGACGGTAAATGCCTCGTTCCGCTGCTGCTAGCCTCCGACTAATCTTGCGGAATGACACAGAATAATACCGAGAGTCCATTAATTGCCCTCGGATGGTAGACGCAGATGTTAAAGGGTTAAGATATGCTTGGTGCACAATATGGCGCCCTGTTTTGTGGTAGTTACGTGGGGGGAACAGAAACTTGAAGACGAGAATGCCCGCCGTCACGCTCGCATGCAGTCCTAACACTCGGCCACTGTCACATATGATGCCCCACGGAGTTGGATATTGCGCTGTTCGATCAGCTGCCAAATGCAGACCCACAATGAGGCCCCTTTCACACCCTGTCTCTTCTACACAGTGAAGACCCTGCGTTTAACGCGTCCATCATGTCGGTATACAAGATGGTTTCAAACTCAATTAAACACGATGTTTCTGACTGGTTGTTTCGAAGGGGGTGGGGAGGGGGGAGGGAGGACGGATTGAGGGAGGGGTGGCGGAGACTAAACAGCGAGGTCATCATAGGGAAGGATGGGAAGGAAGTCGGCCGTGCCCTTTCAAAGGAACCGTCCAGCCATTTGCCTGAAGCGATTTAGGAAAATCACGGGAAACCTAAATCAGGATGGCCGGACGCGGAATTGAACCGTCGTCCTCCCGAGTGCGATTCCAGCGTACTAACCACTGCGTCACTTCGCTCGATCGACGTTTCTGCCTTAAATATATGGCTCTGAAAGCGACAGTCCATTACTGACCCCTTTGACATCAAAGGGTCAAGCCAACAACTCAGACCGCGCACTACGCACACTTCGTATAACAGCCATTAAAACCGCCCGTGCGCTCGTACCTTATCTAAAAACCTTTTCTAGAAGTGTTTCCAATTCCCCTATCCGTCCTGGAAATCCTGCTTTCTTTAGTACCCTAGACGAATTTTCTCTTGTGTTATCGTTAGTGTCGAAACGATGTCATATCAGCATTCTTCTTAATTTCAGAAACAAGATAAAGCTACAATTGTGGCCTCTTTTTACGAATTTTCTAGTGCAACCGTTTCAGAACGCTTGCATAGTAATGACGGTCAACCATACCTCCAAGCAAAAATTCGCAGTTCACAATCAAATCGACATCAAAAATAAATATGAGCATAGCTTCCACACTGAATCGACAGTGTTGTGCTTTTGTTTTATTTCGGAGATCTTTGGTAGTTTACTGTGATGACTGGATCTTGTCTAAACGTCACAGCTCCCAACATTTATGTCCTGCTATGGTCTTTTTGTATGAATGTTGCGCTATCATTAGCTTGTTCAAGGAGTGCCTTATAAACCTTCACTCAATGTTGCCTCTAATCTTTCATAAAACGAATAACACATTTTGCTGCAACACGTTACATGTACAACTTTTTGGTTAAACTAGCGAAAAACGAATCAGCTGAGAACAGAATCTATTTTTCAAGATCTCTGACATACGACAGTTGGCGCACGCAGGATCGTTTATTTTCTGAATATGAACGCAACCAGTCGAAGCCCTTCCTCGTTGAAGGTCATCTTCACTTTTGAATCGGGATAACCATTGGTAACACTGTGCTTTTCATAGTGCGCCTTCATAGGTCAAAATTTCAAATTCCCTCAACGCTTTTTACGTTGCATTGTTTCTCCGTGAATCAGATTACTGCAAAAGTCACTACTAGCACTATACCATATTTCACTTAAATACCAATAACTGGGAAACCAAGTGGCTCATATTCAATGAGATTACTGAGTTTTGAGATGGATACAGCGGTGCCAACAGTGCTTCACTAGAATGCTTCAATGGAAAAATAAATAAACAAATAAATAAAAATAAAAATTAAAAAATACAAAACATCGACAGTGATTGGACCAAATCTCGCAAACAAATTCTCTTAGACGCATTTCCTACTGTTTGTTTTGCACAGAACGTCGTAACTTTTATAACTTTTCACAGTAGACATCACCTTGTAATATGACCTCCAGTTGGCATGACATTGATGTTTTGTATAACTCAAAAGATGATGCGTGTGGAGTCATCGCTTTGATTGTTGTTTATTCTCTGCAACTTACTGTCCCTGAGGCGCGTTGACTGATGCAAGATATCATCTGAACCCTATTTCGGCGGGCTGTGAATCCGACGTGTGCGTTTTGTGTTTTGCTTTTGTTGAGTGGTGGTGGTGGTGGTGGTAAGTGGTGGTCGTGAGCTCACGGTAATCAAATAATGACAGAGAGAAGGAGACGCTGAAAACCTTTTTTGTCGATGAGAATTTTTTCTAGCGCCTTTTGGCAGTTGGAATCGACACACGTATTGTGACCTCACTTTTGGGGTCGAACAGTCTTTTAAATGGGATCTTGTGAATTGCGCCACATCAAAAAGTCAGCAGAGGAAGTGTCACTGGTCAACAGTGAAAAAGTAAGTTCTCTTCAGTTTCTGTTTTACTCGGATGTTTTGTTTCGAATGACAGCCGTATGTTAGGAGTTATCAAGGCCTCCTTCCGTTTCCTGAAAGTACAAAATCCTTTCTAGTCCGAACTTGGCAGTGGGACAAGGTAGACAACAGTGGGACCAGCAACATTTTTAATCGTCGCCTGAATACAACACAGGATATCACTAATAGAACGAAAATGCAGAAATAAGTCCACGCACATGTCTGCGGCGGTGACCAAACACGAGCGTTTGCTTATCGCGAACGTGCTTTGTGAATAGGGCTAGCTGGGTGGGAGCAATCATGTAGCACGGTGTAAGTCATGTGTGGCCCACTTAGCAGTCCCAGCCACGCCACGTGCGCAGTGGTGCAGCTGTCAGCTGGCGGCAGCGAGCACAGTGATGCGATTGTCGTGAAAGCACAGGGGACCCGAAAACATTAATCCAGCATTACATCACAAAAAGCTTTTTTCCCCTAAAAAGTAATTTAGTCTTGAAACACGCGATACGTCCCTAAAACCAAGATATTCAGCGACATTTGTTACATCTGCACCACTCGCAAATCGTGCAATGCTAGGATATGTATGAAATGATTCAGTTGAAACTATTTTAATAACTGCAATATTTTGTCTTCCCCTCAGAAATTCTTCGCCTATGATGAACGTTTGCTCACCAGGACCAGAATGGCGCGCACTCGGTTTCGTGAAGACAGCTGAGAATCAAATGAATTAATTTCACAGAAATGAAATTATATATGCGAAATCTGTTCAGAAATGCTGGAGCTGCAATAGATACAGAAGCTCGTGCCAGGTGACGTTTCATCTGGATACCCTGCTTATCGTGAGCTGCGGCCTTAACTAGTTAGGCCATTCGAGTACACCCCTACGACTACTCAAATTTTCAATATTTTTTCATCCTCTTACTTCCGAAAATCACAATCCCACTTTCTTGCGTGGCTAGGCCTACATGGGAATAGCTCCATTAGAGGTACGAATTTGGTAAGTGACAGTGTTCTAGTCTGCCGTAGGGATATATCATATTAACTGAATTTAATTCCCAGCCTAAATCAATGAAAATACAATGGCATGCGATGATATCAATGTGACATTTTCGGCGAGCTGAATCTGTAGTCTGAGTAGTGTGACGAATGCTTCGGTGACCAAAGTGTTAAAGGCGACGGCTCATGATAAGCAGGAGAATATGGTTCCAATCCCAAAGTAACACTAATTTTCATTTGCTTCTTGAAGGAGATATAGCACTTTGCTGTAAATTATCATGAATCTTATATTTGGCAAATTACACAAGTGAGAATTTAGCTGAGATATGATAGCTCCAGAATGGGCAATATGACATATGTCGAAAGGCTACAGAAAATTTGGAAATTCGTGATAAGTCCCTATGGGACTAAACTGCTGAAGTCGTCGGTCCCTAGGCTTAAACTAACTTACTTGAAGGACAACACACACACACCCATGCCCGAGGGAGGACTCGAACCTCCGATGGGGGGAGCCGAGCGAACCATGGCAAGGGGCGTAGACCGCGCGGCTACCCAGGGCGGCGAAAGGTTGCAGAGATTCGATATATGATGACATAGGTGCAGAATACAACGTTTTGGGGCATTAAATTGCAATATTTCATCTAAATGATGATAACAGTTTCTTGAACGACTGTTGGAGTAAAAAAAAGGGAACAGAAAAAAGGGCTAGTAATCTAAATCATTTACAGTTACAAATATTATACAGGATCCCTTTCGAAGTTACATGAAAGCAAGGACGTATCAGCTCCATTAGAACTATACGCAGTAAAGCATTTTGGTGCGCTAACCACGTTTTTGGAAGTTAAGATGCAGCCTGGAGAAAAATATGGAAGCACTGCGAGAAGTGCAGGCTAGAACATACATGCAAGTGCTAGAAAAGCCTGTGTGTTAGGCTGATGTATTTCACCCTGAACGGCACCCTTGTAATGTCCTCAGTACATTGAAACTGGCAGTTTTGGTTAGGATAGTGTTCTGTGCAGTGGTTGTGAGTTACGTTGGAGCTAAAAAAATTCGAACGTGTGCAAGTTGTTGGTGGTCGTTTGGTGGGTGCTTCAGTAAACAAGGTAGCCGAAGTGTGTGGTGTTCCAAGAGGCCGCGTATCCAAGATACGCATACAAGGAAGGCGGAAAAACGTCATTGCCGCTAATTCACATCACGGAAAAAGTGTTTGGGTGATTGTGAAAGACGGTAATTAAAGAGGATTGTGAATAATCAAAGGACGACAACTGTAAAGGTCACTGCAGAGCTGAATGTCGCACTTGTGAACTCTGTCTGCACCAAGACAACACGAAGAGAGCTCCATAAGTAGGGAATTACAAGGCGAGCTGGAATTCCGAAAACTACACATCAGTGATGCCCGTAACAGGAAAACGTGGTGCCGAAGTCACAAATCTTGGACTGTATCAATGGAAGGAAGTCATTTGGACAGATGAGGCTTGTTTCACATTGTTTACAACTTTTGGCCGAGTTCTCATCCCAACTGTGAAACATGGTGGAGCTTCACTGATGATTTGGATAGCCATACCGTGATATTCGATGAGCCCTACGGTTTCTCTGTGATTAGGTCCATCCCGTGGTGCGGTGTTTGTTCACCAGTGGTGATGGTGTGTTCCCCACGACGACAGGGCTCAAGCTCACACAGCTCGCATCGCACAGGAGTGGTTTTGTGAGCACTAAGATGAATTGTCGCACTTCCCCTGGCCGCCAGTTACCAGATCTCAACATTACTCTTTGTGGTTTGCTTTGGAGAGAATGATGCGTGATCGCTGTTCACCTCCATCAGTGTTATCTGAACTTGCGACTGTTTTGCAGGAAGAATCGTATGAGATTCTCATGAAAACCGTGAAGGACCTGTATTTATCCATTCTGAGACGACTGGAAGCTATTTTGAATGCCAGCGTGTTTCCTACACAGTAATAGACACGGTAATTTGTTGTGTTTTTGGTCTTTCCATATTTTCACAGAGTCCCGGGTTCGATTCCCGGTCCGGTTGGGGATTTTCTCTGCCCGAGAACTGGATGTTTGTGTTGTCCTCCTCCTATTCATCGTCATCATTCGTGGCAGTGGCTCGATTGGATTGCGTGAAAAATTAGACTTTGAAAAAATTGGGACTTCGTACGGGCTCTGATGAGCGCGCAGTTGAACGTCGTACAAACCAAACATCACCTCCCTCAGGCCTTTCATGTTACACGTGTTTTTATTTGCTTCTTACCAAGGAATAAAATATCATTATTCCACTACTTATATTCATCTCTGCTTGAAGAAGAGCTGAGATGACTTAGTGCCAATAAGTGAACCCAATTCACAGTTTCATGAATAATTCCACTATTAAATTACTGTATGTTTCTAGTGACACAATGATTATGTTTCTGATAGTGAAAACGTAGAACGATATAGTGAAAAATGGAACGATAGTTTTATTTGCGGCTGTTAGTTAAAACGACAAAACTTGTGCATGTGAAAGTATGCCGAATTCATTTTAACAGCATGCTTTTGATTTCCTCCCTTTCCCAAGCGTCCATCCCGTCTAGCACGGAGTCATATTTTCGGATAGATTTTTTGAAATTCTAAAGGTAGTAGGGATAAAATACACAGAGAGAAACGTTATCTACCATTTGTACAGAAACCAGACTGCATTTATAAGAGTCGAAGGACAAGGAAAAAAAAGGAAAAACGAAGAAGGAAGATTAAAGTATTGCGTCCCGTCGAAAGCGCGGTCATTACTGACATAGGACAAGCTCGGACAAGAATAATAAACAGAAGAATGGGAAAGAAAATTGAGGATGTGATATTGACGATCAGTTTGGCTTTACGAAAGGTAAAGGCGCCAGAGAGGCCGTTCTGAGGTAACGATCGATAATGGAAGCAAGACTGAAGAAAAATCAAGACACTTTCATATGATGTGTCAACCTGGAAAAAGCGTTCGACTGGTAAAATGGTGGACGATATTCAAAATTATGGGAAAAATAGGTCTAAGCTACAGGGAAAGACGGGTAATATACAGTATGTAAAGGAACCAAGAAGGAAAAATGATACTGAAAGACCAATAACTGCTCGGATTAAAAAGGGGGTAAGACAGGGATATAGTCTTACGGCCTTACTGTTAAACCCACACATCGAAGAAACAATAACGGAAATAAAAGAAAGATTGAAGAGTGGGATTAACTTTTAAGGTGAAAAGATGACATTGTTATCCTCAGTGAAAGTGAAGAAGATTTACAGGATTTGTTGAATGGAATGAACCGTCTAACGAGTACAAAATATGTATTGAGGGTAAATCGAAGAAAGACGAAAGTAATGAGAGGTAGCAGAAATGAGAACAGCGACAAACTTAACATCAGTATTGATGGTCACGAAGTAGGTGAAGTTAAGACATTCTGCTACTTAGGCAGCAAAATAACCCATGACTGACGGAGCAATGCCACAAAAAGCAGACTAGCACCGGGTAAAAGGATATTACTGATCAAGAGAAGTCTACTGATATCAAACACAGACCTTAATTTGAGGAAGAAATTTCTGAGAACATACGTTTGGAGCACAGCATTGTATGGTAGCGAAGCACTGACTATGGAAATGTCGGAACAGAAGAGAATCGAAGCATTTGAGATGTGATGCTACAGAAGAACGTTGAAAATTAGGTGGACTGGTAAGGGAAGGAATAACTTCTCTGATGCTATAGACTGGAATAAAACTAGAAAATAATTGGGGACGTAGGTTGCAAGTGTTAGTCTGAGATGAAAAGGTTGGCACATGAAAACCAGTCAGAAAACTGATGAGTCAAAATGAGTCAAAACGGGGAAAAAGAAAAAAAAAAAACTTCATAAGCCACGATACGGTGCATGCTTTGGGTACGTTGTATTACTGCTAGTCGATTACTTTCCTGTTCCACTCGCAAACAAAGCGAGGGAAAAATGGTTGTCTGATTCCTCCACAGGAGGAATCTCGTGTTCAAGGTCCTTACGCGAGATGAAAGTTGGCAACAGCAGGGACTTTCTGCAGTGTTTCGCAAATATCAAATGTCTAAACTTATTCAGTACGCTTTCTGGAATAGTACTATTTCTTCCCGCCATGGATTGTCTGATTCACGTAGTGTTTGCGTAATAGTAGTGTGCCGATCGAACCTACTGGTAACAAATCTGGCAGCACACCTCTGAATTGCTTCGATGTCTTCCTTTAATTGGATCTGCTGGTGACCGCAATCAGTGAAGCAGTATGAGGAGGGGGTTACATAAGAATCTTTATAGATGAGCTACGCTTTCGTAGGGTTCCCACAATAAACCATGTCTACTTACGTGCCCATTCCATTTCATATTGCTTGCCACTTTACACCTCCATATTTAATCAACGTGACTGAGCCATCAGCACACTAATAATATTGTCACGAACATCACAGAATTACTTTTGCTGTTCATCTGCATTAACTTGCACTTTTTCGCATTTAAAGTAAGTTGCCTTTCATCCAAACAAATGGAAATTCTGTGCAAGTCATCGTATATCCTCCTAAAGGCACTTGACGATAACACTTCATAGTACACCAAAGCATCATCAGCAAACAGTCGGAGATTGTTACCCACCCTATCCGTCATCACTTACTTATGTAGAGATCAAAAGCGGTCCTGTTACGCTTTCCTGGATCACTCCTGACCATATCCTTGCCTGTGATAAACACTCGCCGTCGAGGACGACGTCATGGATTCTATTACGTAAGAAGTTTTCCAGTCCTCATTTTTCCAGCCTCTCCAACCTCAGCTGAAATCCCAGAATGTAGTAGTGTCCAAAGTTCTCTGGACACCTAGAAACATGGAATCTGTTTCATCCATGGCTGACGAGACACTGTGCGAAATAAGGGGCCAGCTGTGTTTCACACGGGAAATGCCAAATGATGTAGCGCGAAAGCCAGGACGGCTTCTTTATCAAGTCCACGACTGCTTTGTAGCTCCATCCTCCTCCAAAGTAGCTGGCAGACGTCGTGTATGATCTGGGAGTCGACGAGACGTCACTCGCTGCGCTTGCTCTCTGACAGCGGACTCGGTAACAAGTTGTGACCGCGGCTCCACGTCGGCGGTAACCGGGCTCAGAGGGCAGCAGGTTGGGGCCCGGCGTGAGAGCGCCCGTGGCAAGAGCCGAGGCGTAAAATACTCCCCGAGCGCCATGTGTGGCTATCGCCGTAATATCTAACGACCGAGCCCAAGGACGCGGCCGGGCTGGCCGCTGGCCGCCGGCCGCCTGATTTGAGGGGCCCTCCCGCTATGGCAGGCGAGGTCGCGAGCGCCGCCGGCGCCTGCCCGGCGCTCACCACGCCAGGTCTGCGCGCCCTACTCTGGCCACTTTGTCAAACTGTTTGTCAACGTCGGGCTTGGGCTTTGCTTGACGTGTTTGTCAACGTAAACTGTGTTTGACATATTTGAGGCAAACTTTGATTGACTGCTGATTAGACAAAATGTCGAACGTCGTTTGCGTCGATGTATCGCCGCGTAAGTTTAGCGAGAAACGAATTTTCTCAGGGTGTCGTGAGTTTCTCCAATCGTTGAAACTGCGGTCTAAAGAGGATATGGATAAACATAGAAAAGCATAGGCAGTTTATGAATGGTAGAGACGTTGCGACTTACTTAGCGGTACAGGACAGTGGATCAAAAACTACACTGACAGACCAAAGTCATGGAATCGCAACATGCACATACACGGATAGCGGTAGTAACGTATACATAAGGTATGCAAGGGCAGCGCTTTGGCGAAGGTATCATTTGTACTCAGGTGAGTCATGTGAAAAGGCTTTCGTAGTGATTATGGCCTCAGGAAGGGAATTAACGGGCTTTGAACGCGGAGTGGTAGCTGGAGGTAGATGGAAGAGAGAGTCCATTTCGGAAACCGTTTGGGAATCTAGTATTCCGAGATCCACAGCATCAAGAGTGTGCCGAGAATACCAAATTTCAGGCGTTACCTGTCACCGTGGACAACAGAGTGGCCGACGGCCGTCGCTTGACGACCGAGAGCAGCGGCGTTTGCGTAGAACTACCAGCGTTAACAGATGAGCAACACTGCACGAAGTAATCGCAGAAATCTATGTGGGACAACGACGAACGTATCCATTAACACAGTGCGGCGAAATTTGGCGTTAATGGGTTATGGCAGCAGACAATCGACGCGAGTGCCTTTGCTAGCAGCACAACATCGCCTGCAGTACATCTCCTGGGCTCGTGACCGTATCGGTTGGACGCTAGACGACTGGCAACACGTGGGCTGGTCAGATGAGTCCCGACTGCAAGTGGTAAGAGCTGATGGTAGGGATCGAGTCTGGCGCGGACCTCATGTAGCCATGGACCCAAGTTGTCAACAAGGCACTGTGCAAGCTGATGGTGGCTACATAATGGTGAGAGCTGTCTTTACATGGAATGGATTGGATCATTCACTGGACATGGTTATGTTCGGCTACTTGGAGACCATATGCAGCCGTTCGTGGACTCCATGTTCCCATTTTGTTTTTTTAAGAGATAGGGCACCTCCACGCCCAACGCCCCCGTCCAAGCAAAACGATGGAATTTTTATGGGTGACAATGCGCCATGTCATCGGACCACAATTGTTCACGATTGGCTGGAAGAACTTTCTGGACAATTCGAGCGAATGATTTGGCCACCCAGATCACCCGACAGGAATCCCATCGAACATGGGGCATAGTCGAGATGTCAGGTCTTGCACAAAATGCTGCACTGATAATACTTTCGCAAATATGGACGGCTATAGTGGCAGCATGGCTTAATATTTCTGCAGGGGACTTCCAACGACTTGTTGAGTCCATGCTATATCGAACAGCTGCCAAACGCCGGCCAAAAGGAGGTCCGACGCGATATTAAAAGGTATTCCATGACTTTTGTCACCTCAGCCCCCCGTCTCATAAAAAAGTAATACTGCACATATAACAACGAAATTAGTACAGATCATAGCCTGAACTGTCCTCTAAACAACAACACCGTTCAAAAGTGTCACCGTACCTCTACAAAACAACAGAAGAGTAGGACCTTTCCCCAGGTGGTGCCCATACTCGCCGGCGACTTTTTTTTTTTTTTTTTTGGGGGGGGGGGGGGGAAATTTTTCTTTCTTCCGACTGGTTTGATGCAGCCCCCCCCCCCCCTCCCGAATTCCTCTCCTGTGCTCCTGTGCAACTCTTCATCTAAGAGTAGCACTTGCAACCTGCGTCCTCAATTATTTGCTGGATGTGTTCCAATCTCTGTCTTCCTCTACAGTTTTTGCCCTCTACAGCTCCCTCTAGTACCATGTAAGCCACTCCCTGATGTCTTAGCAGATGTTTCATCATCCTGTCCCTTCTCCTTGTCCGTGTTCCCCACATATTCCTTTCCTCTCTGATTCTGCACAGAACCTCCTCGTTTTTTACCTTATCAGTCCACCAAATTTTTAACATTCGTCTGTAGCACCACATCTCAAAAGCTTCGATTCTTTTCTTTTCAGGTTTTTCCGCAATCCATGTTTCACTATCATACAATGCTGTGCTCCAAACGTACATTCTCAGAAATTTCTTCTTCAAATTAAGGTCTATGTTTGATACCAGTAGTCTTCTCATGGCCTTGAATGCCCTTTTTGCCAGTGCTAGTTTGCTTTTGATGTGCTCCTTGTTCCGTCTGTATTTGGTTTTTTGCTGCCTAGATGGTAGAATTCGTTAATTCCATCTACTTCATGACCGTCAATCTTGATGCTAAGTTTTTAGGTGTTCTCATTTGTGCTACTTCTCATTACTTTCATCTTTCTTCGATTTACTGTCAATCCATATTCTGTGCTCATTAGACTCTTCATTCCATTCAGCAGATTATGTAATTCTTCTTCACTTTCACTCAGAATAGCAGTGTCGTCAGCGAATCGCATTATTGATATCCTTTCACCTTAAATTCAGCAATGGCGCAAACGTGTATAAATGCATGGTGACAATATTGAAAGGTACTGTTGTATACTAATTCTGCTGTTATAGCTCCATTATTAAATTTTTATGACGGTGGAGGCTTTACTTTTTGATCCGCCCACGTATGTTAAGAAGCAAATCGATGTTCTACTCACAACAATTCAAGTGGCTGTGTAGTGTATGTTCCCACTGTCTGATATTTTAACCAACTTTCGTTAGATTTTCGTGTGTATATTTACCTCTCAATTTCACCATTTCTAGGACCAGTGCTATTGCTATCCGCAGTGCTAAAGCCAATGCAAAAAGTGGTTTGTCTGTATTGGTAGCCATGAGCACTAACGTCAAAATACTTAGAGGCTGTGTGACAGCTGCTTCAAAAATGAGGCTAAATCTGACAGACGCTATTGTTACGTCTGCGCGCTTGCTTGACAAACCTGTCGATTGGAAACAGCGAATCTGACAAACACGTTTGACTATTTACAGGTGACTTAACACGAAGGGCCGCATTGAGGCGCAGGCTAGACTGCAGCCTAGAGCCGTAAGAAAATTAAAATAAAATATTTTGTTTTAATGCTGTGGTGCGGGCCCTGTTTTAATCGTAAAGGGCGTACACAAAATTGTGATGTGAGGGCTTAGTCGGCAATGGACAGCTGATATGAACTGAGTCATCACTCACGCGGCTCATTGTCAAGAACTGCTACCTCGTGCAGGTGCTACTGTTGTATCGGAGCACACGAAACGCCTTTTACTGCTCTATTGTCTCCATCTCGGAGTGGACGCGCACTGAGTAATGAACAAGCGAGCAGCTAGCTAGCGACATGAGGAAGATCCCTTCTCCTACCATCGACCACATAAACTGGCAAATTGTAGCTGTCCCCAGCGTAGACTTTTAGTTTCGCTGAGTAAGATGAAACGTATAATTAGTTTTTTTCTACATTCACGTAGAAGATAAAGTCTTGTGAAATCGGAGGAATATTTTTGAAACACTCGGGCCTTAACGTGTCTCTGGAAGGATAAACAATATTTGTAGAATCAGTAAGTGGTAAAACAGATGATCTAACCTGTAACGTCTACTAGCTATGTAGCCACGAAAAGATTAACACAACGTAATGGAAATGAGCGTTTGGCGTCATTGGCCGGGAGGCCCCTTGCCGGGCAGGTCCGGCCGCCTTGGTGCAGGTCTTATTACATTCGACGCCACATTGGGCGATCTGCGCGCCAGATGGGGATGAAATGATGATGAAGACAGCACAACACCTAGTCCCTGAGCGGAGAAAAGCTCCGACCCAGCCGGGAATCGAACCCGGGCCCGTAGGACGGCAATCCGTCACGCTATCGGGGCGGACAACACAACGTAGGAAAATGGAAAACGTGTTCAAACTAGATGTATCGATTATGACAGAAAAGACTTGGTTTGTGAAGTACGATAACAATATTACTATTGCAACCCGTGGATATTTTGTGTGGTGAATAGTTGTAAGATATTTTCGTGAATTTCCATGGGGTAGTGTTGGTTGTTAATTATGTCTTACATAGCCCAACACAACAGAAAAATACAATTAAATCTATGAGAGCCGCGCGGAGTGGCCGCGCGGTTTGAGGCGCCATGTCACGGATTGCGCGGTCCCTCCCGCCGGAGGTTCGAGTCCTCCCTCGGGCATGGGTGTGTGTGTTGTTCTTAGCATAAGTTAGTTTCAGTAGTTTGTAAGTCTACAGACCGATGACCTCAGCAGTTTGGTGTCATACGAATTCACAAACATCTGAACATTTAAATCAATCACACAATGATTAATATTGAAATGTTGCTGTCAATATGGAACAATTTTGGAAATTGTTCTTGAGGTTTTATGACATGAGTAAGATAGCTCCTGTATTCTCTACTTCTAAATGCTACCAAAGTTTTTGTAGCTTTAAGTAAAGTTTCAATCTCTTTCGAGGCTGCGCACCATAGAAAGCGATCAGCACTGTTACCAGTGAACAAACTATGAATGAGACTACATGCGCGGCACAAACTTGATGGTCTCCGTTTGTGGACATTTTGCTAGTGTATCCACGTCTCTGTGTCTTCGGAATTACTAGGAGTGCAAGGAGAACTTCGTTCATATAGTTCTCGACGCTAGACATGTTCTGTGTATGGTGTCGGAAGGTGAAATGAGCACTTGCACGTTCGCAGTAATACCGGTGTTGGAGCTTCAAGAACGACTACGTACGAGAAACAATGTGACGAGAAGAAATCAGACGGGCTGGCGACGTATTAGCACAATCGCACGTCCTTGGCCCCCATGGGTGGGGCGACCGCGGAGAGAGTGGAGTGTCCTGCTTGAGCCCATCTGTCCGCGGCGTAGCGCGATGGCGGCGACAAGTGTTTCAGGTCACGTAAGGGCTGCCTCCGATAAACACGGCAGGTGCTGCCAACACGGCACAAAGGTCTCTCCTGAGCTGTTCCTAGACTTCCAGATACTGGTCACCGCTCTTTAAGGTTCGTTCCGCGTGCAGCCCGTTTTACAAGAGTGACTTTCTTGTCAAAATCGCCTACTCGTTGTGGGTGCGCGTCACGTGCTTGCCTGTAAATCATCCGGCAACCGTGCCGCAGGTAGATAAGTGGCGTCAATGATCAATTTGACTGCGCCAACGGTGGGGCTTTAAAATGTTGAGGATGTTGTAGAATGCGCAAGGGCAGAAACGTTTCACTGTGGCGTTGTCTGCTAACATCGGAAGTTCGCCGGTCTCACTGATAGTATAGTAGGGATTTTGAGCCTTTATGTCTTCGTAATCTTTGTGTGTGTATGTATGTGTGTGTGTGTGTGTGTGTGTGTGTGTTTGACTTTAATTTACACATTGTGCAAAGGTTTCACAAGGGCCTGATTTTTTCCTACTTGTGTTCCCTCAAAAGAGAGACAAAATATCTTAAATCAAGGTTGCTGTGTCGTCCGAACAAGACACAGCTAGTGCAAAAGTACCGCAGCCACAAAGATGCGAGCTGGTGACAGTGCTACAGAGACTCGCCACTTGTACGTGTTCCGCCAGCGCCACGGACGACGCTGAGGATGAAGATATCGACTTCGCCTCGGCCAACTGCCGGCTGAGTAAAATCCGTCGAGGACAGGACGACAGCGGACAGAAGCCTACTCGGAAGATAGAAAAGCAGCACTCGCCCACTTGGTTACAGATCACCGTCCAGGGCTGACATAGACAGGGAACGTCGTTTAGTGAACTCTTAGAAATGAAACAGACAGTTGTAAATTGCATTTGCTATGTAACTTGAAGTTTATGTACGATTATTTGCACTTAGCCATTGAGGGCCTTCAACAAGTCACAAAGATAAGTAAATCTTTTTAACTCATTTGTGTGACATTGTTACTGATTTGTTGGAGAGTTGTAGAACCTTCATTCTCCTATCCTATTACCCAATCTTGGGTCATAGCCGTGTAATAGTGGCAGCGAGAAATTGTCTTAGAGGTGTACAGCACCAGAAGCCGTTTCACGAAATCACAAACTCGGCATACCGTAACAACAGTGGCAACTCGGCCTCCACGGCAGTAGCGACGAGCCCTTTAAAAACTGGCGAAAGGGTTTACAAAAAACGTATTTACATTTTACAGTCACTGTACAAAAAAGAAACCTACGCTGTGCGTGAAGACCAAACAGATGAACTATGAAATACTGACTTCCTCCCCAATCTTCAGTGGTACAATTATAAGCCCTCTACTGTCTAAACTCTAAGGCCAAAATGAAGGAAGGAAGATTAGAGTTTGACATGCAGTCGACGATGAAATTATTAGACACGGCTCAACCTTAGATCGGGGGACGAAATATCCTTTTCTGATTAACTATTCAGGCATTTGCCTTCAGCGATTTACGGAAACCACGGAAACGTAAATCTGGATGGCCGGAGGGGAATTTGAGCCGTATTCCTACCAAATACGATTTCAGTGTCTTACAACTGGGTCACATCGCTCGTCGTTAAATCAGAAAAGGGCAGAAGCAAGTAAGGGGAACGAAGTAAATTGAGATCGCAGTACCGGATGGTTATAATTAAGGTGCAGCTACTCGCGGAGCTCCAGTGAGTGCTGTAATTATCGTATGGCAGCGAAACATGGTAAATATTCGAACCCGTCAATGCGGAACCGAGCTAGGCTGCTAAAAGTTAGTTTTAACTGTGGCCACCAGGTGCAAATCTGGTGCTGCGTATGCAAGGAAGACGTACAGAAATGTTTCCATATATAACTGACTGGAAACGGAACGTGGGTGGAAAACGTCAAACAAGCGAGAAAGCCACGATGTTGATAGTATTATTAACGTTTCTTACACAATTTGTTCAATATGAGCACCGGAGACGTCGGCCAGAAGCTGTACAGCGCGAGATTTGCGCCTGATGGGTAAAACTGGAACTTTTTTCCCCAGCTTAAATCGGTTCCGTAATAACGCATTAGCGTATATACGTATCTATCAAGTTTCGCTGCCACACGATAATTACGGCCCACACTGGACGTCCACGAGTAGAAACACGTTAATTATAACCATCCAGAGTAAAGTCCTGTGGATGTCAAGGTCAACAGTGACGGGAAACGAATTTGTACTTGGCAACGATGGAGCAGGATATCGCCATATTTTTTTCGAGAGAAACCGTTCAGGTATTTGATGCACATAAAAGGACTAAGTGAAACAAGTCTCTGTATGTCCATCTTTTCAGAGATGGTTGCGGGACTCGGCTGTTCACTACAGCATGTCAAATCAAACACCTTTCAGCCGTCTAATTTACAAATTTATTTTATTTGGCTACCAGAGGAAAGTCCACTGGACCTGACGGGATACCAATTCGATTCTACACAGAGTACGCGAAAGAACTTGCCCCCCTTCTAACAGCCGTGTACCGCAAGTCTCTAGAGGAACGGAAGGTTCCAAATGATTGGAAAAGAGCACAGGTAGTCCCAGTGTTCAAGAAGGGTCGTCGAGCAGATGCGCAAAACTATAGACCTATATCTCTGGCGTCGATCTGTTGTAGAATTCTAGAACATGTTTTTTGCTCAAGTATCATGTCGTTTTTGGAAACCCAGGATCTACTCTGTAGGAATCAACATGGATTCCGGAAACAGCGATCGTGTGAGACCCAACTCGTTTTATTTGTTCATGAGACCCAGAAAATATTAGATACAGGCTCCCAGGTAGATGCTATTTTCCTTGACTTCCGGAAGGCGTTCGATACAGTTCCGCACTGTCGCCTGATAAACAAAGTAAGAGCCTACGGAATATCATACCAGCTGTGTGGCTGGATTGAAGAGTTTTTAGCAAACAGAACACAACATCTTGTTATCAATGGAGAGACGTCTACAGACGTTAAAGTAACCTCTGGCGTGCCATAGGGGAGTGTTATGGGACCATTGCTTTTCACAATATATATAAATGACCTAGTAGACAGTGTCGGAAGTTCCATGCGGCTTTTCGCGGATGATGCTGTAGTATACAGAGAAGTTGCGGCATTAGAAAATTGTAGTGAAATGCAGGAAGATCTGCAGCGGATAGGCACTTGGTGCAGGGAGTGGCAACTGACCCTTAACATAGACAAATGTAATGTATTGCGAATACATAGAAAGAAGGATCCTTTATTGTATGATTATATGATAGCGGAACAAACACTGGTAGCAGTTACTTCTGTAAAATATCTGGGAGTATGCGTGCGGAACGATTTGAAGTGGAATGACCATATAAAATTAATTGTTGGTAAGGCGGGTACCAGGTTGAGATTCATTGGGAGAGTCCTTAGAAAATGTAGTCCATCAACAAAGGAGGTGGCTTACAAAACACTCGTTCGACCTATACTTGAGTATTGCTCATCAGTGTGGGATCCGTACCAGGTCGGGTTGGCGGAGGAGATAGAGAAGATCCAAAGAAGAGCGGCGCGTTTCGTCACAGGGTTATTTGGTAACCGTGATAGCGTTACGGAGATGTTTAGCAAACTCAAGTGGCAGACTCTGCAAGAGAGGCGCTCTGCATCGCGGTGTAGCTTGCTCGCCAGGTTTCTAGAGGGTGCGTTTCTGGATGAGGTATGGAGTATATTGCTTCCCCCTACTTATACCTCCCGAGGAGATCACGAATGTAAAATTAGAGAGATTAGAGCGCGCACGGAGGCTTTCAGACAGTCGTTCTTCCCACGAACCATACGCGACTGGAACAGAAAAGGGAGGTAATGACTCTGGCACGTAAAGTGCCCTCTGCCACACACCGTTGGGTGGCTTGCGGAGTATAAATGTAGATGCAGATGTAGATGGCCGGCCGCAGTGGTCGAGCGGTTCCAGGCGCTTCAATCTGGAACAGCACGACCGCTAAGGTCGCAGGTTCGAATCCTGCCTCCGGCATGGATGTGTGCGACGTCCTTAGGTTAGTTAGGTTTAAGTAGTTCCAAGTTCTAGGGGACTGATGACTTCGGATGTTAAGTCCCATAGTGCTCAGACCCATTTGAACCATTTCGAGCTACCAGATGGCGTAGTAAATCGCCGAAACTGGTAGCCAAATAAAATAAGACGGCTGAAAGGTGTTTGATTTGACATTCTGTAAGTGCAACAAATCTAAATAGCCGGAGGGGGATTTCAATACCACCCGTGATTGCGAGTCCAACCGTTGATCTCTGCACCACTTTTCTCGATCTTCGTATAAGAGTCCCACGCCTGAACTAGTCATATAACGTAGGTCGTTTTATTGCAACCGCAGTCGGATTCGGAAGCCGCGAAATTATTTTCTAGCTGGCGGTGGCAGGGGTTGGTATTTACGTAATAATCGTTTCTGTATAACAACAACACTTTTAAAATTGTCAGTGTATTTATTTAAACAAGATAAATAATTTTATAAAAAATTACTAATGTAATTAAGGGTTACAAAGGGTAATGAAAACATATGAATTGAAAATAGCAGGAGATGTCGTTCCTTTAACTCATAGTTTGACGGAATAATCGCACTAATCGTTGAACCGAAACCATGAAATTAAACGGAGATCGTGAGGGGCTGTTATTTTACAAATAAACACGTCAGTATCTTTCGACGTATTTCAAAGTTACTTGTTGCTTAGTTTCTTGTAGCGGAGCTGATTTGGAGGGTGGTCAAGTAATAGTTTCTTCATGCTCATGTTTCTTGAGTTTATGAATTTTAAATGTCATTTTAAAGAAGTGCCACATTTTCTTGAATAGCTTTTCTCGCAGACTTGAGTGGCGCAGCTCAAAAACCTAAAAGGTGCGCTTGGAGATGGCATTTCACTTACAGGCAGTTCGGACCTCCAGCCGTCTTCTGTGAAACTATTTTGTGTGTCTCTACATCTCGAATATTCTCCTCTGTAACAGATGCTTCTTAAAAAATTCTAATAACTCTCCACACAGTGGACATATCTGAGGCGTTCTGTAAACAGCTGTTGTTTGTGGTTGGCCAGGGCACCACGAAGAGACAGCAAAGTTCCTTGGTGCCGCAGGGTAAGTGGCTGAGAACATTTTTGCAGCCTACGAAGTGTACTAAATGGACAGTCTAAGAAAAAAAGAAAAACGACGTACCACGAAGGAATTGTCCAAATAGAAAGCAAATCAGTTGATGTGATGTATATATACAAACAAATGATTACAATTTCAGAAAAATTGAATGATTTATCCAAGAGAAAAAGCTTCGCAAACTGAGCAAGTCAATAACGCTTTGGTCTGTTTCTGGCCCTTATGCAAGCGGTTGTTCGTCTTGGCATTGACTGATAGACTTTTTGGATGTCCTCCCGAGGGATATCAGTCCAGCGGGCGCGTTAGGTTGTCAAAATCACAAGTTGGTTGGTGGAGGCCTCTGCCCATAATGTTTCAAACTTTCTCAATTGGGCAGAGATCCGGCGACCTTGCTGGGTAGTTTTTGGCAAGCACGAACACGAGCAGTAGAAACTCTCACCGAGTGCGGGCGGACATTATCTTGCCGAAATGTAAGGCTAGGACGGCGTGTCATGAAAAGCAACATGACAGGACGTAGTACATCGTTGACGTGGCGCTGTGCTGTAAGGGTGCGGCGGATGACAACCAAAGGCTTCCTGCTATGTAAAGAAATGTCGCGCCAGACTGGTTGTCGGGCCGTATGACGGGCGACGGTGAGGTGTGGTACACGACCGCTCTGCCGGGCATCTGCAGACACGTCTTCGGCGCGGAATCTCATTGACTGCAATAGAATTGTCTTCAGTGACGGATCCGAACTCAGATCCGATGACGAACGCATTATTGTCTTGCTCCATCTGTGAAGCTCTTTCTCTTTAATAAATCATACAACGTTTCTGAAATAGAAATCATCTGGTTGTCTATACATGTACATCTTAATTACCGATTTCCGTGGCATTCTGAGTGTGTGGGTGTGTCTTAGAGTGTAATATTGAAAGACAGGAAATCAGTGAGGATAAACTATTCACAAACGCTGAAGCTCCATTGTAATGAAACTGTAGCGACAATTGAAATTTTATGCCAGAACGGGACTGCAACCAGGATTTCCTACTTATTTCGAAGTTCATTACATGGTTGCAGCCGTTTGATGTTTTAATTTGTTACGTACGACACACAAACGTCGAAGCTTCGCCTTCGGTGTAGCCTCCGTTTCAAACCTGCCGGAGCCGGAGACGGAAGTGCAATTAGAGTCTGAACCTACGACGTACAGTTATGTCTATATTCCATTAGCCACCTTAGGGTGTGTGGCGGAGGATACTTCTGGTATCACACTCGTGTTCCATTTGCGAATGGTGCGAGGGAAGTACTATTGCCGATAAACTTCCGTATGAGTTCTAATTTCCCTGATTTTCTCGTAGTTCTCATTTCGGGAGACGTATTTGGGAGGAAGTAATATGTTGTTGGACTGTTCCTCGAACGTACTCTCTCGGAATTTCGACAGAAAATCCCTCCGTCACGCACGACGCCTGTCGTCGGAGCTGAATCGCTGGGACCACAATTAACGCTGACAGGTACTGTGAGACACTGAAAAAACTCAAACGGGCCGGAGAAGAGGAATGTTGAGCAAGGGCGTACACATTTTCCGTGAGAACGCTCGCCCATACATCGCTCGGCAAACCGTTGCTCTCCTGCAACAGTTTCAGTGGAACATAATCACCCACCCACCCTATAGTCCTTACTTGGCGCCCAGTGAGTATCACCTGTTCCCTAGGTTAAAAGAACATTTGGCTGGAAAGCGATTCAGCTCCGACGACGAGGTGAAAGAAGAGGCTCATAACTTTCTGAACAGCATGGCGGCGAGCTGGTATGACATGGGCATACAAAAACTGCCACAGCGTCTACAAAAATGCATCGACAGAAATGGTGATTATGTCGAAAAATAGCTAAATGTTCAAGCTGCAAACTAATGTAAACCATTGTAGAAATAAACAGGTCTATGTACTTATATAAAAAAAATAGGAGACCTTACTTTTGGAATTACCCTCGCATTTCACTAATATTCCTTCTACGAATCTCAGCCTAGCATCCGTTTTCTTACAATTAGTTTCATGTGACCAATCCATTTTACTCCGCTGTGAACGGTTACTGTTAAACACCTTACAGTTGTTACTGTTTCCTATAGTTTATCTCCAACAGAGTGAACAGTTATGGGTCTCTTCGTCTGTTTATGAGTAATGCGTTACATTTATTTACATTGAGGATCAACTGCCAGCTCCTGAACTAATCATCGATCCTCCGCAGGCCTCTCTTGGTTTCCTTACAGTCCCGAGGTGTTGCAAACTACCCGTAGAAAATAGCATGATCTGCGAACAGCCTTATGGGACTTCTGACGTAGACAGTAATGGCCCTCTAGCACACTCTGCGGTGCTCCTGAAATCACCTTTACACGTATCGATGGAATGTTGTGAGGAAGTCAAGGAACACGGCATAAACATGGGTGCCTTTCCCTAAGACGTTCTGGACCTTACGGCTAAACGCAGGAGCGACACTTGGCAGTACGTTTTCCTGCGAAATCCACAACTGAATTTACGCAGAAGATTTTCGTTCTCCAAAAATGTCGAAATGCCTGTGTGTAAAACATGTTCCATAATTCTGCTACTGAGTGAAGTCAGCGATATAAGCTTGTAATTGCCCGCATCTGGTGGTCGTGCGGTAGCGTTCTCGCTTCCCACGCCCGGGTTCCCGGGTTCGATTTCCGGCGGGGTTAGGGATTTTCTCTGCCTCGTGATGGCTGGGTGTTGTGTGCTGTCCTTAGGTTAGTTAGGTTTAAGTAGTTCTAAGTTCTAGGGGACTGATGACCATAGATGTTAAGTCCCATAGTGCTCAGAGCCATTTTTAAGCTTGTAATTATGTGCATCTGTGCGACGACCCTTCTTGACAACGGGAATAATCAGCGCCTTTCCTTTTTTCAATGGTTTGGTATAACCTTCGCTGTTCCAACGCCCTGCGATAAAATGCTCCTAGAAGGGAAACAACTTCTTTCGCAAAATTTCTGTCCGCTCCGGACACTTTTTCATTATTGATGGGTTTTAGTCGATATTCTAATTCGTAATCACTTATCTCAATATCTGCCTTTTTTGGTGTTCGTGCGAATAGTGAATGGAGGAACCGTATTACGACGTACGCCGTGAAACGACCTCGAAAGACCGAATTCGGATTTTTTTGATCTTCTACCGTCCATTGCCAGTCAAAGACAAACACACGGATGTGCCAAAATTCACGCGATGCCTCCCAACATCGTGTCGGACCTCCTTTTGCCCGGCACATTGCTGCAACTCGATATGGCATGAACTCCTCAAGTCGTTATAACTCCCCTGCAGAAATATTGAGGCATGCTGCATCAATAGCCGTCTATAATTGCGAAAGTGTTGCCGGTGCAGGGTTTACAGACCTCACGATTATATCCCATAATTGTTCGATTAGATTCATGTCTGCCGGTCTCGGTGGCCAAATAATTCTCTCGAACTGCCCAGAATGTTCTTCAAACCAGTCACAAGCAACTGTGCCTGGTGACATGGCGCTTTGTCATCCATAAATATTCAATCGTTGTTTGGGAATATGAAGCCCATGAAGGGCTGCAAATCGTCTCCAAGCAGTCGAACATAAACATTTCCAATAAATGATCGGTTCAGTGAGACCAAGGGTCCCAGTCCATCTCATGTAAACACAGCCGACGTCTTATGGAGCGACCACCAGCTTGCCCTGTGCCTTGTTGACAACTTGGGTCCACGGCTGCGTGGGGTCTGCGCCACACTCGAACCCTACCGTCAGCTCTTACCAACCGGAATTGGAACACATCTGACTGGACCACAGTTTTCCAGTCGCCTAGGGTCCAACTGATGGTCACGAGCCCTGGAGATGCGCTGGAGGCGATTGCGTGCTGTTAGCACGCGTCGGCTGTCGGCTGCCATAGCTCATTAACGCCAAATTTCGCCGCGCTTTCCTAACGGACACGTTTGTCGTTTGTCCCACATTGATTTCTGCGGCTGTTTCACGCAGCGTTGCTTGTCTGTTGGCACGGCCAATTCCACGCACACGCCGTTCCTCTAGGTCGTTAAGTGAAGGCCGTCGGCCACTGCGTTGTGCGTGGTGAGAGGTAATGCCTGAAATTTTGTATTCTCGACACACTCGTGTTACTGTGGCTCTCGGAATATTGAATTCTCTAACTATTTCCGAAATGGAATGTGTCATGCGTCTAGGTCCAACTACCATTCCGCGTTCGAAGTCTGTTCATTCCCGTCGTGCCATCATAATCACGTCGTATACATTTCCATATGAATCATCTGAGTATAAATGACAGATCCGCCAATACATTGCCCTTTTATACCCTGTGTACACAATAGTAACGCCATTTGTATATGTGCATGTCACTATCCCATGACGCTTGTCACCTTCACTGTATATCTAATTATTTATCTTCCGTTACCTATCTATACTATTTCATGAAAAGTCTCCGAATGCTCTATGTAGTGCGGAATTGACCACTACATGTCTCGAGAGGCGGACCCACCAATAAAAGGAGTCAGCGTGTTATGCGAGGTCCGACAATAAGGTAATGAGACTGATGTGAAAAAGAATGTTGCTTACCGTTTTAGTCAAGTTCAGTGTTGTCTCCTTCAAAGTAGTTGCCTTCTGATTGCATACACTTTTTCCAGCGCTTCTGCCATTGATGGTAACATTTCTAGAACTCATCTTCTGTAATATCCTCCAAGACCCTCGTCACAGCTTTTTGCACGTCTTGTATTGTTTGAAAATGGTGTCTCTTGACCGCCGTTTTGACTCTTGGAAATAGAAAAGAGTCGCACGGAGCGATATCTAGTGAGGTGGCTGAGGTAGTACTGAAATTTGTTTTGAGGCTAAAAATTGCTGTACTGACAGAGCAGTATGGGCTGGCGCATTATCGTGATATGCAGAATCCAATTATCAGCAATGTTGGCATGGACACGAAGAACTCTTTTACGAAGTCTTTCTAAAATTCCTTTGTAGTAATATTGGTTAACTGCTTGTCCAGGAGGCACCCACTCTTTATGAACAATTCCCTTGGAATCAAAGAAGCACAGAAGCATTCATTTCACTTTTGACTTTGACACGTGAACTGTTTTTGGTCTGGGTGATCCCTTTGAGCACCATTGCGAACTTTGGCGTTTTGTCTCTGGATCGTACTGAAAAAACCAACTTTCATCACCAGTGATAACACGGCTCAACAGTTCTGTATTGATTTCCGTCCGCTCTAACAGATCGGCTGCCACATTTTTCCTCCTTCTCGCTGTTGTGGTGTGAGATTTTTGTGGACCATTTTTGTGCAAATCTTTCTCATACCAAGATCTTCAGTTATTACTAGACGAACCGTTACTCGATTGATGTTCAGTTCTTCTGCAATCGTTTTCACAGATAATCGCCGATCAGATCGTACGAGTTCACGCACCCTGGCAAAGTTGACATGGCGCACGTGAGGTTGATGGTCGTCCACTGTGGTCTTCATCTTCAAAATTCATTCTGCCTTCACTAAACATTTTATGCCAACGAAAAACTTGAGCTCTTGACATAACTTCCTCTCCAAAAGCCTTCTGAAGCTTACAGTAACTTTTCGTCACGTTCTCACCCAATTTAACGCAAAAAGAAATGGCATGCCGTTGCGCAATATTATGTGGTTCCATTTCCATGACAAGAGACACCCAACACGTGTTAACTTATTACAACACAACTCACGACTGAGCACTTGCATCGATGTGCTGCTTGGACTAGAAGCAGCTTATAGACCAAGGTCAAAGATATTGAGCCTTCGCAAGCCTGCAGGGTTGCCACATCTTGCAAAGAAAATTAGTCTCATTACTTTATTGTCGCATCTCGTATGTTGTCGGTGGAGTAGTCATCTAACAAATCCATTGTGGCCATTTCAGTCCCTCTCAAACTGCCGAAGTCGACTTTTGGTGATGTGACTCTGAAGTGGAAGAGCTAAAGAACGGCCATAGCTAAGTCAACACCAGGCAGATTTCATATACTGATGGGTAGGAATCGTCGATCATTGCGGAGGGTGATGGTAAAAAATCGCATGAATTAAGGAGAAGGAATCACTCGTGAGCTAGAAAGTTAAGCTAGCACAATGACTGTTCGTAGAGAGGGAAAAAGTAATGGGGTGCAATGGTCCAGCTGTTCGTCGTAAGTGTGACAGTCCTCCTCTAGTTAGTGCTAAGTGACGCTTGAGGTGGAGTGGCGCCACTGGGCAGTGGCTACATGCAAACGAGTGACTTGCAGTGATGAAGGGTTTCTGTCTGGCAAATGCCTGGAAAACGTTACCTGCTATCATGTGTAGCGTCAACAGTGAAGTACGGAGGACATAGTGTTACGATATGGAGATGTTTTACTTGGCTGGGGTATGGTCCCCTTATTGCCCGTGAGAAACTATGAATGCCGAAGTTTATGACCACATTTTACAGCATTTTGCACTGCGTATAGTAGAGGAAAAGTTCGGAGCCGATGATTGCGTCAGTGGCCGGCCGCTGTTCTGAGCGGTTGTAGGCGCTTCAGTCTGGAACCGCGCGCCCGCTACGGTCGCAGATTCGAATCCTGCATCGGGCATTGTGATGTCCTTAGGTTAGATAGGTTTAAGTAGTTCTAAGTTCTAGGGGACTGATGGCCTCCGATTTTAAGTCCCACAGTGCTCAGAGCCATTTGAACCATTTGATTGTGTCGGTATTACAATGGACCTTGTCATAAAGCAGCATTTTTGAGGTAATGGTTTTTGGTCGCCAACATTCGTGAAATGTTGAAAGAAATAATCCACATTGACTGTAGAATACTTTTTATTCCAAGCCACGACCGGTCTCGTGCCACTGGAAGACGCATCCTCAAGTGGGAAACATTCTTGTTAGTAGGAAATCGCCGAAAGGTAACTGCCATAGAGCCACACCCCATCATTCGCGTCGTGTTGCTAAAAGCGGTATTAAAACTAAGGGATAACAGAGCCTCGCCACAAGCAGAAAGGTGGTTGAGCGGCAGCAGCCAAGGCAGTACTCATAATGTGGAACTTTGCCCGCAGTTTAAAATAACTTGCATGAAATAGTCTGCCCTGTTCAGAGTCGCGACCTGGACACAGTGAGACACCTTTGGGTTAACTTACAACGGCGATTTTGCTACAGGCACCAGCGTCCAACTTCTCTGGTTTGAGTTCTCGAGGAAGAAGGGGGCCATTCCTCCACGGACATTCATTCAGTGGAAGTGTACGCAGCAGAGTTAAGCCGTTATACAGGCGACTAACAGGCGTCCCGAAACTTCTGATACCGACCGAGGTGGCGCAGTGGTTAGCACACTGGACTGGCATTCGGGAGGACGAAGTTTCAAACCCGCCTCCAGCCATCCTGGGTTAGGTTTTCCTTGATTTCCCTAAATCGCTTCAGGCAAATGCCGCGATGTTTCATTTGAAAGGGCACGGCGGACTTCCCTGTCCATCCTTCTCTAATACGATTGACCGATGGTCTCGCTGTTTGATCCCCTTGCCCAAATCAACCAACCGATCAATACTTATCATAGCCCGCATCTCGTGGTCGTGCGGTAGCGTCCTCGCTTCCCACGCCCGGGTTCCCGGGTTCCCGGATTCGATTCACGGCGGGGTCAGGGATTTTCTCTGCCTCGTGATGGCTGGGTGTTGTGTGATGTCCTTAGGTTAGTTAGGTTTAAGTAGTTCTAAGTTCTAGGGGACTGATGACCATACATGTTAAGTCCCATAGTGCTCAGAGCCATTTGAGCCAATACTTATCATAAGATAGTGTGTATCATCTCCAGCCTGAACAATTACGTCACGTCGCTGGTTGGCGCATATACGGCGCCGGCCGCGGTGGTCTCGCGGTTCTAGGCGCTCAGTCCGGAACCGCGCGACTGCTACGGTCGCAGGTTCGAATCCTGCCTCGGGCATGGATGTGTGTGATGTCCTTAGGTTAGTTAGGTTTAAGTAGTTCTAAGTTATAGGGGACTGATGACCACAGATGTTAAGTCCCATAGTGCTCAGAGCCATTTGAACATATACGGCCCGTCTGTCGCGGAGCATCTGCATATGCAAAACTGGCGCCAGTCACTCACGTTGGCAGTGGCGCACGCGTTTAATGACAACCCTTGGGTGGATGCGCGTTCGTCTCAATGCTGACGTCACGCCGGGAGTGCCGCAGACAATTGCACACGCGTGCGCGCCTCTGCGTCCTTTTGGCGCGCGTTGCTGGCCCGGCCCTGCCGCCAAATAGGGAAGGGGGAGGGGGAGGGAGGGCCAGGGCCCTAATCACAATTTGTGTTCCGTATTTGGCGGCTGCGGGCCCGCCATTTGTCTCCGCGTTCGCAGCCGCTGCGCGCGTATTCCTCCGACGCGTCGGCGCTGCCTTCCCAGACGCTCCATGTCTCACCTGATGCGGGCGTCAGCCGCTGATGGAATCGGGAGATATGAGAAATCTTCGGCCAGCCTACGTTTGCTATTACAACTCTACTCGTACGTAAGAACCTGTCGGCAGTCATTTAATTCCTGTGTTAATGAGTGTCAACAACTTGCACCAACATTTGACCATGATATAGCATCTCCTGATCCCTGAAGAACAAACTGAGAAATTTTTTCACGAAAAGAAAAGAATGCAGCATAACAGGTGTCTCCACTATACAGATCCCACTACCTGCGCCGCAGCATGCGGGGGCAATAATTTGCCATCTTCTGGTGGTGCTCTACCAGACAGGGCATTATAATATCTGTGTGTGGTTATGTACTTCATCTTTCTCTCTAATCTTTACTCGCTGGTAGCTAAACCGGCCCCTACCATGTTAATATCTTTCCTTGCGCAACGGTGGACGCTTCAGGCTTCCAGCATTCTCTCTCGGCAAACTGCGTCACCATTCACATAAGCCTCATTATTATTGCTATTTACGTTACTTCTTTACAGCTGCGTTTATTAACTACATTTCTCCAATCTTGTTTTCTTACGTAACTCAAAAATGTGTGGAAATGTAAATCCGTAAATAGTATCTGAATATATTATCTTGCATTCGAGTGGCGCTGCGTTTTGGAAAGAGAAGTTGTTCTCACATTTTCCTATGTTTTCCCCAATATCTTTCGCTATGTGTAATTGCGTGTATTTGCGGTAATTTTTCCCACAGCTCTAATGAAATATAGTAGAAATAATAGCAGAACAGAACAACGAACAGATTGTGCGGCTGGTCCCGGCGGAGGTTCGAGTCGTCCCTCGGGCATCGGTGTGTGTGTTTGTCCTTAGGATAATTTAGGTTAAGTAGTGTGTGAGCTTAGGGACTGATGACCTTAGCAGCTAAGTCCCGTAAGATTTCACACACATTTGAACATTTTTGAAAAACGAATAGGGTGCTGGACCCTGATGGAATTCCAGTTTGGTTTTACAGAGGATACACTGCGTATTGTCCCTTTGTTGGATGGCATTTCTATATCTACGTCTACGCTGCACAAGCCATCTTATGGTGTATGGGGAGCGATAATGTGTGTACCAGTGTCTCTTCCATCCCCCCTCTCCTGCCCCCTTCCTGTACAGACGCGAAGTGTGCGCAGGAGGAACAACTGTTGGTTATCCTTCGTGTAAGCTCAAATCTCTTTAATTTCACGTTCACGCCACCGGCTGGTGTATAAATGATCAAATTTCAAGTTCTCTGTGACAGGTTCTGATCACCAGCGCTGTTCGTGTTTACTGTTCATAGTCGTCGGCGAATATGCCGATGACCTGGTGAAGGTCCCGTTCTTCCATTGTTTTGGAGACGCACGACAGTGTTACCGCTGTCGTGAGAGTGTGGAGAACCATCGATATGACTTCGGGTCACGGATGGTAGTGTCTGGAGGAACTCTGCTGTGTCACGCACGTCCTGCATCCCCATGTGTCACCTCTCATACGACAGTATCGTTGTGCCGCTTTTCAACAGGACAACGCTCCTCCACACGTGCACGTGTCTCTTCTTGGAGCTGAGGTTATTTCCGTGAGCAGCAAGATCCTTAGATCAGTTTCGGACGTCAGCTCGGTCCCACGGTATGTCGAGGACCAGTCACAACAATCGTGGACGAGCTTTCCTCAGGATACAAACGCTTTGTGACACCATCGCATCCGAATCAGTGCGTGGGATGCAACTTCTTACTAATAATTGCGGATAAATTGCTAAGTTCTTTGCAAATTTGTGTGCATTTTGTAGTCACTGAAACACGACATATGTTCTTAACCTCTGATGTTCCATTTCGTGGCCCGACGGTTCTAGGCGCTACAGTCTGGAACCGCGTGACCGCTACGGTCGCAGGTTAGAATCCTGCCTCGGGCATGGATGTGTGTGATGTCCTTAGGTTGGTTAGGTTTAAGTAGTTCAAAGTTCTAGGGGACTGATGACCTGAGATGTTAAGTCCCATAGTGCTCAGAGCCATTTGAACCATTTTCTTCGGCGCTGTTGAGTTGAAAATTACGCGGACGATTCCCTTCCCCATGTTTTAACTTTGCACATTCAGCGTATTTCAGGAGGAACGGTAAATATTTTAGGAGGTGGTAGTACGAGGGGCGTTCAAAAAGTAATTTAACGCATTTTTTCTCGCGGCCAATTTCGGTTGAAAAAAATGAGGAATTTCTTGTGGGACATAGCGGAATATTCTCGTGTCAGCCCCTGTAATTTCATAAAGTTCCGATAGATGGTGGTTTTATATGTAGCCTTCAGACGGCGCCAGTAACGGAGGTGCGCTCGAAGCAGGGAGCCGTCATTAATTTCAGAGCACTGCAGATATTCATAGGCGCTTGCAAAAGTCTGAGGAGACCTGGCGGCGAACAAAAGCACGTCGAGTCGTTGGCTGACGTGTCTGCCGTGATCGCAGCGGGGTCCGATCTCTTGCGTGCCGACCGGCCACAGGCACTCCTGACTCTTACAGTTTTGGAACGTGCGGACACTCTCATTAGACATGATCGATGGATCACAACCAAACACCTCGCGGCTGAAATGGACATATCTTCAAGTAGTACTGGAACACTCTTTCACCCCGCTGGGCGCCTCGCCGCCCGGCAGAAGAGGATAAAGAACAAAGAAAGGCCTTCTGTGTCGAACTGCTTGCGCTTTGTGAGGCTAATGGTGACATTTTTTTTCTCGAACATTGTCGCGGGGAATGAAACATGGCTTCATCACTTCGGACCGGAAACAAAATGGCAGTCCATGCTGTGGCGCGACACCACCTCTCCCCGGAATAAAAAGTTCAAAGCCGCATCCTCAGCCGTCAAAGTCATGGGGACTGTCTTCTGTGACTATCAAGGCGTTATTCAGTTTGATGTCCTCCCTCATGGTTCAACTGTCAACTCGCAAATGTATTGTGCTACCCTCAGTAGATTTGAGAAATAACTGCAGCATGTTCGTCGCCATAAACAAGCAAACGAATTTCACCTTCTCCATGCCAACGCAAGGTCTCACTTAGTATACGCATCCCGAGAGGAGCTCACAGAAATTAATTGGACCGTACTTCCTCAGCCACCCTACAGCCCGGTTCTTGCACCTTACGGCTCCCATCTGTTTGGCCCAATGGAACGCACTTTGCGGGAAGCACTACGTGGATGATGGGGAGGTCATTGATGCAGCCAGACGTTCGCTCCAACGTCGACCAGCAGAGTGGTTCCATGTGGACATAAAGCCCTCCCAGTGAGGTGGTGTGAGGTCGTCACATTGAACGAAGATTATATTCAAAAATAGGGCGTTGTAGCCAGAATAGTGGGGAATAATATGGAGTATTGGAATCCTGCGTTCAGGAAAAAAGAAACGTGTTTCATTGCGCTCCTCGTAGGTGAGGCTAGCATTTCTCTCTACAAGAGTGAACCGAAACTGTCGTTACAAAATTCTGAAAAGTCGATGTCCGCGTACATCTCGGGTGTGCCGCTGTCCGAGGTCAGCGTTGGAGCCCCTGGAGACCACGGAGCCCGGCCGCACGCTGGAGGCTGGCCGGCTGGCCACACACGCCACGCGCGCACCCGGCCGCGCCCTCCGCCGCACCCGTGCTGGCTGACTGCTGCGGGCGATGAGGCGTGCGGGCAGCCCTGACCTGCGCGCCGGCTCGCCGAATCTCCCTGAATTACAGTGCGTGCCGCTGCACGGCAGGTCGCCTCCGCAGCCGGCCGTAATGAAGCAATTTACTGGCCGTCGCTGCAGATTATAACTCTTGTGGAGGTGCTGGAATCGTCTCGCCCGTACGAACTAGATTCTGAAAGGAGGCCTGGTGCACGTAACCCTAAAGTTAGCGATAATTTTTGCATCTTGTTAGAGCTACGTATTTTCTTTTCTTCTTCAGTGACTGAAAACCCCAGTATCGCACAACTACAATATTAATGCGTCACAGTCAGAATCAGTCAAGTCCTGGAAATATCTAGGTGGAAAAAGTTGTGGGGACATGAAATGGAACGATCGCATGGGTTCAGTCTTAGATAAAGCAGGCGGCAGACTTCGATTCGATAGTGGAAAAATGCAATCAGAGGCATTTAGTTAAATCATTCTTCACGCTCTCCATACGT
Source organism: Schistocerca americana (assembly GCF_021461395.2). Classification (NCBI taxonomy): domain Eukaryota; kingdom Metazoa; phylum Arthropoda; class Insecta; order Orthoptera; family Acrididae; genus Schistocerca; species Schistocerca americana. Next base: position 20,629,971 of record NC_060123.1, read on the forward strand.
GAATGGAAAGGCTAGAAGTCCTAATAATTTAAACAATGGGAAATATCCTCTGTCATATACTTCACAGCGGTTTGCACAGTATAGATGTAGACGTACATTTCGGTCTAAAAAGTCTCTTCATACCCTGTTCACCTTATAAGCTGCCCTATAGGGATAAACTAGGAAATCGATCAGGTGCACCTGGGGAAAAAATTGTATTCTTGGGCTACCTAATAGTACACAGAAATTCGTAGTATGTTTTCACCCACTCACAGAAATACGTATCACATAATTTGCAGCTGTCCGCATCCTTAAAGTTGCGTAGTGTGCGTATTGAATATTCTCTATCAGATGATTTTTTCTTCAGAGTTGATCTCCATTGTGAACGGTCTCTTAATGATGAGCTATCACCTGTCGACGGTTTGACAACTACTCGTATGCATACCAATTCTCCATCGACCCTTTATTTCGAAATTCAAGGGAGAGAAAACAAATATTAGCACTGAGACATGAGAACATATTCATTTGCAATATGTGCAGACAAAGCATTTGTGTGACGACAAAATCGCCTGTTTCCTACGACGAGCGAGGAGGGGGGGCCGGGGGAAGCGTGTCACAGTACTCCTGAACAACGTCAAAATGCAAAAAAAAAGCGAAGTCCCCGTACTCGAATGAAGATTTGAATCGGTCACAGCTTACCATCCATGAGATCAAGCCTGCTATTTTCCAAAAGTCACACTCTTCAGTGGCGATCCTGTGTAAGTAGCGCTGAATACGTGGCCACTGTCAATGTCCAGAAACAACTTGTTTTAGTGTATTCCACCCACGTTCGATTGCGTTCATATCCGAGTAATAGGCAGGCCACTCCGTTCTGGTGATCCTACCATGCTGTAGGAACATGTCTCTTCCATCAAGATGAAGTTATCACCAAAATGTGGGGCATGATGTCTCACTACTGGTTGCAGAATCTCGTCCCTGTACCAATGCCTCCCCAGAACATCACTCCACCACCATCTTGTTGCACTTGTGGCCCAATGTTTTGGAGGTGCTCGATAACACCAGGTTGTCTCCAAACAAGTTGTCTCCAATTATCAGAATACAAACAGATCCTAGTTTCGTGTGTAAACAACATCCGACGCCAGTTCTAGGGCCTCCGTCTGCATGATTTCTTCTCCATCTCTAGAGGCGTCTATTGTGTTGTGGTGTATGACATTGCGCTCTCCATGGCCCTCGGGAATTGGAGATTCGCATCAAGCTATCGTCTCCTAATAGTTTGATGCTATACAGGGCGTCCTGTAGCTTTTTCAGTTCTGGAGCGCTCAGCCCACGAATCTTTTGACTCAAAATCGACCATCCTGTGCACCTGTGGAACGCGGACGGGCTGTGCCGTGGAAGTCCTCAACATTACCTGTCAGCTGGAACCTATTCCACGTCCGCACTGCATCATGTTGACTCCGGTGCAGATGAACTTCACACAACCCTTCTGAGCTAACGCGATGACGCAGACCCGATTGGTCGTGATTACACTTCGTGGCATGACTGATGTTCACTCTACTGTTCTACAGATGTCTCTGATGTGTTTCTATTGGTGATTTACTTTCAGCTGATATGTCGCAACTTATTCCAGCGCGCGGTTCTAAGCGTAGGTGGCGGTCATGGTGACTGTGTGTATGTAGACAAACTACGTCAGGGGTGACCTTCCGATCAATACATGAAGACTCAAAACAGCAACGTACCTGCATGACACAGTCGGGGTGATGCAAAACTTTTGTTGATGTGTGTATTTTTACTTTTACTTTGTAGTCAAATCGTCTGCCCATCTGTCGCATGAAATCTTTGTTACTGTTTTATGGGCTGAGAAGCCATGGTCGATAAAAAACACTATTCAAATTATTGCCTGATTTTCTCTCCAACTGCCGGAGTCATCTTCTGTGATAAAAGTTCAACCGCAAAGTTTTATATATCGACTATGGCCATACAGTTCGGAATTCTTAACGTTAGTAAATGCCTCCCATAAAAGCCGGCCGACATATATGGCATGACTGACATATATATGTCGGCCATATATATACAGGGTGTTTCAAAAATGACCGGTATATTTGAAACGGCAATAAAAACTAAACGAGCAGCGATAGAAATACACCGTTTGTTGCAATATTCTTGGGAAAACAGTACATTTTCAGGCAGACAAACTTTCTAAATTACAGTAGTTACAATTTTCAACAACAGATGGCGCTGCAAGTGATGTGAAAGATATAGAAGACAACGCAGTCTGTGGGTGCGCCATTCTGTACGTCGTCTTTCTGCTGTAAGCGTGTGCTGTTCACAACGTGCAAGTGTGCTGTAGACAACATGGTTTATTCCTTAGAACAGAGGATTTTTCTGGTGTTGGAATTCCACCGCCTAGAACACAGTGTTGTTGCAACAAGACGAAGTTTTCAACGGGGGTTTAATGTAACCAAAGGACCGAAAAGCGATACAATAAAGGATCTGTTTGAAAAATTTCAACGGACTGGGAACGTGACGGATGAACGTGCTGGAAAGGTAGGGCGACCGCGTACGGCAACCACAGAGGGCAACGCGCAGCTAGTGCAGCAGGTGATCCAACAGCGGCCTCGGGTTTCCGTTCGCCGTGTTAAAGCTGCGGTCCAAATGACGCCAACGTCCACGTATCGTCTCATGCGCCAGAGTTTACACCTCTATCCATACAAAATTCAAACGCGGCAACCCCTCAGCGCCGCTACCATTGCTGCATGAGAGACATTCGCTAACGATATAGTGCACAGGATTGATGACGGCGATATGCATGTGGGCAGCATTTGGTTTACTGACAAAGCTTATTTTTACCTGGACGGCTTCGTCAATAAACAGAACTGGCGCATATGTGGAACCGAAAAGCCCCATGTTGCAGTCCCATCGTCCCTGCATCCTCAAAAAGTACTGGTCTGGGCCGCCATTTCTTCCAAAGGAATCATTGGCCCATTTTTCAGATCCGAAACGATTACTGCATCACGCTATCTGGACATTCTTCGTGAATTTGTGGCGGTACAAACTGCCTTAGACGACACTGCGAACACCTCGTGGTTTATGCAAGATGGTGCCCGGCCACATCGCACGGCCGACGTCTTTAATTTCCTGAATGAATATTTCGATGATTGTGTGATTGCTTTGGGCTATCCGAAACATACAGGAGGCGGCGTGGATTGGCCTCCCTATTCGCCAGACATGAACCCCTGTGACTTCTTTCTGTGGGGACACTTGAAAGACCAGGTGTACCGCCAGAATCCAGAAACAATTGAACAGCTGAAGCAGTACATCTCATCTGCATGTGAAGCCATTCCGCCAGACACGTTGTCAAAGGTTTCGGGTAATTTCATTCAGAGACTACGCCATATTATTGCTACGCATGGTGGATATGTAGAAAATATCGTACTATAGAGTTTCCCAGACCGCAGCGCCATCTGTTGTTGAAAATTGTAACTACTGTAATTTCGAAAGTTTGTCTGCCTGAAAATGTACTGTTGTCCCAAGCATATTGCAACAAACGGTGTATTTCTATCGCTGCTCGTTTAGTTTTTATTGCCGTTTCAAATATACCGGTCATTTTTGAAACACCCTATTATATATATATATATATATATATATATATATATATATATATATATATATATAAACAGTCAAAATATAAAGGTAAGCAGAGGGAAATGCAGAATTCCAGCAACAAAATTTCGCTGGTTGTTCAGGGATATCTTCTGAGTATTTTGGTATAACCAACCTGTGGTCTTCGGTGGCTCGGTAAAGGGTAATAATGTAATTATAATTTACTCGGTTTGTTACCAGCTATTATGACCGTCTCTTTGAAAGAATTCCTTCTTTCACAACAGTGAAAGAGCCTGTAGTATGCAGTCATCAAAACGTCGGACTACTGTCCGGGCCATAACGTCATCGTGTCGCTTCTCCATTGAACTCAGCAAACCCGTACACGAGATGCAGATCGGTCAACGTACGGCTGTTGACGTACAACTAACACCGCCAGGAAAACATACCTGAGACTGGACCGAACAGTACTGAATGCAAATTTGAGGACCAGGAACTTAATAGGCATTACTGTTGTTAACAGCAAGTATCGTGAGTGAATGCAAGAAGTTTCTTTCTGAACAAGACACACAGCGCGTACCGTCCGCATTTGAAATGTTGTGCAGATATTTTATGAACAGCGGCGATACGGGTGTAGTGCCACATATAAAATAAATAAATGTCGCGTGGCACCACAGCCTGGTGCAAGTCTTTCAATTGGACGTCACTTCGGCGATTGCGTGTCCTTGATGCCAAGGCACCAGGTGTTCGCCGGATGGTCACCCATCCAGGTACTAGCCGGGCCCAACATTGCTTCATTTCGGTGATCGGGCGGAAACTGGTGTTACCAACGTGGCAGGGCCGTTGGGAGTAGCCACGGAAGAAACGTGAATCAGTGACGTTTTAAAAACTTTCTGTTCGAGGAACGCAGCGGTCAGTGACTCATCTTCTCTTTCTTAATTTTCGGAAGATGAGGATCATCGAATACTTATGGAACAGACATTTTCCATACACTGTTTGTTCAACTTTCTCGATAAAGGGGTAACGGTTCGGGTAATAAATCTAAATCTTCAATTTTAAGGTCTACATTGCGTTGTAAACGTTAATTGCTACAGAACTGCATTCTGTAAGCAGCTGTTGGAGACTGGCCATTAAGCGACACATTGCAGATTCAGTTGTAAACGAATGGAGAAATAAAGCACAACTTATCGTTTCAAGGCAATGGTGCTGTCAGCGTCGTTACTGAGACTCAACACTGCTTTAAATGCACGCGGTCCTTATTGTGCTGTTGGCTGTTTACAAAATATTATCATTAAAGCAAAAAAGCGCTTTAGTCACCGTGCGAAGATGGACGATGTTCGAAGGAATCACGGTATTTCACGTCTCGTAGAGACTTTTGTCGCCTTTAGGGCCATCCTTCGAACCTACGAAGTAACATACTGTACATTCATATATTCTAGTAAACAATTCATTAATTATACACGTGCTCGCATCTGGATGTTACCATAGTCATCTACCGCAGCTGCAAATTAAATATTCGTTCATGTATTCAGCATTACATTTTATTAAGTACACTAATTCACTGAACTAGAATGGACATGGAAGTCGGCCGCGGAAATATTCAGGTATTCGCCTAGAGTTATGTAGGGAGACCAGTAAAATACAAATCTAGATGACATGATAGGGGTTCGAACATTGGTCCTCCCAAATTCGACTCCAGTGAGTTGAATGTTACATCCGTCACTCTTAACAATTTGAACAACTACGCTAACTTTAGACCATCCACTTAAGAACTGACATCAAATGTCATTGCTGCTACACAGGGGATTCCTGGTACACAGGGGATTCCTGGAGGAGTTGTCATTATTTAGGGTTATGACACGAACAGCCATTCGAAGCAAAAAAGTTTGGTGAACATGGTCTCTAAACTGCATAGCTATGAGCACTTGTCCAGTAGAAGAGATGTGTTTCACAGTGTCGAAGATGAAGGAGTGTTCATAACTCTTAAGGTATGCATTTGAGAGCCCATGTTTACTAGACTCTTTTGCTTCGAATGATTGTCTTGTCTTTGAATTCTGACCATTCCTCTTGGGACACCCAGTATATCTCTTAATATAAATAAACACTAACATATGACCTGTTCACTGTCCAGTACGTGTGTGTTACGTACGTAGCAACTACAGCTAGCATCTGAACTAGGTCATGTGCTAACCCATCATGAGAATTACTCCCATTCAGAGCCTTATTTCATCCGCTCCCACACTAACTAAGACGAAAGCACTTTTTAAGTAATCAGCTTCAAAACGAACTTTTAGACAGCCATTTCCACATACATAAAACACAATAAATGTAGACAGATCGAAGTAGCTCCGGCAATAACACTCTGGAGTCTGTAAGAGACTGGAATCGGAGTCAAATCGCCCACAGTGACTTGATTTACGTTGTTTTCCTTAAATTACTACAGATGTATTGAGGTATGAGAACTAAACTGAGGCTTGTTTTCGCGATCTTGACTATACCTTACCAAATGCGAACTCAGCGAGGTCAAGCAGTGGTTAAAGCACTACATATCTCACGTTGTAACCATCCCGACCTTCAGCAAAACTTTTTCAATTTGATGCCAATGCGTGGCTTGTGAATTTGTGTCGCAACTTTTCATTTTCCATCAGGAGAATGGGTGGCATGCGTTCTAGGGCTTCCCAACACAAATAAATAAATAAAATGGTACTGAGACTCTCAGATCACGGTAGTTAAAGCACTGTGTCTGTCTTGGGGAACAGCGGGGTTCAAATACCTATCTGGTCATCCTGGTTCCTCTAAATCACGAGAGGCGAATGGCAGGCAGTTTCCTACAAAAACGTCACCGTTAATTTTACTTCTCTTTCTTGCCCAGTCCACGATATTGGTCTCTAACAACCACAATCCTACTGGGCGTTTAGCTTTTATTCTTTTCTACTAGATACTTTGGCAAATATTTACAGCGGAGACACTATGCTGTATGCGTCGTAAAACAGAGAATTTACATAATACATTTTCTTTACGGGTGTAGAGGTAAAGGCAGCGTTTCTTGCAATTTAGCATAGCAGAAAAAAATGCTTATTATTACATTCACATTTGCAAGAAAATTATGATCGAGAAACGAATGACAATACCTCAGTCAGAAGTAACAAGCTGCTAAAAGGAAAAATGATAACTTACCCAACAAATATCACTTTATCAACTCCATAAAATAAGGGAAATGATATCTGTTTAAGTTCTGTGAGCATATTTTATTATATCCTTGACGTCAGGATGCGAATTGTGTAACCCCCGACCATAAAAAAGATATGGCTTATGAGTCAAGCGTTCTTCCGTTTGGTGTACAGTCATCGATTCCAAGAATTGCAGGAACATTCATCTAGGAAGCAACTGCCGGTGAGTGATTCACTTTTAATGTTTCCCATATGTAGGCCGTCCCATGTTGCGAAACATCTGGACAACTCAACCACGGAAGTCGTTCTCGAAACAACATTCCTAACAGTAGGAGATGTCAGTTTGGAATGTATATTGTAAAGCAGTGCATACTGCAGTTATAACACACCTGCTAAATTTCCAAGCAACGCTCAGTCAGTTTTATATTAACCTCTTAGTGCGTACAGTTCAGCGTTTTTTAGACATACGCGTCACAAATCTGATATAAAGTGAGGTCTAGAAACTCATAGGACGCATTGTGTTACGTGTAGCAGTATGCAGTTAAGGTGAGATTTGTCGTCTCCATTTCCAGTTTTGAAACATGTGTGTCCATATTTGTCTGCTTAACATAATGCATCGTTCTGAAATCCTCTCAACAGACTCGCGCGAAGAGAATCATTCATCAGAACCAAACATGTTTACAAAATCCAAACTGATCCTACATTCGACATTTAAAATTGCATTCTTGTGGCAAATATTACTTTCCTATCACGTGCCGAATCCTCCTTAAACATTCCGATGGCTCGCAGTATCATTCATATCCGTTCTGGCTTCCTCAGTCGCTTCAGGCATTACTTTCACTCGAATGTATTTGAGACAAAGACTACGGACAACTAACACCTTAAAGACTTGGCACTAGTGGCTGTTCACGCATGACTGCGATGTGTGGAGATTTGGGGTTTAATCATAATATTAAACAGGGAAAGGGAAGAATGTGGTGTATCCAGAAGGCTTCTCAAGATCATCGCCGACAACATAGAATGACCACCTCGGTAGCTGCGCGGTCACGGTGACGGATCGCTAAGCGAAGGGGCCTGGGTTCGATTCTCTGCCGGGTCGGAGATTTTCTCCGCTCGGGGAGTCGGTGTTTTGTTGTCCTTACGTTCGTTTGTCGTAACTGACATTACACTGCTGAGGTAGCTGAATGAGAGACACTGTCCGAAAGCCAATACACTGAAAAAAAAAACATGTAGAATTTAGGGAGAAAATTGGTTCCAGTTCCAATAAGGAAATATCTATTAGCGTATCCATTAATTATTGTAGCTTCAAACTGAGTACCGTGGAGATTTCTTTAATGCAGCTACGGCTGGTTTCCAACGAAGCTTGCCCAAATGAGATACTGATTCGCATCTATATGTCTAATTGTACACACGAGATTAAACTTTTTTACTCACCGTCCCCACCCTCATTCCCCTAATGATGCAAGAACAAGAAAAGAGAATAAAAAACAACGAAAAAACCGAGGAACAGAAAAGACCTCCAAGGCATAGGTTTCAGTATTATATTCGTTGACGGAATGTAACCTAGAAGGAAGATTTAATTTGATCGTCCTTCGGAAATTACAAAGGCTAGCTGCTCTCAAATAGTTGAGTATGATTTCAAGTATTTGGGATTTGGTAGACAAACGGTTATAGAATGCGTCATCTAAATATTTCACGTTGAGTGTAATCGTTTTAAGTGGTGAGACACGTATAGTGCAATACAAAGACGAGATCATTTATTGAAATATTTTGAAATGATAGTTTGGAAAATACGTAGCGTGCAGTATTGAAAGACAAAATAGGAATTGTGGGCGGATAAAAACTAGTAAATGAAAAAAGTGAAATACTATAACGCATCGGAAGTAAAAAATAGAGCTTGGCGACTCGGTCATTTCGAATAAACAAAGCATCTAGAGAAATAGAATACGCGCTGGCAGATGATAGTAAAGTAACAGATAATATACTGAACGTATGAGATGGTGGGCGAAGGAAAGGTTGCAGTGAACGTCAGTTTCGGCAGAACCGCGTGACGTAGAAAATTTATGTCGTCTAGTTAATTTACAAATTATTCCCGTATTCGGTGGATTTTTCTATTAAACAACCCTGCGCGTTAAATCTCCTGCTTTCGGGACAGGGAGGCGCGGTGTTCCCGGTTTGAATCCATCCGGATGTGATTTTTAGGCGATTTTCCACAGCTTCTCTGTTGCCTACGTCCCACCAAAGATACACGCAACCTAAACATTTAGAAAAGTTTCTCACACTTGCACACAGAATTTACTCTAGATTCATACAGATGGGGTACACTCATTCTGTCCCGGGAGACTGATGACCTTAGATATTTAGTCTCCCTCCTTAAGCCCGTCATCAGCAGCAGCAGCAGTATAGCTTTAAGTACTTGTTCGACTTTCTCGCTGGAATTCCAATAGCAAGAATTCAGATTACGACTCTGGGCGTGATTAAATTCTTCCGAATATAAATGAAGTGTTTCATAATGCTGATAATCATTTTCAGAATATCTTCAGACACTTTGCGCACAAAATGTAGCGTGACATATCATAAAACTATTCTTTTTCAAAGTAATGTAGGTTGGCTATAAAACACTCTTGGCGATGTTTATAAAATTTGAACTGAGCACTAGTGTGCAAAGGTTAAGACCCAGGATTTGTATTCGAAAGAACCGGGGTTCGTTCCTTGTTCCGCCATATAGATTTAGATATTCCATCAATCCCCGACATCGATTAAGGGGGATGGCGGAATGGTTTCACAGTAAACACCATATCCGATTTCCTACATGTTCTTAACAATTTAGAGCATACAATAAATTGAAAAAACACCATCTGGTTCTCAGTTTCTGTTATTACCGACTACTGCTTTCGATCTGCGCTGTAGATCATCTTCAGGTCTGGTGCCGCAAGGTGCAGTTTGTTTGACCTGAAGACGGTAGTCGGTAATAATAGAACCTGAGATCAGATGGTGTTTCTTCAAAAATGTTCAAATGTGTGTGAAATTTTACGGGACTTAACTGCTAAGGTCATCAGTCCCTAAGCTTACACACTACTTAACCTAAATTATCCTAAGGACAAACACACACACCCATGCCCGAGGGAGGACTCGAACCTCCGCCGGGACCAGCCGCACAGTCCAAGAGGTGTTTCTTCATTTTTCTAGAAATGAGGTTACAGTTCCTAAGGCATGGTGTCAGTTACGGAATTTCGAAGGTTTTCTCAGCAGTGATGAGACGCTGAATGTCACCCTAGCTATAGGAAACAACGACACTTCAATCTGAATTGATCGTTACCATCTCTACTAGTAAAGCAATGTCTCATTCATTGTGAAGATGGTTTGCAAAAAAGATGGATCTCAATCACAGGTACGATTAAATATCTAGCATCTTGTATTCATGGTGCCTTCTTCTCGCAACATGAAACAAATAGAAGAAATGTCCTCCGCTTACCAAAACTTTTTACGGAGATGACGTTAACGCTCTCCTTGTTAACCGATAATTGCTACAATATCGAATCACTGATTTTGTACCTGCATCTGTACTTGGCTGTTCGACGTTTGTTATGCTAGTTGGGATAATATACTGAAGGATGTCAAAGAGTTTGGCTTTGGGAATGGTAAAGGCCCCAGAGAGGCGGAGTCTGACATTGTGCTTGATGATGAAAGCAAGATTTAAGAAAAATCCAGGCACGTTCGTAGGATTCCTGAGCGTATGAAAAGCGTTTGACAGTTTAAAATGGTGCAAGATGGTAAATATTCTGAGGAAAATAAGCGTAAATTATAGGGGAAGACAGGTTAATATACAATATGTACAGTAACCAAGAAGGTACGATGAAACTGGAAGATCAAGAACAAAGTGCCCGTATTAAAAAGGATGCAAGACAGGAATGCAGTATTTCGCCATAACTGTTCAATCTGTACATCGAAGAAGCAATGACTAATATAAAAGAAACGATTGAGGAGAGGTTTTAAAATTAAGGGTGAAAACCTGTCAGTGATAAGATTCACTGACGACATTGCTATCCCCAGTGAAAGTGACGAAGAATTTCAGGATCTGGAACGAGCAGTCTTAACGAATATCGAATATGGACTGAAGAAACATGAAAATAATGAGAAGTAGCAGAAATGCGATCAGGGAAAAACTTATCAAAAATGGCGACCAACAAGTAGACGGAAGTGAAGGAATTCTGCTGAGATGGAAGCAGTGTATGGCTGTGTGTGTGTGTGTGTGTGGGTAAACCGGAAATGAAGAGAATCGAAGCGTCTGGACTGCGGTGCTATAGAACAGTGTCGAAAATAAAGTGGATTGAAAAGATAAGGAATTAGGAGGTTCTCCTCAGAATCGGTGAGACGAAACATGTGGAAAACAGTGACAAGAAGTGGGACAGGATGATAGGACATGTGGGGACATCAGGGAATGACTTCCACGGTTCTAGAGAGAACTTTGGAGGGTAAAAACTGTAAGGGAAGACATACGTTGAAATTTATTCCACAGATAATGGAGGACGTTGGGTGCAAGTGCTGTTCTGCAATGAAGAGGTTTGCACAGAATAGGAAGTGTTGGTGGGCCACGTCAAACCAGTCAGAAAAGTGGTGACCAAAAAACGGGAAAAAAATATTTCGTATAAAAGGAAAGAAGCAAAGTGTTCATGCATCACACTCGTACAGTATCGCGATACTGTGTTAACTTCGTCGCAGTAAACACAAACAATGTTCGTGCAGCCTCACTTTATCGACGTAGGGCATTCCGTCAAACTCTGTGGCGTGCGGTTTCCCCGAGCGCTATCTTGATAGTAGCGGATGAAACACCTGCCACTCATTCACGGAAGAGACATTAAAGCAACCTTGAGATAGCAGAGGTCGTCATCATAGGCAGCAGCCCTAGCCCTGCGTTCCGGAATCACTCATGCTGGGAAGCAGGAGACGAGGCAAGCATGGTAAAGCATCTAGGATGTAATGGAAACCATTAAGGAAGTGTTCTTATTTGAAATGTGAAACGTTTTATGTTGTTATTGAAGCGGACGTTATTAACATTCTACGTCTTTGTTCTAGTCACCCTGGCGAGGAACGCATTGTTGATACCGTCACTGCAGAAAGCTTGACTTTGTTTACGGAGCCAAAACATCCCCTGTGCTTGCACCACTTCATTACTATTAAAGTGAAGTCCTCGAAGGTATTATTTAGGTTTTGAAAAGAGATGAAAATCGCATGGGGCCAAGCTGGGACTGTATGGAACATGGTCGACGACAGAACTCAAGGGGTCGGCTTGTTGCAGGTGTCGCGGCGCTCGTATGTGTTCTGGCATTATCCTGCTGAAGGAGAAGGCGCTCCGTGTGTGGACGAATCTTTCCAATTTGTGCTTTCAGTTTTCTGATGGTCTCACATTACCGTACCGGCATAGTTACGTTGTATACCGCCATGTTACACGCTACAATTCGTCCTCTACCGGCAGAGCCGAACGACTAGTGTGCATGACATGTAATACCTCAAACGATGTTGGACAGCGGGGGACATCCGGGTTCACAAAATTATTAACTTTCCGTCCGGTCATTGACGTGTTTGTTCTCCTTCTGTAGTCTACGCAACTCTAATACTGTACTCTGGTTATAGAATTCGAGTCATGTGGTAAGAATATACTACCACCACAAGTAAATGTGATGAATAGTGAGAGCAGGCGAGATGCTGCATAGGCCTCTCATCGAAATGAAAACATCAAATAAACGGATGTGTTATTCAATAGTCTAAACTCCGTGATCACATAACCACCACGCTGTGGCCATTGATGTTCGCTGGATGTCACCCATTTTGAGCGTGGACCGTTCATTGTTTTTATTATGCCTCCTTTTTCCGAGTTCGGTACACCTTCGTGTTCTCATGCTTGATACGTGTTCAGTTTCTGATTTGCTATCCACTGGGCCATCTTACCACTAAATCTGAGGGCGGTGCGATGGGCAGTTCCCTTGTCAGAAAAAAATGAGCAGATACAGATACCAAGAATCAAGCCCAGGTCGTTCCGCAGTTTTTTTTGGTCAGTGGTTCTTTGCAGATTTCGTGCAAATTCTGTCGTTGAGAACTCCTCTCAGAGGGTGTTTTTTTTTTTCTTTCTTTTTTTTCAGCTGGTGGTCAGTACCTGACTGAACACGCTGTGCTACAGTACCGGTGACATTTCAGCTACGGAGGTGTCAATATTTTTTAATCAGTATGTGGCATGTCTGTGTGAAGTCGGCTTCTATTTACAATAGCATCATGGGAATTGATGTGTTAGCATCTAGAGGAGTTTACAATACACTGAAGTACGTAGCAGCAGACGCCCGAATCCCGGCTTAATATCTCACACGTTGATACAGTAAAAAGGTGACAGTTCCAATAAAGTAATGGTCTCAGTTAATGTATCAAACGCAGCGATTTCGTCTTTCTACGGCTATTTGCGATAAGCAAATATTTCAGTATATTCAGCGTTAAAGTTGCATTGGCAATTCATGTTTCAGAAAAGCGGTGCCAGACATCGGCGTTAACAGCCTGCTAAGGTCGTTCAACTACACAGACGCTTTCAGTCATTCGAAGCAGGAGTTAAAAATAAATACTGGTTGTGTTCGGCACTGCAGTGATTAGCGTAGGAGAACAGGTCTCAACATCTAAGACTCCATCACCGATCGTCAAGTTGAACGTTTATAATCTACCGTAAATTTACCGGTTTCTTTTCTCATAAGATGGGTTAAATGCCGCCTTTGTACATGTTGTTAAATGAGAACTATAGTATTGTTAATCGCACAGCGCACGTAGTGACAAATGACAGTCTTCGGTTCCTTTGTGCGTTTAGCCAAAATTGTTTCCTATCTATTGACTCACTGACAGCTCCAAATCGTCTTCCTAAGTTTTGTTGAAATCATTCGCTATTTGTGTCTGTTTCTGCGTCTACGAGCTATTTGTGTCTGTTTCTGCGTCTACCATGAGCCGCAAATCCAGATTATTGGTCTTATGACATTCGCTTCGGTCACACGATTGCATTTGTTTCAATGTTTTCTTGCACTTTTTGCTGTATGTGTGTGGTTACATGTTATATAATTCTTCTTATGGTGTATTTAGAGTTACCAAAATGTACAATTTATACGTACATGAACTACAGCTGTACGAAGTAATATTTAGTTAGTTAGTTACATGTTCCATAAATGATTTGAAAGATTTTTTATGTAATCATGTAGAACGAGTCAGTTTACAGGATATCTATACATAATTAGCGTCAACATCAATAAATACGCTATTATTTTAGTCCTATTCAGGCAATTGCACTTAATTTTTTCTTCTGGTTACCAGGTTTTAAGTAGAAATTCGCCAACAGAATAGAAGGAGAGATTTAAAACTTGGTTTGCTACTTGTCAGACATTTTATGTTTCTGGGAAAACGATCAAAACTTTTTGTGTTTGCATATTGAACTCCTTTCTGAGCCAAAGAGAGCTTTATCAATGGGTAACAAAGCTCATTTGTCTCTCTGGGGCTATAAGTATGGACAGCACTGTTTTTTCTCGAACTGTGATGTATTACTTATGGCGGATTTCATTAGTGAACATACATACTGTGACGCCGCAGTTAGAATGCCTGGCTCCTTGAAGAAGTACCTACGCGAGGTCCGTGGGTGGACACCACATATTATTCTCACTGTTCGCTTTTGTGCAATCAATACTTTCTTTCTAAGTGATGCGTTACCCCAGAAATTTATTGAGGAAGATATTACTGAGTGGAAACACGCAAAATATGTCAAGAGGCTGAATGTTTGTTTCCAAGATTAGAACCTATACGATGAACAAAAATATCTGAACTTAACTGTTTGAGAAGCTCATGCTTCTTCCGCTTCAAGTTTTCATCAACACTTATACCCAAAAATCTGAAGAATTCTTCCCCATTTAGTGACTTCTGCTTATGTGCTACATCAATTGTTGGAATGACTGTTCGTCGTACGGAACTGAATGTTGTGTATTTTTTCAAAATTTAGGGAAGGTCATTCACGTATATAAGGAATAGGAGAGGACCCAAAAGTGAACCCTGTGGAACTCCTTTTGTGATTTTATTTTCTTTTTTTTCACACTCACTAAAATTTTCTACCTATTCAAACTAGGTATGTTTAAGGGCACCAGTTCCTCAAAACTTGCATTTTTATTAGAGAGTAACATGATCTACATAATCAAACGCCTTGGAAAGATAACAAAAATACTAACTGGCGATATATTATCAGTATTTGATGAGTGAAAGTATTAACAGAATTCTCAGTGGAGCAAACCTTCTCGAATTCAAACTGCGATATGCTAAGCAAATTGTTTCCATTCTATTCTTGAGTGCATTAGTTTTTCGAATATTTTGGAAAAAGATGTCCTTAAGGAAATTCGACAGTAAATGTTTAAGTCTGTCTCGTCACCTCTGATATGAATCGGTTTAATAACTGCATATTTTAACTTGTCTGGAAAAATTCCCTGTGCCAGTCATGCGCTGCATATAGGCCTACTGTGTTATTGAGGACATTACTTATTAAGTTTGAACAGCTTTTCAGAATATTGTTTGAAATTTCATCAACCCCACATGAGGTATTGTTATTTAGAAATTTTATAATTGTGTTTATTTCAGTGATGGATGTCGGTACTACTTCTCGTTGCTAAACGTTTTGTGGATTAACGTTTTTAATATACTCCCATGCCTCTTAAACAGGACCATTTAATCCTATATTTGCTGCTACGTTTAGAAAGTGATTGTTAAAATTACTTACATTTGAGTATATGTACGATGACTGTGGCTGAGACTCGAACGTTAGATGGCTTAAGGCGCATGTTGGATTTGTTCCTTTGAAAATGACGCGGCGATTACCCTCCACTATGGGACTTAACATCTGAGGTCATCTGTCCCCTAGAACTTAGAACTACTTAAACCTAACTAACCTAAGGACATCATACACATCCACGCCCGAGGCAGGATTCGAGCCTGCGATCGTAGCGCTCGCGCGGTTCCAGACTGAAGGCCTAGAACCGCTCGGCCACTCCGGCCGGCCCTTCCCCATAGTTTAACTTTGCACATAAAAGTGTTTCAAGAGGAAGAGTAAGTATTTTAGGAGGTCGTACTATATGCTAATTGGAATAAAAAATTTCATATAACATGTGTCCTGTTTCTGTCAGTTTCGTAGATACATCTGGCGAGAGAGAGACGTTTTCTCATTGGTGGTACTCCGGTTGCTGTCATAATTTTTTACAAGTTCAGATTGTGAAATTTTTGCTTGAATTAGGAGAACTGAAGGTTTGAACAGTGACTGCTATTTGTTAGCCAATTCTGCTGCCTCGTTTAAGCGTGCCACATGTATAGTAGTGAGTGTGCTGATATGATACTTGTGTGTTCATTAAACTGCTGGAGACTGATGCATAATCTTCCATGGCCCCGAATCTAGACTTTCTTGAAAACGAACATCGACAGGTTCCTCAGGCTGTAAAGTCCTTCCAGCACGAGGGGTCCCCTGCACATTCTAGTCGGCAGGTGTCACGTCTCCTAAAACTAACATTCGCCAGAAGATGAATCTGCAGAAATGGTCACGTTCCTTGGTCACGCAAATCCCCAGGCCTTATCCCTTTTTTTTGTCTGTGAGGTTGGTTGTAAGGCAAATTATACAACCGAAAAGTAAACGAAAGAGACGAACTGAGAGTTCGGATTGTGAATAATGTTGCTCCCCTAAAAGAACGACCCAAGAATAGCTGCACGTGGAGCGGACAAGAGAATTCGAAATTGCATTCAAGTCAACGGTTGAACTTATGAAAATCAACTTTGAACTTTATTTGCCTTTGCCTAACTCCTTTTGTATTTACGTGAGTTATATTCTAACATCTGTACCTCTCTAACCAATCAAAATTGGACACATGTTACATGGCATGCTTTATTCGATATGGTCTATACTACAGATTGGGGCAAATGAAGGTGGTCCGGAGAACAGAGTTCCAGGGTACAAAGAAACACAGGAGAGGAAGGGAAATACAATACTAGCCTCACTACAGCGATGTTGAAAGTGACCACCACTCATCTATTGGCACTTTTGCACCCTGGTCAGCAAGCTGCTGAAGGCGGATCGAAGCTGGGCTGCAGGAATTACTGCAATTTCGTCCGAAATGTTCTACTGCAGTCCTTGAAGACTGTGAGGGTGCTTGCGATACGACTTAGACTTGAAGCCGCCTCACACACACTGACACACTGACCTGACTGACCAGCTAAGGCCGCGACCAGACTGACGTCTGTCACCGACTCTTTGAGGCTGTGTTTATGTGCTTCAAGGTTCGGCTAGCTGTATGGGCAGTTGCTACATTCTGTTGGAAGTAACAACAGATCTTTCCCTCCTCCGTTAATGCTGCGACGAATCGTCTCAAAATGTTACCAATGTAACGGACCGAAGTCAGTGTTCGATGAAAGAAGGTGGTCGGCTGAGGGCCTTCAGCCAACTGGTCTGCGTGCTGGACACACTGGACCCAAAACTAGAGTTATGGTTTGGGGTGCGATTGCGTATGAGAGCAGAAGCGTTCTCCTGGTTATCCCACGCATCGTGACAAAAATTTGTTCATCAGCCTGGTGATTTGACGTGCTGAGCTGCCGTTCACGAACAGCATTCCACGTTATTTTTTTCGCAACAGGATAACACTCGCCCGCACACATCTGCTGTAACTCAGCTCTACAGAGTTTCGAAATGTTGTCTTGACCTACTCGATCACCAGATCTGTCTCGCATCGAGCACATACGGGACATCATAGTGCGACAGGCGTGGAACTCCGTTCCACAAACTGACATCTCGGACCTGTACATGATTATGCATGCAAGTTTGCGTACTTGCATTCAACATTCTAGCGTTTATATCGGTTATTAATGTACCAGCAATTCACATTTGTTATGGCTTATCTCACGCTTAAATTAACCTGTGATCCTGCAAAGTTAGTCACTTAAATATGTTACCTAGACAGATATATTCCAGAAGTTTCATTACTCTGCATTAATTATTTTTTGTTGTTGCGGTATGTTTTTTCCGCGACTGTATCTCTTCTCGGTGTTACAACGTTTCAAAATTTTGCCTGTCCAGTGGCCCCACCAGCCAGCGCAACCGCTGATACACGTGCTGCTCTGATTTAATCACTGCAGATGTTTTTGGCTGCTGCGTTTCCTACAAACGGTGGTTGTTATGGAAGCCACGGGGCGGACGCAGTGATGCGGCTAGTCAGTGGAGTGTTTTCTTCGACTCGACGTCCGGTCCGCGGTCGCCACTAAATAGGCCAAAGCCTCCGCAAAAACGAGGTTAGGGGCGGGCGGAAGCAAAGTGCGGCGTGTGTTCCGTCGGAAGTTGTGGGCGTCGTTATCGGCGTGCGTATCTGGCCGGTGAATGGGCCGCGCGGTGGCGCGCGTGGCGGGCGGCAGAGCGCGCTGGAGGCGGAGCGGCGGCGGCGGCGGCGGCAGTGCGCGCTCAGCCATGGCCGCGGCCGCCTCGCGCCGCCCACGGCTGCCGCCGCCGCTCCCGCTGCCTCTGCTGGCCCCCGCCGCCGCCGCCGCCTTCGCCCTGGCCGCCGCGTGTTCCCTCGCGCTGGCGCCGCCGCCCACGGCCCTCTGCCCGCCCTGCGTGGCCGTGCTGTGCCACGTGACGGTGCAGCGCTGCCCCGGCACCTGCCTGCCCGCCACCGCCACCGCCCCCGCGTGCAGCGACCGCCCCCAGCACGGGTACCAGACGCACCCGCGCCACAGGCCCAAGTACCCCGACGCGGCGCGCGGCTGGTGGGGACCCCGGCACGGTAAGGCACTACTGGCAGCGAGCGCACTGGAAGAGTGCTAACATGATTTGGCGGACAGGGTGTTTGCTGGTGCTGCCGTGGTGTACGGTAAGGTGTCGAAGTTCAGTGCCTCTAGGAGGTCTGAAGATTGTGGTGGGAAAGGTGGATGGTCGGTTTATTAGGAGAATTCTGGGAAGTGTGGTGCATCTATAGAAGAGACGGCATATAGGACGCTAATACGACCTATTCTTGAGTAATGCTCGTGTGTTTGGGATACGTACCACCTCGGATGAAAGGAAGACATTGAAGCAATGCAGAGTCGGGCTGCTATATTTGTTACTGGTAGGACGAACAACACGCAAGTGGGAGATGCTTCGGGAACTCAGATGGGAATTCCTGGAGGGAAGGCGATGCTGTTTTCGAGTGACACCGGCATTTGAAGCTGACTGTAGAGCAATTATTCTGCCTCCAATATACACCGCGCGTAAGCACCACGAAGATAACGTACGAGAAATTATAGGGCTATGCGAAGGCATATAGATAGTAGTTTTTCCTTCGGCCTGTTTGAGTGTGGAACGGGAAAGGAAATGACTAGAAGTGCTATAGGGTACCCTCCACCACGTGCACCGTACAATGGATTGCGGTTTATCTATGTAGATGGGTGTAAGACTGAATCACCGCACCACTTCGTATGACCTGAGAACGTCCAGAAAAATAATAAAAGCACCTTCACCAGACATAATAAGACTAAAATATTCAACGTAAATTATACTACTTTCTTTTGATTCATCAGTCTTCTGACTCGTTTGATGCGATTCGCCACCAATTCTTGTCCTGTGTCAAACTCTTCATCAGAGAAGCACTTGCAACACACGTTATCTATTATTTGCTCGATGTTTCCCACTCTCAGTCTTCCTCATTGTTTTTACCCTCTACAGCTCCCTCTACTACCATGGTAGTTATTCCCTAATGTCTCAACAGATGTCCTATCATCTTGTCTGTTATTCTTGTCAGTGTTTTCCGTCTATTCCTTTCCTCGACCATTCTGCGGAGAACCTCCTCATTCCTCACCTTATCAGTCCACCCAATTTTCAAGATTCTTCTGTAGCACCACAGCTCAAATGATTCTATTCCTTTCTGTTCTAGTTTTCCCACTCTCCGTGTCTCACTGCCATGCAGTACCGTGCTCCAAACGTACAATTTCACATTCATTCCTCAAATTAAGACCTGTGTTTGATAATTACCGGCCAGGAGTACCCTTTTCGCCAGGGACAGTCTGTTTTTTATGTCCTCCATGCTCCGTCCGTCATTGGTTATTTTGCTGCCTAGGTAGCAGAATTCCTTAACGTCATCTACTTTGTGACCATCAATCCTGATTTTATGTTTCTCGCTGTTCTCATTCCTGCTACTTGTCATTAATGTCATCTTTCTTTGATCTACTCACAATCCATATTCTGTATTCATTAGACTGTTCATTCCATTCAGAAGATTCTGTAATCCATCTTCAGTTTCACTGAGGATATCAGTGTCATCAGGGAATCGTATCATTGATATCCTTTCACCTTGAATATTAATCTGACTCTTCAAACTTTCTTTTGTATCCGTCATTGTTTCTTTGATGTATATATCTAACAGAAGAGGCGAAAGACTGCATCCCTGTCTCACACCCTTCTTAATCCCTGCACTTCGTTCTCCGCTCTTCGTTCTTGTACATATTATAGATTGCCTTCTTTTCCTGTAGCTTGCCCCTATTTTTCTCATGATTTCGGACATGTCATACCATTTTACATTGTCGAATGCTTTCTCCATGTCGACAAATCCTGTGAACTTGTCTTGATTTTTCTTCAGTTTTGCTTCTGTTATCAACCGCAATGTCAGGACTGACTCTCTCCGGTGCCTCTACCCCTCTTAAAATCTAACTGATCGACATCTAACAGCTCCTCAATTTTCTTTTCCATTTTTCTGTAATTATTATTGTCAGCAATTTCGATGCTTTAAAATGATTGTCGATAATTTTCCCACTTGTATGCTCTTGCGATCTTCGGAATTGTGTGGATGGTGTTTTTCCGAATGTCTGACGCTATATCGCCTGTCTCATACATTCTACACACCAATGTGAATAACCGTTTCGTTGCCATTTCACCTAATGGTTTTATAAACTATACTACTATCACTAGAGGTAGAAAATACCGCTTCAGTTGTAAATTTGTTTTATTCTCACGACCGGTTTCGAGCTCTCACAAGCCCATTCTCAGGTGTCGCAACTATGCTGTGGCCCCCGAACGCCGTGGTGGACGTGTACTAGGTGTGGTTTGCTACCTATGAGCATAGAACAGTTCCATCCTCGAAAAACTTTACGATCATAACTGGAAGAAATGTAGTTAGAAGCTACATCTGGTCATCCACGTCTCAGTTGTCAGAGCTACCTCCAAATTTGTCTTTTTATAATTCCAGTTAAACATGTAACCAAACAAAATTGCTTGGGATACATCTACATCTTCATCTACATATCTACATACGTGCTCCGCAAGCCACCGTACCGAGCGACGTGTCGCAGTGGTTAACACACTGGACTCGCATTCGGGACGACAACGGTTCAGTCCCTCGTCCGGCCATCCTGATTTAGGTTTTCCGTGATTTCCCTAAATCGCTTCAGGCAAATGCCGGGGTGGTTCCTTTGAAAGGGCACGGCCGACTTCCTTCCCCATTCTTCCATAATCCCACGGCCGGGCGCTGTGGCCGAGCGGTTCGAGGCGCTTCAGTCCGGAACCGCGCTGCTGCTACGGTTGCAGGTTCGAATCCTGCCTCGGACAGTTTGGTCTCCTCCCCCAAATCAAGCCAACCCCCCAAGCGTCCGTGCGGTGCGCGGCGGAGGAGTGATACCCTGTACCGCTACTAGCCATGTCTTTTCCTGCTCCATTCGCAAATAGAGTGAGGAGAAAAATGACTGTCTATATGCCTTAGTATTAGCCCTAATTTCTCATATCTTCATGGTCTTTACACGAAATATATGTCGGCGGCAGTAGAATCGTTCTGCAGTCGACCTCAAATGCCGCTTCTCGAAATTTTCTCAACAGTGCTCTTCGGAATGAACGTCATCTTGCCTCCAGTGATATCCATTTGAGTTCCCGAACCGTCTCCGTAATACTTGCGTGTTCTTTGAACCTACCGATAACAACTCAAGCAGCCCGTTCCTGAATTGCTTCTATGCCTTCTATCTGACCTGATGAGGATCCGAAACACTCGAACGGTCCTCGTCTCCTTTACAATGAACCCCCCTTTTCTACAGTTCTCCCAATAAACCGAAGGCGACCATTCGCCTGTCCTACTACAGTCCTTACATGCTCATTCAATCTCAGATTGCTTAGCAACGTTGCGCCTAGATATTTAAACGACTTGAATGTGCCAAGCAGGACACTACTAAGGCTGTATGCGAGTATTAATGGTTTATTTTTCCTACTCATCCGCATTAACTTACATTTTTCTACATCTTCAGCTAGCTGCCATTCAGCACACGAACTAGAAATTTTGTCTAAGTCGTCTTCTATCCTCCTACAGTCACTCAAACGCCTTCTCAAACACCATAGCGTCATCAGCA
Source organism: Schistocerca americana (assembly GCF_021461395.2). Classification (NCBI taxonomy): domain Eukaryota; kingdom Metazoa; phylum Arthropoda; class Insecta; order Orthoptera; family Acrididae; genus Schistocerca; species Schistocerca americana. The sequence goes on from NC_060123.1 coordinate 20,652,107, forward strand.
AACAGGCGGAGACTGCTACTTACCTTGTCCACCAGATACGCATAAGAAACTTCTTACCTGTAATTTCCTTAAATGTTAACTCGCTCCCTTTGAAGCTACCAACATGACACCAATTCTTACTAAATAAGACGAATGGTTAGAGGGAGGGAAGTATCAAAGAGTTGAGCGCCTGCCGTTGTCGCGGCCGGCATGAAAAGGAGGGGGTAGTGTACCAACCCTGACTTTTTCGAAGGACTATCCCAAAACCCACCTCAACTCTTTACGGATAAACCGTAGAAAGCCTAATGACAGCAAAAGATCTGCCTGGAGATCTAGTTAGCCAGAATGATACTGCGACCATGATTCACTTCAACACGAATGCAGCGCCCTAAACACCATGAAATTAACAATATCGTTTTATTTTGAAAGACCTAATTTTCGCAATTGACAGTACGTTTATTAAAAATCCACGATTGAAATTTCGACCTTGTGCTCATTTTCAAGTGGTTGACAGGTGCTGTAAGCACTGCAGTAGTCGTCAATAAAAAGCAATAAAAATGGCGTTGACCTTAAGTGCTGGCGCCAGTGACAGACAGACAGTACCACGTAACGATGGTGGACGTCACTAAGGGGGACACGGGCACTTCAGGGTGACGTCATTTTTATTGCTTTTTATTGACGACTACTGCAGTGCTTACAGCACCTGTCAACCACTCGAAAATGAGCACAAGGTCGAAATTTCAATCGAGGATTTTTAATAAACGTACTGTCAATTGCGAAAATGAAGTCTTTCAAAGAATTTAAAGTGACTTTGAACCCACAGCAATTAAAACTATCGTTTTACATTCTCTCAGAAATATTGTACCAAATTCTACCTGCTCTTGCATTTACACTTTTTAATTACTTCGTATCTGGCTACTTTATTACTTACAAGTAGGCACGTTAAAAATTAACCATCATTTTGTTTCGTTCGCACGATTTACTGTAACTAAAGGTTGCTTTCTTGCTACCAGCGACCCTGGGATGTCAAAAATAACAATTCTTTGTTTTCTGGGAACACATTTATTAAAATTCATATACGTGACTTGCGAAATAAGCATAAACCGGTACCAAGACTCTCGAAACAGGAAAGCCACGTAAATGGACCTAAATTCTAGCAATACGATTGAAAGATAAACTTCTGAAAATTACGTTCTTCAGATTTTTGCGATAATCGGGATTACGTTATTTTTTCAGAATATGTTCGGAGGATTTTTTTTTATGTAACGAAACAACTTCTCCGCCGCATACATCAGCTATTTGAAGTGAGCAACAGAGCTATTCCATATAATTACAGAACAGCAATTATGTTCATTATAACGTTTCCAGAAAGCCATCACGTTCTCATTCAGCGGTTTGGCCTTGTACTTCAGACACTGGCTTCGACTGAGTCATAATTCCTTACAACCATCGCAGGCTGCAAGCTTATAGATCACACAAGTGCAGATCATTTTTATCGCATTTACTCTTTACACGTTTGAAACCAGTGTTTTACTAAGATTTAACGGTATCGGACTGATTATTGATCTTCCGTACCAAACTCTTACAACACCACACCAAGCCGTAGAAAGCAGGTTTTTCAGTGTGTTTTGTTCCGTAGTGGAAAACTCATAAACTCATCTTTGTTAGCTATATGTCGAAGTTAATAATTTCTTTGATACCTATTGGTAACATAAAGGTATGACATTTTCCAATTATATTCCTCAACTATGTGATAAAACTACAACCACAACATTGTCAGCTGAATGGATTCCGTTGATACGGCAGACTGCTGAAGTAACCATCGGAAAGACAGCCCTTATCATGAATCTGTGTTGTGCTGTACTTCTCGTCAGCTTCTTTCACAATTTTGATATTTTATCTTATAATCTATAGAAACGATGGTGAAAAATTGGGGCTTTCTTTTAGAAATTTTATTTGTTGTTGCGCTGACCTTCAGTCCGAAGAATGGTTTGATGCAGCTCTTCATGCTAATTTGATCTCTGCGGAACTAACGCTATCTCTGTCCATTTGAATCAGCTTACTGTATTCAGGGTGTAATCTCCATCTAACATTTTTTACCCTCCACACTTCTTTCTATAGACAAACTGGCAATTCCTTGCTGTCTCAGTATGTGATCCCTTCTTTTGGTCAAGTTGTGCCATCAATTTCTTTTCTCCCCAGTTAGATTCAGTACCTCCTCATTCGTCATTCGATCTAACCATCCAGTCGTTAGTATTCTTCGGTAACACACTATTTCAAAAACTTCTATTCTCTTCTTGTCTGCACTGTTTGTCGTTCACGTTCGACTTCCATACAAAGGTGCACTTCAGACAAATGCCTTCAAAAAAGACATTCTAGCAATTAAATTGCTGTTATATTTTAACAAATTACTCTTAATCAGGAATATATTTCTTGTTGTTGACAATCAGGTGTTTATTTGCTCTCAACTTCGGCCATCATCACTTACTTTGCTACTGAAATAGCACGACTTATCCACTTCTTTTAGCGTCTCATTTTCTACTCTAATTCTTTAAGCATCAGCTAATATAAAATTCGACTCTATATTCCAATAACTCTTGTTTACATTCGTTGACTTAAATGGTTCAAATGGCTCTGAGCACTATGGGACTCAACTGCTGAGGTCATTAGTCCCCTAGAACTTAGAACTAGTTAAACCTAACTAACCTAAGGACATCACAAACATCCATGCCCGAGGCAGGATTCGAACCTGCGACCGTAGCGGTCTTGCGGTTCCAGACTGCAGCGCCTTTAACCGCACGGCCACTTCGGCCGGCCCGTTGACTTAAATCTTTTAGACCCTTGTCAAGAACCTATCCACTCCGTTCAACAGGTCTTCCACATCCTTAGCCTCCTCTGACAGAATTACAAAGTCATCATCAAACCTTAAAGTTTTTATTTCTTCTCTCTGATCTCTAATACTCTTTCCAAATGCGTCCTTGGTTTCCCGCCAAGGTTGCTCAATAACGTCGCGGTAGGCTATAACATTGCCTCTTTCAATTGCATCATCAGCTGTGGAACATGTTGGCATAAAATTATTGCTACTGTGGTGGGCCATGGCTTCGTGTCTGTCTTGGCTACGATAAGATGTTCACTACTCGGTTGATAGTAGCTTACCCGCATTCCTATTTTCTACATTTCCCTTTTTAAATTCACAAAACTGCCTACCCGTTTAAGGGATCTAATATTCCGCGCCTCAACCCATTGGATACCATGTTTGATGGTCCTCTTGAGTTGCCCCGCCCAGAGATCCGAATGGGGGATTATTTTACCTCTGAGATATTTTACGGAAGAGAATGGCATATCTTTCAGACGTCCATTAGAGCTGTATGTTCACGGGAAAAAATTAACGGCTGCAGTTTCCTGCCGGCCGCTGTGGCCGAGCGGTTGTAGGCGCTTCAGTCGGGAACCGCTCTGTTGCTACGGTCGCAGGTTCGAATCCCGTGTGGGATGTCCTTAGGTTAGTTAGGTTTAAGTAGTTCCAAGTCTAGGGGACTGATGACCTCAAATGTTAAGTCCCATAGTGCTAGAGCCATTTGCAGTTTCCACTTACTTTCAGCTGGTCGCAGTACCAACATTGCAAGACGACGACGGCTAATGTCGCAAGCCCATATCAGTCAATCATATAGACTGTTTGGTGCGACATGGATTCGACAACACCTTGTCAAGTCTCAGGAGTTCTGTGACACGTCTCACGCTATCCTTGTAAATTAATCGCTCAGTCATGTTCAGGTGAGGCGAATTTGCTGGCCAAGACACCAAAGTGGCTTCGGTATCACGCTACTCAAACCACTGCAGCCCGATTACGTCCGTCCTAATGACATGGGCAATTATCCTGTTGAAATATGCCATAGGCGTCGGGGAAGAAATCAAGCAATAAGGAACGCAGGTAGACCGGAATATTGTTCACCTGGTCCACAGCTGTCGTGGTGCCTTCGGTTACTACCATAGGTCCCACGGAGGCCCAGGCGAATGTCTGCCGTAGCATAATACTGACCCCATGCGCCAGAGTCCGTGGCGCGATGCATGTTTCAAGCAGGTGTTCGCCCGGCTAAAGCCGGATCCGGACACGAACATAAACCCGGTGTAGCAAGAAACGTGATTCTTCCGACCAGACGACTTGTTTCCATTAATCCACGATCCAGTGTCGATGATCCCATGGCCACTGAAATCGGGAATGACGATGTCTGTGTTTATCCTACGCAGGAACACGCAGCAGTCGTCGCTTGCGGAGCTCCACGAGCAGTGTGCGCTGAACTGTGTCTTCAGATCAGCCACAGGTCTGCGCCCACTCTGCTTTCCAGAGCGGGCAGGCCTCCAACCTACACATTCGATTTAGGAGATAATCTGAGCTGCCCTCTTAGATTGTTTGCAGATGATGCTGTCATTTACCGCCTAGTAAAGTCATCAGAAGATCAAAACCAATAGCAAAATTACTTTGACACGGAATCTGAATGGTGCGAAAAGTGTCAATTGTCTCTCAATAAAGTAAAGTGTAAGGTAATCCACATGAGTAAATACTTAATAATTACAATTACGAACGACTTAAATTGGAACGAGCACATAAACAATGTTGTGGGAGAGGCAAACCAAGACTACGTTTTATTGGCAGAATATATATATGAAGATGGTATCTATGTCCGAAAGAACGGATACCATCTTCATATATATAAGGCTCACCGGCCGTTTGACCATCTTCTTCTGTGGGCATCCATAAACAGTGCCCGAACTCGTACGGGAATCGGCAAAAAAGCCGCGAGTAATGAGTATAACGGGCAGGGACACTATGAATATAGTGTGGGACAATAAGATGGGAATGTGAGTCTCACCGGAGGCGTGCCGGAGATAAGTCCCTGCAGACGCACTATCCTCTGTGTCCTCGGTGGCACAGATGGATAGAGCGTCTGCCATGTAAGCAGGAGATTGCGGGTTCGTGTTCCGGTTGGGGGCACACATTTTCAACTGTCCCCGTTGACTTATATACCAACGCCTGTATGCAGCTAGGGCTATTCATTTCATTGCAGTTATTGGCAGAACATTTTGAAGATGCAACAGGTCTTCAAAAGGAACTGCCTACAGTTCGCTTTCTCGTCCTCTGCTAGAGTACTGTTGTGTAGTATGGGATCTTTACCATATAGGATTGACGGAGGACTTGGAAAAAGATCAAAGAAGGGCAGCTCGTTTTTTACTACCGGGAAATAGGGGAGGTAGTGTCACGGATATGATAAGCGAATTGGGGTGGCAACCATTGAAACGAAGGGGTTTTTCGTTCCGGCGAGATCTTTCCACGAATTTTCTAGCACCATTCTCCTCTAAATTTGAAAATATTCTGTTGTCGCCAACCTACATAGACAGGAATGATGATCATAACAAAGTAAGAGAAATCAGAGCTAGTACAGAAAGATTTAAATGCTCATCATTGCCACGCGCTATTACAGAGTTGAAAGGTAGAGAAATTGTGGCTCGCAGAACCTTCTGCCACGCAGTTACGTGTGAAATGCATTGCAGAGTAGTGATATAGATGTAGATTTTCCCAAGTGAGGTGGCTGTCCAGTAACTTGTTCAAAATGGCTCTGAGCACTGTGGGACTTAACTTCTGAGGTCATCAGTCCCACACAACTTAGAACTACTCAAACTTAACTAACCTAAGGACATCACACACACCCATGTCCGAGGCAGGATTCGAACCTGCGACCGTAGCAGTCGCGCGGTTCCACACTGTAGCGCCTAGAGCCGCTCAGCCACCCCGGCCGGCCCAGTACCTTGTCGCGTACTCTGTTTCGCCATCCTTCAACCGCTTTCCACAGATGCTCACTACAGCAGCACACGGGAAACCAGCCAGCTTCGCCGTTTCCGAAATGTTCGCTCCCATGCACCGTACCGTAACAGTTCACCCTTTTACAGAGTTCTTTAAATGTCTCCGCGTACAACGTCCCAGGGCGCCAATCAGTCTTGCGACGGGCAGTACTAACAATGCTTTGGGTCACGGATGTAGCTATCAACTCTTCGTTTCACATACTGCGTATCTACGAAGATTTTAGTACAGTTCGATGCTACAACGTTCCATTTGAATGCGATTAGTTCTTGTCCATATTTCGCTTCAACAGAATTCAGGCAGCACTAATTCATCTTATTCCTGTGACATTAGAGTGATAAGTTATTCGAATTACTTGTGATTCCTTTAAATCTGGCATTAAAGATGCATGCAGCATCCGGAGAAATTACTTCAAAGTTCTCTCTGTAATTCGTCCCGTGGTGGTGCATCCATTTTGCGGACAATCTTTTGCAATGACGATCGTGTTCGCAGCTCGTAACAGGTCAGTGAACTATCGACAACTTCAGAACTTGCCAGAGATTAAATTTGTCACCCCGTATTTACGGCGACAACGTCAGCCCGGCGGCGAAGCTCGCCATGTCACTGGGAACCGAGCCGCCTTGCTGCTGCTTCGCTCGCAGCGGCGTAAAGGGACTCTGCGTGATGCGGGAGGGACGGCCTGCGGAGCAGAGCAGAGTTACGCAAGCCCGCGAGATAAGCCGCTCTGACGCGACTGCCGAGGCGTCTTCTCTGCGTAACGCACTCCTCGAGTGTGTTAAAGGCGGCAGCCCCGGCCGCTGCAAGGACGACAGCGAGGACCGCCCGTGCCCGTGTTTACGCCTGCACCCTCCCCCCCTGGCCACTGCGCATCAGCCACAACCCTGTTTACATCATACGTTCCTAAGTTTATTAGCGTACACCGATGAGCCTGGCAACTAGTGCATACACATGAGCCGTCATCAGGCAGATGAGGACTGCTCGATGCACTAGAGGGGAAAATAAAAAATGAACCAAGTGCCACCGGAGCGTCATCGCCGTAACGCGAGGGAGATGGGAGGTGAATCCACCCTCGCAACGACGTCACATTCGTGCAACACGACTAGTACTGGCTCAAAATGATGCCCTGACGCACGCGGCTCCATCGTCCCTGGAGTCGTAGAAGAGATCGTCCAATGTCCCTGTGCCCACTGCTTGGGAGAAACCACGCGTCACATTCGTCTACAAGAAGGGGAGCAGAAGTGGTCCCCAAACTACCATCCACTCTCACTGACATCCATCTCTAGTAGAACTCCAGTTCATATTTTGAGCTCAAACACAGTCAAGTATCACAAATAGAATAACCTTTTTCTTGCCAACCAACGTGGATCCCAAAGCGTCGGTCATGGGAAATTCTACTCGCGCTCTTTTCACACGAAATCCTGAAAATCGTAGCTCATGTCAGCAAGATGGATACATTATTTCTTTATTTTCGATAAGTTTTTGACTCGATATGCCTTTATTAAGAATTGTGCGATCAAATAGTACCATACGGAATATGTGACTAGGTAAAGGGATGTCTCGGTATGGAGGACGTTGCATGTTGGATGGAGAGTCATCTACTGAAGTAGAAGGAATGTCAATCGTGCTGCAGGGAAGTGTGTTCGGACCCCTATTGTTCCTATTGCATATTAATATCATAGCAGACAATATTAATCCCACATACAAGTGCCTCAGGGTAGATCAGAATACGCACCTTCTTGAAGTGATTTTCAATTTTCTCCTTATTGTCCAACTCTCGCAAGGTATACAGAAGAGCAAATAGGGTGAAAATTGGTGCGTCATCAAAGTACATATTTAACACAATGCACATTAAGGAAAGATATTCGAGAAGAGTTGGCGCACTAATGCTGTACGCTGCTAGCAACACTCCAGCGCTCTGTCAGACATCGACTCAGTCAACTGGCTATACTGCGTAATAGATGGCGGGCGATCGAAAATCGATGCAACAGAACCCACGAGTACGCGTCTCGGCCACTACTGACTACTAAGGCGTACGTAGCACAACATGTTCTGACTGACTACCTTCCAGATGATTATGGACGATGCCGTTATACAGGTATCTTGCACCTTGAGAAAGACATCTTGTCACAGTAGGCAATCAGATCGCAGTCACACAGGGTCGACGTGGTCGGCAGTGATCTCAGTACGGAGGACATTAGCCGTTCTGTCTCGGACTACCGCGATATAAAGCTTCTCGAATCCTTCAGATGTATGGATACGCGGTTGTGATTCGATCATCATGATGAAGCCGCGCTGTGAGAGAACACGAACTATATACTACTGAGGTGACAAAAGTCGTGGGATACCTCGTAATACCGTGTAGAACCTCATTTTGCCCGGAGTAGTGCAGGAATTCGACGTTGCATGGACTCAACAAGTTGTTGGATGTCCCCTGCAGAAATACAGAGCCATGTAGCCTCTGTAGCCGTTCATAATTGCAGGATTTTGTCCACGAACTGACCTTTAGATTATGTCTTATAGATGATCCATGGGATTCATGTCGAGCTATCTGGGTTGTCAAATCACTCGCTCGAGTTGTCCAGAATGTTCTTCAAACCGATCGCGAACAATTGTGGTCCGCTGACATCATACAGTGGTTCAGGAACACGAAGTCCATGAATGGCTGCAAATGGTTTCCAAGTAGCCGAACATAACAACTTCAAGTCAATAATGGGTTCAGTTGGACCAGAGGACCCAGTCCCCATGCCTGGAAAACACAGCCCACACCATTATGGAACCACCAGCAGCTTGCACAGTGCCTTGTTGACAAGTTGGGTCCGTGGCTTCGTGGGGCCTAAGCCACACTCGAACCCTACAGTCAGCTCCCAGAAACTGAAATCGGACTTACCCTGCCAGGCCACAGTTTTCCAGTTTCTAGGGTCGAACCAAAACGGTCACGAGCCCAAGCGATGTCGTGCTGTTATCAATTGCACTCGCGTCTGTCGTCTGTTGCCACAGCCGATTAACACAAAATTTCGCCCCACTCTCCTAACGCATACGTTCATCGTACGTCCTCTGATATCTGCAGTATTCCAAGCAGTGTTGCTTGTCTGTTAGCCCTGCCAACTCTACGCAAACGCCACTGCTTTCGGTCGTTAAGTGAAGGCCGTCGGCCGCTGTGTTGTCTGTGGTGGGAAGTAATACCTGAAACGTTGTAATCTCGGCATAGTCGTGACACTGTGGATCTCGGAATGTCGAATTCTCTAACGATTTCCGAAATGGAATGTCTCATACGTCTAGATACAACTACGATTCCACTTTCAAAAGTTTGTCAGTTCCAGTCGTGAGGCTGTAATCACCTTTTCACATGAATCTTCTGAGTAAAAATGACAGCTCCGGCAGTACACTGTCGTTTTATACCTTGTGAACGCGATATTACTGCCTTCTGTGTATGTGCACATGGGTATCATACGAATTTTGTCATCTCATTGTACTTTACCGTAACATCACGGTTTTTCACTCTCGTCCCATAGGTCTGGAAACTGTGTTGCATGAGACAAGTGACAGTTTCTGCAGTCCAGTACACACCGCACTCCCTCCTCACAGCGACAGCTCTGACGAGTGTGGGGAGGGACGATGCGGGTGAAGACACATCGTAGAAGGCGGCAGGCAGCTCGCGTCTCTCACGCCACAGTGCTGGTTTGTTGTTCGACCACATGGGATGAACGCATTACCATCAACGAATCTGTGCATGTGCTACTCATATTCTGTTGACGAGGCTGGCAGTGGGCAGTGCGTAGCTAACAGCCAGAGGTCAGATGTTGCGTAGCTCGGTGGTCCTCGAGCTGCACGTCTTCCACGCAAGCTCTTTTCTCGAATGCGTCGAATGAAAACAGGGACTGCAGTCTGCTCTGGTGAACAACTTAACCAGGCCAAAGCGGAGAAGGTATGTCTGAACGGCTTTCGTATACTGGTTAAGACCTGTGCCACGGACTGGAATTGATCACGTTGAAACTGTAGTGCTTCATCATGGTCTTATTGGAAATAGTATGCCAGTGTCTTCATTCTGCCAATCACTTGCGACGTCAAATTCCTTAACCTGACTTACTGGCCATGGCACTTCGCGATGTGCCGAGTGAGGCGTTACTCTGTATCTACTGCATGCAGTCCTGAGATCAGTTACCCGCTGGCACCTATCAGCCCATAGTTCGTTGCAAGCATCTTATCTCTTCGTCTGTACTTACGCTGATATCCTGCATTTAGCGGTAACTGATACTTTTAGAAAGGAACTATACAGTGGACGTACACAGGATGTAAAATAACTACTTCTACAAAATTTTTGTGCATTAGTTGAGGTAAGAAAAAAACCCTTTTTATACGATAGAAATATCACAGGTGCACCGTTTCCCCGCTAAGGGTTCGTGAAGGTTTTCACGCTAGTGGTGTTCAGATACGGTGTTCAGACTGCCATGTGGTGAATATTGTTTTAGAGATTTTGCCGAAAACGTTCGCTCACATTCATGCACAGCTGGCGTCTGCGAGTTGCGCGAGACGGTGGTAGTCCGCTTGGGTGAAGTTTCAGCCATTATTCACGAAACACCTGGCTGTTTTCAGCAGTTTAGAGGATCATTAGAACGCAGATGCCATTTGTACATTAACGAAAGCGGACGACTTTTTCAGTAACATCTTTAAAACATTATTTATCACATGGCAGTTTAAACATCGTATCTGAACATCACTAGGGTCAAAACCTTCGTAAACTCCTAGAGAGAAAATCGGTGCAGCTGTGCCATTTCTGTCACAAAAAACTGTCTTTTTATCTTCTCTAAACGCAATAAAATTTTGAATACGTAGATTATTTACAACCTGTCTATATAATGAAAACATTTGTCAAACTGTAAGCGTTTCACTGTAGTGTTCGAACTAGTCTTTCTTGCAAGAGTAAGCTTGCTGGCGGCGGTGTTGGCCGCGTGAGTGTGACAAGAGTTTGGGCAACACACTCTCTGAAGCGTCTCGTCTACTGCACGAGCGCTTACGAAAATATACTCACGCACATCAAAGTGGTGTGATGATCGGCTAGCTTTCAAGTCGCTTGGACAAATCTGTGTGTAAGCGTAAGATCTGACATTTGTTTGTGCTGTAGTAGAGGAGTGATGAATCCAAACACGAGTCTTGAATTTTAGCCACCTTACCCCTCGCGTACACACACGCTTCCCAAAAATCCTATAATGTCATAACCAAAAACAACGCATATAACAACAACCGGTGAGTTGCTCTGATACTGCAGGTACTTGATAACAAAATGGAAAAACAGCCCGCTGTTGCATAAAATTACCCAGGAGCTCGTATTTGAAGGTGATTAGCGAGTTTGGAGCGAGACTGGTTCAGCCCCATTGTCAACGCAGACGTAACATTCTAGAATATACGTATTTCTTACAGTCACCTTCATGCAGTCACCGTCCCAAAATATTGACAGACCAATCAAACAGATACCAAGGAAAGGATGGACGATTAGGGTTTAACGTCCAGTCAACATCGTGGTCATTAGGGAGGGAGCGGAAGTTCAACGTAATTCAAGGATGGAGAAGGTCGTATCCTTCCAAAGGCATCATCCCGCCATATGTCTAGAGCGATCTTAGGTAAATCACGGATAACCTGAATCTGGATAGCCGAACGTGGATATTTGAACCGTCGTCCTCCGGAATGTGAGTCCAGTGTGCTAACCACTGCGTCGCCTCGCTCAGTCGGATACGAAGGACGTAAGCAGCTGAGTACTAATTGAGTTATGTAACTGAACAACCAAGAATTCCCCCTGCGAAATTTGACTTAAGCCCATCACTTTTAACGTTATGTGTAGAAACATAACGCTTTGGCTATGCAGCTAGTCTGAAAAATAATCCGAGTTATTGTGTATTGCCTATAGTTGCTTGTAACAGATTGGTGGATGCTTCCAGCTTTCAAAGAGAAGTGACAGCGGCCTTCGGAGATCAAAAGCACGACAGTTTCCGCACAGCGTGGTCACCAAGACCTTGGAAAAGAAAGTACGCGCTAATATTGTTAAACCGTCAATCACCCAACGCGATGCTGCAGTTTTCCTAAATTTGTTGCTTCCGAATGTGACATGGACCACATGTTTCTATGATATTTCAGATAGTTGCTTCACCAGCTCCACAAGTTAACTGGATGTATATCGTGTTCCGTATAGCTATCGATCTCAGTACAATGTTCACTAGTGATAAGAGTGTAGCATCATATGTGGTGTGACACTGAACGAAGAACGTCTCTGTCTTCGCTCAAAAAATTAGTATGCACCACGCGTGAGGGTGGAAACAGCACAAGACATCTGATAAATTCTGAAACCGAGATCTCTATTTCGCATACTACTATTTTAATGAATAGACTAAAGTCAACCAGGTAAGACGTCATTCTCACTTAAGTAAAAATCTGCACTATTAATACAGGATTTTTATGTCTAAATTTCGAAGTTGACACGTTTAAGTGTGATTATGGTATAATTGTTGATGTATTCAAAAAGATAACAGCTGCGTATAAAATAAAAATATCCGCTTTTGACTTTTCTATATGATATATGTCAGCAGTGATATATCGTTGTGGTCTTGTCCGAAAACTGATTTGAGACAGCTTTCAACGCCAGTTTATCTTCAGTAAGTCTCTTCATGTCTGCATGACTAGTGCAACCTGATTGCCTGTTCATCCCTTGGTCTGCTTCTACAATTTTTGGAACTGCCCCCCTCCTCCCCATCATCCCTCCATCCAGCAGCATTGATGATGATGATGAGGTTCCATACTCCGAAGAGTGTAGGGGGCGATGCGGGAAACCCGCACCGCCGTACTAGGCAAGGTCCTAGTGGAGGTGGTTTGCCATTGCCTTCCTCCGACCGTAATGGGGATGAATGAAGACGACACAACAACACCCAGTCATCTCTAGAGAGGGAAAATCCCTGACCCCGCCGGGAATCGAAACCGGGACTCCGTGCGCTAGAAGCGAGAACGCTACCACAAGACCACGAGCTACGGACTCCAGCAGCATTGTATCTCTTGAAATATGAAAGGCGTACTCTTTGGACATGTTAGCAACATTTCTGCTCTGTATTACTTGAAATTTACATACAAAACTCCTCAGCACCAAAGAGGGGTCAGAAGCCGATGCTCTGGCCCGTAGGGAGTGGCGTGTATAATTTGACTGGCCATGTCATTCCACGTTTTCCGCGTCCAGTCTCAGTTTTTCCTCCGTCTCTAACGTGCTTGAAGTTGATACTGCGAAGGAGCATTAGGGGTTAACGCGCTGGTGGAGTTCAATTCTTAATATTCCTTTTATTCACTTACCTGCAAGTTGCAGACTTAATTTGTCTGTGTTATCAACATTATTTTAAAACAAGGCCCGTCTTACGTCTCCAACAAATCAAATTTTTGCAATGGACAGCTATGTAGCACTCTTTCTCTAACCATGGCGTCCGACTGCTAAGTTTAGGAAATCACAAATAATATCCTTGCTATCCAGCTACGATGTTCCAAAAGAATAGGAGAGAACCACATGCAGCTCATGCCACCCACTGCAATATTACGTATAGCTATCTGCATTTCTTTATAAGGTTATTAGGAATATTTTCGGTCGTTTCCCTGTTTGCCACGATCAGCAGAGAGAGTTTTACTGACTAGTCTGACGAAATTCTGGAGCTCTTCGCGTGTTCTATACCTACACAGTAAAGTGCCCATGATCAAGTGCTAACATTTCTTCATGTTTACCTTCTTAGGAAGCATAGTTGAAACTCGCGTAAAAAAATCCTGTCGTTGTGTCGCTTTCGAGTTGACAGTCATGTGCAATAGCCCCTGGAAAAAGTCCTACGTAAGGCTGCGTCGTATGTCCAGCGTTACAACCCGTGCAAAGATTCCGCCAGTCCACTCACTGCATGGGCTGACTATCAAATCTCAACCGATCTAGCCACAGAAATATTTATCCGAATTCTGACAGAAATTAACTCCGTTGTTAACAAGTGCGTATATAAAATTTCGTTGTCTTGAGAGAATGGTCTTGTCGCATCCACCTGCTGCAAGAATACCTAGCGGGATGGCGTTGTGGTGAGAGCTCTGGACTCATGAGCAACGAGATTCAAATCCCGCTCCCACCACCATGATTTAGTTTTTTTTTTTCATGCATCCCGTAATTAACCCAAAGCGTTTGGCTGGATGCTTCATTTGGAAAGGGCGCGACAATCCCCACACCCACCCTCTTTCCAATTCAATCCGAGTTTGTACTCAGTCTCCAATATATATTCATCAACGGGCCGTTATATCATTGCTTCCCTCCTTCCTTGCTTTTAGAAGCGGATAATTACGTTTTAACGCAAATATTAGCTTATGGCACGAGGAGGGGAGTTAGGCCGGGATCGTAACCGAATTAATAAACGTTCAGGAATACTGGTCACCTGCGTGTGGTTTTAAACTACCGCATTTTCCCAGGAGTGTAACGTCGGTTACAACGAGTCTGTCCCAGATAATCCACATATACTCGTGTTTTATGTGCCTGTGAATTGTATAAAGTTTACACGATCCATGGCATACATTCATGGCCGCAAAAACGGCATCTCTTCACGGAGACAAGAGCCAAATCATCGTATAGATCGTATAGTACCGTCAGGCGTGGACTTCGCAATAGAAATGGGAGAAGTTTTGGGAGTTAATAAATCTCACGCAGTATGTTTAAAAGGCGCAATATACATGAATAAAAGGGAGCGACCTTCGAATCTGATGTACGACGTTCCTCAAAGTTCCAGTTGGTCCTTTACGATAATTAACCTTCGGCTGACACGGAGCAAAATCTTTTCGACCTCTGCAAAAGTCACGGACGCTCCTAACAGTGAACAGCAGGCTCCAGCTGTGCGACGTATTTCAGTGCGTAAGGAGCGGAATCCCCGCTGGGCGCCGAGCTGGAGGCGCGGGCCGCTCCAGAAAGCCGGCGTGTTCGAGAGGAACGCGGCTGGACGCGTGTCGGGCGGCAGTTAGGCGCCGTAAAGTTGTCAACACCTGTGCTGTGGCGCGCCCGCCGCTCGGTCACTGTGCTGCGGCCAGAGCGGGAAGTAGCGTCGAAACCTGACACAGTCAGCTGGCGTGCGGCTCCCACATGTCTGGCAATTTCACTGTCGATACTTTGTTAAATAGGTGCGCTTGGGATTCCTAAATAGCGATTACGCAACCTCGTTCTATCCAAAGCTAGCTGGTTCGAATCCGGCCAGTGAAAGAATTTTCGGCAGCAGAATGTCAGCACGGAGAGGAGAAAAGGCAGTGTTCACCTCTACATCATCCCAGTCTCCGGTAGTTTATTGTATCTGTAATACCGAACAACGGTATTCACCGTACCACAGAATGAGGATGAGCGGCCTGCAGTTTGAGATCTATTGTGCCGGTGATAACGCTGAGGTTTACTGAGAAGAGTGGACGTAATGATACAAGCTAGCACACTGTGCTTGCGTTTTATTTCGCTCTTCATCCACATTACCACAAGGGATCAGGTGAACTTTATTCAGTTCTTGGAGACATAAAATAAGAATACAAATCAATTCTCAGAGGCAGACATGACGAAACATCGACAAGTGTAAATGAGAAAGTTGCTACTTTCCCCACAAATTAATAATTTCATTTCCTCATCATTGCCAAAGACGAACTTTCGTTTTGGTATTCCTTACGTATGTGAAACACATTCATCAGACAGAAATGATACTTTCTGCAGACAGTACTAATGTTATAATAATTCCCATTAGCGAGAAAACTGCAGAGTAAAGTCTTAACTATGTTTTTCAAAGAATTATTAATTGTTTTTTGCGCCTCTCCCTATTTTTGAGAAAACACAGTATATTCAGTTCTGTACAACAAACAGAGTAGTACCAACGATTGATGTGTCACATGAACACGAGTCTACGAACGAGATAAAATGCTCAATTTTTGGGTGTACATATTGATGAAAACTTGAACTGGAAGAAGCGTATTATTGAGCTGCTCAAACAATTAAATTCAGTTACTTTTGCTTTTCGTATTATTGATAGTCACGGAAACAAAGGTATCAGCCACCTAACGTATTTTGCACACTTCCACTCAATGTCTTATGTAATTATTTCCTGGGGTAACTACTCACTTAGTACGAAAGTGCTGATTGTACAAAAACGAGTAGAAAGAATAATGCGTGACCGTCTGAGGTGAACAGAGTTAGGCATTTTAACTACAGCTGCACAATACATTCACGAATGAAATTCGTCATAAATTATCAACCACAAGTAGAGGAGAATAGTGATGTCCATACCTACAACACTACAAGAAAAACTGATTTCTTTAGCCACTATTAAAGCTATCAGTGGCTCAGAAAGGAGTTCAATGTGCATCAACAAAAATGTTTGATCATTTGACCAATAACATAAAATGTCTGAAAGGTGGGAAAATAACTTTCAAATCCAATTTAAAAAATCTTATCTAATGGATTACTCCCTCTATTCTATAGACGAATTATTTTTTTTTAAATTTAGTATCTTTAAAAAAATAGTTTTTAAGTGTAGATTAATGTTGAGATTAATCATGTATACAAATCCCATAAACTGACTGGTTCCACATCATTTCGATATATAAAATCGTTCAGGTGATCGATGGAACATGTAACTTAGTGACTGATGAGGTAGGAGGACCTGTAACACAGTGAAGGTTATTGATCTTGTATGCGGTGAGTGGGCCAAATGTAATATAAGCTCACGCAAAATTCTAGGCAAATGAAAGTGGTTCAATACAGTCTTTACAGGGAGCGGGATGCAGTCCTCCTGAACAGTTTATTTTGAAACTGAAATCTACCGAGACATACATCTCGAACTTGCCGCAGTGTTTCGTAATATTCAGCTCACCATCACTTCCTATTACCATCAAGTATATGCCCCAAGAGGTCGTTTCCGTTTTCTGCTTAGGTTGTAGTTCAAAAGCCAGTCGATAAGTAGAATGATGGGTCCTCTTTTCCCTTTTGTTAATCTTTCCTCTCATCTCACCTCATACCTCCACCCTCTTTCTCTGTGTGTGTCGCCTCACCTCCCCTCCCCTCCCCCCTCTCCAAACCCCCAGACACATACCTTCTTCATTTAAATTCAAGTAGGGTGCAGGCAACAGCGATCAATCAGGCAGACAGAGCTTTATCGGATTGCTGGTCCGGCCGACGAGCGAGCGAACGAGCCGTCGCTTCCGACGTCGGCGGCAGCTGACGAGAGGCACGCGGGGGCGGACTGCCTCATCTGCATACCGCGACGTGGCGGGGGGCGCAGGGCGCCGGGCCGCCGCCCCTGCTGCCCGTCACCAGCCGAGCGTGTGGCGTCAACACAGCAGCCCGCCCGCCCGCCTGCCTGCCTGCCTGCTTGTCAGCTACACGGTGCACAGTGCCGTCGGTACTCTGCAGCCACAAAGTGAACGACCGAAGGCATTTAAAGGACGCCGTTCACAGAAGGTATAAATTTCTCAGCGGGTAATGTCTGAAGCTCCACGAGATTGGTCGCGAATGATGCTGCTGTATGCAGAGAAGTTGTACGCTAAGAAAATTACAGCGAATTGTAGGAAGACCTGGTTCGCCTCTTGGTGCAGAAATGGGCAGTTGACCCCGAGGATAGACGAATATGCCGTATAGTCCATAAGTAGGCGGGAATCTACGTTAGTCGCTCTTAGTAAATGCAGAGACCAGGCTGAAATGAATTGGAAGAATCCTCAGAATGTGCTGTTCAGATCCTTACAGTCACTCGTACGACTGTTATTTGAGTACTGCTCGTCAGTCTGGGACACTTATCAGCTAAGGTTCATACAGGAAGAAGAGAAGATCCAAAGAAGAGCAGTGCGTTCCATCACAGGTTCGGTTAGTAAGAGTGAATGCGCCAGAGAGTCGTTCGTCCCGCTCTAGTAGCAGACGCTACAAGAGAGGTGTTGTGCATCACGTTGTGGTTTTGCTGTTAAGACTCCGCGGGAGTACGTTCCTACAAGAGTGAACCAATATATTGCTTCTTCCTGTGTGCAAGCTGTCTGCACCGAAATGCCATACTTTTAATTTGCTCGCAACACAAAATTAAAGAAATATATTTATTTCCTTCTCAGAAATAAGTTGTATGTCAAGTTAAGTTTAAAAAAGTACATCAAACCAAAATACTTCCACATAAGTCCCTATGCTGACGCGAAGAATGTCTCGTCTGTGTTCCACGTCCGCTGTACCATGTACGGAGGAACGGTACCGATAACTCCCACGATCGGAGTGCAGTAATCCTGTAGGTTCCGTACTACAGTGGTGAACACCCTGTCCTTCACGTATTCTCAGAGAAAAAGATCCCACGGCATCACATCAAAAGAACGCTGAGGCCAATTCAGCGGTCCATCTCTTCCAGTTCAGGGTCTAGAAATGTTCGATTCAGAGTTGTTCGAACATCCAGCGACCAGTGAGATGGAGCTCCATCTTGTTGAAAGCAAAGGTTTGGTTGGAGATCTTCAACCTGGGGAAAGCAAACATCTCCATCGCGTCTACATACGTCATTCCTCTGACAGTCCCCTCAGTAAACCAAAACGGTCCAATTATCTCGTTGTGCATGAGGCCACACCAAACATTCACTTTCGGGCTATCTCACATCTTTTCCCCGATACTGCCTAGGTCCTGTGACTCCAGAATGAGAACGTTATGCGTATCCGTAGTTCCGGAGACGTTACACTTTACAAGAAAACAGTATTCCGGCTGATTCGGTTAAGGATTTAAGAAGCAAATCCATATTGTCACTGGGCTTTATGGTTTGCAGGATCTGCACCGACGCACGCGCTTTTTAGGTATCTTATGAACAGTTGCACGTGGCATCTGAAGTTGCCGAGAAGCCTGACTAGGTGACTTGCGGGGACCTTGTTGGAACGCTTTGCGGATATTCTCAACTTACTCTTCAGAGGCACGCCGATCCCCTGCATGCTGCTTGATAGCGCCGTCAGTGACCAGAAACTACCAATGTCATGCTCTTATCCCCTTAGCGTCTGGTACTGTTTTCTTGCAAACATTACGAAACAGCCTTAACAATGGAGTTAAACTCTGCGTAACGAAGGCCAGTTTGTGCCTACTCCTGAAATGACGCTTTTTTCTCTTGGACAGACAACAGTGAAACGATGAGAACTCTCCAAACTTTGACAAAAATTACGCAACAACTTTACTTCATTTGCGCCCAACCGACAAGTCAGACCTTAAATAAAGAGTGATTTACTACTTTAAAACTGACTGAAAAGATAGGGCATTTAGGTGTACATTCAATGTATCTCGCGCGACAAAGGTCATGAAGGCAAAAGTAAAGAAATTCAAGTTCACACGAAAACGTAGCAAAAATCATTCTTTCTGCTCACCATTATCCACTGGAAAAGGAAAAGGGGAAGTGATAGAGGTACACAGAGTACTATCTGCCACACAATTAAAGTTTCTTGCGAAGCACAGATGTAGAACCTGATTCTTACTTACAACTTTTGTATCGGTGAAAAATCTGTTGTAGTAAGAAGTGTTCCTCGTAAAACATACTCTGATGTGGCAAAACGTAGTGACCACCTGCTAGACAGTGTGTTGGTTCACCTTTAGATAGCAAAGCGGCAGCGATTCTACGTTGCCCGGATTCGAAATCTCCTCGGTATTTTTCCGGAGCTATGCAGCACATGTATATATCCAAGCACAGGCCACGTAACTTCCATAAACTACGATCCGGTGGTTCGTGGGCGCAAAGCTGGCACCCGATAGCGTTCCAGATGTGTTCCATCGGGTTCATGCGAGTCCTATGTAAAAGGAGGCCTTTCACTGCCTGTCGTGACGTCACAGCCCGAATGCAAAGCGCAGACATAGGCGTCAGCGCTAATGATAGCGTATAAACCGTCGTTCCCCTATTGTGCATTTCGAGCATATTAAGTTGTAGAGGAAATGAGAAGGGAGAATAAAAACTATAAACACTCTTCAGCAATATTATTTTGAAGACAACTTACATGCAAAGTGATTACTGTACTTGCTCCATTTTCGAGCATTTGTAACATTTATAGTCGTGGTACAGAGAAACAAAATGCGGGATTGACCACTAGATACAACGAGATGTGGAATCGTCAGTGTAAAAGAAGGTGGAGAGTATTGTACTGTCAGTAGAGAAGCAGTGACAGCACAATGAGTTGGTCAGAAGAGTTGAGTAACTTTGAACGCAGACCGGCCATTCCATGTCACCCGAGTAACAGATACAGCAGGGACTTTTCAGCTCTCCTAATTCTGTCCAAGTCGACTGTTGGTGACGTCACTGTGAAGTGGAAACGTGAAGCAACAACCACAGATAAATAAGGACGACACTGGGAGGCAGGGCCATCACTATGCATTTCGAAGGGTGGCTGTAAGTGGTCGTTGGATGAGTGGATATGAGTGATCTGGAGTGACGAAATGGTGAGCCTGTGGCATTCCGATGGAAGGGTTGGAGTTTGGCGAATGACTGGAGAACGTCAGCTGCCACTGTGTGTAGTGCCAACAGTGAAGTACTTAGGAGACGGTGTTAGGGTATAGGGGTATTTTTCGTAGTTAAAGTGTGGTCCCTTTACTGCCCTTTGCAAACACTAAATGCGGAAGAAGATGAACACGTTCTACACTATCTTGTACTGCGTGCAGTACGGGAACATTTCTGAGACGTTTATTGTTTGTATCAGAATGACAACGCACCCTGTCCTAAACAGCATTTATGGGGCAATGCTTTGCGGAGAATAATAACATTCCTGAAATGTACCAGCCTGGCCAAAGTCCCTACCTGAACCCATTGGACACCTCTGGAACGAGTTAGAGCGTCGACTGCACTCCAGACCCCAGCGTCCAACATCACTACCTTCTCCGACATCTTTTCTTCTGGAAGAATGGGCCGCCATACCTCCTCAGACACTCATACGCCTCATTGACAGTGTTCCCAGCAGAGATCAAGCCGTCATAAAGGCGAATGGTGGACACATCCCATATTAATGTACACTAATACGTATCCGGATATTTTTGATCAGAAAGTGTGCTTTGGATATTTAATTAACTTCCACATATTGTTGTTTATAAGATAGTTGTTCCTTATCTTAGAATAATTATTTATAAATATATTTCCGAAGTTCTGACACGTTTTTGAAGTGATTTCTTTCAAATACTTACCACAAGTAAGTTCTACGTCTCAGAAAAGCAGACCAGACAATTATTATTTTGTACGCCCAGCTAGCCGCTTGGTCTAAAGCGCTCGTGAAGGCGTGCCGGTCCCCGGCACGAATCCGCCCGGCGGATTGGTGTAGAGGTCCGGTGTGCTGGCCAGCCTGTGGATGGTTTTTAAGGCGGTTTTCCATCGACCTCGGTGAATGCGGGCTGGTTCCCCTTATTACGCCTCGGTTACACTATGTCGGCGATTGCTGCGCAAGCATTGTCTCCACGTACGGGTACGCCATAATTACTCTACCACACAAACATTTGGAGTTACACTCGTCTGATATAAGACGTTTCCGGTGAGGGGCGGGGGAGGGGGGGGGGGGTACACTGCGGGCCGTACAGCACAATAACCCTGGGTTCGGTATGGGGCGGCGGTGGGGTGGGTCGACTGCTGTGGCCTGTTGTGGGGTTGTGAACCACTGTGGGCTACGGCGGGACAAAGCCTCTCCGTCGTTTCTAGGTCCCCGTTTAATACATAATACAATACAGAATTATTATTTTCAGGAGCCGTTGAGATGCTTTTCTGTGATTTGCACTGCTTAGGAACAAGCTTCCAAAGTCGTGATATAAGTGTTTGAAGTAGTTGGTAACCTTCAACAGTAACCGGGCAGCTGGTTTAAAGCGCAACTACAAATACGTAGTAAATGTCACAAGTCTCTGCGTATCCCACTTGCAGTGAGTTTATCATCAGTGGCAAAAAATACGTTACATTTATAACATCCATTTATGAATTTTAATAAACTATGTGATACTGGTATGTAACCTCCTGTGTGGAACAATACGCTAGCCACTCTTGAGTGGTTTGGATTTGACTTGTACCTTGACGAACGTGCTCCATACTGTTAATACACATTTGTCCTGCGTAATTCGATGTCATGTTTTTCACAGAAACTCCAAACAATAGAAATCACATTTCCTTTCGAATACATTCATTATTTTCAGTTTCTTTTTAGAGTCTAAGACACGCGTCACAGATAGCGACCAAATACGTTCTCTAAGACATCTCTCTCTAACTTACCTATTAACAAATATCTGCAACTGACAAAGCTGCTTAACGATTAAATGAGTAATTGCGGTTGTCATTTGCAGCAAAGAGAAAACAATAAGGATGCGATTTTTGCAGTGTGTTTAGAGGAAGGTACAGATACTGGTAAACTTTTCCACTCAGTATGACCGAATAAATTTTATGAATACCTGACAGTGTTAGCCGGAGAGCTATCATGAAGTTTTCATTACCTTGGCAGCATGTAGTTACACTGGATAAGTAGTTTCGGCAGGGCTAAACTGATATTCTCGGAACTTCAGTGCACAGGCTATGAAATCCTGTGCGATACACCACACGTTTGTTTTTGTACAGTCATAACGCACTCATGATTAAACGAGAGCTGTAGCCGGCAGTCGACTCAGACGCATGTGGCATTTCTTAATGTGCCATACCTGTATTGCCGTGACGACACAGCTATATTTTTTTTGAATATTTTGGTCGCTTTTCTTTAAGAGTCCTTTACGATGGTACAAAAACAAGCCGAAACTAGTAATCCAGTGTACCTAAATGCGATCAAGGCCTTAAAAATTTCGAACCTGAAGCTTTCTGTACAATGATAAAGTTTCCCAAGTAATGAGCGTGCATTCAGCAGCTGTAGGCTATAGGATCAGGACTCGCCTATAGCGTGCGAAACTTGCAAGACTACACCCGGATTTCACGAAAGCGTCGCCGTCTCGCGCCTCTGTCTCCGTGACGTCCTGCGAACCACCTGCAAATTTCTGCAGGCTTTACAGTAAGCCGGGCGGGGTGGCCGAGCGGTTCTAAGCGCTACAGTCTGGAACCGCGCGACCGCTACGGTCGCAGGTTCGAATACTGCCTCGGGCATGGGTGTGTGTGATGTCCTTAGGATAGTTAGGTTTAATTAGTTCCAAGTTCTAGGGGACTGATGACCTCAGAAGTTAAGTCCCATAGTGCTCAGAGCCATTTGAACCTTTACAGTAAATCACAAAGGCTACGGTTGAGACCAGGCGAATTTGGTGGCTAGGTCTGTCATAAGGGCTCTACATTTAGGCGAATGTCACTCCATAAACTTTTGGTGGTCTCGTATGTTCACAAGAAAATTATCAGGGTGACACTCATTTGAACAAGCTCTCTCTCGTCTGGAAAAACCGAGAACTCTGTTCGTCCAACTCGCCGGGAAAGACGACGAGATCAAAGGAAGCATTATTCGTACGTCCAGAGGCATGTGTGATGACTCACTGAAGTGCACTGGCGCAGCGTGTTGTTCGCTGCTGCCTCAGGAATACGAATGCAGCCGGCGAGGGCAGCAGTACTGCAGCTTCCCGGCTGGTGCCAAATGGTGGGCGCTCTACGCATCGGCGCGAGATGCCAGCCCGTGCGCCGCAGCATCGCGCGCTGCCGCCAGCACGCCGCCGGCCCACGACGCTCCGGCCGGTCCCCGCGGGACGTGAGCTGCACGGCGGAGCGCCGCCGCGGCCCGCCTGCTTCCCAGGGACACTGCCGCGGCCCAACTCTGCATGCTGCCGGCGAGCACTCGCGTTTACATTCCAATCACCGCGACGTGCGCGCCGAGGACTACAAGCGTGTCGCCGTGTGACCAATTAAATCGCGTACAACGTAATGCGTATGGGCATCCTGAAGCGCTTACGCATTCTTGCTACTTGACATTGTAATCACAGGCAGTAATAATCACAGGCAGTGGTGGACGACACGAAACGCAGTACATATGTAATAGAGGTACAACAGTATACGAGCGCTGTTCAAAAAGTAAGGAGACTTTTCAAATTGCGCGGGCAACGAACATTCGATTATCGATCTTGTTTTTTGTTATGTTGGCACACATATTCCGAACATATGTTCACACTTCCAACTGTACAGCATACTTCATTTGCTGTTGACAGATAGAAAGGTCAGACGTGTTCCAGTGTGCTCGGCGATTTTCGATTATTATAAAAAAATGGAGCAAAGAATTTGCATCAAATTTTGTTCAAAAATGGAATCAAGTGCTCCAAAACACTTGAAATGTGGATAGTCGCATACGGTGAGTCTGCTCTAAGTAAAAAAAAAAAAAAACTGTTTACAAGTGATACAAGCTCTTCCAAAATGGCCGAGAAGATATCAATGACAGTCTTTCTTATAGTGTCTTCCTTTGTAGTTAGCTGAGAGTATCAGAGAATTGCAGAGTTTATATATAGATGTATATAGATGACGTTCTCCTGCTGATAAACAAACCCTTACCCAATCGTCCATCTGTTCTTCGGAACCCTCTCCTTCTTCTCACTCCCACCCTTCCTTCTCCCCCCTCCCCTCCACCACTCTGTCTCCATCTTTCCGTTTCTGTTAATCCATCTTAGTAATGGTCAAAGAACTACGGACAATATTCAAGAATTGGTCGGACGAAGCTTTTGCAACAGACCTTTCAGCTGAAGGTATCGTACTTTCTAGGATTTTCTTTTTGCAATAACTCTGTGGAATCCGCCTTCCTTACGGCTAGACTGACACCGGCTTTCGCAATTCGCCCCGAACGGACACTTTTTGACAATTAACAGTTGTGACTGCTCGCTGATAGCGGTGCCAAACAATGTGGATTTTTCCTTCTATTTTCGTGCATTACACTGCATTTACTTATGTCGAGGAGCAGCTGCACGTCTTTTTTTAAAGTATGATAAGCCACTGATGACATCGTTGTAATTAACAGAAAAAGAAATTCGAATACTGCATCCAGTACGAAGCTGCCAACCTAATTTTTCAAATTCTCCACGCCAGCTGATTTTATTTTTATTTTTTTTAATGGTGATAGTCCAAATCGAGCAAAAGTACTTGCAGCTAAAAGATACCCCGAAGCCAATCATGATTCTACAGAATTGAAGTGTCAAAATGATAATGATTTATTGAGCTGTCACTCTTATACTACAGTATATAGTAATAGCAATTGCGATCGACAGTGTTACAATACATTGGAAGAAAATGTCGCACGAAAGACTTCACTCGTCTTAAGATCGACGGGCTGTTCAGGAAAAAGTATTGGTTCTGGCTCTGTATTACACTATTTACGGGGAACGATTGTTACTTTTACAAGTTCCTTTTCAGAATGAAGAATGTCCTCTTTTTAGCACGAAAGTGTGGACATAATGGCACAGCAAGAGCGCATAATTATTCAGAGGCATTATGTAACGTATTGTTAGTATATGAGGACTGTCCTACCTCGTGACTTCAGTGGGTGAGTAGATGCCTCTTTTATCCTACCACCGCCTGCGGAATGTTTCCTGGTCGACGCGGAAAGTAGTTGTACTCGAGTCACTGACAAAGTCAAGAGATTCTGATGCAACGTCTTCTTATTTATTCCCTTGAATCGCATAAACATACGTACGTCGTATCTATACAAGCTAACTCTGTCGCCACTCTTCAGACAGGCCCTTCTTCTCGACTGAACCTTAATACGAAAATAATACAAAGTAATAAGTCTTACATTACCATAAGGAAATCGGTAATACCTTTTTGTTACTGATATGAATTAAATTATGAAACTCTTACCAACGAATCAGAAAACTTACTTGCTTTCAGTATGATACTTTTCAACTATCGTGTTTTGAATACAGACTCCTGTTTCTTTCTGGTTATAGATGAAGTAGTAGGAACCGCTATTTTTAAATCAAATTGTCACATCACGTTCATACTTAACTTTTTCTTTCCATCCTTCAAATTATTACATTCCTTTCGGCATATATACATCTACTCGTATATATAAACTCTGCAATCCACTGTGAGATGTAGGGCAGAGAGTACTCCCATTCTACCAATTATTAGCGTTTTCTCCCGTTCCAGGAGCGAGAGAAGAATGATTGTTTGAATTCTTGGGTGTTACAATTAATTTAATCTTGTCCTCACGATGCCTCGGGGATTATTATATTAGAACAGTCGTCATTTAAAGCCGGTTCTTGGATAGTATACGTCTATCTTCAAGAGACTGGTTGTTCAGTGTCTTCAGCATCTCTGTAACACTCTCCCACGGATCAAAGAAATCTGTGACTTCGGCTTTCACTGTATAGTTCAATATCCTCTGTTAGTTTTACTTTGTACGGATCCCATGGACATGAGCAATTTTCTAGGATAGAACATATTAGTGATTTGTAAGCAATTCCGTATGTACCCTAATTGCATTTCATTAGTATTCTGCCAACAATCTGAAGTCTGCCACCTGCTTTACCCACGACTGAACCTATGTGATCATTCTGTTTCATGTCTTGTTATCACGCGTTGGTACTGCAGTCATATGATACTACGCGTTTTCGTTTTGTTAAAGTGCACAGTTTTGCATTTCTGAACATTCAAAGCAAGCTGTCAATCTTCGCACCACTTTGAAATCTTATCAAGACACAAATGAACATTTGTGCAGCTCTTTTTAGACAGTACTTCGTTATATATAACTGGATCGTCTACGAAATGTCTGAGGTTACTATTAGTATTCTCTACAACGTAATTAATATACAACATTAGCAGTAAATGTTCCAACATACTTTTCTATGCACACCCGAAATTACTTCTACATAGGTCAATGACTCTCCATTCAAGTTAACATGCTGCGTCTTCCCAATCAAAAAGTCCTCAGTCCAGTCACAAATGTCACATATGACCCCATATGATCGTACTTTTGACAATAAGCGTAGATGTGGTACTGGGTCAAATGCTTTTCGGAAACCAAGAAATACTGCGTCTACCTGAATGTTTTGATCCAAAGCTTTCAGTGTCATTGAGAAAAGTGCAAGTTGAGTTTCACACGATCGATATTTCTGGAATCCATGCTGGTTGGCACGGGGAGGTCATTCTTCTCGAGATACCTCATCACGTTTTCCAAATTCTACGACAAATGGACGGTAGTTTTGTGGATCACTTCTACTACCCTTCTTGTAGACGGGTGTGACATGTGCTTTCTTCTAACTACTTCCCCTCGTCGGAGGTTCGAGTCCTCCCTCTGGCATGGGTGTGTGTGTTGTCCTTATCTTAAGCTAGTTTCAGTTAGATTAAGTAGTGCTTAAGCCTAGGGACCGATGACCTCAGCATTTGGGTCCCATATCCTTACCACAAATTAATCAGTTTGAGCTACTGGACAAGGGCTTTTGTTCGAGGGACGTACGTCGATTGCGGTTAAAAGAGAGGCTAACTTTTCCGGAAATTCGCTATGGAATCTGACAAGGATTCCATCGCGTGCTACAACTTTCTTGAGTTTTTAGGGATTTCAGTTGTTTCTTAATGCCACTGACACTAATATCCTTATTACTCATCTTTACAGTGGTGCGAGGATTAAAATTGGGTAGAGCCCCAGGATTTTCATTTGTAAAGGAAGTATAGCGTTTGTTCTTTTGTTTTGCTACCCTCAATTTCAATCTCTTCTTGTTTATGAATGTCTGGACACTAACTATGGTACTGCTAACGCCTTCACATATGACTAGAATTTATGTAGGTTTTCTGAGAGGTCTTTCGATAATATTCTGCTACGATAGCCGTCGAAGGCTTCAAGCATTGAAAGCCACAAGCGTTTCATTCAGCATCTATCCTTAGCCCCATGTTTTGCCTAACACCTATTATACAGTAGTCTCTGTAGAACTTTCTTTACAGTAACTGTATACCGCGGAGGGTTTCTCCTATCGTGAACTGTTCTGCTGGGTACATATCTGTCCAGCGCAAAGTGAACTATTCTTTTAAACTTCATACATAGTTGCCCTTCAGGCTCATGTCGTTTGCCAGAAGTTTCAAGTTCCTCGTGGGATATGACACTACTGCTTTTTGTCTAATCTAATTTTTTTTACTTGTTTTAGATGTTCTTAGTACTTCGGTGATCACAGCTGCTACAGCTGCCTCAGTGTCAGTGATACCACTAAAGAGGCCAGGTGTATTTGTTGCCATTAGATCTAATAAATTCCGTCATGAGCGGGGTCTCGAACAATTAGTTTTCAGAGAACGCACCCAGTAATGCTTCACAGGATATCTTGCATTCACACCACTAACAAAACTGTAAGTATTCCATTTGTTTATTTTAGGATTAAAATCTCCTCCGATGATTACAGTATGATTGTGAAACTTAACGTACAAGCGAACTGCGGCTTTCTCCAGAGTTTTCGGTTACATCGTGAGTAGAGCCTAGTGGTCAGTAGGAAGATCCTGCTACAGTTTTGTGCCCACCCACGATTCTGAGTCTTGCCCAAGCAATTTCGCATGTAGCCCCTTATTCTATCTCAGTGCATTTGAGTTTCTTGTCCACTGTAACAAGTACACCACCTAGATTTCCCAATAGCCTATCCTTTCGATGTATGCTTAAAATTTCCCCAAAAATCTGATTGCTGTCATCTTCAGCTTTCAAGCAGCTTTGTTAAATGCTTCGGCATTTAACTACTGGTGTTTTCCTACAGTTGTCGCTATCTGTATTGGATGGATAGTCACCTAACCTAAAAAAAAAATACTTGTGTGCATTTCACACACAGTCCTTTATCTGGGTAGTAGCCTCTGATGTGCACGACTGACTCATTTAGGGGACCCTATAGTTCTCAACCCTATGGCTTAAGTGTAGGAAGTCACAGCCGAGTTGTTACAGTACCGTCATAGACCCTGGTTCACTTCTTCCGGCCGACTCAGAATCTTTGAACTTCGTGAGCAAGGCCGCTATTCTCAAACTTTTCTGCTGATTACTGAAATGTTCCAAGTATGATCTCATCACCCAGACGACAGACATAGTTTGTCCCAACATGTGGTTACACCCCATTCCTCAGTGGCACCTGTAATAGCCTCTTCAACATGTGAAATGAAATCATTAACAGACTCGCACCCTTCTGCGTATTTCCTTCCTATTAACGGAGGACACAACAGGTTTCCCAACAGATGAAGTGAGTCTAACTTGTTGAGTTTCTGTTTCAGTGGAAGACAGCTTCTTGAAGTTATTGATTAGGGTGATGGGCGTAATGGTTACTGGGATGGATGTAACAATCTGTGTTATCGCTGGTCCTCCCTCTATGCAGGACACCTAGACCTTCCACCGATTCTCCACTTACGAGGAGTAACGATAAATCCGGTATTTCCTACAGAAGACAGTATCCACAAGATATTTAATAATGCATGTGCCTTCTCATTTTATTTCAATTAGACAATTTTTATTCAGGTTTTCTTGGGTAAGACTGTGAAGATCAATAGAAACAGAAACAGAGCAGGAGCTTAACATAACTCAAACCTGGCTGAAATTCGATTGAAAGCTCCAGCAAAGTGGGCCCCGTTAGCTGGAATTGATTCGCTTGTGGTTCTTGTGACGTGTTAAAATATTTTATGTATGTATGTGCATTTTACCGAGATATTAAGATGGGACAAGACTGAGATCACTTTCTCGATACAGTTTGCCGGCTGATGCTCTGATACAGCACTTAGCAGAGCGTAGTTCTGAGGCAGTCGAATGTATTCCTTAAAATCGTTGGCTCTCGATTTCCAACTCACAGATGTAATTAAAATACCCAAACCCTTAAGACACATTGTCGTTTGCCACTCTGGTGACAAGCAAGTCATCCCCAATCAGCACTGGCTAGTTGAGCTTAAATGCTATCTGCTGACAGCAAGCAGGACTGACCTGAACTGCTGTTAGACTTCATCGTCTAGCATAAGTCAAGGATGAAAAGTCAAAATGAGGGCACTCCGTTTACATCTGGCCTTTCTCAGGTAACATTAGTATCATAAAATCCACTAGTGCATTGAAAATTTTGTAAAAGAAATTCATGAGATGTTGAGCGTTTATCAGGAAATAGTGCGGGGGTCCATTTACATGGTGACAAATAATAGTGAGGTATATTCCTAGTTCCAAGGAATTTAAGGAAAAAGAAATAAATTGTTGTATCACACTGCTTATTTTAATTCGTTACACGTTAGGTGGCAGCACGTACTCGGATCTTAGAAATTGATGTGCGGATGTACGTCTGAACTTCGACGTGAAAACGACAAACATGCAGATAAACCTGACAGCTATATCAAAATCCTAGTTAAAAGTCTAGAAGTCTCACTGATAGTTGATAAACAGGAGGTTAGTGGCCTGTAATCTTGATGCCAGATAAAAACGGCGTGACTTGAGAAGACATTTTACAGCGGCCTCTCACTAATTTGAAGACCTCTTCTTTAACACACGTACAGAGATCAAAGAATACGGAACGCATACAGCGCCCGAGGCCTGCGTTCTCCTTGTCCTGTCCATAAACGGAAAGACTCTGGAATTTGCACGTCAGCACTGCGCTGCATAGCTGGGATAGTTTGTTACCTTAATGGTGTTCTGGTATGCGGCTCCAGTGATTCATTATCACCGGGACAAATGTCCATTGCCTTTCTACATTGACCTTTTGTCGGTGCATAATGTATTGTCTTAGATATTTACAGTAATTCTGATGCCTCCACCGTCTGTCTCGCGTAGGGACAACCAGACTAAGAGAACACACGGTAGATCAGTACGCTTGCAAAGGCAGCAGTTATTTCTCGCTCGCTCATTCCGGGAATTAAATAGGCCAGAAAATCATTAACACTGGCACGAAATACACTGGACACGCACCGCGTAGTGTCTTGCTGTTTATATATACGGGGCTGGACAAAATTATGGAAACGTCCAAAACACAACACATTGCCATCCCTAACACGGCGTAGGAAAACTGTTGGCAATCAAAACAGCTTCCAGCTCAGAATCGATAAATACAGGTCTTTTGTAGTTTACAAGTGCAAAATACTGGCGAGTTCAGCTAACGATGGTGAAGATGGACAGCATCACTCACCTTTCTCTCCAAAGTAGACCATAAATGCTCATTAATATTGAAATCTGTTACTTGTGGTGGAAAGGGGAGATGCGATAATTCATCTTCGTCCTCACAAAACCATTCCTAGAAGATACGAGTTCTGTTAACAGGGACCCAGTACAGCATCTCGATTATGGAACGAACATTGTACTATAGGATGGACCTGATTAGCCCAAATGGCAGCAACGTAACCCCGTAGACCCATGTAGACGATGTAGCTGCCCAAATCATCACAGAACTTCCGTCTTGTTTCAGTTTTGGGGACGTAAACTCGGCCCGACGTTGGAAACAGAGTGATACAAGGCTCATCCAAGCAAATGACTGTCTTCCATTGCTCCACTGTCCAGGTTTTATGGCTTTGGCACTACGGTTCCCTATTACGGGCATTTACGTCACTGGTGAGCGTTTTTGGAATTCGAACTCGTCCTACAATTCCTTACCTTCGTGTTGTTTTGGTACAGACAGGGTTCGTGAGTGCGACATTCAGCTCTGCAGTGACTTTTGCAAATGTCGTCCTATTTTGCGTCACTATTCTCTTCAATGACCGTCCTCCACGATCACCTAACTCACACTTCCTTCTGCGTTGTGACTTGGCACATGATGATTTCCGCTTTTCTTGTATGCGGCATAAATGTTCGATACGGTGTACCTTGAAAGGCCAAACACAACACTGACTACGGAAGGACCCACCATACGAGCACCTAATGCACTCATAACTACACTCATAACTACACTCATAACCTACCTAAGAACTGGTCAAGGTCTGCACTTGCAACGTATTGAGGCCATTGCAGTTCGTGATCAAATACAACAGCCCAATCTGCAGTTTTGGCTATCATCAGCGTTTATGATATGCATTTCCATATTTTTGTTCAATCCCTGTATGTAGTTGTAGATACGGGTCTTGAAATGTAACTTCAACCTAGTTGAAATGTTTAAATATTTTGAGTCAAAATTACATGTGAAGTGTTTCAAATTACCCTGTCAGTCTAGATTGAAACCTGTCTGATAGCAAGAAAGAGTAGCCTTTGATGGGCCAAGACAAGAACGAAGGAAGGTTAGAATTCAGTGTGTCGTGAGATAATTATAACGCAGCGGAAGATTAGCTGGTGTAGGAATTTGGGAAGGAATCATAGGAGACCTTCAAAGAAACTATCCCGGGCGTCTGCTCAGTCAATTTAGGAAACTATACAGAGATCTGAATCTTGCTCATCACGAATAAAGGTAAAGTACTTGAATCACTGCAGAATATCTCTCTGCGAATAGGAAATCGAGTCACCAGCTTGATCACATGGAGACAAAGGAGATGAGCCGTTCTTTACTTCATGGAAAAAAGGAGAAGGAAAAAATCACTTTGAAGTTGCTTGAGGTGTGCCTGTTCCTTCGCGCCCTCTCCAATTTGTAGTTAAGACTGAATATTCCATAGATCGCTGGTACCACCTCAGGTCAAGACAGAAGAAGAGAAAAGGAAAATGGTACACATTTCTGTAATCCCGTGAGCAATATACAGAAGAGACTTGGGGAAATCTATTTCAGTGCCATATGGCACGGGTTTCTAGTCTAAGCCACTGTCTCATTCAGCTGGTGAAATAATAATAATAATAATAACAATAATAATAAAAGCATTGCACAGCTCTTGGCAGCCGTGCTCTGATCTTTCGACTCCTCTCCGTTCAGCAGCTTACAGTGGCTAATGGGGCTGTCATTTCCGCAACTTAAAACTGTACAGGGCACTTCGTTACCGAGAAAAGTAAGTTACGCAACCTCCAAAGATTTTCTAAGTGAATGTGCAAACAGATATGCTTCAAAAGATTTCTGTGTGGTTTAGCCATAAATCGCAGCACTTGCAAACCGGCACATACTCAGAAACGGGGAGGTTCGGGCAGTATGTGGTGTACGTTCGCGAACCTCTTGTCGACCTGTGTTCATTAGCCTATCTTATATATATTGGGAGGCCAATGTCCGAATATCTGTATATACTTTAATGTCGTTTCTGGTTAACAGTATCAGCTTATTCCCAAGAATTAGCAGCTTTCACTCAGTTAATACTAGGCAGAAATCGAATCTGCATTTCGATCGCACCTCCTTGACTCGTGCAGAAAGGCGTGCAGTATTCTGCTGTATCCATTTTGAATAAGCTACCACAAGAATTTAAAAATTTTTGCCAAAATTCACGCGCTTTCAAATCTAAACTGAAGAGTTTCCTCATGGGTCACTTCTTCTATTCTGTTGAGGAGTTCCTCGAAAAATTGAGCTAAATCCTGTATTACATTGTTCAGTGTGGTTTATTGTTCATTGCCTTTATATGAACTTGTAGCTTGTCGTCTTTTTACGATTCATCAACATTTCATTTTATCTAGTATTACTGTTTTATCGTAATTTTATCTACTGACACGTTCCATGATCTCGGAGATTTGCTCCTCAATTTGGGCCTACGGAACTAGACGTGTAAAATAATTAAAAATAAATAAATAAAATAACCGGGAGGATCGTGGTTCGAATTGTACGTGTTTCCGATCCAAAAGGCCCGCTGCTCTTCAGACTCATCAGTCGTCTGGAAAACAAATCTTCTAGCGTGCAGAACAATACGTGAAAGAGGCTGTTGTTGTGAGAATAGCGCCACACGTCTTAAAGCTTCTATCAAGTGAGGGCAATAACACTCGTAGACATTCCCGTCCGCTGCCGCACATATTCATTGTTTAGATGATCGTATCACTCGGTAGAATTACACGCTAGTACCCGTACATGTAGTCGAACAACATGGCAATGAATCGGTACTTATACGTGATTTAATACAAGGTGCACCATCTTATTTCTGTAGTCAGAAAACTGGCAACGTGGTGTATTGATAGTGAAATGCGTAGAGGTTAAAAGATGCCGAATGGAAAACACATCTATTTGTGCGCTGCTTACAGAATGGGTTCCAAAATAACTTCTCCAAACAGTATTTCTTTGTAATGTTCTGACCGGACTGGAGACAGTCGTGCTCAGTTTATGTGTGCCATAAAAAACAACCGCGTGGGGCGGGAAATTGTCGATGAAGAGCGGGATTTGGAAGCAGTAGCAGGTTGTTTTTACTGTGCTGCTGCTGCTGTTGGAAGACCTACAACAACTGTGAGTCTCCCTTAACGAGATTAGTGGTACTCTTGGCAATGTTGTGTTGTAGATAGTAGCTGTTTTAAAACAGAACCTGACACTCCGTACTATAAAAGTGTAGGTAGGGACAGTTTTAGTGTCAATACATTGAGAAGAATGTTGATGCTGGTCTTCTACCCACCATTCCAGAAAATAAGTGGCAGAAAGAGACACAGCATAGAGGTAGTGCAGTTTAAATACGTCACCGTGCTAAAAGTGTTTCTTGTTTAGCGTTCGCGCTAAAGGTTTGAAGTTTTAACGCCGGCTGACCGTTGGTGCAGCGGAATGGTACTCTTGACAGAAGAACCAGTAGACGACGCAGAGCGAACGCGAAGAAGAGCAAGACGTATTGAGGAGTGCGAATGTGTAGGTGTTTCAAAAGAAAAAAAACTCTGGTAGACACTCGAAAGGTATCGCCTATACTCCACGAAATTCTGTACGTCTAAATATATAATCGACAAGCCACTATGTGGTGCATGGTGGAGGGTACCTTGTACCACTACTTGCCTGCCAAAACAAAGACTGTGTATACACCTACGTGCACGCCCGCCCAAATTTCTCTTATCTTATCTTCCTGGTCCTTAAGCGAAATATACGTTGGCGGCGGTAGAATCTTTCCTCAGTCAACCTGAAATGCGGGTACTCTAAATTTTCTCAATAGTGTTTTGCAAAAATAACCTTGTCTTCCGCCGGCCGTTGTTGCCGAGCGGTTCTAGGTGCTTCAGTCGGGAACCGCCCTGCTGCTACGGTCGTAGGTTCAAATCCTGCCTCGGGCATGGATGTGTGTGATGTCTTTAGGTTAGGTAGCTTTAAGTAGTTCTAAGTCTAGGGGTCTGATGACCTCAGATGTTAAGTCCCATAGTGCTCAGATCCATTTGAACCTTGTCTTCTCTCCAGCAATTCCCGTTTGAGTTCACGAAGCATCTTCGTAATACTCGTCTCACGGATAGGTTGAGCAGCAATTTGCGGTTGTTTGTTGACGACGCTGTAGCGGACGGGAGGGTGTCGTAGAAAGAGAGAAGATGACTTAGACAAAATTTATAGTTGGTGTGATGAATGACAGCTTGCTCAAAATGTAGAAAATCGGCAAAATTGGAATACAGCGTTACTAGTTTGCTGTTTGACGCAGTCACGTCGATTAAATATCGAGACATAACAATGCAAAGCGATGTGATATGGAGGGAGCAGGTAAGGAAATTAGTATGGAAGGCGAGTGGCCTGCTTTGGTTCATTGGGAGAATTTAAAAAAAAGTGTGACACATTCGTGTAAGGAACCGCGTATGAAACACTAGTGAGATCTATCTTTAAGTATTGCTCGGGTGTTTGGGAAGCCAACCATGTCGGAGGAAACGAAGACATCGAAGCAGTTCAGAAGCGGTCTGCCAGATTTGTTACCGGTAGGTTCGATCAGCACGCGAGTATTACGGGCCGGCCGCGGTGGTCTCGCGATTCTAGGCGCGCAGTCCGGAACCGTGCGACTGCTACGGTCGCAGGTTCGAATCCTGCCTCGGGCATGGATGTGTGTGATGTCCTTAGGTTAGTTAGGCTTAAGTAGTTCTAAGTTCTAGGGGACTGATAACCACAGCAGTTGAGTCCCATAGTGCTCAGAACCATTTTTTGAGTATTACGGAGACGGAGACGCTTCGTGAACTGAAATGGGAATCCTCTGCTCTCTCAGTGTAATCTCCCGACATCCCGTGGGACAGTCCAGCTAAAGACGCCTTGGAAGAGAAGCAGGTATTGCGTATGCGAGTTGCGGGCAATCAGCGCGTTTTGCGGCAGATACATGCATGTTTGCAGAGGAAGCTGCGTCCTCTGACGTCTCCCTTTTTTATCTCAACGCCGCTCCTTATCTAAAGTTTGAGTGTTGTCTTGCTTCGTACTAAATAAACGGCACGTTACATTTCTCCACATAGGAAATTTTCGTCGATTTTACTTGACTAAAATGTGCTGTGAATAACAGGTCAAGTGCGCTGTAAAAATGAAGGGCTCATCAAGCGGGAGATTGTTTTGAAAACTGCAGTGCCTCGTTATGTCTAGTTTCTTTGAGTGGCCTACACTGGGTTTCCTGCGATCTCATAAGTAGTCGTTTTGTTAGTTATGAGAAGCAAGTGCAGTTCATCATTGAATTAGAAACACATACAAGTGAGGTATTTGTGACCTATACAAAGCACTGCCAGAAAGTCGAGTTATTTTAAGGTGTAGAACAGGAGATCATTGTGCAAGACTTTTCTTTTAACGCCAGGGCATGCACTAGGTTGTAAAATATAGCAATAATAATTTCACAAACTGTAAATTCATTCGAGTCTGAGTTCAGGGACTTCGGTCAGTTCGTACCACACTCAGCAGCGAGGTTCTGCAACTGAATGCATGTTTTTTAGGCGCGGTACTAATCGAGGTGGTTTAATATTGATTTCCGTCTGATATTTTAATTAGATTTCCGTGAATATCTTTACCATGTAAACAGCTCCCATGAGTGCTTGTGCAATGTAGTGTAGTGTTAATGTGGTCAACTACGTAATTAAGATGGAGCAAATAGTCTGCTTCACTCGAATAATATTAATTGGGCAGCTGGGTTTAAGGTCGCCACGAATCGCTGTATACCCTCACGCTGTAGAAACTTTTGGGAGGTTTACGATTTAACCCAAGATTTCGATGCAAAAATTCTCCTATTTAGGTCATTAGCCTCTGAAACGTAAGTAATTTTCGCTTAAAACCACTATCTATTGTGTTCTCTTTGCCTTGACTCATGTTTCCGATACACGTACTCAGCGAGAACACTGAAGTTATTTTATTAAACACGGATTTATCAAGGTGGTGAAATATTACTGAGCAGTTTGACCATTGCTGTAAGCTGCTGAGCTCTGTGGTAACTTCTAGTACTTATTTTTGCAGGCTTAACACAGTAGTTGAGGCTGGCATCTTAGTAGCAAAGTAATCAAATTACAAATACTGCAAATGTACAGAAGCTTTCCGCTTCAAGCACTGACGTTGTCGTAAACGTCTCGAATCTAATTTAAACTGTGTCTCACCAGTCCAATGCCCACTAGCGATAAAAATATTCGAATGGTCTAAAAGAATAACTACATAAATTATTGGCTTATTAAGTTGATAACCCTTTTTACATGGGAAAACCAGCACCAAATGTTAATGTTTATTGTGTTTTCTGTTGTGGAACGATTTATGTGTTGTTTTTTTTTGTGAACTTCAGTTTCCACGCAAGGTATTCATTTATGTCACTGTGTCAATACAGCAATTAACTTGATAACGAACGATCCTAGGAAGTAAGCAGACGAGAAAGTCTCCTGTATATTCGGGGAAGGCCAGTATTTAATGAGAGAGTATGTGGTATTGAACGACTTTTATAGTGTAGAAATGAGGCGGGCAATTTAATCGCTACAATATGTACCAAAGGATATTTGATAGAAATTAGGATCATGCTTTGATTTTCTCGCTCTTACTTTCTCTCATTACGCTGAAAAATCGGCTGTTACGGCATAGAATATTCCTTCTTTAGACCTGTTGATATAAATCAGCTGACTTAAACGTTGCAAGGGAAAGAATTGTTGGAGTTTATTGCTGTGGTACGCTTCTTTTCAGATATTCCCTCTCTGAATGATACGGTCCGTATCAGTGTTAATGAGCTATTCGCTTTCCGCGTTTTCTCGCGCTGCGAGTTTATCTGCCGCTCGGGTTTAATGGTCATATTTTGAGACCTTTACAAGCCGAGCCTCTGGAATTATGGCTCCTGTAGAGAGCCACAATCGTTATGTCGCGTGAGTAATGGGTCGTATAAAAAGCGAATCTTGGGAACAGCTGGTCGCTACACAAGCCAGCGGACGATAATAATACAGTTCGCGGCAAGGCGGTCTGTAGCGTATAAGTCTGTCAGGCCAGCAGTGTTGGGGAACAAAATTTAAAAAAATAAAACTGGAAAGCAGAGATAGCAGCCGCGACAAAGGTGGTCGGGACTTAGTTGTGGGACGGAGACACATGTCCCCTTGGTAGCATTCCTCTCCTGGCGCCATGATATTGATGCATCTTCGATTGTCATGATGAATGGTTTCAGATGTGATTCTTATCAAATTCGTTGCTGTTTTTAACAGTCCTGCTGTTAACAAAAATACCGAAAGTGTGCCGAACGTATATTTTAGTATCGTTCCCTACCGCTTAAAAAAATGTTTACAAATTTTTGTTTACCACAGTGCTATCGTTTATCGAAATAAAACTGAACTTACTTCAGTACTGGAAACGAAATGTGTGAGAGACCTACATTCTGTTCAGGAGCTGAACATGAATTCGTC
The DNA here is from genome assembly GCF_021461395.2 of Schistocerca americana. NCBI lineage: Eukaryota > Metazoa > Arthropoda > Insecta > Orthoptera > Acrididae > Schistocerca > Schistocerca americana. The sequence goes on from NC_060123.1 coordinate 20,690,403, forward strand.
ACATGCTTGTTATAAATTCTGTCAGTCTCAATCGACTATAGATGATATGGAATGAAGTAGAGATGTTTTCAGAGCGTGTAGAGAAGTAAGCAAATAGCCGACTGCAAGGTCTGTCTTGTGTGCCGGCCGGTGTGGCCGTGCGGTTCTAAGCGCGTCAGTTTGGAGCCGCGTGACCGGTTCTAAGCGCGTCAGTTTGTAGCCGCGTGACCGCTACGGTCGCAGGTTCGAATCCTGCCTCGGGCATGGATGTGTGTGATGTCCTTAGGTTAGTTAGGTTTAAGTAGTTCTAAGTTCTAGGGGACTGATGACCTCAGTAGTTAAGTCCCATAGTGCTCAGAGCCATTTGAACCATTTTGTTAAGTCCCATAGTGCCCAGAGCCATTTGAACCATTTTTTTTCTGTCCTGTGTATTACGGCAGGACGGCGATCAGGAGTGAGCGGAAACCCCAACTTGAAGCGCTGGTCTTGGTACAGTATGCTGTTTATAGGACGCGGGCAGTGGTGTGAGGAAATAGTGTCGGTTCGAAGCCAACAACTCATCGAGAACAGCAACAAATGCACATTAGGAGCTGTCCTACATTCATTATCCCTCATCTCTGCTCATAAGGTTTTTTTGTTTACAGTACCCAGCTATGTCGACATATACTGCGGGTGTCTCTGCAAATGGATGTTACTGCCTGTTTGTGAATGAAGTGCATTACACATCCGGCACTGCCTCCAAAGAAAATTACAGTGGCTCATGCCGAAATCTAATCTAATCTAATCTAATGCACTTTAATGAATTTTGAGAAAGGTGGGTGGTGTAAATGATCCTTATCTGGGCTCTCCTTTGATGTAATGGGTTGGGTTGGATCGTTTGGGGGAAGGGACCAAACAGCGAGGTCATCGTTCTCATCGGATTAGGGAAGGATGGGGAAGGAAGTCGGCCGTGCCCTTTCAAAGGAACCATCCCGGCATTTTCCTGGAACGACTTAGGGAAATCACGGAAAACCTAAATGAGGATGGCCGGACGCGGGATTGGTCATTTGATGTGTCATTCCATTTAAATCAACATCGCGCCAAGCAGTCAGTGCAGCATCACTCAGGGAGGTCCAGAAACATTACTGCCGCTTTCTCTGGATGAAACTAGGGCGACCCCTTTTCGCCACAAGTTACGATGCTGAACGTCGATTTTTGATTCGCTTACGGCTCGAAGCAAGCTCCTCTGGCTGTATCTTGTACCTTCTTCTTCCTCTTGTTGTTTTTCTGGAACCGCTCAATCATTAACACTGTTGCCTCTACAACTATTGAAGAGGCTCGAGCCCATCCTGAGGAGCCACAGGCTGGTGTGGCCTCTCCACAGACAGCTCCTCTTTGTGAGCACACCTCCGGTACGGCTATTGCGTCCTCGACCCTTGAGGAACGCAAGCCATCCCACCTCGGCAAGGTCCATAGTTCATTTGGGGGGGGGGGGGGGGGAGCAGGAATGTAAATGTTGATTCGAGACGATGCCGCCACTTGACTGACAACCCGAGAAGATTTCATCGGTCAAATTGGCACAGAAATGGTGCAGACGCTTAACTGAGCAACTCCAAGTGGATTGTTGTTGACTTCAGACGACAGCGGAGCTTACGACATGGTTTGTACGCCTGTTTCGGACGCCACTGTTTGCCCAAGTGTCACTCGCGTCGTTTTAGGGACGCACGTCTCTGGGCAGCGTCAGCCAGCCGGGGAATGAAAACATGGCCCGTTCTTACGGCCGGCTCGGAATAGCAGCCACGCGAGCTAAATACTGCCGCCGCCGCCGCCGCCGTCGCGCGAGCCACGCTCTTAAGTGTTTGGGCCGCGTGTGCATGTGGGCGGGATTGGCTCGGCCTCTTCGCACATCATGGCCGGACCAGGGAGCAGACTGCCAAGTGGAGGTCGTATTCCACATCACACATTTCGTCAAGTCTGGTATCGCTTGCCGACAGTTGTATTACGGAATTCATTATTTATACTTTCGGATACCTCGAAGGATATCCACTAATTTAAAGAACCAAGCAACAGAGGGAGGTTAGAGTTTAACCTCCCGTCAACGACAAGTTCGTTAGACACAGAACTCAAACTATGATAGTGAAGGACAGGGAGAGAATTCGGACGTGTCGTTTTCAATGGAACCATCCCGCCATTTGCCGTAACGATGCACCGAATCCTCGGAAAATCTAAAGCGGAAGGCCGGATGGGGTTTGAACACTGGTCCAGCTGGATGCGTGTTCAATTGTGACAGTACAAGATATAGCCTTGCCAATTTCGGCTCCTGCTCAAGTTAGTAGCAAACTTACCTTGGACATACTACGCCTAGGTTTTATCTGCGTCAAAATTCACGCAGTCAGTGGCAGACAACATAGTAACTTTTGGAGCTTTATATCATCTTTATATGTTACGGAACTCGACACAATACAACATTTGGTGTGTTAGCTCGATTCCATTACTAACACATATAAACGCAAATACTTTACTTCGTATCACATTACATTAAAGAAATTGTAACCGAACTGTAGTTTCAACGAATTCCTTCTCATCTTCCATTGGCTAATAAAGTTCGTTAGAAATTTTTTTTTTAAACGTAAAGCTCCAGTTCGCAATAACGTTTTATTTTTAATGTTAATTCTGGTTCCCGGTTTCGCTTTGTAAGACCAACCTCAAACCAAGCCTCCAGATGACGTGAGGAGTCGATGCTCGGAGCTGTTTTATAGTACCGACTGGTACCTCTTACACCAATTGTTTATCGCGTTAAAGGCATTGTCCAAGACGGTCATCAACTCGCCAGGTTACCATATGACCGTACCTGTCCCTTGTCGATCGCTCAAGGAATTTTATGGACTGGGGTCTTTCTGCACTACCGGTTACATCCCTGAACAAGTTATAACAAGAGATGGAAATAGTTCGAACACTGTTTCCACGAGAACGTAATACATTTCGATAGTAATCTCGAAGCACATCTTCAAGGCTCTAGACAGACAGAGCATTTGATACTATCCATCGGTACGCATGCGTCAGCATGTGTTTCTAATATCTTCCAAAACGCCGCGCAAAAAAACATGATTCTCCGGTGCTCATATTCCTGATAAAAAGATAGGATAAAGTGTTTTGGGTAGCCCTTGGGTTAGGGACCATTTGCATACCCAACACAAGGATCGCCTCAGTCTCCCTATCCTACAGCACAGGTCAAAGTATGAATATTACACACTTCTTCCTGCTTAGGCAAATGGGGAGAATCGATTGGTTCTTTTTGCTTCTGATGTGGTCTACGGTGGACTTGATCGAACTTGCGGAGGCAGCATTAGTTCACGGACGCGTCCTCTGAAAATCCGACAAAAACGTTTTTTTGCTATATTTTCGCCGTCGCTAGCGAACCAAAATGGTTCAAATGGTTCTGAGCACTATGGGACTTAACATCTGAGGTCATTAGTCCCCTAGAACTTAGAACTAGTTAAACCTAACTAACCTAAGGACATCACACACATCCACGCCCGAGGCAGGATTCGAACCTGCGACCGTAGCGGTCGCGCGGTTCCGGACTGCAGCGCCTAGAACCGCTCGGCCACTCCGGCCGGCTCACAAAGAGATAGTGACAGTGAGTTGGCGCGGATGAGTGAGTGAGTGGTAAAGGGCAACTGGCGGTGGACGGGTGTCAGCGATGGACTAGTGCGTGTGAGTGTGTTACAATTAGAGGAACTTGTGGGAGTCTGAGGTGAGTCGCGTGTTAAAAGTGCCCGAGTATGTTCGTATGCCAAAATTTTTGCGAAAATTTTTAAAGGTGCTGAGGGTGGTAAACCGAGACAGCTGGTACCCCACTTTTCAGTCGAGTCTTTTAAATATACAGGAACATATTCACATTTTTTGTGCTCCGATAGGAGCATTTTTCTGCTGGTATACGCTTTACTCTACAATTATCATAATACACACTAAAACCTGAAGATTACTGCACTCCACGAGAGTGACTGCCGCATGTTGCCGTTGCGAGGATATGGCGCGGCAAGGAAAGCATGTAGGGGGGGATCAGAGACGAACGGAGAATCACTCTACCGACGATACGGGTCGCAAATGGTAAATCTACTGACTTAATCGACTTTCACAGAAGGCACATAGTTATGTCCCGGCGCTTGGGAACCAGGGCATCGGAAACGGCGAAGCTGGCCTGACGTTCGCGCGGTACTGTCGCGAGCGTGTGTGGATAGTAGATGAAGGACTGTGAAACCACAAGTAGGCGACAAGGTGTTGGACACAGAACGCGGGGGTCTGAGGCTTTCCCGCTCTGTCCGTGAAATGACACGGTGCAAGCAGGTGGTCATAATGTTAGGCTCGTCAATGTACAACGGAACAATGCACGTATCACTTCGTTCTGAAGGTGAATAACGTTAACAGGCGGTTTTAGACGCGTGAGCTGTATGGTGTATCTTATCGTGCAGTACACAGAGCAGCGCCTTTAGTACTCAGAAAAAGGAATGCGGTATCACTGTCCAGATATCGTTCTGATGTTTGACCCGTATTCAAGTTTTGTTAGAATGCTGTCATAAATGTAAGGCATCGTGTTACCGCAAATGGTGCCTTCTTATTACCTCCATAAATACTCGTACAGTACTGAGAGAGCGTTACGTAGCTGGAGAAGATCATATAGCCGATCGATGATCGAACATCAAAGTATAGTTAGCTACATATCCAGCGCTTGACGAAGCCACAGCAGCGTAGTTAAGAGTTTACGAGCGTATTTGCCTCTCTACCGATAAAATGCTTTTGTGGACAGTGACAGCTCAGTCGCCAACAGTGCTGTCCACGAAAAGTAAGCTTACTGTTACAAGCTCCTTTCCAGCGGAAAAGTTTTAATCCGCGAGAAGATTTCGCAAAATCAAGACTGGCTAAGGTGGGGTGAAGGAAAGGGAACGCCACCTCCAACAGTAAAGCATGTTTATGTTAACCCTGGAGTTCGTGACAGCTTTTCCTCTCATCTTTCCGCAAAACGTGGGGCGTATGATAGTCGCTGTAGTCAGCAGTTCTTTTTGCTAAAAAACAACCACTTCAGTTTCTCTCTTCGTGTTGAAGACATATTTGAAAGCCAAATGACAGTAACTTGATACCGCTATGAGCTCATGCCTTCAGAATATGCGTCTTAGGACACGGCAATTCTATATATAGTGCGTGACGTTGTGGGTTTGACGGATAAGAAGGTTATACTGAGAGAGGAAGCTCTGTGAAGATGTGTCAGCAAAGGTGCTCCCGCTGGAAAGGCGGACTGTTTACTCTGGAGAACAAATAGGTTTATAAACAGGGCCCCGGAGCCCCCACAGTCTGACCCGCAGCTGCTTCTGGACTGCGTCCCCGATCCTTCCAAGAGCTGGCTTTCACAAACAGCCTGTGTGCTAGGGGATCGTTTTCCCTTTCGATCGCAGAAAGTGAAACGTAAAAACACCTACGTAACTAGATAGCTCCTGGATAATTATTTTCTTGTGGAGAAGGACGAAATTAGGGTTCCATGTACAATAAGCGCATATCACGTATTTTCTCGCATCTTCTAAAAGAGGACTTTCTGCCGCTGTTGCAGTATGAATGTTTACTGATAGGTTTCGAGGAATGATGAGGATTCGAAATTTGTAAGGACTTAACCTAGAAAAGATGCTTAAAGGGCAGCAAGTGTCATATCGCGTTTAAGACGCTTTGTTTTGTTCGATCTATTATTTCCGTACGCTTATAGGTAAATCTGAAGCGGAAATTGCCGTTGTATTTAGAAATGGCTGTACGACTGCGCCAGAACTTGAACTAACCCTGTGTGCTTGTCACAGCTATTTTCTCGTGTTTGTTACTCGATGGGGAGGGTCTGCTTGTCTATTTATTTTTGAGCCCAAGTACTTAGCATATCGCCATAGAGTCATTATAATTCATAGCCGGTTTATAGCAAAATTCAACATCAGATTACGCGTAGCTGTACTTTTAAACATGTAAAGTCAAAACATACATATAAATGTAATTTGCGAAATACTGATTGTTCTGTCTATTCATTACTTACTTTAAGGTCTTGGGAAATGGCTACAGGCATGTCCCAGCAAATCACCGAATCAGTTGTCTCCAGAATACTAGTTGCCCAGGAGCAGTCTTCGTCGCTCTGGCGTTTCGTGCGTCCACGACTTAAAACAGCAAGTTAGTATAGAAAGTGAGATGTCACCGATTATTTCCGATAATTCTTGAAGAAACCTTTATACTTCACAGCACAGACTTTTTTTTATCCAATCTGGATACATAATTTTTTAATACAACGCTCAAAGATTTACTTCACTCCAAAAATTCTTTAAGTTAAAAATGGCCATAGATGAATTCTCCATCAGCTGTTTCGAGCGGGGTAATGGGACTACGAATAAAATACACGCGGGCAGGCAACATATGAGAACATTGCTGAAGCGTATTGCATTATAAATACGGCTTACATTTTTATGTTCCTGTCCAATAAGCAAGAAAGTAAACTAGATTACTTCTGTCCTAACTCACTTGGATGGACGTGGCCTCCGAAATCCGTGACACACAGTTTCCAATTTCATCATTTGCACCAAAGTTGTTCCGAAAAATCCTTTTAGTCTCTAACCGTATTTTTATTGGTGTATGGACGGGCAAGACGAGTCCGTGTAACATTCACGTATTTAACAACTGCTCTTACTTATCCCGTATCTCTAAATTCAGCACGTGCTCTCCCTGATCCGCCTACCAACTTGTCAGTTCTTTATTTTCAACGATCAATCTAACGCGCCCCTTATGTGCGAAGTACTTTCGCTGTCCGAGAAATAAACTCTGATACGTTCCCTGTTTGCATTTCAAACTGCTCTTATTAAGCTTTCCGAGCGAATGTTCGCGTTCCAGTTCCGTCCATATATGTAGCGGCAATAACACACACCATTAGCATACGCTATTGGTATCTCCTGCATGACACCATTTCTGTCGTCTCTGATGCCTCGTTTATAGGGCTCCAAAGTTCATTGCTCCTTGGTAACTTATTCGCATACTGGCGAGACAAACACACAACTATTTGCTTACATTTCGATTATTTACTCCTCTCTGGGCAACATATGATCATCACTCATTGTTTTACATCAGTAAAATCGCCGCTGTAAGCGCTCTAATTTTCAAAAACATTCGAGAAATTACTAAATTGTATCATACATCAACATCAGTAACTGGGCGGTCAGTGTCAGCGACGTGGAACACCCGGGTACAGTTCCCGATACTGCCAGAGTTTCCTTTGATGGAAGAAGTGGAATGTGGTGCACTCAGCCTTGTGAGACCAAAAGAGAAGCAACTAGGGAGAGAAGTGGCGGCTCCAACGGAGAGCGGTGTGCTGAACCCGTGTCCCTCCAGAACGACAACACGGCAACCTGCTGGCATCGCGTGGCTCTGGGCCTGATCGACGACTTACAGCCGAAAAAAAAGCAACAACCATATACCTTTCTGACAAGCCTTTTTTGTCGAGTATCACATTCCATCACTTTATGTTCCGTCAAGTACTACAACAGTTTAAATTTTCAATATCAGATACTTGTACATAAATATCACTTTGAAAGCAATAATTTCCTCAGCTGCTTGGGTTTGATAAAACGATAAAATTCTTAAAATTAATTAAACTTCTTGTGCATTTGTTCGTTCATTAGTGCCATGAAACTTAAATACTGTAATCCACAAAACAGTTTCTTGCTGATCTTAATGTTCGCTGCTAATGTTAACCGTGAGTGTGCCACACGAACCGCTTAATAACCAAATATAATACAGCAACGCCGAAAAGCTCACATAACTTATGAATAATTAGATACATATTCGCTTTATAAATAAAAATTTCTTTTTCTTGCTGCACTTATATTTATTTTCCTTCCAGACGCATTTCATTTTTTTGTATTAAAAGGACCTTCACTTGTTTTCTAGTTGCTCGTTTTTCTAGCCAAAAATCTGCGTTTTTTCTCGTGAAGTCGGAGGGAGCACTTCCACCAATGAAAAACCACCACGTTTTCTAGTAGAGATCTGTTGGATTTGTCATTATCCATCTGTGTGTATATGTTATGATTAACTACTGTGTCAATATTCTAATAATAGTGGTAGTGTACATGCAGATACTGCAATGCATTTTTTTCGTCACGATACTCATTTAGTTTCGTTCAGTTAAAATATCCCCAACGGCCGCCTTTTGCTCTCGATGGCATTCTTCTCATCCGCGTACTGTACAGTGTGTGGTAACGATGGCTGACACACCCACACTTGCCTCTATTTCCACGCCCCAACCCAATACCACCCGTCAGAATAAAAGATAAATCGTTACTACAGACAGAGTTGCAACGCTTTGAGAGAAGGAGAGCCTTGCCGAAGAATTACAACACCTACAAATAGTGTTCCGAAGGAATCGATAGTGAGATCCTTCAACTGAGCCGGTATTGTAGTCAGAATCAAGAACCTGAGAAAGACGTAGAGAGGTGCTACCTTATGCTGATAGCAGATTCATACATGGCATGCAGTGTACTTCGTTCTGCTTAACTAAGATAAAAATCTTCTTTGTAATGTTAAAGACGATCTACATTTCTGAAAACTGGGTGTGTACCGCATTCATTGCAAATGTATCTTGTCTTAAGTCGGATGAACAGGTTGAGGAGAGATGCAACTAACGTCAGCGATACACGCGACTAAACCAATAAAGCGAGTCATCTGTCGCCGAGCACTGGCTCGAATATGATCACGAATCCAAGACTGGATGAAGGTCAGGATCGCTCGTAAAATTTTAATCTGTTTATTGCAGATCTATTTCAGCTACTGTGTAGCTATGTGCAGTGCAGTTATATCCAAGTCATGATGACTCATCGTAAATAAAGGCGCACATGTTACCACATTGACATTACAGATGACAACTGCTTGTTACCCTGTAATGTCGTTGTGGTGACATGTGCGATTTTATTTACGATGAGTCATCATGACGTAGATATAAACAGATTAAAAATTTTTGAGCGATGCTGCCCTTCCTTCTATCTTGTATCTGATTATTCGGTGCTGGTGACGGTGTTGCCGATGGAAACAAACCTCAAGATAAACATGAATGCAGTATTGTGGTGCAAACGTCAAATGTCTGGGACAGTGTAACTATAGACCTTTAGAAATCCAATGGTCGCCCTACTAACAGTCCGAGATTCTGCTGAAGTTGTTGCACTGTCTTGCTGCATACAAACCCATTTCCTGATTCAAAGTACGTTACGGGCCTGTAGGATCTTGCACGACGGAGCGAACGAAATGCACGTCCTCTCGGGCGCTAGTCATGTGGGGACGTCGATATTCCGCAAGACGTTTCGTGGCCCTCCAGCAGAGACGGGGGTTACAGTGTAAGCGAGGTTTGCAAGCTCTGGAGAAAAAAAAAGAGGTAATCGAAGGGTGTGGTCGGAGTCGAGGTCACAATTAGCGATCATAAATAGCGGGGCAGGACTAGCAATCGTTCGTAGTCTGGTTGGACTCCAGGCAGCGAGTAGGCTACACGTAACAGCACAACTTGCAGCGCCTGAAGAAGATGATTAGGTCTTTCAACGAATTGTCGGGCATAATATGGGGACAATAACTCGGCTGACCACCCGGCGGTACATTATTAACGAGTCGCGCCGAGATAACTTGAGAGATCACACCCGTAGAGTCTCCCTTCGTCGTGTGGATGGGGTGTACTGGCTGCGGCAAGAGGACGCCGGCCACCCGATACTGCAGCAGCAGCGGCGGCGGCGGCGGCGGCGGCCGGGGCGCGCGGCCAGAGGCAGCTGGTGGCCGGTGGCGGTAGCGGCCTGCGGGCGGCACAAGGCGCGCTTTGTGGCCGAGGCCGGCGCGGCGGCGGCGCTCGTCGCAGTCGAAGCGGTGCGAAACTGGGCCGGCGGCGCACAAGGCGCGCCCACATGGCGAATCAGGCCGCGCTCGCTCGCATTCCGCCTCGGACTGCCCGAGTCAACAAATTTCAGATTCCTCCTCTGCGGATCTCTTCTCCGCTCAGGGCCTCTGTCTAGCATTAAAGTTATAACACCAGAAATGATATCAGATAACGCAATTTTAAATATTCTACGGGCACAATACAGTCGGAAGAATGAGTGGTTACATTGTGACGTGATTTGGGGGAACACAGGTTGCGAAACTGTCTGCAGTGACATGGCATTTCTGGCACAAATAATGGCTCTAATGCGGCTGGCTTGGATCGAACTGAGCTTTGATTCCAGATCCCGGTATGTCATTCCCTAGTGCTTCAACCTATCGGTCATAGTGGCTGGGCGGCCAGTTTCTCGGAAACCGATGACCAGATATTTTCAATGAGTGAGAGATCTGGAGAAGGCGCTGGCCAGGGCGACAGTCGAACATCGCCAGTATCGAGATAACACGCAGTCGCGTTATCTTGCTGAAAATTTCACGGAAACCTCGAAAATAGGGCACATAAGAAATGCTATCGAAATTACCGGTTATACGAAGCAGTGGTGATCGCGTTGTGTTACCAATGGCACGCCCCTACCCTCACAGCATGTTTTGGGGCCTTTTGACAACGATGAATACAGTTTGCGGACGTTCGTTCTTCTCGTAACTTCCACACACCGTTACGCAGGTGAGGGACTCGTCTGAGAGGACCGCCACGCCATCAGCGTGCCTCACTCTACTGCCGTAAAAATGGTCGCCTTATTGACAGTCCGTGGTTCTCCTATTGTTAGTGTACTGTCAGTACGGATAATTGCCTTGCTTCAAACACATATACTTCCTTATTCGAGCTACATGACGGGGCTGCACGATCCTGGACGGCCGAGCGAACGATATGTCCGTCCTCTCGGGTGCTAGTCACGTGCGGTCTTCGAGATTCTGCACGGCACTTTGTACGGCTCTCCTGTACCCATCAATTCCATATTCGCAAGACTGTCGTGAGATCGCGAGCAGCAATCGCGAGGAACGATGAAACCCAGTCTCGAAAGGCCATGATCCTGCCGCTGCCAAACTTTGACAACAGCTGGTAGACATGTCTGCTTCTTACACAAGACATAGCACGGCCTTATAAGCAGCCAACATTGAGAGGCGATTGCTGACTGGGAAAGCTCTTCTGCCTAAGTCAATAGTGACCTACGTCGTGGCAGAATATGAGACCGGCTCCTTCCTCATGTATGTCGAGTTCTGGAGGGCATAAAGTCTCTTAGCCGCATTCTTTATCGTACTCCTTTGATTTCATACGCTATGTAGATGGTTATCAGCTCACTGAAAGCAGGGAGAATATAATACTCATTTATTTAACAATCTCGATCACACCGAGTGAAGACCTACAGTTATCGACGTTCATGTTTTTTGTATGCGCTATTCGCCGTAATCACTTATGCACGTATCTCCAATAATTTGCTCAGTATTTGCATCATACAGAGCGAACTACATACTTTTTACTCTGAACGATACAAGCATTAAGCAAATGTGCGCAGATATATGCATATGTGACAACGACGAGTTACTCACGAGATAAGGTGGTGTCCGTAAAATGTCGCAATTGTCCATCTAGTTTTCACGCAATGCGACTGGGATTTACCACTCAGTTATTATAAAAAATACGACTACCAAAAAACATTACTACGAATATGACAGTATTCACCAACGTTAATGTAACCACATGTATTACTGTAAAACCTGTAGCAATTCACTGCTGGATATCCCGTTAGGTTATGGACTACATAGAATGCTTGTAAGGGTTCAAAAGGTCCCCCGAAAGCCACTCCTGGTGGCCATCACGGGCTGAAGTATGCAGGAAACTCTGTCGTCCAACCTAGTAAGGCAGCAGCACTCGAGAAGCGTGTGGCATCAACTTCAGCTCGCAGTGTGTCATGCTGACGGATGGGAGATGGGAGCCACGGCTGCAAACCGTCTGCGTTAGTCGTATGTAACATTGCTGGTGACTTACCCCAAACCTCCTGCGCTGTGTCTCTAGTGGAAGTACTACTATGGGTCTTGTGTGCCAGCGCCTTGTGAGCCAATAAACTCTGCACTGTTTGGATATACGTCGCTGTTGTAAGCCCACATGACGTACATTCTCTATACCACCATCAAAACATTTGTAACTAGTTATTTGTAATAGAATTATCACTATTCCATGTGGCTCTCAACAGCAAGCCACTTCGACGAAAAAAAGCTGTGTACCAAAAATGGCTCTGAGCACTCTGAGACTTAACACCCGAGGTCATCAGTCCCCTAGACTTAGAACTACTTAAAGCTAACTAACCTATGGACATCACACACATTCATGCCCGAGGCCGGATTCGAACCTCCGACCGTAGCAGCCGCGTGGTTCCAGACTGAAGCGCCTAGAACCGCTCGTGCTCACCGGCCGGCTCAAAACTGTATATCATTCGAAAACTTAACTATAGCCTTTCTGAAGTTTAGCAAGCAAGCAAGCACTCCGTCCTCAGGCCACAGGTGGTCCATCGGGACCATCCGACCGCCGTATCATCCTCAGCTGAGGATGCGGATGGGAGGGGCGTGTGGTCAGCACACACCGCTCTCCCCGTCGTTATGATGTTTTTTTTTACCAGAGCCGCTACTATTCGGTCGAGGAGCTCCTCAATTGGCATCACGAGGCTGAGTGCACCCCGAAAAATGGCGACAGCATATGGCGGCCCGGATGGTCACCCATCCAAATGCCGGCCACGCCCAACAGGCGCTTACCTTCGGTGATCCGACGGGAACCGGTGTATCCACTGCAGCAAGGCCGTTGCCCTCTGCAGTTTACGCTAATGGAAAATATTAGCTAAATGTGAAAGCAAGAGAGCAAGAACGCATATGGACAGAAATACATCATTAAGAAGGGCAAAGCTGTCGTCAGCCTGCAGATTGGTTTGAACATTACTGTACTCTATTACCCTACCAGGTGCAGAGCCATTGCTAATAGTATTCAATTATCCTCCTGCGGTATCTGAACTGACACACCCAGAAACTTATAGGGAAGTGTACGGTTTAACGTGGATTCCGCTCCACGGTGCAACTTTGCATTTTTCACATTACCATATCTTACCGTACTTGGAAGAAGCGGTAAGTGGCAGAGAAAGTACTAGGGACGATCCAGCATTGAATACTGGGCTTTCCAATTCTGTACTGATAGTTACCCACTTATCCACCGAGTCGTTGTAAAATGAAAATTATCGAAGTAACTAGCTGCAGCAGGTATGTAGAGATCAAGAGACTGGCCCACATAATTAAGATCAACAAGTGAGTTTTGAACGTTTCGTAGAACAACCATTGAATGAGGGAAGGAAAAAAAGTAGAGTTTGAGTTAAGCTTCTCATCAGTAGGGCCGACGGAGACAAGGAACTTAAGATGAGCAAGAATGCGTTTCCTAAAACGATTTGGAAAAAAATACAAGTCAGTCGGGAGGGCATTTCAGTCTCAGTGCTATCGAATACCAGTCTAGTGCCTTAACTGTGGTATCGCCTGTTTCGCTAGTAGCCACTGAAGAAATGTTCAAGACCGGCAGCTATTCATGCATAAAATACCCTCATGTTTCAGGAAATGCATCTGAAAGGTTTCAGAAATTTCACGATCATAAACTAACGGAATCACGACAAATCGAATGATTTCGAATGCTAAAGATCTGAACTATGTATGAAGCTGAAAGTAAATCACGTTTCCGAAAATTTCTTTCAGTTTCCTCTGTTATTCTAGGGCAGTACCAAAAGCTAAAGAACTCATTTACAATGTGGAGGCAAATCAGGTACCTACATACACGTGTTACTAACCAAATACCGTATATTCGATTTTAAACCCCCGTTTCGCAGTCCTACGCGTCGAGCAGTAACCGTTGCGGAGGTGCCGTCGGTGAAATTCTGGTCACGACGGCGCCATTCTTGCCACTGAGTACACGGAGAATGTTCCCTGTTCTCCGAATGCCGGTCTTATAACTCACAGTTTCCAGAAGAACAATTACGACGTATGGTTTTTCAGGTGTTATTTCGTAATGCCAGTCTGACAAGTACTAGGCTTGCTGCCTGTTTCAGCCTGAAGTATCCATTTCAGGAACAACGCAGCGTAATGATATACTGTCATAATACTTGCATTCTGAGCACCTCGTAATGCTTACATCAAGTCAGAACCACACTCGGCTGAATAGCCGAGTTCACGGGTTGTCGAATTGTATAGTGTTCAGTGACAGTTCAGTGTACTAGTAGATCGCCCTCGTGATGGTGGTACGGTTCACTACCGAACGTTAGTGAAATGTCCACACAGTGGCTAAGCATCCTAGCCCCTACTGGATCCACTCCCAAAACAGTAAAATGTTCAGCACACAGCAGTAATTATTAAACATGATTGTTTCCATTTACGGCTATCAAATGATTTATTTTTTATTTATTGCGACTGCAATAACAAGTAATACTACTGAATCTCAGGCAAAAGTCTCAAATACAAATACTACACAACCATAAATGCAGCCCCTAGCCCAAGTATCAAGCGAAAACGAACAGTGTCCATACAATCAGATAAAAACCACCGTAGTAATATACTTCTTACGATCTGTTGTATTACTCCAGATTACAATAGTGATAAATAAAAAGTAAATTCCTTGACAGCCGTAATGGGGAACGATAGTGTTCATTAATTACGAGGGGCGTTTGAAAAGTCCGTGCAAAGTCCGAGAGATGGCACCACCGACGCGTATTGAGGTCATGTTTAGTTAGTAGTCGAGTGATTGTCAAAAAAAGGACGAAAAAGAATTTCGTGTGGTGATTAAACATTACTTTATGAAAGGCAAAACGCATCAGGAGACTAAAGAGAAGCTTGATAAACATTACGCTGACTCTGCACCTTCGATTAGAACAGTTTATAAGTGGTTTCAAAATTTTCGTAGTGGCCATATGGCCACAAGTGATGGTGAACGTTCTGGACGCCCTGTGGAGGTTACGACTCCAGAAATCGTTGATAAAATCCGTGATATGGTGATGGATGACAGAAGAGTTAAGGTGCGTGAGATTGCTAATGCTATGAGCATCTCAAATGAACGGGTACATCATATCCGCGATTGCTCACGCTTGACCAAAAACGGAATCGTGTAAAGTGTTGCAAGGATGGTTTGCAGCTGTTCAGGAGGAATCCGCAGGACTCTAAGAGTCCTCTCGACACTGTGGATACATTACTATACTCCTGAAACCAAACAACAATCTAAACAATGGGTTACCAAGGTAGAATCTGCACGAAAAAAGGCCAAGACCATTCCTTCGGCCGGAAAGGTTATGGCGACTGTATTTTTGGGATTCGCAAGGTATAATCCTCATCGACTATCTGGAAAAGGGTAAAACTATTACAGGTGAATATTATTCATCGTTATTGGACCGTTTGAAAACCGAGTTGCAAGAAAAACGCCGGCGATTGGACCTCAAAAAAGTCCTTTTCCATCACGACAATGCACCAGCACACACCTCAGCAGTTTTGGTCGCAAAATTAATGGTAATAGGATTCCAACTCGTTTCACATCTGCCCTGCTCTCCAGAGTTGGCTCCCTCGGACTACTATTTGTTCCCCAATTTGAAGAAATGGTTGGGGGGACAAAGATTTTATTCAAACGAGGAGGTCATTGCAGCAACTAATAGCTATTTTGCAGACTTGGACAGTTCCTATTATTCGGAAGGGATCAAAAAATTAGAACAGCGTTGGACGAAGTGTATAAGTCTAAAAGGAGGGTATGTCGAAAAATAAAAAAGATTTACCCCAAACACGTAAGTAGTTTTTATTTTTGCAAGGACTTTTCAAACTACCCTCGTATATGAAGGTTGAGGACCCAACCCAAGTAAAATTATACAACAGTATTGTTTCCTGCTGCAGTCATAGAAGCTTCTCATTGAAAATTGTATCATAAACGATTCCTGGATATAAAAAAGCAGGCAACACAAACCTGTACGTGGACACCATGCATTTTAATAAGTATAACTTTGGTTGAAGTGATACTTTACGTATCATAACTTACGTTATGTGTTAACTGATAAACACGATTATTCGAAAGGAAAAAGTTCGTAAATATTAGTTCAAAGGACAATCAAATGCTAACTTTTGAAGAGAAAACTAACAGGCATTATCAGGAGTTACAGATTCCCATCGGGAGTTAAATGCCATTTCAGTTCACTTCTCACGAAAGTGATAGTCCAGGAAAAGCTGTTTACATTTACACACAAACACACACACACACTCTGTGAGCTCTGTAAATATTAGGAGTACTCCGAAGAGCAGCAAGCGGTCGGAAGCCAAAGATATCTTCGCTTTTATGAGGCTCGGAGGCAGAGATTACACACTGTTCTAGAGGTTATCGCTCTCGCTGACTCCAATTCACCCCGGAATTAGTAAATAACGCTGCCGACACGGCCGTAAAGCAGAGGATTTCACGCGGCGCCCGGCTGTGGAGCCGCGGGACCGCCTTGTGGAGGGCAGGGCAGGACTCGCAAATAAACAGAGCCGGCACCGGCCGGCAGCCCCGCGCGGCCGCTGATGCGTGCGCGCAATGAATGATTCATGAGCCGGCGCGGCGGTAATCTCTGTGGCCGCGGACCGCCCGGGCGGCGGCGGCCGAGCCAGCCGGCCAGCCAGCCAGCCGGCCAGCCTGTCCCGGCACCGCCTCCTCCTAAGTCTACCGGGCGCGCTCCGAGGCAAGCCGGCCTGTCTGCGCCTGGTAACGCCTACGTGTCGTTGCAAATAATGATACAAGTAACACGCCTTTTCTCTGGTTTCAAGGAGCGTCACACCGTCATTGGGCACTGTTGCCCAATACAATTACAACACCAGGTAGGGCAGCAAAAAAGGGGATTTTACTAGTTGACCGGGTACAGTATAGTAGCTGAAAACATTCTAAAGCCAAGATTATATACATTTTTTTTATTTAAAACAATCAGTCTCGACATACTTTGCTGTCATCTTCAGGTCTTACAAAAACCTTTTGTCATGAAAGGCGTTCATTTTAAGATCGATCTCACGCGAAGTGGATAAAAAACAGCATGATACCTTGGCGTGAGGCCCATCTTAAAATGAAAACGTTTCATAACAAAAAGATTTTTTAATACCTGAAGATGACAGCAAAGTCTGTCGAAACCGGACATTTTAAATAAAGAAATATTTATGCGATCTTGGATTTAGGATATTTTCAGCAAGTAAAACAAATCGCTCGTTCTGTCCTAAAATAAGAAAATTCAAACCGTATAGTAGGAATAACGCGAAATAATTTTGTAGAAGATTTGGAGGAACACGGGATGTGAAATTTAGAACACGGAGCTGCCACCTCTGGCTGCATCAACGGCCCTAGTCAAGCTGGCCACTGACCTGAGCTCGGATGACATCATCCTTTAACTCAGGGCCAGAATTCATCAATCGTAATGCATGGCGAGCGGTGGCGTGCCAGGTTCCCGGCAAAGCATGACCATATATTTTCACTGGGTCAGAGATTCGGAGTACGGCCTCTGTATCAAGGCAGGTCTAGACAGTGTGGGAAACTTGCGGTTTCGCGTTATCTTGTTGGAAGGTAGCGTCATGGAGAACTCGAGGATAGGTCACAGCCACCAACCTGGTCACGTCAGACGCGTACCGGCTGCTGACCAAATTACTGGCTACTTGAATCAGAGGTGATCGGCTTTTTTTTCCCTTTTGTTCCGCCATTTGAGTGTACATTTGAGTGTACATCGTTTAGTCTACTGTACAATCACGGTTTCGGCCTTTGGCCATTTTCGAGAGTCACAGTGTTGACCATGATCAGACTTCTATAAACGAAATCGTCGTCGAAATATATTGAACTGGGTTATACGAGTATATAATATATTTCGACTATGACTTCTTTTATAGAAATCTGATCACGCCCAACATTGAAGTACTTGAAAATAGCTAAAGGCCGAAATCATGATCTTACAGTAGAATAAACAATATACACAGTCAAATGGCGGAAGTTTCATTTAAAAAGCATTACATAACTGTGGCCCTAAATCGTGGTAAAATTGTCAGAGTTGATCGTGTTGTGTACTCAGTGGTTCAAAAAAGTTCAAATGGCTCTAAGCACTATGGGACTTAACATATAAGGTCATCAGTCCCATAGACTTACAACTACTTATACCTAACTAACCTAAGGACATCACACACACCCATCCCTGAGGCAGGATTCGAACCTGCGATCGTAGCAGCAGCGCGGTTCCGGACTGAAGCGCCTAGAACCGCTCGGCCACAGCGGCCGGCGTGCTCAGTGGTACCCCCGTACCATCATACCACGCGCTGGGCCCGTATAACGATTTCGAATACAATCTGTCGGTGTTGTTCTGCTCGGAGGCCTATGCACTCGGGTACTTCCTTCGTGACGATGTGGACAGAGCTGAAAATAAGACTTGGTGTCCAGTGTCGTTGCTGAGTGCCACCACTGTCCATGCAACTCAGCTGCCACGTCAAGGGAAACCGCCAGCTATGGTCGCAGTTTTGCCCGCCGGTGATGCTGTTGACGTCATCGCACAATCTGTCCGGTTAGTTGTGTTCTTGTAAACAAGCCAATTTCCTGACTCCAGGTACATGAGGTGAGCTACGTCTTCTCCCAGCTGAGGTACAATGAGAACGCAGGCAAAGTAAGCAATTTAGAACAGTTTTATTGAAAAATATGCAAACCAAATACTCCTCCTTTGGAGAAAAGTTACTTACTACAATAGTTGCAGAAGTTCGTGATTAGCAATGAATTCGTACAAGTCCCGACTTGCGCTGAAGATTGTAATGACGAATCAGTCACAATTTAATATTCACCTGAAAGCAGAACAAAATTACATGTTGAAGGTCGACGGCCGATACCAAGTTTCTGACCGTCTCCGATGTAGAGACCACATCCTGGGGCTCCCTCAGTCGGCAGCGGCTGGTGTGGCACGGCGTCATACGTAGAGAAGATTCCGATCGAGACTCTGATAGGAGAACTGCAGATCCAATGGTCTCCTGGCCCGAAGCTCGACGAAAGACGCCTCGGAGTGGCTTTACGCTGCAGTAAATACCCAGCCTCGTAGAGATACTAAAGGAACTAACATGTAAAAAAGTTTTGCGTCACCTCGATTCCGAGAGTTCTGACAAATTTGGAATAGAGATCAACATAAACATCATTTCCGCCCTTTTTATTGCTCATGAAAACCACACATTGCATGTTGTACCACCATAAATCGAGACCTTCAGAGGTGGTGGTCCAGACTGCTGTACTCACCGGAACCTCTAATACCCAGTAGCACGTCCTCTTGCATTGATGCATGTCTGTATTCATCGTGGCATACTATCCACAGGTCCATTAAGGCACTGTTGGTCCAGATTGTCCCACTCCTCAACGGCGATTCGGCGTAGATGCCTCAGAGTTGGTTCAAATGGCTCTGAGCACTATGGGAGTTAACATCTGAGGTCATCAGTCCCCTAGAACTTAGAACTACTTAAACCTAACTAACCTAAGGACATCACACACATCAATGCCCGAGGCAGGATTCGAACCTGCGACCGTAGCGGTAGCGCGGTTCCAGACTGAAGCGCCTAGAACCGCTCGGCCAAACCGGCCGGCGATCCCTCAGAGTGGTTGATGGGTCACGTTATCCATAAACAGCATCTTTTCAATCTACCCCAGGCACGTGCGATAGGGTTCATGTTTGGAGAACATGCTAGCCACTCTAGTCGAGCGATGTCGTTATCCTGAAGGAAGTCATTCACAAGATGTGCACGATGGGGGCGCGAGTTGTCGTCTATGAAGACGAGTGCCCCGCCAATATGCTGCCGATATGGTTGCACTATCGGTCGGAGGATGGCATTCACGTCTCGTACAGCCGTTACGGCGCCTTTCATGACCACCAGCGGCGTACGTCGGCCCCACATAATGCCACCCCAAAACAGCAGGGAACTTCCACCGTGTTGCACTGGCTGGACAATGTGTCTAAGGCGCTCTGAACAGTGAAAGGGACTGTGCCTGTGATACAATATCCACATTCAACGTGTATCTTCAGGAGTTCTGGGAACCGGGGTGACGCAAAATTTTTTGCGACGTGTGTATGTGCGACCGTATGCTCCGCGGAGGCGAACAGGTGTTCCGGGCCAGCGATCTCTGGGTGCGACCGCGCTGCCGCCTGCTGGCCTAGGCAGCGTGCGAGACTGAAGCTCAATCGTCTACTTGTTATATAACTCCTTCAAGGTTAAGCGCTGGTAAACCACTGCTGTTAGAAAGGTTGCTGGTTTGTACGGCATACAGGCCATTCACAGCAACGTGTCTGCAAGTTTTTGACGAGCGAGCGAAGAACAACATACCTGTTCTGTCTAGCATTTTCACGGGGCCTCTGAGATTCTGTATGAGTATGGCCCTCTTGAACACATCTGTTCCATATTCGCAAGGCAGTTGTGACCAACGCGAACAGCAATATTGCAGAAGATAAACAGCACTATTGATTGGCCACGTTCTTGTCGCTTTAGACCTCCGCCATCCGCCAGGAGACGTTTCTGCTTCTTACACGAGCCATAGCATGATCTGCTCGCAAACATAAAATATTAAAATGGTATTCTTCTATTACAAATCCGCTATCTAATCTTTTCCTATGTGCATATCGTATATAGCATTTTCCCTATCTACTTTGTGCATTTGTGCTGAAATACTAATCAACTGCATATCCAAACGTTTAGTACACTTCACGTCAATTTGTGTTATGCTACGATGATGTTAAAACTTCCTGGCAGAATAAATTTGTGTGCCGGACCGAGACTCGAACTCGGGACCTTTGCCTTTCGCGGGCAAGTGGTCTGCCAACTGAGCTACCCAAGCGCGACTCACGACCCGTCCTCACAGCTTTACTTCTACCTTCCAAACTTCATTCCACGATGATGTTGCAGTTATAATGACCTGTAACGTACAACCAAAGATACACTGAGACAGCGAAAGTCTAGGTACACAAGGTTAAGTAACTTGAGGCGCTCGTTGCATACATCTTTAGAGCTCTAATACATCACACTCAAGTTGGCGGCGATCCACCCCTGCTGAGGCTGCGCGACGTCTGTTCATGCAACACTCGTCGTCGTCCTGCGCGGTGGTTTACACGTGTGAAAACGATGACTCTACGTTGCTAGAGATCCGTCCTAGACACTGTCGACCTAGAAACAACGAATTCTTGTATAATCTCCGATATGGTCCGATCTATGTGTCTTGTACGAATTATCTCACCTTTAAAGTTGGTTAACTGGCGACTTGATGCCATGTTCACTACATACCCGTCTGCTCGAAATATTGTCCATGGGCCTCAGCATTCGGGCATCATGTACGGCACCTCTTCAAACGAGACTTTTCATTTTACAACGTACTTTCATACAGATACAGTACCACATTCCGATACTCCATTGCTGATAAGCGCCAGTACATATCGATTCGCAGCATGCATCCCACTCTAAACATTCTGGGGTGGAATGGGAGGGGGGGGGGGGGGGGGAGGGAGGGGAAATAACTAATCGAATAGTATGGGACGTCTATTATCCCTTTAGAACGCGCAGAACTGCTGTTCGCTCTTTACCTCTTCGTATGTTTCGTTGGTCACATCAATACCCTCCGCCAGGAGCTTCGGTTTCCCTTCTAAATACGCAGCGATATGTTCTTATGAAAGGTAGACAGTAATGAGTTCTATTTAACTGACACCTCGAAATGTTTCCATAACAGTGGTTGTGCTCCTACATCTCCCCTGAATTGCCCGACCTGTTTCTTCTGGCGACACCGCAGTCGCGTGTGGCCATCAGCAGCGCTAAGAAGAAAATCTTTTTTGACCTCTAAATTCAACTTTGCGCCGTTCATGCGTTTACTTACGTGTTTAGTTCCAGTGTCAGCAGCAGATTATCCACTGACGAGTTGCGAGGTGCAGCTTCGCTAACAGGATGCTTTCTCTGATGCCATTTCCTTGCAAACAGTTTCTGTGACTGCAGGTTATATTGGTAATCTGATCTGCGATCGCTATGCGATCAGCATTGATGTGAACGTCATAGCCCCGAAAGGCTGAAGCACAGAGGTGTAAACTTTGACGTCCGTGTCATTGCTGAAAATGAACTACAGGCTGCGCCTAAGACATCTGTACTATCCCTTCTCCCACGAGTGTTATGACAGGCCAGCAAAGCACGCAGGGCCGGCCGTGGTGGCTGAGCGGTTCTAGGCGCTACAGTCTGGAACTGCGCGACCGCTACCGTCGCAGGTTCGAACCCTGCCTCGGGCATGGATGTGTGTGATGTCCTTAGTTAGGCTTAAGTAGTTCTAAGTTCTAGGGGACTGATGACCTCAGAAGTTAAGTCCCATAGTGCTCAGAGCCATTTGAACCATTTTTTGAAAGCACGCAGGAAAGCATCTGTGGAGTTTAGAATGTACGAGAAAGTTTCTGGTGCATGGAAGATCCCCGTAGAGTCGGCAACATCATTGCCCTCGAAATGGAAGGCATTCTAGCACACAACTTCAATATGTCAGAAAATTTCAGGTATTGGAACACTGAAGCTTTGCATTATGCAGTTTGGATCGCCTCGTAAGAGCATTGTCGTAATGAGTCTCATCATACTTTTAAAAGATTGCTATATCTCTTGCCATGGATACGTCTAAAATTTCTGTAATTGTGAAAATATCGCACATCTCCGGATTGCTTTAGACTTTCGGTTAGTAGGCTTCGTCCATTAAATATCTCGGTATTTCCCAGTACACTCTAAACAGTAGTACATCCTTTCCTACCTGAGTATTTCTCTGGAAGAAAGACAGCGAAGGGCGTTCTCCACTATGTTAAAGAGATTGCAGACAGTGCGCTGTGGACGTCAACCCGGGAATACAGCGGCCTCCTCTGTCTCCGCAGACGTTGACTGCGGTCTCTAGCTGGACGGTGTGGAATGTGTTAGCGAGCCGCCAAGCAGAGGATCGGTGATGGCTCAGCTCAGAACGCGAAGCAACTGTCGTCGGCTCTGCAAAGTGCACGTGTGACAACTTTGCTTTCCACAGCCTGGCGAAAATTGCTAGTATGCGATTAATAAACAAATAACACTTAATTTCCAACTGTGTTCTTCAACGACTGAAAACAGATTTTAGAATGACAGTACACAGGGCGTGCGCCATAACTATTTAGAACGTACCGCAGTGGTGCAGAGGGTGTCGAGAGGACACTTGTCGCCTATCAAGTCGGGAAACTACCTCAATTCGGTCTAAATCACAACGCATGCGCATAGCACGAGGTTTTCAGTATTCTATCGCTCTCTTCAGGGTATTAATCCCAGAGAAAAATAAATAGGGCCCTTTTTTGTAGGAATTTTAATGTAGTTTAATTTCATACTGGGATACCTTTCCGATAGAAGCCACGGTTATCGAGTTGTTAAGAAAAAACACAATGAGTTTCAAACGCAACCCTTTCCCACACACTTATTAGATGTTACTTTATCTTCACTGACTGGACTATTACGCCACCAGCTAAATCGTTATTTTATTACCTTTACTAATTTATACTTTAGCAAAGGGTTAACGAAAGAAAAAAAGGATTTTTTGAACTTTACAATAACTAATTACATTTACAATGCGATCTAAACGTAACCATTACAAGTGCAGCAGTTTCGTTGTCGGAAGACCAGATAAAAAAAGATTTAATTCCTAATTTTATGCTGTTAAAATTCACAAAACTGTGAGGTAAAATTTACACAAACGTTAATTTTACAATTTGTAAGGGCATGACCAAGCCAGTGATTTAATAGTCCAGTCAATGAAAACCAAAAGTGGTCGAATATGAGAAATGATTCGTATAGTGGTAGGAGGGAGTGCCGTGAACAACATACCAAAAGTCCTGACTGATGGGGGATGAGTGTGGGGGGTGGGGTGTGCCACGTTTGAAGATCGCTTCTGCACGTTTTTCGTGAATAATCTGAAAACCAGTGGCTCTTGTGAAAACTTTTCCCGCTAAAACATTAAACTACATTAAATTTCCTACAAAAACGTCCTATTCATTTTTTCTCTACGACTAACAGTTTGCTCGAAGATAGCAAGAGAATAATGGAAAACTCGTGCTACCCGCACGCGGTGTAGCTTACGTAGTGTTTATAGGCCAGTTTGGGGTTACTCCCCGTCTTGACAGACCAGAATTGTTGTACATCGA
This sequence comes from Schistocerca americana, assembly GCF_021461395.2. Classification (NCBI taxonomy): domain Eukaryota; kingdom Metazoa; phylum Arthropoda; class Insecta; order Orthoptera; family Acrididae; genus Schistocerca; species Schistocerca americana. Next base: position 20,714,513 of record NC_060123.1, read on the forward strand.
ATTGTTCGTCTCGACTTCCTCTAGACAACTGTGATACATTGGAGACAAGATATTATTTGCATCAAGTACAGCTGGTTGAAATCGACAGGTTTTTTCCTCTCCTGCGTTCGCGACACAAGGACCGAACTAGAGAAATGGCGCGGTTTTCATCCTTACGAGACGCTTGCTGGACGTTTAGAATTGAAGGGCAGGTGTGGGTTAAAGAAAAGAGATAATAGTGAACAGAATCAGATTAAGTATGCCGGCACTAGAGGTGGAGAATATCTATGGAAAATGGAAACATGGGCGGTAAGATGTCCAGTAACAGCGCTGAACTTTGTCAAACAGGTACCAGGTAAAACTTAACTTTAGAATGGCGTCGCTGACCGCGAAAACTAAGTTGCATAGAATAATGTCGAATGGAAAACCGTAGTATAAATGTATATGAAAATGAGATTGGTGCACGAAGTTATTCTTCTTCCAGGAATCTCAGATGAGTACTCAAACATGCTGTGCAGAATTCTAGGGCCGCCGAAAAGCCAAACATCAGTAAAATGAAAAGGATGTAAGATAATATTTTCTCGAGGAATAGGTAGATAAAAAACTGCTTTTTCTACAAGGTTCTATTTACAGTTGAAAGTAAGTTAAACCTGTTTTATAACGATTATAGATTTTTGGGCTTGAGATGGAGTGGACATTTACACAATAATAAGAATGTCCAAGAAAGCATGCAGGTGGTGTTATAATTTTACGGAGATGAAAATCAGCCTCTGTCATGGGGTACAAAGGGATGTCGCATCTTTTCTGGTGTGTGAACATAAGGCAAGAGAAATTACAGAACAGCGCCGCACACTTCGGGAGTACAGAAAATGTGTACTTCTATCAAGATCAATACAAGAAACGCTCGGCTAATGTTTCCATTCCGTGGCCCATAAACGTCACCAAGATCTACACAGCCTTCCTCTAGTATTTTATATGAACTCGACACGCATATTAGTAATCACGACATGAGAAGTGCGATATAAGTAGAAAAAGTGCTTCATAAATGAGGCAGGGATATTGGGCTGACCGTGTCACTTACTTATGGGCGGCCGGCCGGTGTGGCCGTGCGGTTCTAAGCGCTGCAGTTTGGAACCGCCTGACCGCTACGGTCGCAGGTTCGAATCCTGCCTCGGGCATGGATGTTTGTGATGTCCTTAGGTTAGTTAGGTTTAAGTAATTCTAAGATCTAGGGGACTGATGACCACATATGTTAAGTCCCATAGTGCTCAGAACCATTTGAACCATTTTTACTTACGGGCTCCGTGGTGGAGACGCAAATGAACAAAGTGGCTAGAGTTTTTTGCACTTTTAAGGGACTTGAATAAATATATATTTAATACCAGGCAACAAGAAAATTATACAAACTTTTCTTAGTATTATAATGCTTAATTCAATCCTCTTGCTCTGCTGGAACGTATTTCTGTGGAATTATTCCTTTACAGCCAAGGTTCCTGAGGTTTCAGAAATGCAGAAAGATTCAAAAGTGGTCCTTTTGTGTGCATTTTTCTGCCCATATGTGTATCTCCCCATTTGTTCTACCGTGAGAACCGTGAATAAAGAAGACCTTTCAACGCAGCGCCTGTCCAGACGACGTACAAATTACACACGGAGCTACGTGACACAATGTTTCGCCATCTCCACTTTAATGACGTGGCGGGAGTGGCGACGCATTTCGCAGGAGCCGTGCACGCTTTTCATCGGAGGCAGGCGTGCCAGGCTCCTTTTAAGCCGACACCTAGGTGTGCCCGGGTGTCCGTCCTATAACCAGCAGGCGCGCCGCACCCCGGCTAGCGCCTTCTTTCACTCCTCGCCTGCCTAGTGCGATGCGAACATGAGTGAGCTCTCAGGCTGCGCCGCCTGCCTCGACCTCTGCATCCTGGGCTCTCGTTTATTCTGTGTGCAGACAGTGTCTGGATGTTTTCTCGTGTATTCAGCAGCAGTCACCATTAGTGGACACTCGTTAAATCTTGTTTCTGTGGCGTGTTTCCAGTTCCAACACCATGTAATCGAGCTATAAAATATTCGATATAGATTCTACGAAGCGAATCGAGAGGAGAAAAAAGAAAAATACATCCGAGAGAATTTTCCTTCACTTACTGGTCTGTTGTAAATAGCTGAATTCAAAAGTCATCCACTGCATTAATTAGACCTGAAACTGCTCTCTCCTCCTTCCCTCACTTTATTTGACAACGTCTGACTGGAAATCCAAAGAAACTAAAAACATGGCGTAGTTAGCGGTATACGTAAAAATGGAAACAAAAATTAACATTCACGCAAAGAAAAAAAAAATACCGAAACGAGGTGTTCCAGGAGCAATCGTCAGTATTCAGGGATATGACAGAAACGATCAACGGAAGCAAAAAATTCTACTAAACGTGAGCTCTAGAATGCATACCTTAAGGGCTATGAGCACTTGTTCATCTTATATTCTGTGCAACACATCTCCTCTACTGGAAGCTCTTTGCTTTCCAGATTTTGGGAAGAGGTAGTAGGATGAAAACAAAAACAACAAAAAAAACTTGTCTAGTAAACATGGCTTCTAAAGCGCATACCTGAAAAGCTACGAGCACTTGTTCAGGGGAAGAGATGTGTTTCACAGAAGCCACGATGAACAAGTGTACCCCCAAAGTAAACCTGTGCTTCTTAGAGCCCACGTTTACTACAAGCCTTTTTGCATCGAATGAGCCGGCCGCGGTGGTCTAGCGGTTCTAGGCGCTCAGTCCGGAACCGCGCGGCTGCTACGGTCGCAGGTTCGAATCCTGCCTCGGGCATGGATGTGTGTGATGTCCTTAGGTTAGTTAGGTTTAAGTAGTTCTAAGTTCTAGGGGACTGATGACCACAGATGTTAAGTCCCATAGTGCTCAGAGCCATTTTTTTTTGCATCGAATGATCGTTCCTCTAACGTTCTTAAATATTAGCCATTCCTCTTGGGACACTCTATATTTAAAAGAAGATTTTGAAAGTAATCCGGCGAGAAAGTAATCGACTACATTCTGTATACATGCAAAACAAACACACCTCTATGCACACTATGCTTTCATACTTTTAGTCTGAGACATCCTGTCCCAGAAGTGAATGAAAACTTATTCCCAACACTCAGTGCAGATTAAGGTCTTCTAGAAAATGCTGCAACTAGAAGTCGCCTCCCAGACATTTCCAGTTTGGACCCCTTTGTCCCACCAAGAGTTCCTCTTGTATTTTGACTGAAAAGTGCCTCGCTCTCCACTGGATCATTACTCTAACAGCCTTCTCTTCCTTTAGGTGTAAGGAACTAAAAGTATAAAAAAAGAAAGTATTTTAGTTTACTCTATGTGAACAGTAGAGAGTTAGGCAAGAGTGTAACAGTGTAAAAATGCTACTGAAATTTTGTCCTTTCCGCTAGAAGCCCCTGAAAGGTATTTCTGCCTAAAAATTAAAAAGTGTTTTGTTCCTGAGCACACTGCCGTTTATTAAGTGTGACCTTCGAGAAGATGATGAACGTGAATTGTGGATGTACGGTGCTGCGTCGTTTGTGTTGATGATGAAAATGAGTACACGAAGATGGTGAAATTTGATGCTTTCATACGTCCTGTTTCACTCAGAAAGCAACAAGGAAACCGCCAGGAAGATTAATTTATCTGTGCACTGCAAGTACTTCAGCAGTGATGTAAGCCGTGACTCACAAGCGTGAAAATGGTTGGAACTGGATCGAATATAGAAGGCTGAAGCCTAATCTGACATTGTTTATGTATACGACATCGCATCTTTGCGACAGTTAGATGAAAATTTCTTCCACCCTGTCTTTGTAGTCTCGGGGTAATATCTCGGAAGGATGAGGTCGCGTGTTCGTTTCCCGCCACCGGCATGACAGTGGACTTTGAAGGTACTATTACGGTGTGTGCCCACCACAAAACCGTAAGACGATGATGAGCATACTTTTAGGGAGCTAGGCTGCTGTGTCTTTGGGCCCCGAAGAGCGATAAGCGTAAATTACTTATATAACTACATACCAAAAAAAGTGGAAGTATATACTAACAGCCTCTTAATACTGAATGAATATCTTAATTGTGAAACGCCAAAATAACAATAAAAATGGTTCCTCCGCTACTAGCCACTCCGAGATAAGTCCTGTCACATACCACTACTTTTAATGACCTCTGTTATGGAAACTTGGGGACAAAGCAAAGTAGGGGGGCGGGGTCTCACTAGTTTAATTTTTAAACAATTCCTGTTATGTTCATCGCTCCTGCTCTCTAAGCGATCTGCCCACTAGACACTATACATTTTGAATGTTTTTCTAATGTTCTCGTTTGCACTGAAGCTAAACGCCCTTCAACTTAATCTGGTGTGAAATCCACCAAGATATATGAGTTGTGTTGCAACACAGTAAGCCGTGATCGTATTGAATTGTATTCCTTATCTTAGTAACATACGTACGTCGGCTCGGTATGAAACACGTTGGAGCATTAGAAGTGTTTGAGTTTTGTCAGAGCACTCTGAGCTGCGGTCACATTGAATTACTGCGGAGCCTCGCAGAGCGGAGCGCGGCCGACTTGAATGGCGAGTTGGCTCCCAGCTGATGGCGACTGACAGCCAGTCAGTGTGTTGTGGACACTGGCGCTGGCTTTTGAAACTGGTCGCGCCAAATTGAAGTCTTCCATATTGGTCGACAGCCGTTGATTTACTGCGGGCGGCCAGCAGCGGTGGCTGCCACGCCTCGGAATATTTGTCAGATGCAGATAGGGGGACCACAGCTCCCACCTCCGGCATTTAAATACATCACAAGTAGCTGATGTTCGGTAGACACGTGGAAAAGTACCGTAACAGCGAGAAAAACTGTTACATCACTAACTGAAAATTCTCGGCTGCGTTGGCTACACATTGTCAGTCCATTGATACTGTGAGCTCACTTCCTCCAAACGAAAGCATAGTATTCCGCACATTCTGATGCTCCTACTTAAAACTGCCAGCAACATTCCATTGTTAAATGTAGATAAACCTATTCGATACACCATCTTTTTTTTTCCTTGTATAGGCTGTGAAATGGTACTTTATCATTTGAGAACACATTCTTCCTATCAAATGTTACAAACTCAAAACTTTCTTACAACGCCTGCTACCGTTGGTGATCTTCTCAACTTAGTTATAAGGAAGCTCCAACAGTCGAAGCACTTTCTGAGAATATCGCCTAGCACAGCGGTTCCCAATCTTTTCAGCTGTGCGGACCAAGTATTTTATAAAAAAAAATCTTAGAGATTCAGTGACTAAATATAAAACTATGCCTAATTACGAAAACATACTACACAATTCTTGTGTACACAATTCAAAAATATTTATATTTTTTGATAAAGAAAGGATTGTTACTATATTCACTTAGCCGTCACAACCAGATGACAACTGAAAATCGAGTGATCAGTGTTAAAAATAACTCGGTGGATTTTTGACATTGTTTTTCACCCATGAGGGAATCAATATCTGGATTAGAACTGGTTAATTTTAGTGTCATATCAGTAACAACATTCAATCTATTCTTGTACTTGTTTTTCAAAAAATGCCGCTGAAAGGGCTCGTTCACATAAATAGCGTGTCGAAAAGCCCGTCAAGTTTCTCAGTTAACAGCAATTCACCAATATCTCCGAGGGGACTGAGTGAAGAGGTGTACTGGCTGACGCCCTTAACCCGCATTCTAAATACCCGGATTCATTTCTAGGATCGACCATCCAGATATCGGTTTTCTGCCGTCACCCAGGTCACTCTGCCAGATTGGTTGTTTCCTTCCCCTCCAGTGGTATGAAGTGCAAGCAAAGCTCCGTCAATCATAACCTTAGTCGTGGATGGCACGTAAAACAACAACGTCTTCCTTCCTTCTTGTGCCAGGACATTAAACGAGCAAAATTCAGGTGAGTTGTTCTTGTGAACATATGTGGCACAGAAACAACCAATTCGATTAATTACGACCGGGTGGCGGCACATTACGTGTTTACTCCGTGAGCAGCCAACCAAGAAGGCGCGCCATCACTGTAGCTCAGTCTGTAGGGGTGCACTCATAGACTTCCAGCTGCCCGGTGGCACACAGTGTTGGTCATTTTCAACATTAAAAAAAATATTCTGATAAGGAATTTGAGTTTTATTTCATTCTGTACTCTTTGACCTTGACAGCAGGTGAGTGAAATTCCTGAACTTCCCGGCACTCTTTATCTCTGTCCTGGACTCTCGGTCAGCGCTCACAGCCCATTGCCATGCTGCTTACGCCACACAAGTGGACCACGGCCCTTGGATTTTCTGGCCTTTAGATTTGCTTTTAGGAATCTCTGCTGCTTACGGCACACAAGTCGACCACGGCCCTTGGATTGCGAACCACTGACCTAGCACATCCAAACTTTCTTTCGCGATCACAGGTTCCCACGAGTCAAAGTCACGGGATTTTCTGGCCTTTAGATTTGCTTTTAGGAATCTCGAGAGGAAGGCTTTCCATAAGATTAAACCAAGACTTCTGCGAATTAAGCCTTCTAGATCGCTTAGACACTTTCATTTATTACGATATTTCTGCTACTGCTATCATCAGATCACGACATACAGCTCGTAAACAAAGTTGAGTGTCAGGCAGTCAGCGCTCCGCTTAGGCATAGATTTTATTAAAACTGACTTTGAACTTTGTTTCACGAGGATGATGAGGAGGGAGAGGAGGAGGGGGAGATTAGTGTTTAACGTCCCGTCGACGTCAATGTCAATAGAGACGGAGCACAGGAAGGAAAGCGGCCGTGCCCTTACGAAGAAACCATCCCGGTATTTGCCTTAGTCGATTTATGGAAATCACGGAAAACTTAAATCTGGCTGGCCGGACGCGGGTTTGAACCTTCGTCCTCCCGAATGCAGGTCCAGTGTGCTAACCACTGCACTACCCAGCTCGGTTTTGTTTCACCAGCTCTAATTTTTAATTTGACGACCGGATTAGCCGAATGAATGAATGAAAATTCATTAACCCATTTAGACAGCTGAATTCAGAAAAAAGCACATCGATCGTAGACTCACGTATGAAATTAATTTCCTTTTTTAAGGAATCAGCACTTATTAACAATAATTATTTCCGCGGCGCATGATAATTCCAACGTCTTCCAACTCATACCATATTGCAACAATAGGTAGAACGAACGTTTCCACCATTCTCACACACCGCTCCATGTATAGTCTAACGAAGAAGACATCTGACAACCACAAATGGGCACATTGAACTCTTTCAGTTGTCAGCTCCAGAAGTTTTGTGCGACCAGCTTAGTAATGACAAATGCGAGCTTGACGAACCTATATTCATGGAAAGCGACGACATTTGGCAACAATCGATAACGGGATGTTCTTCCACTCACACTAATATGGATTCAACATTCCTTTTTCTGTCACATTTCTCCGACGATAGACTTTGGTCAAGACTGGTTCCATGGTCCTCAGGTCATCCCATAACAAACTGTGTGCCAGATTTCCATTGCTTCAGGTATTTTTTTGACTTCTTTCTAACGATGCAAAAACAGCAGTTTTACTCTCTTATGTAGGAACTGCCCTCGGATCTTTGTTGCTTTCTTGAGAGTTCCTGTGACTGTAAGCATCAAATCGATGTAAAGGCTTTTAGTTTCCACATGCAGTGGCGCGTGACCTCCCTTTATCCTTCTCTGGCGTTATCGTACCATTACTTTCCCCTTAGATGTGTCAAGAATCGGAAGTAGATAAGCTGTCTTATTTATAGATTACTCCTTAAGAAAGAAAGAAAAAAAAGCCTCTAAACATTCGAACGCCTTATCGAAGACATTCCGTCAGCGATAACAACCTTTGGTGCGATTTGTGTCACGATGGTATAATATTAAAAATTGTACTTTTTGTGTAGTACGGTGTATAATCGCACATTTCTTACGGCTGCTTGTTTGTGCATTGCTCTCTCTTAAAACAAGTTCCTCATTGGCTGCTTGCTTTTGCGGCTGTGACGCACAAAAATTAAGTAGTTCAGGAAAAGTTGTAAAGCAAGTTCATTGCTTGAAAAATGCGTGTCTACACGAAATACGCCTCTCAGTAAGTGTAGTCGTGAGTTTCAGCAATTTTTTCTGTCTTCGGGCGTTGTCATATATTAACTTGTGTTTCGGAATCTTAAGACTCCATCATCAGATGCACCAATTGATTAAAAAATCACGAATATTTGGGAGTCGGCTGTCGAGGCCGGCCCCTCCGGCCGCTTTACCCGAGCGTTCTTGCCTTCTCTCACTTGGGTACGGTCCCCCGTGATTGGCTGCCTGGCTCTACCACTACAGTCATGATTTTTAGTGTTGCGTACCTCAGTCGATAAAAACGGGTCACTTTGTTGTCCGTCTGCCTGCCTGTCTGTCTGTCTGTCTGTGAGCTAAAAATTGTTTTTCTCAGGGACGAGTTGACGTATCAAGTTTAAATTTATGTCGGATATTAACGTCTATGGTTCCTTGACGATATAATAGAAGTTAGCTTCTAATTTAGTGCATATTTCAATACGCGCAAACTGACTCGTCACGACGTATAGCACACTTCCCGTTGATCTATAATCGTGAAACTTGGCAGGAACCCATGTTTCAAAATACAAATAAAGGAAAAAATCCGAAAATTGTTAATTTGTAATTATATCATACGAAAAAATATTTATTTTATCGCTTGTTATCCGACGTCCAATCCGAAATTAAAAGAGTCAGTAGTTCTGCATTCTGGTCGCAGTGATAAAAGTCGAATGTCGGGCAAGGAATGACTTCATTGCAGTCTGCGAATGCTTGTTTCACATACAATTTGAAACGTCATATCTAGACCCAATAATCGCTCCTGGATTTCTGATGATGGATAAATTACGAAACGCGTCATATGAGCGATAGTCATTCCTTGCCCGATTTTTGACTTCTACCATTGCGACCAAGGCAGCCTGAATGGAGAACTGCTGATTATTATAATAATGGTCGTCCGCATCCTGCATGGCTTTATGTCAGATTTATATTACTGAAAAGATATTCTCGAAAATCTTAGAATTTCTGGGATCGATATCTTGGCAGTATCCTTGTGGATAACAGGCAGAGATCGAGATTCTTGATCCCCGGAATTAAGGAACTGTCTACATACATGATTAAGTTCGTACGGATCAGGGCAATTTGTTACAATTTCGTTGTGACATGGAGGGCAAATTCCTACCACACTATCTGGACACCCCTATGTAATGTGGAACTGACCACTAGGTACCATGAGAGGCAATCCCTTCGGAATAAAAAGGAGGTGAAGAATAGTTAAAATTATTTGCTTACACCTTATGATGGAGCTTCAAGCTACCGAAACCGATCGTGTAGTGAAAAAGACAAATTACAACTGAATCGGATTTTCATTGCTTTAAAATGTTCCTCTGTTGTGAATGCTCTCCAGATCATATATTTTGTACTAGTTCTTTAGTTGTGTATTTAGAGTTACATTGGAATGAATAAACATAATTCGTGACTTGCGGTCCATATGACATCAGTTTTCACTTACACACTATAAATCAAAACTGTAGTTATCTGAGTGTGAACTGTGTGAACTCTTAGATCCGTCGTGAGGCGCTCTCTGCTTGTGCATCGCTCTCTCGTGAAACACGCAGCTCTTTCATTACGCAAAGACAACAAAACCATTCTTCTCTGGAAGTTACAGTACATGGCTCGTTGTGTCGCGTTCTTGGCTAACACCAGACCCCGCAGTAAAATCAGAATCAGTGAACCGGTCAGCATTATATGATAAAGCGGATGTCTCAGTGCCACTAACTTTAGGACACACTTGACGATTAATATACGTCCCATCAATCACGACTTGTCGAGATAGTGTCACATTGAACACCGGCTCTATCTTTGAAGCATTGCTTTATTATTATAACTAAAATGACCTGCTGGACCCGCTGGTGCTGGTTTGGATGTCAACTCACATACTATGCACTTGCAAGAAAGTTTTATCGTATCAAACACGTGTCGTAGGACCTTATCCTGAGTAGTGCACTACTTACTGCAATTTCCTCGGTTCAGTAGGATATCACTCCAGCAAATATCGTGATTCGCTGCTGACGAATAAAACTGACATACTTTATGTTGCTATGGTGATATTTATGATTGAGATGGCAACATGTTCATCATCTTTGTTTCAAAATATTGTCGGTGAAAATGTTTGACAAACGGAAACAACGACGAAGCGACACGCGTGCATCTGGAAGCTGCTTGAAGCACAGTTTGCGCAATGTCCGGAGAAGAGAAGAATGTGGACCACAAATAGTTATATATTTTACTCGTAGCGTTACACTATTAATTTTAATGTTATTAGTATTTGATGTACGTATTATACAGCCTGCATCTTATTACGCAGATGGTGACCTTTTATTTTCCCAGAGTACCCGAACAGCCGCTCGTTACATCTTAGGAAACTGGAGCACGGCACATTGCTGTCATATGGAATAGCAGCCGTTTCGGGCGCTTTGTCTCGCTGTTTTACGTTTTATATTTTAAGAGCGAGCCAGCATCTTGAAACCGGCAGTTCAGACGAATGATCCCCAGCAAAAAGACTGTCATAACAAATCTGGTAGCACAGCTGTTAGAAATAGTTTGTCAGTGAATAAGACTTTTGTGGGCAAACACAACAAAGCACAAAATTAGAAGATGTCAGTTCATTCTTAAAATAGAAACAGTAACCAGCCATTATTAATTTGTTTAATTAAAATACAGGCGTTACCGATTACGAGTCTGCTGGTTCTTTTACAGGCGGTAGTCTACATTTTTAAGGCCTTTAGTATGGTTTTCACAATGAAATACTGACAATTGTATGTCGATAGTTTTCTGTGGTCATCAATGGTCCTTAAAGTACTGGTGTTCTGCAGCGAGGACTTCCAAAACAAAAATATATTTTATATTACAACCACTGGCGAACTATAATACCATATCACTCTTTTAAGAGGCCCAAGAAATTCTTTTGTGCTCTACAAACGTGGAGAATGTTGTGTCATTGTACGTCTGACGTTTGGCATGGAAATGCTTCGTTTTGCACAGATTAATAAACGAAGGTCGTAACTTTTGTTTTGAAATAATAAACTAATTAATAATGTCTGGTAGCATTTATTTTTATTTTCAGTAAGAAATTTCGTGTCTCTTCATACAGAGTGACGCAGCCCAGTGGTAAGATAGTCGACTCAGCCTTGCGAGAACAGAAGTTCAGATTAGTAATGTCCTGTCTGACACAGACACGTCGTTTGTGTATGTGAGCGTAACGTTGCAATGCAGTATGAAATGGAATGAGTATTTGAGGGTTGTGGCAGTGAAGACGAATGGTCGACTTCGGATAATCGGGAGAATTTTAGAAAAGTGTGGTTCATCTGTATAGGAGACCACATGTGGAAAAATAGTGCGATCTGTTCTTCAGTACTGCTCGAGTGTTTCGGATGTGTATTTGAGCGTAACGTTGCAATGCAGTATGAAATGGAATGAGTATTTGAGGGTTGTGGCAGTGAAGACGAATGGTCGACTTCGGATAATCGGGAGAATTTTAGAAAAGTGTGGTTCATCTGTATAGGAGACCACATGTGGAAAATTAGTGCGATCTGTTCTTGAGTACTGCTCGAGTGTTTCGGATCCGCAAGATATCTTATTAAAACAATACATCGATGCAGTTCAAAGGCGGGCTGCTACATTTGTAACCGGTAGATCCAGTAACACGCAGGTATTGCGGAGATACTTTGGGAATTCAAATGGGAATCCCTGGAGGAAAGGCGACGTTCTTTTCAAGAAACACTATGAAAAAACTGGCATTTGAAGTTGACTGCAGAACGATTGTAATGCTGCCAACAAACATTTCGCGTAAGGACCACTAAGATATACTAGAAATTAGATCTCATACGGAGACATACAGACAGTCGTTTTTCCCTCGCTTTATTTGTAAGTAGAACAGGAAAGGAAATGGCAAGTAGTGGTGCAGGATACCCTCCGCCGCGCGCCGTACAGTGGCTGTCGGAGTTTGTATATAGATGCAGATCTCCGTCCAAACAGAAAAAAATTAGTTTTTCCGACGTTTCGCTAAATCGCGTAAGGGAAATGCCTCGATGATTTCTTCGAAATGGGAATGGATGACTTTCCCTCCCGCATCTCGACCTAGTGCGCCGTCTGCACGTCGTTGACAGTACGTTAAAGCCTAATTTTCTTTCTTACCATTCACCGTAGCGGTCTTACGATGTCAGTTTTCCACATCTCCAGTGCAGAAGCAGCTATATGAATCTGAATATTTCAGACTGTTGATCTACATTCCTAAACCTTTTTTGAGATGGCGATTTTCGTTATGTACCCTGACAGTATGCTGTTGATTTTGGAATCATGCATAAATAATACAGCTATGGTTATGAAATAATCAGCAGTTGCTGCCCAGAATTAGTAGTTACAGGGTCAGTTAGTATTGCAACTTTGTACGTATTTTGTCTACATGCTTCCCCCCACCCCTCTTCCCACACGCTCTTCCCTCCTATCCGTGAGAGACCAGTTGCCCTTTTGGCACACAAATTTGCGACGTATGGAAATCTTCAGCTGAGCGCTAACAGCTCGGTGGCGATTTAAAGGCGGCACACGTGCACGTTTGTTAGGTGCAGATGGAGGGGGGGGGGGGATAAGGAAGGGCCACCGTCTGTCGTGGGCGGCACATCACAGGCGCCGCACTGGGTCGACAAACACCCGGAACCGCGTGCAGGCATCCGCACGGAACGCAGGCGCGCTTGCAGTCGATGTTATGGTCTGCGAACGGCAAACGCCGACCACTCGTGGCCTACATTGTGACGAGACGTGCACCGTTGCTGGAATGCTACCGAACATTATTCATCTGACTGGGATTCGTATAGGTCTTATTTCTAAGTCCAGGCTAGCAGATCTGGCGCCGTTGCACGTCTGGTGCTGAAGACTGGCATGCACTTACAGGTTGCGCATGATATTTCGTACTATGTTCACGTAAATCTATCCACCGTCCTCTTGAAGAAGACACGTAGTTTTCTATCACGCTAACGATTAAAAACCCTGATACACTGGTAGTTCAAACGTCAATTAACAATTATGGTAAGTGTACATCTGGCAATTAGCTGCAGATAGAAAATGCTTTTCATTTAGAAAATGAAAAGAATTTCTACGTGAGGGACAGAAACTTTCGAAATATTAGAACGCAGGCGTTCTCCGAAAATTCCACTGATGAAATCTAATCGGTGTAAAGGGCCAGTTCTAACGGTAACTTTTATTCGAAACACATTTGGATAAGGAAAACGAACACCTTATTACGCCTTGGCGGTACGTTGTTTCACTTATGATTTCGCTCTTTGCAATTATTTGGTCAAATTTGGACCGGACGAAACGGAATAATCACAAGGAAATTCTTGATCCTGGGATTCCTTGTGACTGGATACTCTTTTCAGTATTTAGCGTGAGCAGGATTGTACCTACCATAAAAATTCCGGCGCTTGACCGTGCCTTTGAAACGAACTTCCCTTTGCCTGCTGTTAATCCTGTCACTAAAACACCGCGCTCTAAGACAAAGGTTTGTGGTAACTGTATTTATGGACGAACTGAAAATAAACGTTCATTTTTAAATCGAGGATCCTCTTAAGTGAAGCTAGTCATCCCTCGCTTCTTTTTAAAGCATCTAGAAAAACCACACACCCCATATGTCTTTGACTTAAAAGAACATTGATTTTTTTTCTTACATTTCCGACCCCCTCTCACTCTCTACCCCTCTCTCCCTTCTGTCCGTTTGTTCTCCAGAATTAGTTTGCGGAAGACAGTTATATAGTTTCGGAATGTTGTCGACACATCCAGTAAATCGTAATGACTTAATGCGTAGAGGTATGAAAGCAATGTGAGACTGGCTGTTTCTTACTTCTGTAAGTGTAATCCATAACTTCAGGAAAGAAGAAATATTTGAACGTCTTTTACAGTGCACTTGTCAGGTAAAATTCCACGGACAATTCTTGCACACCGTTGCCCTTCAGTTACACTTCAGTTCACAGTCAACCCACCCAGTACACATTCTGTTATAGAGTATACTCTTGTATTCTTGCACTCCTTGATAGTTCAAATACTTTTCATCTAACTCTTAAGCTTACCAATTCCTTTTCTGATGCAGTGATAGTTCAGTGGCACACATTAATCGTACAATCACATTTCAGTAATGCTGCTGAATGTCCTTTCATGCCGTGATAAATAAAAATATGGTCAGTATTTTTTCAAGTGAGGCGATGTTAGCAGCAACCATTAATTTGTAAAAGCAATAAGAGAATACTGCAACTAGCCACAGCGTCGTTAAATGAACGATTTATTACTAGTGGAATTTTACATGTGTCTTCTGTACTGTGGAAAAATGGCGAATCATAAATTTATGCTATATTTACTGAAAAATCATGGCACTCAAATGAAAAGAAAGTTTTCTTTACCTAAAATAACACAGCACATAAAGCTTTCAACGTGACGTGTTCACTCTCACGGTCTTTTGAGAAGAATATGGGCGTAGTTGTCAGTGGTAGTACACAGTTCACTGGTACGCGCGTATTATGGTTGATAGTGCAGTTCATGTTAGCCAACACTTCTGTCTGGCTGCAGCAGTCATTCGAATTAATAGTCACAGTTTTCTGTCGATTCTTATCGTTAAACACCTATACAGCTGCAAAAGTTTCCAGGCCATCATGGATAAAATACAGTCATTATCAGCTACGTCATTTCTCTGAATGGTCTGTGATGTGACACCCACCATAAGTGGCGTAGACAATTGGAAACGTATAATAAAGCAACAGTTCACACAGGGCTTATGTGATTATTAATAAAAATTAAAATTCATGGCTGTAGAGAGTTGTTGATTGTGAACAGCACTGAAAACCGAACGTGTACTCAAACTGGTGATTCCACACCGTTTTCTGCCCCTTTCAGCAAAATATATAAACCACTGAATCGCGGCTTAGTGCGTTACCTGGATTTCGTTAAAAAATTGTCCGTAAAATATTGTTTTCTGTCAGTATAATATCATCCGGCACAGGAACAGTTGCGTAATTCTCTAAAATGAAAAATAATTTACTTCCTGCTCTTTTGGAAATTCAAACTTTTGGAATATGTACGTGAAACCGCGAGCAGGAAATTCATAGTAGTTTGCGACGAATTTGTATATAATAAACAAACATTGCATTTAATCGGAGAAGGAACTTACTCACCAGCAACAACATCAGTCTGAAAATGAGGAAACGTATCATGAAAGGTTTCGTTTGGAGTGTGGCCCTATATGGATGTGAAACTTGGACAATTGGAAGAGAAGACAGAAGACGGCTAGAGGCTCTGGAGATGTGGTGCTATAGAAGGATGACGAAGATCAGCTGGAGAGGCAAAGTAACAAATGATGAGGTGCTTAGAAGACAGGAACCCAGATCTCTGTGCAGGCACATCCAGACAAGAAGAGACAAACTTGTAGGGCACATCCTACGACACAACAACATCATTGGAACAATAGCAGGAGGAGCTATTGAGGGAAGGAATCGGCGGGGGCGACCAAGGATATCATACATGCAACGGATCATGAGTGACGTTGGATGTAACACACACGTGGAAATGAAGAGGAAGGCAGACAGAAGAGAGGAATGGCGCTCTGCTGCAAACCAATCTCAGGGTTGAACACTGAAAGAAAAGACACTCAGCAACACGTCTACTGCTTTC
Organism: Schistocerca americana; assembly: GCF_021461395.2. Lineage (NCBI taxonomy): Eukaryota > Metazoa > Arthropoda > Insecta > Orthoptera > Acrididae > Schistocerca > Schistocerca americana. The sequence goes on from NC_060123.1 coordinate 20,730,229, forward strand.
AGTTGTGAAACTTAATTTAAGCTAAAGCTTACTGAAAGATTAAAACTGTACGTCCTACGCGGACGCGAACCCTGACCCTGCGCCGGCCGGAGTGGCCTAGCGGTTATAGGCGCTACAATCTGGAACCGCGCGGCCGCTACGATCGCAGGTTCGAATCCTGCCTCGGGCATGGATGTGTGTGATGTCCTTAGGTTAGTTAGGTTTAAGTAGTTCTAAGTTCAAGGGGACTGATGACCTCAGATGTTAAGTCCCATAGTGCTCAGAGCCATTTGAACCATTTTGAACCTCACCCTGCCCTTTTGTACTCAGAACTCTTCCAGAAATAGCTGTCGACGCACGTTTCACGACTCGCCTTACAGACCTGCCAGTACCCGTCGTATTCAGGTGATTCACGTGAAGAGGTTTCCGAGTGATTATGGATACCTTGCTGGACTCGAAATCCTAGGGTAAGAGGAATGGCTTAGTCACAGGCTAGGAGTTGTTTTCCTATATAATCTACCAGACAGCGCACCCTCCGCTGCGGGGCGAAAAGATCATTCTTAATTTACCTTGCTACGCAGAAATACCTTTAAATAGCCAGGCAGTGGCTCGGCGGGCGCTGGGAGTTTCTCCGCGGCGATTTTATCTGAGATCGATGGGCACGACGTGCTGAGAGGCGCGGGTGAGCGCCATCTCTGAGTAGGACTCTGGAAGGCGCCAGGACTTCGGAAGCCCCCGCCCGCTGCGTGCCGCACGATCGGCCCGGACCAGACGCAGAATCCGCGCGCGCGCCAACCTGCGCGGCAGATCGTGGCTCCGATACGGGTCAATTTTGACCTTACGGCCAATTAAGCGGCCCACTCCACTCATATCGATAAATCTCCGGCTCCTCCCAGTCCTCTTTCCCCCCTGCCCCTCCCCCCGAATCCCACTTGCCTTTCTCCTCCTCCACCCCCCACTGACTAGCGGAGTACTCTAAACGAGGCGAGTTAGGTAAATTTATGTCCGCGTATCTTGAGTTTAATAAGTCATAAATAACCGGGCACCGCTGCCCCCTGTCACGGGGGCAATAATTTGATCGTGTGAATTTGCTCTTAATGCTAGTGCGAATGCTGCCAGGTTCAAAACGGCGTCGATCACTTCGCACAACGATAAGCCCTCTCTCCGTGTCTGAGGAGGCACAGAGTAAAAAATATTACCCATCTACATCTACTTAGATACTCCGGAAGCCACTGTATGATGCGTAGTGCAAAGTACCACGTACCACTATTTGTCATTTCCTTTCATTTTCCACTCGCAAATAGGGCGAGGTACTCTACTGCCCATTAAAATTGCTAAACCACGAAGATGACGTGCTACAGACGCTAAATTTAACCGACAGGAAGAAGATGCTGTGATATGCAAATCATTAGCTTTTCAGAGCATGCACACAAGGTTGGCACCGGTGGCGACACCTACAACGTGCTGACATCAGGAAAGTTTCCAACCGATTTCGCATACACAAACAGCAGTTGACCGGCGTTGCCTGGTGAAACGTTGTTGTGATGCCTCGTGTGCAGAGGAGAAATGCGTACCATCACGTTTCCGACACTGATAAAGGTCGGATTGTAGCCTATCGCGATTGCTGTTTATCGTATCGCGACATTGCTGCTCGCGTTGGTCGAGATGCAATGACTGCTAGCAGAATTTGGAATCGGTGGGTTCAGGAGGGTAATACGGAACACCGTGCTGGATCCCAACGGCCTCGTATTACTAGCAGTCGAGATGACAGGCATCTTATCCGTATGGCTGTAACGGATCACGCAGCCACGTCTCGATCCCTGAGTCAACAGATGGGGACGTTTGCAAGACAACAACCATCTGCACGAACAGTTCGACGACGTTCGCAGCAGCATGCACTATCAGCTAGGAGACCATGGCTGCGGTTACCCTTGTCGCTGCATCACAAACAGGAGCGCCTGCGATGATGAACTCAACGACGGACCTGGGTGCTCGAATGGCAAAACGTCATTTTTTCGGATGAATCCAGGTTCTGTTTACAGCATCATGATGGTCACATTCGTGTTTGGCGACATCGCTGTGAACGCACATTGGAAGCGTGTATTCGTCATCGCCATACTGGCGTATCACCCGGCGTGATGGTATGGGTTGCCATTGGTTACACGTCTCGGTCACCTGTTGTTCGCATTGACGGCACTTTGAACAGTGGACGTTACATTTCAGATGTGTTCCGACCCGTGGCTCTACCCTTCATTCGATCCCTGCGAAACCCTACATTTCAGCAGGATAATGCACGACCGTTTGTTGCAGGTCCTCTACGGGCCTTTCTGGATGCAGAAAATGTTCGACTGCTGCCCTGGCCAGCACATTCTCCAGATCTCTCACCAATTGAAAATGTCTAGTCAATGGTCGCCGAGCAACTGGGTCGTCACAACACGCCAGTCACTATTCTTGATGAACTGTGGTATCGTGTTGAAGCTGCATGGGCAGCTGTACCTGTACACGCCATCCAAGCTCTGTTTGACTCAATGCCCAGGCGTATCAAGTCCGTTATTACGGCCAGAGGTGGTTGTTCTGGGTACTGATTTCTCAGGATCTATGCACCCAAATTGCGTGAAAATGTAATCAAATGTCAGTTCTAGATTAATATATTTGTCCAATTAATACCCGTTTATCATCTGCATTTCTTCTTGGTGTAGCAATTTTAAATGACCAGTAGTGTAAAAACGACTGTCTGTGTGCCTCCGTATGAGGCCTAATTTCTCGCATCTTATCCTCGTGGTCCTTACGCGCACTGTATAATGATGGCAGCAGAATTAGATGGTGCAGAAAAATTAAGAAGAACGACGTGCACTGAGGTGACGAACGTCATAGGATAGCGATAGCACATTTGCAGATGGGACTATTATCGCGTGCACAAGGTATAAAAGGGCAGTGCATTGGCGGAGCTGTTATTTGTGTTCAGCTGATCCTTGTGAAAAGGTTTCCGAGCGATTACATCTACATTTACGTCTACATGGATACTCTGCAAATCACATTTAAGTGCCTGGCAGAGGGTTCATCGAACAATTCTCTATTATTCCAATCCCGTATAGCGCGCGGGAAGAACGAACACCTATATCTTTCCGTACGAGCTCTGATTTCCCTTATTTTATCTGGTAATCGTTCCTCCGTATGTAAGTCGGTGTCAACAAAATATTTTCGCATTTGGAGGAGAAAGCTGATGATTGGAATTTCGTGAGAAGATTCTGTCGCAACGAAAAACGCCTGTGACACTCTCTCCCATATTTCGCGATAATACAAAACGTGCTGCTTTTCTTTGAACTTTTTCGATGTACTCCGTCAGTCGTATCTGGTAAGGATCCCACACCGCGCAACAGTATTCTAAAAGTGGACGGACAAGCGTAGTGCAAGCAGTCTCGTTAGTAGATCTGTTACATTTTCTAAGTGTCCTGCCAATAAAACGCAGTCTTTGGTTAACCTTCCCCACATTTCTGTGTGTTCCTTTCAATTTAAATTGTTCGTAATTGTAATACCTAGGTATTTAGTTGAATTTACGGCTTTTAGATTAGACTGATTTATCGTGTAACCGAAGTTTAACGCGTTCCTGTTAGCACTCATGTGGATGACCTCACACTTTTCGTTATTTAAGGTCAACTGCCACTTTTCGCAGCATTGCGATACTTCTTCTAAATCGTTTTGCAGTTTATTTTGATCTTCTGATGACTTTATTAGTCGATAAACGACAGCGTCATCTGCAAACAACCGAAGACGGCTGATCAGATTGTCTCCTAAATCGTTTATATAGATAAGGAACAGCAAAGGGCCTATAACACTACCGTGGGGAACGCCAGAAATCGCTTCTGTTTTATTCGATGACTTTCCGTCAGTTATAACGAACTGTGACCTCTCTGACAGGAAATCACAGATCCAGTCACATAACTGAGACGATATTCCGTAAGCACGCAATTTCACTACGAGCCGCTTGCGTGGTACAGTGTCAAAAGCCTTCCGGAAATCCAGAATTACGGAATCGATCTGAAACCCCTTGTCAATAGCACTCAGCACTTCATGTGAATAAAGAGTTAGTTGTGTTTCACAGGAACGATGTTTTCTAAACCCATGTTGACTGTGTGTCAGTAGACCGTTTTCTTCGAGGTAGTCCGCAGCTCGTGGTCGTGCGGTGGCGTTCTCGCTTCCCACGCCCGGGTTCTCGGGTTCGATTCCCGGCGGGGTCAGGGATTTCCTCTGCCTCGTGATGACTGGGTTTTGTGTGATGTCCTTAGGTTAGTTAGGTTTAAGTAGTTCTAAGTTCTAGGGGACTGATGACCATAGATGTTAGGTCCCATAGTGCTCAGCGCCATTTGAACCATCTTCGAGGTAATTCATTATGTTCGAACAAAATATATGTTCTAAAATCCTGCTGCATATCGACGTTAACGATATGGGCCTGTAATTTAGTGAATTACTCCTGCTACCTTTCTTGAATATTGGTGTGACCTGTGCAACTTTCCAGTCTTTGGGTACGGATCTTTCGTCGAGTGAACGGTTGTATATGATTGTTAAGTATGGAGCTAATGCATCAGTATACTCCGAAAGGAACCTAATTGGTATACAGTGTGGACCAGAAGACTTGCTTTTATTAAGTGATTAAAGTTGCTTCACTACTCCGAGGATATTTACTTGTATGTTACTCACGGTGGCAGCTCCTCTCGATTCGAATTGTGTAATATTTACTTCGTCTTCTTTTCTGAAGGCATTTCGGAAGGCCGTGTTTAGTAGCTCTGCTTCGGCAGCACCGTCTACGACGGTATCTCCATTGCATGGCCGCACTGTGTAGATTAACAGACTTTGAACGCGATATGGTAGTTGGAGCTAGACGTATGGGACATTCCATTTCGGAAATCGTTACGGAATTCAAAATTCAGAGACCTACAGAGTCAAGAGTGTGCCGAGAACACCAAATTTCAGGTATCACCTCTCACCACCGCCACCACAGTGGCCGACGGCCTTCATTTAACGACCGAGGGCAGCGGCGTTTGAGTAGAATTTTCAGTGCTAACTGACAACCAACAATACAGGAAATAAGAGGGGAAATCAATGTGGGACGTACGACGAACGTATTCATTGGGACAGTGTGGTGAAATCTGGGCTGTGGCAGCAGACGACCGACGCGAGTGCCTTTGCTAACAGCACGACATAGCCTGCAGCGCGTCTCCTGGGTTCGTGGCCATATCGGTTGGTCCGTAGATGACTGAAAAACCTTGGCCATGCCAGATGAGCCCAGATTTCAATTGGGAAGAGCTGATGATAGGGTTCGAGTCTGGTGCAGACCCACGATGCCAAGTTGCCAACAAGGCACTGTGCAGACTGGTGGTGGCTCCATAATGTTGTGGGTCGTGTTTACACGGAACGGGTAGGGTCTCTGGTGCAACTTAACCGATCATTAGCTGGAAATGGTTTGTTCCGCTACTTTGAGACCATATGCAGCTATTGGTTTGAAGACGTTTTGGACAATTCGAGCAAACGATTTGGCCACCCAGATTGCCCGACACGAATCCCATCGAACATTTATGGGACATAACTGAGAGGTCAGCTCGTGGACAGAATCGTCCGCCAGCAACAGTTTCGCAGTTAGGTACGTCTATAGAGGCGGCATGGCTTAGTATTTCTGCAGGGGACTTCCAGCGACTTGTTGAGCCCATAGCATCTCGAGCTGCTGCACTACGCCGAGCAATAGGAGGTCCGACACGATATAAGGGGGTGTCGATTCTGTGTAATGTGAAAGTTACGTGACGCTCGTTGAGCGTAGAACATTGAGAAGGGTGGATGGATGATTTCATATTTGGCCCTAATCAGCAGTGTAGCGTCTCATAGTCTGATCGCGGGCTGAGCTTTCTCAACATACAATCTGCTACCATACAGATTATTTTGATAACTCCGTACTAACCCAGTTGTAATCCTAATATGAGCAATAAGGGCACATCCACTGCGACTTCGTTTATCCGATACACAGTCTATCTGTTTTATATGGGTTTTTCAAAACGAATTGTCGTCTTTCATGATATTTTATCTAAAATCATGCTGACAAAGTATGACTGTGAAACCATTACTAAATTACTATTGTGAGTCAATTGTGTCAATCACAAACTTAACAGAAAATTAAAATATCAAGTAAGAACATTGACTGATGATGGTTTTTAATAAAATCCTAAGTTCCTGCACCGCTATAAGAATTATGGAATCAAATCTAAAGAATGACGATTACAGACAGTGTAAATGTTTTTGAGTGGAACGGCAACGAAACTAAGAGGGGACATGAAATAAATTTGGAAATGACATCGCAAACAGGCTCATAGAGAAAAATTGATAAATATTATTTTCAGAAAGAAGAAGACGCCTCACCGAATGGAAGGGTCTGTGGCGGCAGGAAGGGCATCCGTCCACCCCTTAACATTAACCCTGCCGACCCTGCGCACAAAGCGGGGTACAGGCGGTAGCACAAGAAAGAAAGAAAAGAAAAGAAGGCCGAATGGAAGGGTCTGTGAAAAGCTGGAATGGCCAAAACTGTCACAAGACGTAGCAGGTTACATAACTCAATACACGAAGAAAGAAGGAGAAGAAGAAGAAGAAGAAGAAGAAGAAGAAGCAGACTACCGACACTTTTTGAATGATGCTGCCGACGTTTGACTACAATAATTTTTTGTTTTACTCTTATATAGGAATAAAATACAAATTATTACAATCAAATGGCGGCAGCATCATTCAAAAAATTTACCATGATTGTGGCTCCAGCCAAAATAAAAATTGCCACCGATAATCATATTTGGAAGGAAGTAGTGCTCTTTACTCAACCAGTGAAGCTTTGGTATAAGTTGATTGAAGGACTCATTTCTTCTATTTATTTTCCTCTCTATGTACAATCGTTTACTTATAAATCAGATATAAATTCTTTGTAGAGTCGAATTAAAAATGGTTAAGTAGATGGGTACAATAAAACTCTCAACATGTTCACTTTGTTTAAATAACACTGTTGCCGATACGAGTAAAGTGAAATACCTACAGCAGTATGTCCTCCCGATAATTGGTCTAGCAGTAGCATTCGGATTTATTTACTGGTTTACCTCGCATAACAACATAATCTCACAAGATGTTGAAAGGAATCTATAAAGCTAAATTTGTAAAATCCTGCATATTAGCCATTTAATAAAAGTGTTTCATTGTTTTGATATAATTGCAGAATGTATATTCGTCTTTTTTTTTAGGGGGGAGTGATTTATTCATAAGTGGACATTACCAAGTTATACACTTCTTCATGTCTGGAAATGCAATTAACGTTGTCGAACAGGCATAACGCATGATGGTAATGATTCGTGTGAATACTCGTTACGAATTATGCGGTACAGACTGTGTACTCGCGATACAATCAAGTTGCATGCTTTTCGGCATCTGCCAGCACGGTTCACAGATACTGACTTTCTACAGCCATTGGATTTTGGAGAATGCTTGCAATGTCGTGCTGCATAAATTAGAACGTGTAAAAGAGTCCTGGAGTGTTGCTCCAGCAAAATCTGTATTTCGGAGACTTAACTCCCAGTTCTGACATCAGGTTGAAACCTTTGCAATTTTTTCCGTAGGTATTTTCGACAATCCATGTACTCTTTTCACTTGTGAGATTCGGTTTCAAACTGGGACATTTTCTAATTCGTTCTATGTAGTGTCACTAACGTATGTGATCTTTTTGGCCTTTTCGATCAGTCCTACCTAGGAATTTCAGTCAGTATTTTACGTCAATCATGTTGTTGTTGTTGTTGTGGTCTTCAAACCTGAGACTGGTTTGATGCAGCTCTCCATGCTACTCTATCCTGTGCAAGCTTCTTCATCTCCCAGTACCTACTGCAATCTACATCCTTCTGAATCTGCTTAGTGTATTCATCTCTTGGTCTCCCTCTACGATTTTTACCCTCCACGCTGCCCTCCAATACTAAATTGGTGATCCCTTGATGCCTCAGAACATGTCCTACCAACCGATCCCGTCTTCTGGTCAAGTTGTGCTACAAACTTCTCTTCTCCCCAATCCTGTTCAATACTTCCTCATTAGTTATGTGATCTACCCATCTAATCTTCAGCATTCTTCTGTAGCACCACATTTCGAATGCTTCTATTCTCTTCTTGTCCAAACTATTTATCGTCCATGTTTCACTTCCATACATGGCTACACTCCATACAAATATTTTCAGAAACGACTTCCTGACACTTAAATCTATACTCGATGTTAACAAATTTCTCTTCTTCAGAAAAGCTTTCCTTGCCATTGCCAGTCTACATTTTATATCCTCTCTACTTCGACCATCATCAGTTATTTTGCTCCCCAAATAGCAAAACTCCTTTACTACTTTAAGTGTCTCATTTCCTAATCTAATTCCCTCAGCATCACCCGACTTAATTCGACTACATTCCATTATCCTCGTTTTGCTTTTGTTGATGTTCATCTTATATCCTCCTTTCAAGACACTGTCCATTCCATTCAACTGCTCTTCCAAGTCCTTTGCTGTCTCTGACAGAATTACAATGTCATCGGCGAATCTCAAAGTTTTTATTTCTTCTCCATGGATTTTAATTCCTGCTCCGAGTTTTTCTTTTGTTTCCTTTACTGCTTGCTCAATATACAGATTGAACAACATCGGGGAGAGGCTACAACCCTGTCTTACTCCCTTCCCAACCACTGCTTCCCTTTCATGTCCCTCGACTCTTATAACTGCCATCTGGTTTCTGTACAAATTGTAAATAGCCTTTCGCTCCCTGTATTTTACCCCTGCCACCTTTAGAATTTGAAAGAGAGCATTCCAGTCAACATTGTCAACGTCAATCATGAATTTAGCAAATTAATTATTTAAAGAACTTCTTGCACTCTCTTTCCTTTCCACATCTGAATAAGGTTAGATATTTAATGGAAGTGCGAAGCGTCAGTTTTTCCTGATGTTTCTTTCAGCACACTATTGAATCAACAGATATTATCGTAGTGCTAATACCAGCTTTGTGAGCACGACGCTTTCTTCATGATCCGCAGGTATATTTTTTTACGTTCTTAATCGTAACTGAAAGAACAAAAGTGACCGACGAACTACACTATATGTAGTATGCGTCTGTGAAAGTAAAGAAGTGCCGTTATATCTGTAACTTGCATTTCATTTTGGAACGTGAAATAATTAACTTGTGTTCTGCTTTCTAGTTATCAAAGACCACATTCGATTTCGCGTCGACCTCTCATCCAAGGCCCACTGGTACAATTCGCCTTTAGAAATCGAAGGACACAGGGCGACGCCGCAAGGAACTGCGTCGTCATTAGCACCTCAATAGCTCAGCTGGCGGGTCGCCAAGGTGAGGGCAAAACAACGCCCGCGGTGCACCTCTGCGACCATTGACAGTCGAAAGCGACATGCCCCCTCTGTCACTTGTGCTCGTACGCCGATCTTCACAATCCATACCTTTCGTTTTCTCGTCACCTCAGACGCGCTACTTCATGAGATTTTAACTATCATAAATATTTTCTTGCTATTTCGGCACGGACTTTTGCTTCCATGTCAAAATCATCCAAGTGTCTGCAGTGAACTCACACGAACAACGCAACTGAGAACGTCCGTGACTTTCTCCCGTTATCTGGGACAACTTTCCAGTATAAACTAGGAAACAGTCTCTTTGTTACGTTTTGAATTGCCAGACAACTTACTAATAACATGAAAAACTTTCGGACATGTCTGAAAGGACAGATACCAGTTAGATCAGCAATTACAATTGCGAAAAACAGCATTTTGAAAGCTTGGGTTCGCGTATAAGTATCGAATTTGACACCTCATGAACAATCTGTAGACACAAAAATTCAAGATATCGCTATGGTTTGGTGTAATACATATAGTCTAACTTCGGGTCACTGCAAAATGAGTCAGGCATGTGGGCTCGCTACGATAAATCTAAATCTGAAGTTTCACGTCGGTGCATTTCACGCTGAAGAAAAATGAAATGTTCTATCGTCACATTTAAAGAAAACATTATGGACCGAAGAAGATGCCAGCAACAACAGCTATATGGATTTCAACTGCCCGACATTCTAGCATTTCTGCATAGGATGACAAACAGTATTATGACTTGCGTCATCACATAGCTAGCTGTAAAAGAGACTTACATTGTTTTCTGGCATGCAAGGCCTCCAGACTTCGGACACGCTGAACATACGTGTATTGTGCTCTTCCATATTCAGTCGCAGTATCAAACCGCAACGACCTACATATATCGTTGGAGGACATATGTGTAATGTGCCTCAAGACGCCGCTGGGGACTCCTGTAGAGAGAAATATTCAGCACATCGCTGCCTGTAGTGTCCATTTCGCTGTTCCTCTCCTGAAGTCTTGATCTAAGTCCTTTGTATATCGCGTTGCAGAGACGCACTGAGATTACCTACGTTATTTACAATTTCTTTTAGTGTGCCGTAGTGTATTGAGGTTTCGTAGGATCCTTGACGCTCTCAGCTGCAGCTTTCTAGGTGTGTGTTACAGGATGAGCGCTTGTGGAGTAACGCTGGCTAAATGAGATGCGCTTTGTTCTGAAAAAAGGTTTTTTGTGACAAAATATTTTTGGGTGAAGTCTCTGATATTGCTTGATGAAAAATTGCTTCTCCATGAACGAGTCATGATGTGTGAACAGAGTACTGACCGCAATAACTTTTGAATGGTACTACTTACGATAGTCTTGCGAAATGCAGCCGTGCAATAATACTGTTAGCAAGATAACCTACGCAAGGACGCCTAATTTGAGCTAGTGATTACCCATCTGATATCTGACTTTGGTTATGTCCCATTGGCTGAGATCAGAAGTCATTCAGATATCAACAGTGTGTCAGTCACACATGTACAGTGGGTTTCCTATCGGACACCCGATACAGCTTTGCCGAAGGCGGCTCGTTCCCTTGATGTCGTCATAGCGCAAGTTCTGTCCTGAGATGTGAGGGGTCGGGTGGCGGGCGAGTCATCTCACGCGACGTGTGTTAACGACGATAGCGGTCTCTCTCTCTCTCTCTCTCTCTCTCTCTCACTCACTCACTCTGTGTGTGTGTGTGTGTGTGTGTGTGTGAGAGCACGGGTCGCGATGCTCAGGAGCGGCCTGGGGTATCGAGTTTCGGCGTGTCTCGGCCCATCCTTCTTTGGGGCGAAGGCCACGCGACTTGGACGCCGGCGCTTGTAGGGCGTTATTGGATACTCGAGACTTCTGCACTATTTCACATTCCGTTAATCTCAATCTCGTCGGTGTGCGTAGATGCCTGATTCTTTGTTGTGACAGTTTCAGACGTCTAGCCATCAACTTCAACTACGGATGTTCGTTGAACTCGACACACCACTTAACGAACGTGTGAGCTTTCCACTGTGCCAAACACGGTAGAGGCAAAAGTTTACGAACGTTTACACACAAATAATCATTTCTCTTCTGCTAAAACTGTTCCCTTATTTCTTAATTACTTACGACTAATTGTTATTTGACAGCTTTACTGTTATCCCGCAAGCTTATAAATGCTTACATTAGCTGTGTAGTGTGCAACATAGTACGTACTCCGTATTTCCAACAAGTATTTTAGTGGACGAAATCGAAGGCAGGCGAATCTCATTTTAGATATATATTTTACAACGGTTGAAATAAAGATTTAAAACAGTTGCAAAAGATGTTATAAGCAAGAAATTTAAAATAAACACTATGGATGAAAGGAAAAAAGTAAGAAACAAAGAAGAAAACAAAGGGAGGAAGATTAACCTTTAACCTTCTGTCGGCAAGAACGGGGTCATTACAGGCGGATCGATGTTCAACAATGACAGATTTCAAAGGCCCTGTGGGTGAAACCTCCAAACAATAAGAAAGGAAATAAATTTACGGACGGAGTCTGCGGTCATCGTCGATTTCTGTGAGTAGGTGCGCCTATGTCCCTTAATATATTTTTATTTTATTTATTACGACATTTCGGTTGCTGTAAATCCAAGTTCATTGTCAGCTTCACTAAAACCTACAGGCTACATAAGACACGCAAAGCCGTAGGTTTTATTGAAAGCGATGCCGCACCTTGTTTTGCAAGATCTAAGCTTTGATGCGACAATGACAGTATGCAAAATGTGGTACTAAATCAAAAAATTCCAGGATTTTTCTCGTTAGGGGCTTTAGACACTAACTGAATTTTCTGTCTGTGCTTGACAGGATATGACATTAACATTAAATAGGAAACATTTTCCTAACGTTCTACAAAATATTATTTCATCAAGAGCCGGCTTCCACTTCTGTGGATATACTCCCTGGTAGCCTATGAAATTTGTACTTAAACCAACACGCCAGAAAGCATATCCTTTGATTAAAGTTACTGACGAAGCAAAGCTACTAATATATTGATTAGTAACCTTTTGAGTAAGTAAAAAAACCCGTTGTTGTCTGGGCAATTCCTATAGGTTGTGGTGGTGATGTCGGTGTTGGAAGTTTTTAGTCAAGAAAATAAATCTCAAGCAGTAAGTATCCTTCCATACATGAAGAGTGGAGACTCTTCTGTATGGTGGCTACAATCACGCGTGAGTTACCATCGCTCTTGTTACTACACCCCGAGGGGAAAAAAACACACACCGCGAAGAAATTATCCAAATGGGACGAAAATCGATAGATGTACATATACCGACAAACAAATGATTACAATTTCAGAAAAAAATTGTATTATTTATTCAAGAGAAAGAGATTCACAGATTCAACGAGACAATAATGCGTTGGTCCACCTCTAGCCCTTATGCAAGCAGTTATTCGGCTTGGCATTGGTTGATAGAGTTGTTGTATCTCCTTCTGAGGATACATTAGATCGTCAGAATCCGGAGTTGCTTTGAGGGCCTTGCCCATAATGCTCCAAACATTCTCAATTGGGGAGAGTTTCGGCGACCATGCTGATTACGGTAGGGTCTGAGAAGCACGAAGACAAGAGGCGGAAACTCTCGTCGTGTGCGGGCGGGCATTATCTTGCTGAAATATAAGCCCAGGATGGCTTGCTATGAAGGGAAACGCAGCGGGGCGTAGAACATCGCCGACGCACCACTGTGCTTAAGGGTTCCGCGGGCAACCAGATAAGTCCGGTATGAAAAGAAATGGCACCCGAGGCCAAGACTCGTGGCAGTTGGTCCGTATGGCGGGGGACAGTGAGCTAGTATGCCATCGCTATCCAGGGCGTCTCCAGACACATCTTCGAGCTGCAATCTCAATGACTGAAGCAGAATTTTCTTTGGTCATGAGTCCTGCTTCGAACTGAGCCCCGACGACTAGCGAAGACACGTCCAGAGACGCCCCCAGACAGTGGTGGCATGCCGACCTGACTGTCGCCCGCCGTACGTTCAGGCGACCTGGTGTGATTGGTCTGGGATGGCATTCCATTTCGTATCAGCAGCCTTTTGGTATTCATGCGAACTACCGTTACAGCGCAGCGGTACTTCGTCGATATTCTACGTCCCGTTATTTTGTTGCCCTTCAAAGCAAGACTCCCTGGGATTACATTTCGGCAAGATAATAACCGCTCGCTCACGGAGAGAGTTTCTACTATTTGCCTGTGTGCTGTACCTTGACCAGCACGGTCACTGCATCTCCCCCCAATTGAGAACGTTTGTAGCATTACGGGCAGGGCCGGCCACCAACTCGCCAGTTGGACAGAATTTGGCGCTATATGCCTCAGGAGGACATATAGTAACTCTGTCAATCAATGCCAAGTCGTATAACTGCTGGCGTAAGGGTCAGAGACGGAACAACGCGTTACTAACTTGATCAATTTGTGAAGCTGTTTCTCTTGAATAAATCATCAGATTTGTTGCTGAAAATGTGTTCATTTGTTTTCCTGTACGTGTATATCACATCTACCAGTTTCCGTTACATTCACGTAATTCCTTCGCTGTGTGTCTTTTTATCTTAGAGTGTGTGTCTGTCATACTGAAGCACATTTGCTCTAACTAAATTATCGTGCGAAGCGGTTGCGTGGGCTGCACTTCAGTAATTTTTCCTTCATAATACTGCTGCTGTTATTCAGTTGCGTTTTCCTCCACAATATTAAGAAATCTTGACCGATATACCTACGATTCTGTACCACATATATGCGGTTGTGATGGATAAAAGAAAATAAAAATATGTTATTTCAGTCTTTGATAGCTATTTTTTATTTTGAATTACCGGTTTCAGGCTAGCTGCCCATCTTCATATCATATATTGCTGTTACAGAGTTACTTGTCAGTGCAGAACAGTTCTGTACTGACAGGTAACTGTTCAAATGTGTGTGAAATCTTATGGGACTGAACTGCTCAAGTCATCAGTCCCTAAAATTACACACTACTTAACCTAAACTATCCTAAGGGCAAACACACACACACCCATGCCCGAGGGACGACTCGAACCTCCGCCGGGATCAGCCGCAAAGTCCATGACCGCAGCGCCTAAGACCGCTCGGCTAATCCCGCGCGGCGACAGGTAACTCTGTAACAACAATATATGATCTGAAGATGGGCATCTAGCCTGAAACCGGTCACTCAAAATAAAAAATAGCGAGCAAAGACTGAAATAACATATTCTTATTTAAAGAACGATCGCCGCAATCCCAATAAGACAACCATGTCTAGTTTTGATGGATAAAAGAGTTGGTACCTTTGACCTTTCTTTAACAATTCGTTTCCGTTCCACATACTAATCCACAGGGAACTTTAAACTGATCACTTCACTTCCAACTCATCATATACTGAATAAATTACATGACCAAGGTTTACTACGTTATAGTTTGTTTCCTAGCTATCGCTGCATTGTCGCCCCTCCAGTACTCCTTGCAGTTCACTCCTGTACATTATGGTGACATAGATTCCGATTACTTGTATTAATGTCGTCAGTCGAGTCACTGGTCACCACACATTTATTTTTGTCGAGTAGGCTCTTCGTTCATGCGGACTACAAATTAGGACAATATGCTACGTTTCGCTTCCTCGATGGAGATCTGCCTTTTGCTTAAAAAAAAAAAAAAAAAAAAAAAAAAAAAAAAAACTTGTTTGAGTAGCAGCTGTATAAATTACTGATATAATTATTTAACACACTTCAAGATGAAAAGTAGACAAATCATAGCAGAAGAAATTCAAAAGTTAAAAAATATAGCAGAATCAAAACTACACAAGAAATGTACTATTTTTGGACGGGAAGGTGGAGCGACAAATAAAAACCTGGTGCCTAAATGAAGAACAAAATGATTATGCACACAGGACAGAGGTTTGTAGCGTCCTCTGCAGCGAGTGTAAATAGCAGAGGACGACAGAAGCGTTGGGAAGAAAATGACTGTAAAAAAAATATTTTAAAATGGATCGCACGACAGTATGGCGGATAGGGCCTTAGTACGACAGCTGAGTGTGAGGCTATTGAATCAACTATTTTCTACATTTTATATTCTCAGCCATACAGGACATTGTAGCAACGGTAGAGACCGGTTGCTCAGCCGACCGAGATGACAGTGGACTTCAGGAAGTATGTCAGTACAGCCACCTCGATCTCGGTTTTCTGTGCTTTCTGTAATCACTTCAGACACATGTCAGGGCGGTTTTCTGAAGAACGTCGACAATTTCCTGCTATCGCCATCTTCAACTGTGCACTCTCTGAATCGCTTCGTAATCAGCGGAACGTTATAGCCTACTCTAACCTTCCGTTTTCCAAGAACTTCTAACTACTGACTCAAAAACTATTGTGCGTGGATATACTGGACCTACGAATTTCTTTTGAACATCGCAGTCACCCAAAAAGTACTATTTTCCCCACCTTCAACAACGACGTGAATAGAACGCGATGTCTCATGTAATTGAATAGAGTTTTTAAATATTTTCTTTTGCACTCGGCTCCCTATGTCTGGACTTGAGGTTTGAAACGTTAATCATTTTTACTGGTCCCCGCCACCTCTCGTTGTCAAACGATGTCGGTACGTGGTGGAGCACTCCCTACTCCAGCACTGTCGCTCAGTACCACGGCGCCTCTCTACAGACAGCTCTTCGTCCACAGTGAGGGTCGATCCTCGGCACGAAGCGCAGAGTACAGGTGGTGCAGCGGCTTCACTGCCAAGCAGTATCTCCACGACCTTCTTCCGCCCCACGGCAATGTGCTGGACGAAGCTTGCTTCCTCTGGTTGGTTTAAATGGCTCTGAGCACTGTAGGACTCAACTTCTGAGGTCATTAGTCCCCTAGAACTTAGAACTACTTAAACCCAAGTAACCTAAGGACATGACACACATCCATGCCCGAGGCAGGATTCGAACCTGCGACCGTAGCGGTCGCTCGGCTCCAGACTGTAGCGCCTAGAACCGCACGGCCACAATGGCCGGCCTTCTGCTCTCTTAATAGCGCTCAAGGGTGTTGTGTTGACCCTGCGCTCGTATCGTTATAATTGACATACACTCTTGAATTGGTTGAGTGGGCACGTCCCGAAATCCAATAAACTGAAGGGGGAAAAATAGCGCTCAAGGAAAAGTTTACGGTTATCGTCCGCTGGGAGACAAATCGGAAGTAATTATTTGGCCAATCCTGGCTAATGTGAGAATAATATCCACCAGGATAAATGCATAGTGTTAGCAGACCAGTAGTCGTCTTGGGGTTCTTTCTTTGATTTTTTTCAGACACAACCGTGTCAAGGAGTCTTATCCACCGTCGAATGAAATGAATAAGGGAGAACGAATATGGAAAGTGTTTTGTACCTCAGCCAAGGATTTAAATGCACTTCATTTGGAAACTGCCATCGTTGCCTTTCATAATTCTAGAATGGGCTAATTTTTGTTCGTGATCGCTGTGGAGTACATAGTCGTATGATTTAAAAAGCAATTAAAGAGGAATAAAATATTCTACCCAAATAGGAGCAAACGTGCCAGTGAAACGTTAAGCTCTATTTTAAGCGGAAGACACTTTCCCTCTTTGCACTGTGCCGTGACTTATGAGCATATATTTAGTTTTGGAACAATCAAACAATTTCACGGGTTTAATATTACCCGTTTAAGTGTACAATTTCTCATTACTTATCTCTAATATAAGAAGATGACTCGTCGGATTATTTGCAGGAATGTTTTTTTCACTGCCTTCTTCTTCCACTTAGTCTACGTTACGTTCGTTTAGGTACATGTTACGGAAAATGGATATTTTTAGGACGGAGAGAAAAAAAACTGCCGGAATATAAAATGCACTTCTGCCTGGGAACAGAAGATTGAAATCAAAGGGTAATAACTAATAGTATCAGCTACAAAAACTGGGGAGGACATCTAAACATATATTTATACTTCCGAATGGATCATTTCTCCCTACCTGGCAAGGATTACTATGGTTTCAGTTGCAGTTGAGTCCGCAGCCAGTGGCTGTCATTGGTTAGATAAATTTTTAATCCAGCCAACATTACTATAGTGTAAATATAGTGGTCCACTATACCTATTCTTCCTTTTTTTTTTTTTTTATAGCTGAGGTGCACTACCAACGCGATGATTGCTATTTTGCCATTATGTACTGGAAATGATTACGAACCAAGAACTAACATTAAAGTTTAGACGCGTATTTAACACCACTTGATTCTTTTCTGCAGTTTCCCCCAGAGTTTTTGTAAATATAGCTTATAATATTTAGTCACTGTTATTCTTGCAAATGCTATACTCTTCACATTCTATTAGAGTATTCCATAATATATGTCTTGGCTGAAGCATATGTTTAAGCATTGATGGAGATCGAATAGTTTATTTTCTACTCTGATAATGTAATTCCTCTTCGTTAATTTTTTCTCAAATTCAATACTGCGGTATCTTCCATTGGAAATGATGCAGATGCCAGGAGTTGAGAACTAACTCGCACTTAAAATATACATTGACCCGAAATTTTGTCTTTGAAGTGAAGTGAATTTTGTAACGGTTTTGATGAAAGTAAACGCAATTATAAACAA
Organism: Schistocerca americana; assembly: GCF_021461395.2. NCBI lineage: Eukaryota > Metazoa > Arthropoda > Insecta > Orthoptera > Acrididae > Schistocerca > Schistocerca americana. Next base: position 20,748,188 of record NC_060123.1, read on the forward strand.
AGTAGCCCTCAGTTTAGGTGGCTCATTCCTTTTGGTACAGACAGTTCCGGGAAGCATGTTCATTTGGAAGCCTACTTCATCTCGCCCATCCTTGGACAGCTCCCCTGCTGCCGCCACCAAATTCTAAATCGGTAGCGCCTCGGTTTGTTTACCCTGTATCCCTGTGCGACCTCTTAAGACGGGTCGGGGAGCAGCGGGCTCAAATAAATCGCAGCCTGTTGGTGCTTTTCCAGATGCGCTGCGCCCGGCGACTCAGTTCGGCAACCCTTTGGCCTCTACTTCCCCGCGGCCGAGCCACAGCTGTCATATTGTGCGGCGTTCATTACGTCACTCATGTCCTAGTACATGGATGCCAGTGCTACGGATTAAGACGACATTGATTTCCTTAATGACTGCCGAGTTTCTTACATCGAGGAGCGTTATAAAGCTTTTTACAACAGACGATGACTATGGCTTCTGTAACTGTACGGCGTTCGTGGGACAGCTAGATAGTTCGGTGTTCCGTCGATAATATTTACGGTAATTGTTATAATATTTAACGTGTCAATTGTACAAAGTGTTGTAGAACCATTAACACAGTGACGAACATTGAAAGTTTTACAACATGAAACATTAGTCCAATATTTAAAAAACTTTCTGGATATTACTATTGGGCTATTATTCTTCATATTGGATACATTGTGATTTTACATTCTTATTTAAGGACTTTACATATAAATGGTTAAATACACAAAAAAACATAAAATAAACAAACACACCCAAAAATTTTGTAACTGAATATCGAAGTCTCTTAGCAAGTTCACAGGTCTTGGTGTCACCAAATTCAACTCACTGAATCCACCAGGAAATTTTCGTAATAAACACTTTTCAGTCAGATGTTGCGTAGTTTGCACAGCAGTCCTACAGTCGCACCACGGGGCATCCATGACTCCCATTTATACAAACAGGCACCACTCCTTCCTTGCCCTGTACTTCCTGGAGATGCTCATAGCGTAACGGATATTAAATGATTAAACTTTAATTCCATTCGGAACTGACGTCAATCAGCATAAGGTGTGCCTTTCTAACAGTCACGAGTACACTCTTGTATTTTCTGTGGCATGGAAGCAAAGAACCTGCGAATATCGTCTTGAGGAATTTCTTGCTGCGTCAGTTCACTAAGATTGTTGGCAAGAGGATTGTATAAAGGTATACGTCTTCCCTTCCCATTCCGGGTGTGCTCTGTGGATGACAAATTCAGGGGACCTGGCAGGCCACTGAACCATCCATATATTCTTCCAGTCATTTGTGGTGTGAACTGCAGCACGGGGATCTTGGATTATTTTTCTGGAGTATCCCAATCGGTAACCAGGTCATGAAGGATATGAAAACAGGGTTTATCACTCTTGCCACATATTGACGAGCGTTCAGCCTCCTTTCAACAACCACAAATCAGTGCTTTTGCCATATGCAGTAGCTCCCCGCACCATGATTCCAAGAGTTGGAGAGGTAAGGGTCTCGAGAATCCGTGCGTCCTGTGACCGTTCAACAAATCGTCTACGAATACACTGCCGTTGATCAAAACGCCACAAGCAGAAGCGAGACTCCTCTGTGAACATCACAGAATGCCATTCAGTGTTCCAGTTGACTCTGGCTGTTCACCGTGCAAGTTTCTGTTGTCATTGATGTGGTGTTAGTGGCAAACGACTCATGGTAACTAGATATCGCCACCCAGTTTTCACTAATCTGTTCCCGGCAGTTAGTCGTGACACTCCGGCTGTAGCCCTTGCCCAGATTTCAGCTGTTGTCTCACATTTATTTGTCAGAGCGAATTAAAAAATGCTCTGGTGTTCTCATGTGATTCTTCTGGAAGCGCCCGTACCTACTCTTTTTGCCATACTGTTCTCCTGAGTCCTTCCCCATCACCTCTCGTTCTGCATCCAATGCAGATCTCTGAAATCTGTCGGTATGATCCTCCCATGTGCCTCACATCAATATTTCAGCCTTTCTCAAAGTCCGAAAAATGGGCTGCTCTGGTCATATTGTGATGTGATCGCGAGCTCAAAGATACAGCAATGTAAGATTCACCCAATAGCCAACCATCGTGCACCTACACCATTCCTCGACTGTAAGAATGCTTTTTGAAGTATTGAAAATATAGAAAATAAGATCGCGTAAGGATGAAATGTTAATGAAGATCTCCCACAGGCATAGAAATATTGGAGTAATATCAATTTAATCTTCATGGTGTAATACCTTCCACTTCCACCAGTGTATATAGATTCACGAAGCCTTTTACAAGTCTGTAACCGTGTACTTATTTCTGTTGAAGAATCGCTCCGTGTTCCTGGAGTAGGTGTTATGGAGAAACAACTTTAAACTACATTCTAAAACGTTTCTATGTGTGTGACATTTTATTTGCACGAACATATGGTCACAGTTTTATAGCTATGTACCTAACTTCATACTATGTCAAAATTAGAATTACTAGAGTGAACTACATATCATTTTTCCTTGTATTACTCTCAAAATGAAATGGATTGTTGACAACAAATTTAATCAGTCAATAAATATACTATCTGGCTATGGCAAATATTCACTTGCTTAAACAGATGTCTGCAAGATGTACGAATGTGAACCACACAATTATAATTGCTTCCTTTTATACAATAAATACTTCTTGCGAAAGGGAAGAACTACCCCTGGATGTTACCCAGTAAAGATCAGTGAATGAAAATAAGCAATTACTCTTATGGCAAAAGTAGATAATCCTCGGTGTTTGCTGAGGGGGAAATCTGATTTTGTTTTTTATGTTAAGATTTCACTGTTGTAGACTACAATATAAGGAGAGCATATGCCAGTTTTAAATATTTCATGGCAGCGCTATTCTGGGCGACAAGAAGGAGGGCTAAGGATTATTGTTTAGTGGAATAGACAGACAGAGTTTGTGTCAAGAATAAGCAAAGAGGAAAATGACGGAAAGAATAATTAGCTAATGACTTACCTAACGGGAGGACTCATTCGAAAAGATAAAAGAATTCCGTTATTTGAGAACCAAGTAAACAGGAGAAGACCGAATCAAGAAAGTCAGCAGAAGCGGATTCGCTCGGAGGAAGAGAGCTTTCTTCACCGGCAGAGGTTCGCGATTTCAAAAATTGACATAAATTGAGAAGTTTCTAAAATCTACGTCTACAGCTATCAATGTACCGAATTGAAACGGGCACCTTAGGGGAACCTGAAAAAATAGAAATTTCAGGCATTAGAAATATGTAGACGAGAACAGAGAGCATTACAAAAATAAGGAGCAAGCTACTGCGATATGTGCGAATGTGTGCTCGAATAACTGATCTGATAGTACAACATGTAGTGGAGGAAATATGTTGCAAAAATAGTGAAAGGCTACGACATGTAAAACAGATTATCACGAACATCGGACATAGCAAACTAGCAGAAATGAAAAGGTTAGTATATGATAGGAAAAGACGGAAGACAACGTCAAAGGAGACTAAAGACTAAGGACTACTAAATACAAATGAAAAAGGGAAGTTCGTATCAATCCGAACACCATAGTGCCTTACTGATCAAGGATAATAGGGAGGTGGTACGCAGTTACCCTCCTCCGACTGTGAACTGACTTTCCCAGGCAGTTACATGAAGATCAACATTTTGATGTCGACTCCAAATCGCTGTCCAACTCGGAATTTGTCGCTTTAACAAACGTTCGCATGAAAAGTACAAAAAAAAAAGTTGTAGGACCGACCAGCCCCCTATCGAAGCCGAGACCCTTAGATCCGTAGTCGAGCATTCTGCAAGTAAGCCACCGAGCCAAATAATTTTAAACCAGAATACTCGATGAAGGACCTACTGTGCAACCCATGGTGTGTATATATATGTGTATGTGTGTGTGTGTGTGTGTGTGTGTGTGTGTGTGTGTGTGTGTGTGAGAGAGAGAGAGAGAGAGAGAGAGAGAGAGAGAGTTGAGAGTTCAGGATCGTAATGACGCCAGTTCATAAGGAAAGCCAACAGTGGAGAAAATACAAAATGTGAAGCCCGCGTCGTGGTTATAGGAAAATTTGTGCGGGGTCAGCAGTCGGAAGGGAGGCACTGAGCCTCTGAGCCTAGCGCAAGCGATACTCATGAATGCCGCCCGTTGAAACCACATGTGAAGCGGCGCCCGGTGCAGGCGCCTCGTGTTGTTTGTTGCTCCTGCTGATGGGGGTTTGGCTCACCGGAGCTGTGCGGGTTGACGCTCCAGCCAGGGGCGACGGACGCCGGCTGTCGCAGTGAAGATGGCTGTGAAGTGCGCTAGCTGCGTCGCCTAAACTACGGACAGCACATCCAAACCTCTAGGTTTCGATCACAGGTTGGTGCCAGGATCTATTCTGACAGCCGACGCTACTTCCACCACTGCAAATGGTTTGCCTGTGTCAGAAAATCAGCTTCCAAATTTCCACTTAAAGCTGTAACGCCTTGAATAACTGGTTGATTGAAATAATTGTGAAATCTGGGAAAGGCAGAGATAACCCACCGCTAATAGTACCGTGTCTAACGAAGCACCGTGGTGTTTAAGTTGTAGATATGTTTGCTGGTCGAGTTGTTTGTCTCGTTTTGAACGCGAGACTTCACAGTTTAGCGCTCTGATGGAGAGAAATTCAGTCACCAACTGCAACATTTAATGGTGATCATCACTGATATACGAATGGATAGATTCATACTGACACTCAGTTGCTTCTAAAATAAACTTTCTAGGCACGTGCTTTACTTGACCGGGCAATAAACTAAGCAGAGCAACGAGAACCCTCATTTCTCAAAAAATATCTGAAAAGATAATACAAGGGAGCTGTTTCGTATGTTTAAACATCATCTGCCAGCACGACTTGATAAAGAACTTAAGTGGATGTTGTTGCTTTAGATCTCGTTCTGACTACAATTTGCCGCAGCTTCCAAACTTCGGGTGCGGAATTTACGGAACAATGTCGTTAGGACACGTAAATGGTGAACAGAGTTCAAATTCTCTTCCCGATGACCAGATTTAAGTTATCCGTGATTTCTAAGAAAGGACACAGTCAATTTCCTGTCTCAAAGTAATTTAAGACAAGCTTCTGCTTCGTATGTACTGACCATTACGTCGACGGAACGTTAAACCATAAACTTTCTTTTGTTAGGAGCGGAATTGGAATCTTTCCGTAACCGTTCTGCCGTAGGTCCTCGTGTAGCGCCCTTGCATAATTTGATGCGAATCATGGTATTGTAATTCGGCAAGAACACAAGTCTTGCCTTCTCTGCCATTGACGATTCCTAGCTGATTTTCGTTGGCTAAGGGTTTCTATCGTCAGTGGGACGTTAAAGTTTAAATTCGTATCTTCATACCTTCTGGATAAGCAATATGGATATGCGAACCCCTTTTGCACCCAGTTGGTATTAAAATATTGAAGTGGTTTTGATTTGGTCATATTCGTAATTTCGGTCCCACTTCTTGGACAATATGCATTCATAAAAGATACCCCGCCAGTTAATGGAAGACTATAGTATATTTAGGAAAAACGTGAGAACATCGTATTTGCAGCTGCTAAAGTTATTTACCGATCGAGGTGGAGATGTGATAAAGAAACGAGATTCGCATTCCGAAGAACAGAATTTGAGTTGCCCTTCTCTCCATTCAGATATAGGCTTTCTTTGCTTCGCCAAGATCGGTTAGTGCAAATGACGGGATGGTTGCACTGAAAACGACACGACAGATTTCCTTCCTCAGTTCGTATTTGCATTCCGTCTCTAATGGTCCCGTCGTCGGTGGGACTAAGCCCTAAACTTACTGCTTTCCTTCAAGTTGATCCGTAAACGATTTTGTAATGAAGACAAGTATAGTATTGAGCGAAACTGTTTGATAAGTTCTCGAGGCAGCAAGTGATAACTGAGCGTTAAAGAAATCTACAGTCCCTCGAATACTAGAAAAAATGCCAATATCTTTTAATAATTATTGTACACGATACACTACTCAAGGATCCCATAGTATATAGTAAAATGTTTATAATTAAGGATGAGGGTGTAGGGAAAATTTAAGAGTTTACTAGTGAATGGTACCTAATGAGCGAATATTTCCTACTTTGTATTATGTGGAAAGACAAGGGAAGGTTGTGATGAGTCTGCTCGGTGCTTGATACTTTTCTAAAAAAGTGTTTTAAGAACGCTTTCGGTTCTTCAAAGAGAAGTATGAGTGATGTCCCTCTTGAAAAGTCTCTGACCTATATTAGTAGTTTGTATGCAGTGATGATCCCGTAAATATTAGGCCCTTTTCTGTATTCGGCAAGAGTATCTTGGCGATAACACTACAGAGAGGATGTAGAAGCAGATAACTATCTTGTTTCCTCCCACACCATTCGTGTAAGACAGCAATCAATTATTCCCCACCACAAATAAAGGCGTCCGGAAAACGCAAGTGTGCACTGACATTTAGGAACAACACCACTATTCGTTGCATATTAGCAATATAACAAATGAAGATTGGAAATGGAATAAGTTCTATGTACTTCTTTTCTTTTTCGTTTAGATAAAAAAGGAAAAGCGTTTTCAGTGCTACTGTGTTCTCGGTACTCTGTTGCACGTCCCTAGGTTTGTTCCAAGTGTGCACTGACATTTAGGAACAACACCACTATTCGTTGCATATTAGCAATATAACAAATGAAGATTGGAAATGGAATAAGTTCTATGTACTTCTTTTCTTTTTCGTTTAGATAAAAAAGGAAAAGCGTTTTCAGTGCTACTGTGTTCTCGGTACTCTGTTGCACGTCCCTAGGTTTGTTCCAAGTGTCAAACCATGGAGAAAATGTTCCAGACATTCATTACTGGAAGGTGCATAGTCTTTGTTCCAAGCAGTGCTATCCTTAGCAGTTCCGTCAGCTGAGGCTATAAACCCATTCCGTGTAATTCCAGTGCATACCCAATGCGTATAACTGACTCGTCTGATTTTAAAGATGTTGCTGGGACACTGCTGTCAATGGAGGCGTGTAAGGTCTCCAAATGCAGTGTGATCAAAGTGTCTCATACACATCAGTCTCAAATAGCTATTAAAAATTATTTCTCTGAAACAGAGGAACAAAAAAATGTCAGTTTATTCAAAAGAGGAAAGATCATGTCTCATATATGCCTTGCCGTACTTTATTTGAAAGACTGGCCATGTTTAACAGCTGCAGAACACAAAGATTCGTTGACGATGTTCCTGTTCCTTCTTCAACAGTTTAGGGAGCTCTACAGTAAACTCTGCAGCATCTGATCCCAATAATGGAGTAGTATAAGAAACAGAACAGTACTTAAAAAGAGAGAGAGAGAGAGAGAGAAATGAGAAATGGTTTGTAGACGATATTCTACTAGTTATTTATTACTTCTGTACTTGTTTCATCCCAAATTAAACGTAGTGCCTCTGTGTTAATGGCACTTAGTGTTAGAATGAAAACTCTTATTGGCGCTTAGAACCAGTCAGTTTTCTCATATTGCACTTATAACGCTCTTAATTATTTTTTATTTTCTAATTCGTCTAATTTTCTTTTTACAGCAATGAGGTGGACAGCGTAATTCTGTGGCATCAGAACACCTTTTCAATTTTTTGGATACAAATAAATTATGTACAAAAAGAGTTACATAGTTTTCTGATTTCCTGACAAATGTGAGATTTGGCACTTATAACGCTTTCTGCTACCACTCTTCAAATATCAGTTCCCAAAATGACTACGAAAATATTTCCGAGTCACGTTTAAGTCTCCATTGAATGCTGAAATAATGTAATTTTGGTAATACCTTCTGGCGGCTAAGGACCCATTTTTCTCATTATTATGCCGTAAGACCGGTGCCACTGTGCATTACCTCATAAAATAAATAAGGCGGGTCAGTGGCAGCATGAATATTCCACGTTACAACCTATTAAGGTGGTTACGTTGTGAAGCGGTCTACATTAATGTATACACTGCATCCCAAGTGACAGAAAATTGCCGCATAACTCACATTTTTTATTATGTATGCGGGTGCAGTAAAACCGATCTGTAAACGATAGCCGTACGTACTAGTCTCGCTACGTGATTTGTTCACATCTTCGAATACTTCTCAGAAAATGGGGAAAAGTTGCATTTAACTTGTCTGAGAAAGTAACACGAGAGAGAGAGAAAGAGATTGAGTTTCTTTTATACCATGCTAGCTTACGAGACAAGTAAATGAGCCATACCTGAATGTAATCCACACCCGAGTGACGTTGTGCAGTGCCTGAAATGCAACAGGAATGGCCGTCATGACTCTGTCCAGTTATTCCGACTTAGGTTTTTCGTGGTATCCTTAAAACATTCAAGAAGACTGCAAGGCTAATTCCTTCAAAAATATTCCTATTTATTCTCATGTACTGTCGACGTCGTAACAACATAATTAGACACGGATTATAAGCTCGGGTTCGACAAGTATGGTGCAAGAATTCTATTGAGGCCTTTTCATATGAACCTCCTCGGCATTTGGTTGAGATGATCCAAGAAGCAAAGAAGACTGGTGTTTAACGTCCCATCGGCTTCGAGGTCATTAGAGATGGGGCACAAGCTCGGCCGAATGCTTTTCAAGCAAACTTACTTGATATAGGGGAACCATGGAAAATTCAAATTTGTATGGCCGGATGGCGAGCTGAACTACTGTCGTCAGGAAAGCGAGTCCTGTGTCGTTACCACTGCGTCACTTCTTTCGGTGAAATGACTAGGGAATCCACGGGACAGCTAAAATTTGGCCAAGTGCCCTTAAGATTTGCGCACTTAATTAACCATATATATATATATGATACTGTCAAGATATTGGTCTCGGAAATTCCAAGTCCGTATCAAAATCTCTACAGTAGTTCTTCAGACTACCCCGTACACGCAAAAAGAAACGAGCAGGGGGAGTTCAGTTTATATATGCAGAGAGAGAAGATTTAATAAAATATTTTTGCTTGCTTACTAAAAGATGACTACAACTTACATTTTATGTTAGCGTGCAGTAATGTTCGCCTTTCATGTTTTTGACGGATGCAAGGCAATGTACGTTCAAATGGCAAAAGACATTCATTGTGTGATATAGTTACAATTTAAAAAGTTTCAAATTTTTTTATTTTACTTGCACTGAACTTCGTTTCTTGCCAAATTCCATGATTTTAGGTCAACAGGAAGTACACAATAGGTTTTTATGAGTGAGTTTTAGAGTATCAAAATATTTGACATAAATGACCGTATTTTTTGACTGAAGAAACTTAGAAGCTTCAAATTTTTACACTTCCAAGGGATCACAGACCTTAATATATGACATGAATTTGAACTTGATGCGTCGGCCCGATCTTGAGAAAAAGAGTTCGTAAATCTGAACTTGATATGTTGACCCGTTCTTGAGACAAATAGTTCTTAACAGTCGGACAGCCATATAGACAGACGGACGGACAACAGTGCATTCCTATAAAGGTTCCGTTTTTACAGACTGAGTCCCGGAACCCTAGAAATGGATAGCATGACGATGACGACAGGCCTGCTCCTACCTAGTGATGGCCTAGCGTCTTAAATGCGTTGGCATTCTCACAGTGCGAAATCAGGTGCGTCTGCTGGGGCAGATCACCCTGTTTACGCAACCAGTCACAAACTGCACGCCTCCCTTCTCCAGTGATACATACACTATTAGAAGCAATCAGGCGGTAGGTTTGCAAGGAACTCAGTCGAAACTACTTTCTTTACATAATCCCTATGAACACCTTCTATTTAACCATTTCTTGAAATAAATTTCCTATCCGGGTCGCTATCAGTACCGCAAACCGCTTAAACTAAGAGTATACAGCACATTTCGATTTTCGGGTTTTAAGACGAGCGACCTCCACAACGCAGGTGCGCCTTGGCCGTTACCCGTGGCTCCTCTTCCCGAACTGGTAGCTCTCGAGCCGTGTTAATTGCTTTCTCGTTCTCTAACTGAGTTGTGACGCGCCCGTTAATGGATGACTACTGTGCCGTGCCGTAGAAAGCATCGCTTTCCTCGCGCTGTGCGTCCGTCCTCACATTAATATTCATTGTGGCTTCGCGTCCGTGTTATTATGCCTCACATTTACCTAACAACTGGCACGGCCGTCTAATTTTATTTACCCAGACCCCGCGGTGTAATAATAACATATAAATGTTTTCCTTGTACCGAAATAACCAGTCCGGCTCGAGTCCCTCATTGAATGGAAGGCGCCGCCGCCCTGCCCTGGGCTGCTGCAGTGCAGTCATAAAGCGACGCCCCGGCGCCGGCGCCGCAGCAGGTAGTCAGTCTGCGGGCCTCCCTGCTCCACGCCCTGCCCCGGCGCCGCTGGTGCCGCCGTCAGATTCCCAAAAAACGCCGCCTGTCTCGATGAATATGCAGCGACTTGCTCGTAGCTTGCAGGTAACAAGGTTTGAACGGTGCCCAGATTTAGGAGCGCAAGCCAGAATGCATTGATACTATTACCAGACGCCGCTGTACCAGACGACAAAATGATGTAGCCACCACTCTAGGATACTTGGAAATGGATAACGTTCATCTGAGGTACAGCGAGTAATATAAGTAAAGGACGAAGAGTCTACAGCATTTGACCCTCGGAAAGGGGCCATTCAGGGACGAGTCTTGTCTGACAGTAAATATGTAACATTTTCATGGAGCCACGAGCTATACACAGAGAGTAATGAAGATAACTGGCCCAACGAAGAAGCAATAAATTCCACCAAATATCTTGAAACTGTGGTGCTTCCGAAAAGTATATGAAGTCGACGAGGGCAGTTCGATAATTTGAGAATTTTTTCCCCCCGTCTTATGACAGGATAGATGCGCTCGGCCACGAATTCCTCTCCCGTGCCAACTTCTTCATCTCAGAGTAATACTTGCACCTTACGTCCTCAATTATTTATCGTATATTCTCCAATCTCTGTCTTCCCTTAGAGTTTGTATCATCTATAGCTTCCTCAAATACCACGGACTATATTCCTTGAAGTCTCAACATGTGTTTTGTCGTCCCGTCGCCCCTTCTTGTCTCATCGTTTCTGCAGAAAACCTCCTCATTTCTCATCGGTCCACCTAATCGCCAACATCCGTCTCTAACATTACATCTTAAACACTTCAATTCTCTTCTTTCCTTGCCGCGCGGTCTAGGGCGCCTTGCCACGATTCGCGCGGCTTCCCCCGTCGCTGGTTCAAGTCCTCCCTCGGGCATAGGTGTGTGTTTTGTCCTTAGCGTAAGTCAGTTTAAGTTCTATTAAGTAGTGTGTAAGCCTAGGGACCAATGTCATCAGCAGTTTGGTACCACAGAAACTTACCACAAATTTCCATTTCCTGTTCCCTTCTGTTTTTTCATAGTCCTTGATTCACTTCCATGCAATGCGGTGCTCCGAAAGTAGATTCCACTGAAATGTCTTGCTTCTATTACGGCCAGTGTTTGATATTAGTGCCGGCCGCTGTGGCCGAGCGGTTCTAGGCACTTCAGTCTGGAACCGCGCGACCGCTACGGTCGCAGGTTCGTATCCTGCCTCTGGCATGGATGTGTGTGATGTCCTTAGGTTTTTTAGGTTTAAGTAGTTCAAAGTTTTAGGGGACTGATGACCTCAGATGTTAAGTCCCATAGTGCTCAGAGCCATTTGATATTAGTACACTTCATTTGGCCAGGGATGCCCTCCTTACCTGTGCTTTTTATGTCTTTGTTGCTTCGTCCTTCGTGTGTTATTTTACTTGCAAGATAGCAGAATTCCTTACGTCGTTTACTTAGTGGTCCCAAATTTTGACGTTTAGTCAACCGTTACTCTAAGTCTTGCTACGCCACAGTAATTTCGTCTTTCTTTAGTTTACTCTCAATCTAGTGTGCTCATTAGACTTTCAATTCTAGGTAATGCAATAGAATAATTTGAGTAAAATTCTATAATGAATTAAATATTTTGTTAAACATCGTAAATGTTTGTGAGTAAGAATATTCTAGCTCTTTAGCTGAAACTTACCCACTGCTGTACTCAGTTGTTTGATGACAGCTATTTGAAGAGGTCAGTGATACAAATGGTGTTGATGAAATGTGATTGTTTTAAAAATTTACTTCAATGGTTGGACAGTTCCATAGACTTATTTTACGAAATTCACGTGGACTCTCAAGGAACATGATTACAGCAGCACATATTACCTCTAGCAACTTGAAGACCCTACATACAAAAATATTTAAAAGATAAATGGTTAACTGTCTGCAGTGAAGAGAATGGAAGTACATGAAGTAGCTGATACTGCAGGATCACAAATGAAACAGAGCATTAAACTTCGGGGCGAAAAACATGGCATATCAAAAACGGAACACGGGCGTACATTCAGACGCACAATTCTGAACTGTCAAAGAGTAGACTGAAGGACTTATTTCCAGATCTGTGGTCGTGGTTAGCACTTGGGTGAATTAATACACACACAACTTGAAGCAACAAGTAAAACAATTATGTAAGGCTGGTGAGAATGCTCGAACACGGCGGAGACTGTTTCGTTGTCTGGAAACATTATTATTATTACTACCGTTCTACTGACTCCCGCATTACTGTACTCGTGAATTACTTAAAAAAACCAAAACCATGACAGTATCCTGTTAAATTCCCAAATACTGAAACTGTGTTTAACGCGAAGGTTGATTTGAACACTAGAAAGCAACGCACGGAAGTGGTACATCCTTATCTTCTTCCGACCCTTAAGCAGACTTATCCAGACAGTTATTGCTGGACCTACCGCTCAAGGCGGTCTCGAGACCTTAGGGTAACTCTACTAAAACTAGATTCAGGCATAAATTCTACATAAGGTGGTAATAACTTTTATATTTTAACTAGGAGTACACAATCAGAAATTTATACTAACTAAACGTAAGTAATCGTCACCTATAAAGGACACGTAGATTAATTTAACCGAATTAACGTCTTATGTAATGCCTTACGTTCCAGAAATGTGTTTATATCAGTGCTCTTGAAGAAAGAGTCACCGTCGCTCCTTGAACTACGCGTATGTAACTCCTAGGTCTTTACGAAGGAGCATTCTGTTCCTAAGATCGTAGATTTTCGTGATAATACTGCTGATTAATTCTTAGTAAAGGAATTTTGCTATTTGGGGAGCAAAATAACTGATGATGGTCGAAGTAGAGAGGATATAAAATGTAGACTGGCCACGGCAAGGAGAGCGTTTCTGAAGAAGAGAAATTTGTTAACATCGAGCATAGATTTAAGTGTCAGGAAGTCGTTTCTAAAAGTATTTGCATGGAGTGTAGCCATGTATGGAAGTGAAAGATGGACGATAAATAGTTTGGACAGGAAGAGAATAGAAGTTTTCGAAATGTGGTGCTACAGAAGAATGCTGAGGATTAGATGGGTAGATCACATAACTAATGAGGAGATATTGAATAGAATTGGGGAGAAGAGGAGTTTGTGGCACAACTTGACAAGAAGAAGGGACCGGTTGGTAGGACATGTTCTCAGGCATCAAGGGATCACAAATTTAGCATTGGAGGGCAGCGTGGAGGGTAAAAATCGTAGAGGGAGACGAAGAGATGAATACACTAAGCAGATCAAAAGGATGTAGGTTGCAGTAAGTGCTGGAAATGAAGGAGCTTGCACAGGATAGAGTAGCATGGAGAGCTGCATCAAACCAGTCTCAGGACTGAAGACCACAACAACAACAATAATTCTTACTTGCGACTATACAAATATCCTTCGGTACGAACTTTAGTGACCACCTGATGGCGTAGAAAGTAGTTCTCGTTTCCCATTTTTTGTGTAAACTACAGTTTCAAGTTTGCTTGAACTAGGTGTATGGTTTCATACTGCTGACAACGCAAGCTTCATTCTTGACAAAGATTTTTCTGTGATGTGGAACAGTAACCGGCTTTTGTCCGGGCTGTGGATGACAGCATCTACACGCCCGTCTATGTCAGGAATACAATTTTAGTAACAACTCAGTCATAAGCAGCAGCTGAAATAATGATGATCGATACCTCTTCAGAAGAATGGTCCCTCCAGCGGCGAAGCTCGGAAATAAATGGAACGCCCTTGGGAATCGGATTTGTGTCTTGTCCGTAGCATTCAGCCACTCTAAGCACTAGACAGACAGCCAGAGGAGAGCAAAATAACAATTGTGGCTGCGGCTGATTGTATCTTAACATTCCCCATGCAAATAAAAGCAACGACAGGTTTGGTGTCTTGGACATCCGTTGTACGACCGTCTGTAGAACATTGTGATCGAGTTTTGCGTTTTATTTGTCTCTCTAGGTATTCTCCGTTACGCAAGAAATACTGACGACTTTTCTATATTCCATTTTACTTCAGCACTCTTTGAAGAGTCCGAAAGCCTTCCGCTGCTGTTCTACAAACTCACACGACTCACCAACTTATGTTGCCTCCTAATCGGCAGTCGAAGCAATGCTCGTCGTGACGCTATTTGTTCGCAATCGAAGTGATAACTCTTGACCAGTGGTGCAGAAGAAGCGTTATGCGACACAGCAGAATCCGACGGCCGTGACGCATTTTGCGTCTCCAGTAACGCAGTAGGACAGTTGCCACCACTTCTGTCTTTGCTCGTTGCGACGAGTTCTTTGACATGGCATACAGCTGAGATGCTGCACTGGTTCGTGGCGGTGCGGTCACGTCTGGACGTACCGTCTTCAGGATGTCATGCGTGGAGAATGAAAAACGATTATTGAGATCACAAAACCGCGTGGGTGCGTTGCGCGAGGGAGGGATCACGCAGGCCCAAAATTACAGTGGCGGCGGTGGAGGGGAGCGTCCAGCTTGCGTGGGACGGACACCTCTGGTGGCCGTGGACCCCTCGTGCTAGGGGTGTCCCTTTTCCATCCTCAGCAATACGGCCGACCGCTCTCATGATGTCGTTCAGTTGCAAATATCTACCGTCTCTCAATTTAAACACTTGAAATGGGAAACCTTCTATATTGTCCTCAGTTAAAACTAGATCGTAAGCTATTTACAAAGTTCAGTCCGTGTATTTTTTTAACTGACCCCAGGATCAGACATATGATCTTCCTTCGCTTTTAGACACATGGTGCTCATTCACTGGTCTGTCCAGCATAATCACTGGCACGTGTTCCAGTAATGTAACGTTCCATTACGTCTCAAGTATTGACGCGTCGTAATGCCATTCCATTCTTTGCCTCACATCGTCACCTTTCGCTACTGTGACGGCTTTAATAATTACATGCGATGGAAGTATCATTTTAACAGATCTTCAAGCTTCTCATTTTCTTTACTAGCGCCGATGTTTCACATACACAGCCAAAAATACTAAATCTTTTTTTCTGTTCTACGGTAATTTTACTTTAAGAGACCAGCTTCATGTTTTGTTTCTCCATGAGTTTCCCTGCGTACTATGTTTTTAATTGCCCACATTAGTTGTCACATCGTTTGCGAAGCAGATAAAAATATACAGGGTGTATCATAATTAATGGTGTAAACGTTTACAGTTGAAAGTACACGATACTAGAAGCAAAAAAGTCTTAGTAAACATAGGGTCGAAAATGCATACCTAAGAGCTACGAGCAATTTTTCATCCTAGACACTGTGAAGCCAGCCTCTTCTACTGCAACCTCTTTGCTTTTCTTATTTTGGGAAGTGGCAGTATGGACCAAAACAAGAAAAAATGTCCGGTAAACATTTGCTCTAAAATGCATACCTTAAGAACTACGAGCAATTGTTCATTAGAAGAGTTGCGTTTCCAAGTTGCGAAGATGAGCACGTGATCATAGCTCTTAAGGTATGCATTTTAGAGCACATGTTTACTGGACATTTTTTTCTTGTTTTGGCCCATACTGCCACTTCCCAAAATAAGAAAAGCAAAGAGCTTGCAGTAGAAGAGACTGGCTTCACAGTATCGAAGATGAAAAATTGTTCGTAGCGCTTAAAGTATGCATTTTCGACCCTATGTTTACTGAGACCTTTTTGCTTCTAGTATCGTGTACTTTCAACTGTATGCGTTTACGCCATTAATTATGATGCACCCTGTATATGGTTTTCCAGCCACTTCTCATCAAAATTTTATCGATTTGTTTCTCATATTAATTCACTGTATAAATTTTGAGTAAATTCCTGTTATAATCATAGTGAAGCAGAAACTTGCAGTGGCCTCTCTTATACACAGTGTTCCTTCTAGATCTTCTTCAATCATCAAGCGCAAGAACGCCGTTCAGAGTACGGGTCTGTTTTTCCTCCATATAGTCATACAACACCTACAATTATGATCATTTCCTTCTCCTCCTCTTTGAGAGTGTACTTTGATAGTACAAGTGAAACCAACACCTTAACTGTGTCCCTACTTTATCTTTTCATCTTGGAGTTAATAATCCAAACAACAGTAGGTGACTGCACATTCTTATTAATGAATTGTAATTGTATGGAACACGAAATTTACTTTTATATCTAATTCAAATATGTAATTCCAAAATATCTTGATTGAAATTGGCAAACAGTTGCAGACTGGGTGAGTCGCAAAGCGTATATCTCGTAACTATTCACTTCGAGCAACTCAGGAATATGAAAACAAGGTATGTCGATACGAAAGTTTCTGAAAATAATCCCCCTGTCCGAAATTGCGCTCTCTCTCTCTCTGCAACGACGATCAACTTGACAGACAAGTAGCTGCGCTGGGTAAGAATGTTCATCATCATTTGAAAGAAGAGAAACAGAGAGGGAAACGGAGGGAGAGAGAGCAACAACAATAAATGCATACGTGTCCTGGAGTGGGAACTATAGAGCTGCCGTGGTTGGGCAATCATATTCTACCGTTCTAAAGGATTGTAATATGATCGGACATTGAATTCATTATAGTCGTCACAACAAATACAACGAAAAGTCTGTCGAAACGTACGCTACAAATGATTTTACGCTTCCCAAATTGCATAGACTCAGTATTAAATACGTTTTGTCAGTATAAACAGGTAAATGGAAGATATCTTAAAAACCTAAGCGTAAATGCTCGCAACCGGAAAAAGAATTTCAATGAGCAAACTATAAGTAACAAACTATCAAACTAAAATTAATAAAAAATGTTTCTGTCACTATTTTATGACTACTTTTTGGTATACAAGGAAAAACACAATGTATCAAATAAGAAAGCCAGTCACATGTACAGCTAAATGTAGAGCTAAGACGTGTATTTAAAACTATTCACCACAAAAAGTGAAATGACCACGTTATAACCTCTACATATTTGCGTTAACACAGCATGCCACTTGTAAAAATAGCAGAACACTGATTATATTAAGACTAAACCCTGTGGGAAATGTATTTTGCTCAAGACGAAGACCAGAAACTAAGTTGCTATCAACTGAGCTTCAACGACGAAATGATCATCCACGTTAAAGTTACACATTTCATTCAACATAAATACAAATCGGAAAAAGGCAACATCGTAACTGATATGGTTATAAACACAGCCTCCTAGCAAGTACGTATCATTTACAAATGGTCGCCAACGGACACTGCCTCAGAATAAACAGCAGAAACCACGCACACGCGGTCGCTGTTCTTAGGGCCACATTTCAGAAGCTTCTGTTCTCGTCTTGTCTGTGCTTCTCACCATTTACTTTCAGAAAATACCTCCTAACACCTGAATTTATATTCCATGTTAACATATTTCTGTTTTTCAGATAAGGTTTTCTTTTTGTACTCAGTTTTCAGTTTACATCCTTTCTACTTCTGCCATCAACATTTGTTTTAATGCCCAATAGCAAAACTCGTCTGCTCTTCTCAGTTTCTTATTTCCTAACCCAATTTCCCTAGCATCATATGATGTATTTCGGCAACAGTCCATCACTCTTGTTTTATTTTTGTTTATTTTAACCCTTTCAAGTCAATGGCCATGTTATTCAACTGCTCTTCTAAATCCTTTGCCGTCTCTGACAGCATTACTATATATCGGCAAACAAATTTTTTGTGTTTTTCCCAGAACTTAATCTGTACTTAAGTTCCTTTACCCTGTAGTCTACACCGCTGACCCACTCCCTTTTCAGCCACTGCCTGCCTTTCATGTCCTTCGACTGGTTTCTGAATAAGCTAGAGATAACTTTCGTTTCCTGGAAAATACGTAGCATTGGGTGTTCAGTGGGATTTAAGCTCGCAATACTACACAAAGGTAACTGCAGGAAACGTAAAATTGAAATTCATAGAAAACATTTTATGGCAATGTAATTCTTTCTTAAAGGATTTATCTTACAAAGCTGTCCTTCGACAGACTCTTGAGTATTGATCACAGTTCGGAACCCTAACTATGAGTGATACCGGATATAGTGAAGGTAGAAAGTAGAACAACGCTTTTCATCACAATTTCTTTCCGTTTTGAATGATAGCCTCACGAGCATTCTCATCCAACTTGAGCAGCAGACGCTATAAAAAGGGCAATGGGAATCAAGAAGAATTATATTATTAAAATTTCGAAAACCTGCGTTACAAGAGGAATCAGGTAACATATTAATTACTCCTCTGTACCTATTCGGAAATGATCATGGCAGGAATATTACAGAAGTCGGAGCTCGTACGGAGGCTTGCAGACGCCCATCACTAATTGAATAGGAAAGAGGAAAAACTATAATTGATCACGAAGTGACCTCCATAACACCCTGCAAGGTGACTTTTTTGGGGAGAGGTGGGGGGAGGGGGGCGAGTTAAAATAACGCAAGTGGATAAACGAACGCACCAAATACATTTCATAATTCCTGTTACAGCCTTCTAGGGGTTGTAGAAGGGACTTGGTAGATAAAGTTTTGATGTAAAATGAGTTTGAAGATCGAATAGCTTTCCAATCTTCTGCTTCAACGTACGCTGGGAGCTCGTGGCATGCGAAATGTTTTTGAGTACTCGCCGTCTGGTACTTCTCTACGTGACGGAGGACTTTCCCTTAAAAGTCGAGGGTGCGGCGCCCCAATGGAGCACCACAGTCAATCTTAGTTGAGAGCGTACCAGTTTCTCGCAGCCGCCGTTGTAGACGGAAGAAAATGCCGTGTGATGTCATAATTACAACAACAATCGAGGACGGCGCTCTCTTCTAAGTTTGTAACAAGAGTTTAACACATTTACTTT
This sequence comes from Schistocerca americana, assembly GCF_021461395.2. NCBI lineage: Eukaryota > Metazoa > Arthropoda > Insecta > Orthoptera > Acrididae > Schistocerca > Schistocerca americana. Next base: position 20,767,243 of record NC_060123.1, read on the forward strand.
TTCCATTTCAAAGTGATAGCATTCACTTTCTCCGCGCTTCAACCTTCTCCTGAAAGTACAAGAATTACTGCGGTCCGAATCTGAAGATTTTTTTGCACGGTACAACATGGGCATGTACATAGGAACAAATATTGTACTAAATCAGAAAAGCGCTGCAGCTGACAAAATCTTGTCAATACCGAAATTAATAATACATCTGTTACATTATTACTCTGCTACACACTGATAATCAGTAAGTGGAATGAAACTAAGCAGAAGTATTCTCAACATTAACCTACAAATTAAATTCATTATGAGCACAAATTTACATTTTTAAGCCGAGAGAAGCTGCTACGACATTAAAAAAAACCTCAGGTCATTTAGAAACATAACATGTTCCATTGTAGAACACATCCTTTTTCAAGGTACGAGACGCTGCAAGGTTATAAAGGTTCAAGGGATAGACAAAAACATGGAAACACGAAAAACACAACACATTACCCGAAAAACATGACACACTGCCCTACCTAATACGTTTAGGAAAACGGATCGCATTCTAAACAGCTTCCAGTTGCCACGGAATGGCTAAATACTAGTCGTGTATGCTTTTCATGGGAATCTTCCTGCGGAATAGTGGCAAGGTCACGTAACAATGATGGAGGTGGATAGCAATTACGCAACCTTCTCTCAAAGTAAACCACAGAAGCTCAATAATATTGAGATCTGGTGATTTTGACAACCAGAGGAGATGCTACAGTTCTTCCTCTTTCTCAGAAAGCCGATCCTGGACGGTGCGAGCTGTGTGAGCAAGTGCCCTGCCGTCTTGGAACACAGCTTCACTTCTGGGAAAAAAATACTGTCCTGTGGGACGGACCTGATCAGTCAAAATGGTCACGTAATACTTGGCAGGAATTAGGCTTTGCAGAGTAACCGTGGTGCTCGTGGAATAGCGCGATACGGCTGCCCGAAGCATCATCGAACAGCCGGCGTGTTTCACTCTTGGGACGTAAAATGACCAGAAGTTACCGTCAGTGTGAAACAAGACTGATCTGACCAAATGACATTCTTTCATTGCCACGTAGCCCAGGATTGATGGCTTCGACACCACGCTTCCCTGTTACTGGCATTTGCGTCACTGATGAATGGTTTTGCAGTACCAGCACTTCTTACAATTCCCTGCTTCTCCTTCCGTTGTTTTGGTGCTGAGAGAGTTCACAAGAGCTAAAATCAGTTTATCAACGACTTTTGCAGCCTTCGTCCTCTTATTTTTCGTCAAAAGTTTCGTCAATGTCTGTCTGTCACCATTACTCAACATACACTACGTGATCAAAAATATCCGGACACCTGGCTGAAAATGACTTACAAGTTCGTGCCGCCCTCCATCGGTAATGCTGGAATTCAATATGGTTTTGGCCCATCCTTAGCCTTAATGACAGCTTCCACTCTCGCAGGCATACGTTCAATCAGTTGCTGGAGGGTTTCTTGGGGAATTGCAGCTCAATTGTTCACGGAGTGCTGCACTGAGGAGAGGTATCGATGTCGGTCGATGAGGCCTGGCACGAGGTCGGCGTTCCAAAACATCCCAAAGGTGTTCTACAGGACTTAGGTCAGGACACCGTGCAAGCCAGTCCATTACAGGGATGTTATTGTCGTGTAACCACTCCACCAGAGGCCGTGCATTATGAAAAGGTGTTCGATTGTGTTGAAAGACGCAATCGTCATCCCCGAATTGCTATTCAACAGTGGGAAGCAAGAAGATGCTTAAAATATCAATGTATGCCTGTGCTGTGATAGTGCCACGCAAAACAACAAGGGGTGCAAGCCCCCTCCATGAAATACACGTCCACACCATAACACCAAGGCCTCCGAATTTTACTGCTGGCACTACACACGCTGGCAGATGGCGTTCACCAGGCATTAGCTATATCCTCACCCTGCCAGGTATCGCCACATTGTATACCGTGCCTCGTCACTCCACACAACGTTTTTCCACTGTTCAATTGCTCCTTACACCAAGCGAGGCGTCGTTTGGCATTTACCGGCGTGATGTGTGGCTTATGAGCAGCCGCTCGACCATGAAATCCAAGTTTTCTGACCTTCCGCCTTACTGTCATAGTCCTTGTAGTGTATCCTGATCCAGTTTGCAATTCCTATGTGATGGTCTGGATAGATGTCAGTCTATTACACATTGCGACCCTCTTCAACTGTTGGCGGTCTCTGTGAGTCAAAAGACGAGGTCGACCTGTACGCTTTTGTGCTGTACGTGTCCCTTCACGTTTCCACTTCACCATCACATCGGAACCAGTGGACCTACGGATATTTAGGAGTGTGGAAATCTCGCGTACAGATGTATGACACAAGTGACACCCAATCACCTGACCACATCCCAAGTCCGTGAGTTCCGCGGAGCAGCCCGTTCTGCTCTCTCACGATGTCTAATGACTACTGAGGTCGCTGATATGGAGTACCTGGCAGTAGGTGGCAGCACAATGCACCTAATATGAAAAACGTATTTTTTTGAAGGTGTCCGGATAGTTTTGATGACATAGTGTACATCTGATATTTGTAGAAATTCAAGTTTTATTGCAGTTGTTTATTCAAAGATATGTCTTTGAGTAAAGAGCTAGCTGTCAACATCAATTCTACAATCATCAGATAGTAAAAAAACGTATTATAATTTACGTGCAACAGAAAATTATCGAACTGCTTTAAAACGTTGCTGAAATAATGTTACAATCAGCACCTACAGACAGCAATAACGGTTTACTCGTAGTTGACATACGTCCATCTACAAAGTCAGGACATGTATTGATGTAGGCAATATAGCGTAAATAATGTTACATACTGAAACAAAATATGAAGCTGCGTACTGTTAACCAATTCTCTACATAACGTCCTACTGTGACATAATATATGCTGCAGGTCCAACAATAAAGAGATAATAAAGAAAGTGCTGATGGTGAAGTGCAGTGCGCTTGCCTTCATGTGATCCTAAAATCGGTCGCTAGATTGAAGCACCGAGCAGGGAACATGATGTGTTGTAGGTACGTATCGTAAAGGTACAACACACTCAGAAACGTAGATAGGCCTATAGATTACATTTAAAGCTTGTTAACAGTTCTGTAGCCCGCCCTGATGAAAGGCTTAATACCACAGTGCTTACCTTGACTGCAAATTGCACTTTGTTTAGCCTCGACATTAATAAACTTCGCCTCTGTACACCTGACTATCTTTACGCGGGCCTTGCCGCACTGCCCGTGAATACCGACAGAAATTAATTACACGCTGTTGGTGGAGTGAAAAGCTGCCGATACCTGCCGTAGGAGTGGACGTGGTTATCGCCTGAAGTATGATTTACAGAGCGGAGGCGGGCTTTAATTGCTTTTTATTCAGCGGCGGGCGCCGGCGCGCTAAGAGGCGCGGCGCCACACAATGGCACGACGCGCGCGAGACACTGCCGACCCTCGGAGTGTCACATAAATTTCCCGGCCAGAGGTGGCTGTGATCCCGCGCCCGGCCCGAATAATGGCCGCGTGTGAGCCGGCCGGCCGCGGCGCGGCGCGGCGCTCGTTACAGGGGGCGCCTTCTAAATTACGGCACAGATTTATGCGTGGCCGGCGTTCCTGGCGGGCGCGGGGATCGCCGGAGCCTCCGTCTGCCTACTCTCGGAAGCGCCGGGTGGCTGGCTCGTCCCAGTGTCTCAATCAGCAACGGCGACCAAGTGCAAAAGAAACTGTGCAAATATCTACGGGAAAGTGCTTAACAACACTGTTGCGGATGCGTATGGCTCTGCACTGCTGGCCATTGAAATTGTATCATTAGAAATGATACCAAATAACAAAGTTTTACTTATTGCGCCTACATGGATTCCGCGAACAATGATCTTCCGGAACACAGCTACAGGCTGTAGTTTTCGAATTATTCAAGAAAAGTGTACAAAGTGACCTTCAGAGGCGTATTTAGTGCATAACACGAAACCATTGCCCCCAATGAAACCGTATCCTGGTATAAAATTTAACTACATTAAATTTCCTACAGAAAGGTGCAGTTCATTTTTTTCTGTTGGACTAATAGTTTTCGCATAGCGAGCGAGAGAAAATGGAAATCTCGCTCGTTGTGTTGGAAGGCGTTGCGGGTTGTATAAAACCCAGAGGTACGGGCTGCTGAAGCAGCACATCCACTGAAGGGCCAAAGAAACTGGTACACCTGCCTAATATCGTGTAGGGCGTCCGCAAGCACGCAAAAGTGCCGCAACACGACGTGGCATGCACTCAACTAATGTCTGAAATAGTGCTGGAGGGAAATGACAGCATGAATCCTCAAGGGCTGTCCACAAATCCGTTGCGGGGTGGAATCGCTTCTGAACAGCACATTGTAAGGCATCCCAGGTATGCTCAATAATGTTCATGTCTGGGGAGTTTGGTGGCAAGAGCAAGTGTTTAAACTAAGAAGTGTGTTCCTGGAGCCACTCTGTAGCAATTCTGACGTGTGGGGTGCCGCACTGTCCTGCTGGAATTGTCCGTTGGAATGCAGGTGATCAGGATGCTTACGTACGAGTCACCTGTCAGTCGTATCAGGGCTCTCATATCATTCTAACTGTACATGCCCCACATCATTACAGTCCCCTGCTGACATGCCAGATCCATCGATTCATGAGGTTGTCTCCGTACCCGTATTTAACTATCCGCTCGATACAATTTGAAACGAGACTCGACCGACCAGGCAACATGTTTCCTGTCATCAGCAGTCCAATGTCGCAATGTCGGTGTTGACGGGCCCATGCGAGGATTAAAACTTTGTGTCGTGCAGTTATGAAGGGTACACGAGTGCGTTGTCGGCTGCGAAAGCCTATATCGATGATGTCTGGTTAAATGGTTCGCACGCTGTCACATGTTGATGGTCCAGAATTGAAATCTGCAGCAATCTGCGGAAGGGTTGCACTTCTGTCACGTTGAACGATTCTCTTCAGTAGTCGTTGGTCCCATTCTTGCAGGATCTTTTTCCGGTCGAAGCAATGTCGCAGATTTAATGTTTTACCGGATTTCTGATATTCACGGTGCACTCGTAAAATGGTCGTACGGGAAAATCCCAACTTCATCGCTACCTTGGAGATGCTGTGTCCCATCGTTCGTGCGCCGACTATAACACCATGTTCAAAGTCACATAAATCTCGATAACCTACCTTTGTACCAGCAGTAACCGATCTAACAATTCCGCGCGACACGTGTCTTGTATAGGCGTTGCCGACCGCAGCGCCGTATTCTGCCTGTTTACATATCTTTATATTGGAGGAAGCATGCCTGTACCAGTTTCTTTAGCGCTTCAGTGTATGACATCTAGTGCATAACGTCGGAAGCTCCATGACGCATTTACAAACGATGCTGTTGTCTACAAAAAGTAAACTCGTATGGCGTGAATGGGTGGGAGGCTCCAAGTGACAGGTTCAGCTGGCGAACGTCCGCGGGCATCTTTCCTTCGTAAGTATGAGAGCTGTATGTCTAGCGTAGTGTTGTTGTGGTTATGAGGGAAGGAAAGGAGTGAAATCCGGTGCGGGCACATAGCCTACTCCTCCCGAAGAGCACCAAGGGGTCCGCCAAACTTAACATTCCCATCCGACGGACGGACCACCGTCAACAGTGTCGCATGAGGTTTAGAATTAAATCCAGGACATAGACGCAAAAACAGGTCATCAGGGACTTTACGCCACCACACCTCCTGACCCCTGTTGTAAAGACGAAGGAAAAATTTTCAATAACGAGCTAGGTACACGGATGCTCACCCATCCAAGTACTGGCCACTCCCGACAGTGTTTAATTTCGGCGATCTGTCAGGAACGGATGTATCTACCCCGGTACGACCGTTGACGTCTACAGGAAGGTGTAACGCCAGGAGACCGTAGCGAAATACAGAAAGACCTGCAGAAGATCGATGACTGTTGCATGGGCTGGCAGATGGACCCTGGACATAAATAAATATAACATATTCAACATAAAAAGGCAAAGGAATCCATTTCCGTTCATTCCACTAACGGAGATTAATCACTGGACACGAAAAGAACCTAAAGTGGAATAAACACGTAAAACTAACTACAGCAAAAGCAGATGCCAGGCTGAGATTCACTGGAAGAATCTTGAGGGAAAGTAAATCATTCACAAAGAAGTTGTTTATAACACACTTGTTCGATCGATTGTCGAGTATTGTTCACCATGCTGAAACCGTTACTACGTTGGACGTTCCGTCACGGGGTCGCTTACTCTCTGCGAGATGGTTGCGGGGATGCTCAACAAACACCAGTGACTATCGCTACGAGAGAGACATTGTGTATCATGGACACGGTTCCTGCTGAAATTTCGAGACCGTTCGTTCGATGAAGAATCGGGCAACATATTATTTCCTGCGAAATGTGTCTCGCGAAATGAACACGACCGGGAAATCGGAGAAACTAGAGCTCGTACGGAAGTTTGTATACTACTATTCTTCCCACGCACCATTCACGAATGGAACGGGAAAATTATTCTGTACCCAGAAGTACCCCCCACCACGCACATTTGCGGAGCATAATTGTAGACATACACGGTATAGTAAGAACAATACATGGTTACATTTGTAACAGAAGACAAATTTAGTGCACAAGGCTGTCAGCTGTGGCAGTGACATGGTTAAGCCGGTTGGGCATCGAGTGTGACTGAGCCTGGATCACCACTCCATGGTGGTTCATCTCTAGGCAAAGTGTTCATCACTCGTAGTAGTTGAAAAGTGGTACACGGAAAACGTGACCAGAGGTCATCAATACTTGAAATGTGGAGATCTTACTGGCCAGAGCAACAGTCGCACATCTTCTCTTTCGAAGTAGGTCAGTTCTGCACGGGGAAGATGCAACCATGCATTATGACGTTGTGTACCTCGAAGATGAGACAAAACCGTCAGATTAGAAAGTCAGAAATGCAACGGCTGCTGTACAAATTACTGTTTATGCAAACCACGGGTGATCATGTCGTCCACCCAGTGGCACCTCCGATACCCTCATACACCAGGTTCTGGTGCATGACGGTGAAAAATGCACTGTTGGTCCTCTTCGAAACCTCCACACATGGATAGCGCATCGCGATGTTGGCCGCAGAAACAGGTGTCGTCTAAAAACGCATTGTGTATAGTGTTGATAGTTGTGCACGTCAAAGTTGGCGTGGCTTTCTCTGGTACCATATGAAGGAAAGGCACCGCAGTGTTCACCGTACTGACAGTAGTGCGCCATTGACCTTGTCTTATCGCAGTCAAGGTCATTGTATGATTCTGCGAACAATACACTATGTGATCAAAAGTATCCGAACATCCCCAAAAACATACGTTTCTCATATTAGGTGCATTGTGCTGCCACCTACTGCCAGGTACTCCATATCAGCGACCTCAGCAGTCATTAGACATCGTGAGAGAGAAGAATGGGGCGCTCCGCGGAACTCACGGACTTGGAATGTGGTCAGGTGATTGGGTGTCACTTGTGTCATACATCTGTACGCGAGATTTCCACACTCCTAAATATCCGTAGGTCCACTGGTTCCGATGTGATGGTGAAGTGGAAACGTCAAGGGACACGTACAGCACAAAAGCGTACAGGTCGACCTCGTCTGTTGACTAACAGAGACCGCCGACAGTGGAAGAGGGTCGCAATGTGTAATAGACTGACATCTATCCAGACCATCACATAGGAATTGCAAACTGGATCAGGATACACTACAAGGACTATGACAGTAAGGCGGAAGGTCAGAAAACTTGGATTTCATGGTCAAGCGGCTGCTCATAAGCCACACATCACGCCGGTAAATGCCAAACGACGCCTCGCTTGGTGTAAGGAGCAATTGAACAGTGGAAAAACGTTGTGTGGAGTGACGAATGAACAGTGCAACAGTAAAATTTGGAGATGTTCGTGTTATGGTGTGGTCGTGTTTGTCATGGAGGGGGCTTGCACCCCTTGTCGTTTTGCGTGGCACTATCACAGCACAGGCCTACATTAATGTTTTAAGCACCTTCTTCCTTCCCAGTGATGAAGAGCAATTGGGGGATGACGATTGCATCTTTCAACACGATCGAGCACCTGTTCATAATGCATGGCCTTGGCGGAGTGGTTACACGACAATAACATCCTTGTAATGGACTGGCCTGCACAGAGTCCTGACCTGAATCCTATAGAATGAATTTGGGATGTTTTGGAACGCCGACTACGTGCCGGCCTCACCGACCGACATCGATACCTCTCCTCAGTGCAGCACTCCGTGAACAATTGAGCTGCCATTCCCCAACAAGCCTTCCAGCACCTGATTGAACGTATGCCTGTGAGAGTGGAAGCTGTTATCAATGCTAAGGATGGGCCAACACCATACTGAATTCCAGCATTAGCGATGGAGTGCGCCACGAGCATGAAGTCATTTTCAGCCAGGTGTCCGGATACTTTTGATCACATAGAGTATGTCTGTCCTCTCGGGCGCCAGTCGCATGGACTCAGTGAGATCCCAATTGCGTTGGATATGTACCTTAGGTAGCCGCCAATTTCATATCCTAATGACTATCGTGTGATCCGACCAACTCGCCCAGCTATACCATGGGACGATAAACCACAGCTTCGATAGGCCACGATGTTGCCGACCTTAAATTTCCAAGCGTGTGGCAGACGTTTCCCGTCCTTACACGATACACAACACGATTTCTCACATACAAACTACACTGAACGTTGTTATTGAATAAGGAAGCCACCGCGAAATTTTTTCTTACGTACACAACTAGTAATCCGCTCTGGCATCGTACGGTTAGTACTGAGTATCTATGGCCAGATGACTTATCTGGCGCAGCGTTAATTTTGATTGTGGGTCACTGCGTATAGGTATGCCCAAAATTCTGAGAACAATGTTAGGTTATTGATCATCATCAATTGCATATAATTGAAACGATTGAAGCAGTTCACGATAGGAAACTTCTTAGGGACCATGATGTTCTCTATTCCATAATTAATTGACGTTTGGAGTGACGTCACGTGGAAATGATGGAGCACATTATGACTGAACTAATATGTTTACAACCAATGTAAGTATTCTATGTGAATCATGGGAGGTCTGTGTACGTGCAATTGAACGTGTCATTGAATTTGTACGATATCATCTATTGGAAACTGCCTAGATGAATTATGATCGAAGGCCATAAATAAAATAAAATGAAGCAGAAGAAAATATACCTGATCTAGATGCTTAGCCCGTGACAGCATCCCTCTTGTAAACCATAGTACTCTCTGATTCATAACTCCGACTCATTGCCAAAATGAAAAAAAAAATTCTTAATGTAAACGAATCAACGGTGCATCCTTTGCTGAAGTACCTTTTCGAGAAATGTTTTACTTTTTGCATAAAAAATTAATAACCACAGAGTTTGGATTCAAATGTTTTTTACGTTGTGCAGGTGTTCTCAAAAGACTGTTTGCAATACTTAGATGCGAAGTTAGCCACTGTTCCTTGTTTGAAGAATGTGCAATGAATTGTGAGTGCGAATTGTGAATGCAAATGTGAGGGAAGCGGAAGTGACAGTGTGTGTGTTTCCGGAATGCGCCCCGAACCATCCCTAGAACTCTTTCGAAATTTTCTGTAGTTATCCGCTAGGAGTTTCTGAAAGCTATCCCGTCCTCTTTTTTTTAAAGGGCCAAGAAGATTGTGCCCAAGTCTGTTTTCTTCTTTCAGAAGCTCACGAATCCATCAACGCTTATGAGCAGTGCCGATAGTTTTTGGTTGGTGCACTTTAGATTATACAGTGCTGCGCGCGAAGTGCAGTTTGATTTCAAAGTGTCCACACAAATAATGCCTGAATACGTTAAGTCGAGTCCACAGTTACGGCGGGACGCTCGAGTTGTTCCTCCTGTTGTCGGCACATCAAATGAAGCAGAGCGTTTGCACTGGCATACAGTTTGGCGGTGGCTGCATTGCGCAGCGCATAGATGTGGATACAACGAATTCTGCCGTTCACCGGTGTACGACAATGGCTTGGTTTTCGCGTTGGCGAGTGACACATTCATCCCAATTCAGACAATTTGCTCGAAATAGTTATAAATTAAACATACACAAACTTTCCTCATAAATCAGTCTGTCTGATTAAAATCCCTCGAGTAGTTCCTCAGATTAGCCCAAATATATAGAAAGAAGCGAGCAGGGGACTTGAATTTATGTATGGTGAGAAGAAGAAATGGAAATGATTTGCATATTCAAGCATCAAATACACTTCGTGCCAATTTGGCATTTGTTGGTTGCCACCTTCATAGTGTCGCAAATTCGCACTGAGGTCACCGAAGTCATGAGATACCTGGTAATATTGTGTCGGGTCTCCTTTTGCCCACGTAGTGCAGCACCTCGACGTGACACGGACTCAACAAGTCGTTGGAAGTCCCCTCCAGGAATACAGAGCCATGCTGCCCCTGTAGCCGTCCACAATTGGGGAAGTGTTGCGGGTGCAGAATTTTGGACACGAACTGACCTCTCGATTGCGTCCTATAAATGTTGGATGGGCTTCGTGTCGGGCAATCTGGGTGGCCAGATCATTCGCTTGAACTGTCTAGAATGTTCTTCAAACCAATCGCTAACAATTCTGGTCCGGTGACATAGAGCGTTGTTATCAATAAACATTCCATCGTTGTTTGGCAACAGGAAGTGGATGAATAGCTGCATATTCTCTCCAAGTAGCCTAACATATCCATTTTCAGTAAATGATTGGTTTAGTTGGACCAGAGGACCCAGGTTTATTCCATGTAAACACAATCCACACGACTATGGAGCCACCACCAGCTTGCACAGAGCCCTGTCGAAAACTTGGGTCGATGGCCTCGTGGGGTCTGCGGCGCAGTCTAACTCTACGATCAGCTCGTACCAGCTGATATCGGGACTCATCTCACCAGGCCACGGTTTTCCAGTTGTCTAGGGTCCAACAGATATGGTCATGAGCACAGGAGAGGTGCTGCAGCCGTACTGTGCTTTTAGCAAAGGCATTCGCATCGATCGTCTGCTGCCATACCCCATTAACACTGTATTTCGCCGCACTGCCCTAACGGATACGTCTGTCGTACTCCGACAATGATTCCTGTAGATTTTTCATTCAGTGTTGCTTGTCTGTTAGCACTGACAACTCTAGGCAAACGCCTCTGCTCTCGGTCGTTAAGTGAAGACCGCTGGCCACTGTGTTGTGTTTGGTGAGAGGTAATGCCTGAAATCTGGTATTCTCGGCACACTCTTGACACTGTGAATCGCGAAATATTGAAGCCGCTAACGAATCCCGAAATGGAATGTTCAAAGTCTCTTAATTCCAGTCGTACGGGCATAACCACGTTGGAAACCTTTTCACTTGAATCACCCGAGTACGAATGACTGCGCCGCCAATGCAGTGCCCTTTTACACCTTACGTACGCGGTAGCGGTACTACCGCCATCTGTATACGGCACATGACTATTCCATGACTTGGGTCACCTCAGTGTAATGGCCACATTGTAGCTACAAGAATAGGGAAGCGTGACATTTATACGCATCGTACTTGGGGGTGTCTTCGCCTGCCGAGCGCCCGCCGCTGAAGCAAGAAGCGGCGGCAGCTGCAGCCCGGGGCAGGCGCTATCTCCCGCCTGCCGTGCCATTCTGTGGCCGGCCTGCCGATAACGCAGCGCCAGATGGTCGCCCGGCGCCTCCTGCAGCCTCTCCACGCTAAACCTCTGCCTCGTACCCCACTACCGTGGTCCGTATCCGCTTCAGAAAAAGCAACCAGCGTTTGCCGGTGCTAGCCAAAGATCGCTTAACTGTACAGTAGCCGACGTATTCCTGAGGAAGCGTATGTTACCAGCGCGAGAAGAGGGTTCACCTCTCCGTAACGACTACCTTTTTAATAGTGTTACATCCCAATTTTCTTATTTTACGCTTTAAGTTTCCTAAGAGTACAAGAGATACACTTGACGCTTGGCTTAAATTTTAATTACCCGCCATGTTACGAAGGTGCGAGTCGCATCACAGGGTGTGTATAGATCTGTTCATGAAAGTGAAAAACACTTGTAATTGTGAATGTATTACAAAGACATATACCCTTTTGACAGCAAAAGGACGTGCATACTAAAACAAGCAAGAAAATGATGCTGCGTCATTCATAGCATTGCAGACCTAATCAAGGTACAGCGGTAAGAAGCGTGCAAATGTCAGCAGCTGTTGAATAATGCTTTCGTAGCTCAGTGGCGTAGTCGGCTGTCTAGTTTCCAACTACCTGGCGACAAAAAATTGGTTCGTATCTGGCTTAGAACAGTATGTTTTGCGTTACTCTGCCAATTTGTTTACTCTGCAGAAATCATAATATTGTTGTTGTTGTGGTCTTCAGTCCTGAGACTGGTTTGATGCAGCTCTCCATGCTACTATATCCTGTGCAAGCTTCTTCATCTCCCAGTACCTACCGCAACCTAGATCCTTCTGAATCTGCTCTTGGTCTCCCTCTACGATTTTTACCCTTCACGCTGGCCTCCAATACTAAATTGGTGACCCCTTGATGCCTCAGAACATGTCCTACCAACCGATCCCTTCTTCTAGTCAATTTGTGCCACAAACTTCTTTTCTCCCCAATCTTATTCAATACCTCCTCATTAGTTACGTGATCTACCCATCTAATCTTCAGCATTCTTCTGTAGCACCACATTTCGAAAGCTTCTATTCTCTTCTTGTCCAAACTACTTGTCGTCCATGTTTCACTTCCATACGGCTACACTCCATACAAAAACTTTCAGTAACGACTTCCTGACACTTAAATCTATACTCGATGTTAACAAATTTCTCTTCTTCAGAAACGCTTTCCTTGCCATTGCCAGTCTACATTTTATATCCTCTCTACTTCGACCATCATCAGTTATTTTGCTCCCCAAATAGCAAAACTCCTTTACTACTTTAAGTGTCTCATTTCCTAATCTAATTCCCTCAGCATCACCCGACTTAATTCGACTACATTCCATTATCCTCGTTTTACTTTTGTTGATGTTCATCTTATATCCTTCTTTCAAGACACTTTCATAATATTAACAAAACGAATGGTTCACAGTTCTTAATACGATTTTTCGGTCCTCAAAAGGGCACAGAAGTAGCTTTTTGCCACTTAATATTCAGTCCAAAGGCCTTAATTTTCAGTTGACTGTCAGTAACCTACGAGGTGAGTAAAAAATCTTTCGTTTTCTGCCACTTCCTCCCAGTCAGCTAGGACGACGTTCCAAAGGTCATCACGAATTCACGGCGCGGGGCAGCCCAGTTTTCTCGCATCGCATCGTGTTTCAGCTCTGCCCATACATTTTCGAAAGTATTTTGGGCTGGTGCAGAAGAAGGCCAATAGGGAAGAGAAATCTCACTCTGTTTTGAACTACGCTGCTGCGCCATCGCTGACATGTATGTAGCAGAGTAGTCTTGGAGGAAACAGATTACTCCCTCAGCATATCGTTGTCGCACTGGTGGGACAATAGTATTATTACTCATGGGCGGCTTCAAGTCGACCACCTGTCTCGTGAACCATTCGAAGTCCATAGGAATACATCCACTGTCAAACTGATACACACGACCACTGTGAACACTTGGATGTATTAGGCGTTGAAACGGACACCACGCGGCCTGTATATTCGTACTGTACAATCATTCACTGACGACAATACCGACACGTCGGAAAATATCACATTCCGCCAATCACGACTGACATTCTTCGGCAAACGCTAATTGGTGGAGTCGATGATCATCACGGAGCCTCACATTTGTCGCGGCACGTTTCCCAAGTAGTCTGGCCTCCTGAAGCGGACGCCGAACGGAATCCACCGACCACCAGAGAAAGGCAGTGTTACAGTGTATTTCAATACACTGCGTGTAAAAAACGACTTTGCCGTGACGTGTTAACAAGTTCGTTTTCCTTGACAGGTGCTGTTACATGCGAAAGCGCAGTTCACACATGTCAGATGGATTCTCTAATACTTCGATAACGTTTTATGCATCGTCGCGCAGCGCACTTAGAACGCTGTCAAAGTCCACAAGAGTAATGACACGCTCACAAATAGCTTGTTCACGATGAGGAACGGCGCACGAATGATGTTACTCGACAGGAAGTGATGGACGCAGGTACATGACCCGCTCTGCTACTTTCACTGGTTGTTATAGAGCGAATCGTGTCCTTGCAAAACTAAATCGACTCGACAGACTGTCTGCTTGTAACCGCGCAATATCACTGAAACTGTATGAGTAATTTTCACGTATTATTCCAAACAGAGGTAGTAAATTAAAGTCTGCGATTATAGGGAGGTCAGTCTCCGCCTGAAATGACTCCCATTGATTTATAGCGAAGATTCCATCGCATCTTATGTGGCAAAGTAGCTGCTCATCATAGAAATGTGTTTCGTGTAATACAGTTGAGGGCTTTGTAGACAACAAATGTTGAAGCAGAAAAATATATTTCTCATGGCGAAAAAAATCATCACATGGACTCGAACATGAGACATTTTACATTTAAAGCCTGCATGTTGTTTACTCGGCACAGTGACCATTTAAGAACTTTCAGTTAACTTGTCCTAGACTATGGATGATACCAGCATAACCTATTTGCAGAAAATATTTTTTGACTTCTTGGAACAGATCTGGAATACCGAAAAGGTCAATTTTCTTTAATTTTTGACCTAATGTTCCCTCATCTGCATGTTCCCGAGGTAGGTTGAAATATATGGCATGTTGCGTTTCATTCGCGTCAGTGCTGTACCGGACTTTTAACTCTGGCTGCGATTTCCGCCGGTCAGTTTTTCTGCTGCCATGTGTACAAGATACACAGAAGGCAACTGTACTCATCCTGGAATATTCTTCGATCCCCAAAATGAAAATGTGAGTTACGGATGTTCGCTACAAACACCCATAAGATCCTGCATTAGATCCTATACGTCGCAAGGAAGAGGGATAAAACTGCTAGCCGTATTCACATTTATGTTTGTTTTCAGAATGAACTTCCACACTGCAGCCTCGTGTGCGCTGATTTGTAACGCCCTGGAAGATTAAAACTGTATGCCGGACTGGGACTTGAACTTGGGACCTTTGACTTTCCCGGACGAGTGCTCTGCCGACTGACCTACCCAGATACGACCCATAAGCTGCCCTCATAGCCACCTCGCTCGATTAGTCACCGAGTTATCGGCATCAACTTCCTTTTTAAAAAATGATAATAGTAGATCTTGATGAGCCAAATTCTGCGATATAATTATTTTGTTGATCTCGGAAGATATTACATTTTAATTTGGGATTCTGAACTGTTCTTTCGGATGTTAGACTCTGGGCCTTTAAAAAAAATAGAGAGGAGTAGATAATTCTTCCTGTACAACGCACAGCACGCTCCCTCGTTTGAGTAATTCAGTTGACGCCAAAATATTCTTTGTGTTTAGTGAAGAATCATTGTCTGATAAAACATTCACCAGTACAGATCCGCTCCCTCAGCATCTACCACTTTGTGGCCCATCAAACCAATGATGCCAGATTACAAAACCAGATTCATTAATTTCACCGTGACTCCTTCACAAACCCGTACTAACCGGGGACCTTATCGCTCTGCAACAGTAAGTCAATAGCTTATAAAATCATCGTTGTGTGCAACTGATCAGATTATACAGTGGACTAGGAATCAAATGACTAAGCGTTAGGGCCGGAGTTTGGACTGGAGGGTAATGTGACCGCTTCATTTTCGAGGGAACCATCACGTCGTTTGACTTAAATGGTTTAGGAAACCCACAGTAAACATAAATGCTTATGAGCGGAGAGGGACGAGAACTGCCATCCTTCCGAATGCGAGTCCAGTGTGTGAACCACGGCGACATCTCGCACAACAGAAGTTGTATCGTACCACACCTGCCTAGCGTTGTAAAGAAAACTGATACTATTACTGAAATCAGTCTTATAAGTTGCACCGTTAACGGTTTTGCTGTTACAAAGCAAAAGAGTTTTTTAAATACGTGTTTCTGGTGCACGAACTATTTCGTCTACAATATCTCCTATAAACGGTTATTGTTGTAAACTGTTACGTACAAAGTAGGTACAGAAGCTTCTGCTGACGTTTTAGGAAAAACTTTTACCGATACAGAGAGACTTTTATATTTTTATTTAGAAATTGCAGATTTCGATTTAATAAATGGTAACTTGCTTCCACATTTCAGTCAAAATGTCACTAATTTCCTACCTTACGAATCCCTTCTACTCCTAGACCTCAAAGGATACTTTTTATACGTGATTAATCATTTGTCGCCTTATCGAAAGATGTCATTCACCATGACAGCAGGAAAGTAACACCGCACTAAGTTCAAACCTTTATCCAAAGGCTGTTCCGCATTTTTCATTCTTTTATTGTAGAACGAGCTATTATTTCGTGTGCATAACGGATCCCACATTCTCCGAATTTAGAATAGCCTTGTATCACCTTTTACACCTCTACACGCCATCAAGAACACGCAGTGCAAGCAAAGTACTTCTGTAAAAGAGACACAAGCTCTAGAAGCGCTTTTTAATAATACCGTTAACTGAAGCGACAATATTTGAACATTTCCTGCGGTTAAGAATCTCAAAGCCGTATCAAACAGGAAATTTCTCTTGTCGCCTGACGAATACAAGTGAAATGTTAGAGCAAAATTCGAAGACTCTCTAAAATAGTCAGACGCTGCAAGGGTCTGGCGAGTTTGTTGATGGCTACAATTCATCTCTGACTTAAGTTCCCCATCTGAATTTTATGAGGTGCTGGTAGATTCTTCAATGTGGCATTTGTTGATCGCATTTCAGCTCTCTATAAATGACATATAAAATATACATACAACTGACACTGAATTTCACCAGTTCCCTCCAAGAGCCCTTAATGTTTTACGCATGTGACACCTTGCTTTAGTAGAACGTTTATCACAGATATGAAGAATTCGCTAAAGGAAAGTCATGAATAATATGAAAATGCAGTTCCTAAAGTGGAGCTCAATGGAGTAACATGTAATCAAACTAATTTTTCTTTCCTTAAACCCTAATGTCGTCGGCAGGACGATAAACCGCAATCTATTTTTTTTCTTTTTTTTTTTTCCTCTGACTGACCACATTTTGAAAGACCTTTATCGAAACTGAAACACTTGTTATTTCAGCCTTTGTATAACGCTAAAAGATAAATATCAGTTATAGCGATGAGGAATGTAGTTTACTTCTTTCATAGATGAACAGACAACGATTATTATAATGTATTCCATATTCCTGCAGAGGAAAGTACTGACAGACTTTCGGAAACGTACTGTTTTACTGACGTATCGACAATAACTTTTGACGTTACGATGAATATCTGTAAGCGGCGTACTTGATGGAAATGGAATGGATGATATCGAACCGCTACGGAGTGCTTAGGACATGTGGGAAGAGATAATGACTTGGAGACGATCTCTGGAGGAGTAACATAAAGAGCTGATTTTCCGGCGGTACAGCTCCAACAAATGAGACTGGTTCTTTAGGAGATACAAATCAACGGTTATGACTGCATAATAAAGCAGTTCGGCGAGGAAGGAGGACCTTAATCTGATCCCACCAAGTGACACGCAGGTGGTCGTCGGCGGGATTCATCTAGAAGATCACGCATAAGATTTTGGTGGCTAAACAAGTTGTTGAGATTGATAAACCACCACTGTGCTCAACACCGTGACAATGTCAGCGAAGCAGCCCCAGGAATAAGCTAATTCAAAGCAATCTTTAACCTGACGTTACGTCATCGCCGTTTGGACGTAGAGTCAATATTAGGCAATAACGCATTCTAAATAGATGCTCATCAGTAGTCACAGACATTTCGCACCATTACGCAGCTGCTTCCTTATTTATTAAGAACTGTTAGTTTTTGAGGACTTTTAATTCGTAAAAGGAATTTTCTGGTGGGTGAAACAGACATCAGGCATGGTTGAATACGGATCTGAAAAAGAGGATCGACCGAAGTTCAGGGTCATCATAGCGACTACAGGAAGATGGAGGAATGTTTACGAATTCAAAAAGTATTAAGATGGGTACTACTCAGGAGAACGACGGTTGAAACCCGCGTCCGCCCATCCAGATTTAGCTTTTGCGTGATTTCCCTAAATTGCTGCAGGCAAACCCCTCGATTGTTCCTTTGAAAGGGCCGATTTTCTTCACCATCCTTGACACTAACCAAGCTTGTGCACCGTCTCTAATGACCTCGATGTCGACTGGACGTTAAAACCAGCCTTCCCTCCTTCCTTAAGATCAGTACTGCCAAGGAGGCGCACGAAGCAGATGTGAAAAATATCGGTGCTCACAGAATGGTTGCAATTCTCAACGTACATCGGAGAGAAGAACTATCTCGAAGCCTGAAAAGAAAATTCAAGGAGTCCTAATCATTATTTCGTTTGAAGGTAATGACGAAATAAAAAAAAAAATACTAATGAATCCCATTCGTATTTACTCTTATGTGCTTTTATGTCGTAACTGTCAAGGATGTTCTGTACAACAAGCCTGCAGATAATCTGTTCAGAAAGTGAACTTAAGTAATACGTACAATGAAAGAGCACATCAAAATTAGCAAATTCTGCTGTCTAAATAATGATCACGCTACATTCGTATGGACAGAAAACACACAATTTGATACACAAACTCGTAATCATGCATCTGCTTAAGTGTGAATAATCAAAGGTAAACATGAGAAAACTGTTCAACAAACGAGCAACTGTTATACATATTTATCAGTGCGATGAATGAGAAGCAATAAAACCTTAATCTGATTTAGCAAATCAATTACCCACTTTAGTGTTAGAAGATATCATCTTAGAAGACTGAAAAAATTCTAACGCACTTTTATAGCAGCTTTAGACCTACAGTAGGCTTTTGACAATGCTGACTGGAATATCCTCTCTCAAAATACCGATTGTAAAAGGGATAAAATACAAGAACGGAAAGGTTATTTACCACTTTTACAGAAAACAGACATCAGCTATAACATTCGAACGACATGAAAAGGATGCTATAGTTCAGAAGGGAGTCATACAGGGTCGTAGCGTTTTCCCGATCTGAACATTGAGCAAGCAGTAAAGGAAAAATTTTGAGATCAATTAAAGTTCATGGAGAACAACCAGAAACTGCGGGGTTTGGCAACGACATTGTAGTTCTGTCGGAGACGAGAAACATCGTGAAAGAGCAGTTGAACGAAAGTGTCTTCGAAAGAGATTATAAGATAAACATCAACAACAGTAAAACGTGAATAGCGAAATGTAGTCGAATGTAATCAGTTGATGCCAGGGGAGTTAGATTTAGAACGAAGACACTAATTATAGTACCGAATATCCTACTTTGGGAGCAAAATAAGTGATGATGACTGGAGTAAAGACGGTATAATTTGCAAAATTGCAACAGCAAGGAAAGCTTTTCTGAAAAAGGGAGATATTTTAACATTTATTAGAAAGCGCTAGAAAGTCTTTGCTGAACGTATTAGTCGTCAGCAGAGCTGTGTATGGAAGTGAAACATGGACAATAAACAGTACAGACAAGAAGAAAATAGAAGATTTTGAAATGTGACGCTGCAGAAAAAAATGAAAATTACTTAGGTAAATCGGATAATTGAAAAGATAGACTATCGAATTGGAGATAAAATAAATTTCTGGCACTATTTGACTAAAAGGCAGAAGTAACCCAAAGCATAAAAGAATCGTCAGTGTGGGTAGTGTGTGTGTGTGTGTGGGGGGGGGGGGGGGGGAAGGGGGGGGGGGAATTGTAGGAGATGAAGGCTTGACTTGGTTCAGGTGGTTGAAGGTTGGAATAACTTACAAAAATGATGAAATGATGGGATTCGCACTGGAGAGACTAGCGTGGAGAGTTACACGAGACAAGTCTTCCAATTGAAAACCCTAACAACAGAAACAACAACAACAACAACAATATGTTACTTACCTAGCGGCTCAAGATTTAAACGCATTAGATTACTGACGCCTTAAGAAACGTTGTGAAGAAAATTAAGTATCTTTAGATGAGACAGATTTGGAATTTATTGCTGCCATCAGATTAATCAAGAGTCGTCTTGGTTAAAATTCACACATCTGCTGCGTCTATAAAGACCTCGACGAGACATAAACCTTTATCTTAACTACTTCTTTAAGCAGAGTAGATATGGACGTATGAGAGGCAATGCAAGAGAGTGACACGTGTAAGGCTGTACATTTTGCTCATTCTTTAATCGTTTCTTGTCCTGATTTGCTTGAGATTTTCTTTCGAGATGTACTTGCATTCCACAGATTGCTTGGATGAAACTGTGTTTGTAAAATCAGTATTGTAGTGCTATCAACAAACCCACGTTTCAAAAATAGTTTTATGATCCGAAGAATGAACATTAAAAAAATACACGTAACGCTCTTATTCAGTTACATTAATATTTCACAGTGCATTGTATTGTCTAATGCTACAGAAATATTAATATTTCACAGTGCATTGTATTGTCTAATGCTACAGAAATTTTTCCTGACTTGTATCTACGAAATTCTTTGGGTCATCTCATTCATCTCTTTTGTTTTGATTAGTACGTCCAACTGAAGTGGAAAGTACATTTATGATGTAATATACAGACACGTGCTTGCTTTTTGTGATTCTGGTTTTAGTTTCCTTCCCGAGTCGAAAAACAATTTTGGAAAGTACCTACACACTGAGATACTACCTTAATTGCGTGATCTGAGAGATAATATTTTGTGTGACTCCACTATATTCACATAAAACCATAACGTCCTCAATCAAAATAATATCCCCCGTAACTGCACATGCAGTAGCGTGGAACATGCCCATTTCGCCTTCTATACAGACTGCCCGCATAACGTTCCCGCTGATTTGGTAGTGTGACTGCTGGTGCAAAGCTTTCACGCATATCCCAGAGGGGCAAGAAATCTTTAACTTACCACAGGAAGAAAATCGTATCATTACAGTCTCTTAATAGCATAATGGATTTATAAGGTGTTTTCGATGCGCTCCAGCGGATACCATGTAGATAAAAGTTGTGCGAGATTGTGAGTGTACACCTCAACGCAAAATCTGGGCCAATGGTATTCTGCACTGCCTCGAGTATTTAAAAGTTATTGGTTAATCTTTTAAATTAAAGAACATTAATAAATACATGCCCTGTATCGTTGTTAATTTGTGTCGTAAAAAGCTGAGAATGAGATACTCTTGTCAACGACTCGCACAAAATACGTATGATAATAAATAACAGAGCATCCAAAGATACAAGAAGCCTGCAAAGTGTCTTTAATACTCATATATGTAAATACGAACAATAAATAAGTTTTGAATATGAGCCAAGAACAAGGAATTAATATGTCAAAGACGCTTAGCAAGAAAAAATATTTATATGGTGAAGTTTTCCTGTCGTTATTTTGCTTGTTTCGATATTTATCGAATATTTCACCGTATGAAATATAGAAGCCACCAGATATAATAGTAATTATTACCAGAATTCTCAGTGACAATTGAGGTACTTCGCATTGCTGTCCTCAGAAATTTATAGAGGTGACTTGAAACTGTCCTCATTCGATCTGCAGATGAAGTGTTATATGTGTAACAGTGTTGCGTGCATTGTAATGTCATTTTTGTATAGGTTTAATGGAAAAGAAGAGTCTACAACCACTGATCTACAGTCCAAGTTGGCTCATCCAGTGACCAACTGACGATGTCGTTAGGTCAGCATGGGAACACTTAGAGGTCACCTGCTGCGTCGTGTTATGTGACCAATGTGGTTTTCTTTGATCTGTTGTTCCTCTAAATGACCTTTCTTCGCCAATTATTTCGAGACTTCCTGGTTGGTGGTTTATCTGTCCTTTATATCGTTAACACATGTCTCCCGCACCATCCCTCAAGTAATTCGAGATTTCTTTTTCCAACTATTGTGCATTATTTTACAGCCATACAGCGCTACACTCCAATTATACAGCTCTTAACCATTCTTTTATTCATTTCAGAATTTATCTTGTTTCAACAAAGTATTTTTCTTACATACATGAACATTGCTTTTGCTTCTCAAATTCTTTGTCTTATGACTTCATTGCGTCTTCCGTCGCCTTACTTCCAAAATATTTGTATTATCTTGTTTCTTTTATTTTATTTCCTTTAGTTTTAATGTTTATTTCTATTGCTTTCTTGGACCACACGAATATTCCTGTCTTTTTCGGTTTATTGCCATGTCGTACTCATCCGTTAGTATTGCATCTATAACTTCTACAATTATTTGGAGATGTTTTTCATCTGGAACTATCACAGTTATGATATCTGCAAACATGAGCATCTTTATTCTTTCTGTATTTATTCTGATACATATACAGTACTCTTTCACTCGTTTGTTGCATGTTCTATGTAGGTGTCAAACAGGGATTGGGACAGATGGCATCTTCGTCTAACGCCTTTAAGAGGTCTAGCTTCCTCTTTGTATTTCTTGTCTTTACTATTGCTGTACTTACAAGGAACCTCTGGAGTGCGACGTCGCGAAAGGCCAATGATGTATACTGCCTTCGACGTCCCACATATTGTCTGCCATGCAACCACAACATTGGCTGCTAACGGCAACAGGGGGCGGGACTTGTAACAACACCAACGCTATACTATTGCACATATAATAATTTTTTTCTTCTGATTTTCGGTAAATTAGTGTAATCGATGTTTTGATTTCATTTCTTTTCATGTCATTATGTTAAAGAAACTGTAAACAATTTTCGATGTGAATATTAATGTTTATGTCAAATTGCAAGCAATATTATAACAAAATTGAAATGTAAGAAACGTTGAAACTATTGTAAGATGTCAAAGTTGTAATTGTGCGTCTGGTCCATACGTAGGCAATGTATTAGGATATGTAGAATGCAAAACCTCAGGTGAATACCCTGTCTGTAGGGGAGCGGTAAAAGGTGGATGGCAGGCGAGCGCGGGAAAATGCACACGGGCGCTGCACGGCATAACGGGCTCAGCAGTAGTAGTCGGAGTTGGGCACCGGTCTGAGAAACACGCTCTGGATCGAGGAGGCTCTCCTGGAAAACGTGATTTCGTTGAGCCTCGGATGTGCCGTTTCCGACGCCTATACAGCATGGCAATATTCCATAGGCACTAAATGGAAAGTATTGCGACGCTATGAAGAAGTAAAGTGCCGATACTTCAAGAGCCATTGCTGTGATTGTATGTGTGCTCGGTGCCTCGTCATCTCGCCGCCCGCCAACCGCCGCATCGATACGAACAGGTTGAAACTTTTAGTACTGTATTCGTGTGGACCAGTGTTACTTTTGTTCGATACTGTTTAATAACAACTTAAATTTTACCAGAACTGTACTATCATTTAATTATCCTCACAACTAACCTAGGCAGGGTCCTTTCCACATGTTGTGCAATCAGAGTGTCCCGAGATGAAGATTTAAAATTTATGCTAATAATAATTACCTGCAGACCTATCTATGTTAGAATGATGTTTAAAGAACTTTGTTGTTAATGAAATAATAGATGAATAATATAGGTCTGACAAAGTTGGAAGATAATGTTGAAATTGGTTTAGTAATGAAGTTTAATTAATTTGAGACAAAAATAATGGTAGTTGAATGAGCAGGAAATAAGACAAAAAGAGTAGTAACTCATATATTGGAAATCTTGAGTGCTTAATGATTTCAATAATCAAAATTTTCAATACAGTGGTCATAACAGTTTCAGGGTCCCCCCTCCCCTTTTCTATTCATTTGAATTCTGAAGTGTACTGAACTGATTTGACCAGCAAGGTTAAAGTCAATATAAAACCAAAATTTATCAGTGTTTGACCTTTTTCAAAATTGACATTGTATGTGTGTTTCGAAAGTGCTATTTCTAGGGTAACCTATGCCCGATTTTAATCAGATCAATAGACAGTACGAAGTTTGTAGTAAACAATATAGTGTATTGTTGTGTATTTGTGGCTTGTTCATATTAGTACAGAAAGTGAAATTATTAGTTCAGTAGATTTTCTGGTTCTAAAATTTACCATATAATGCAGTGTTACTACGTGTTGTTATGCTTGAACGTACATCCACTTGTACAGGGAAGAAACTCAGTTAATGCCTAATTAGGCTGGCGACCGTATTATTAACAATTGGTAGCATCTGCTGTGTTGTTTGTTGTCCGTCCTAACGTGTAGTTGCACTTCAGACTTGCTTGACGTATCATTGTTGTTGCTGAGTGGGTGTAAGTCTGATTTTGCCTCCATTCAGGTACACGCAGTCAACATACATACCAAAATCCTTTCTTATAAGGTGAAGCCCGTCAACTTAACATAGAACAGGCTTTAAAGAGTATCGCGTGCCATAAGAGCAGTGTTACAGACTGAAGGTGTCCAATGGCGAACACAGTATGAGGCTACGGAGTGTAGTTGAACTGCGCAGTCGACGAATAACGCACTAACAGTTTTACAATGCTAGTGGTGTTGATACAGAGCAGAGCAGTGGCAGCGATAAACAAAGCAGGTGTTGAATTATATTTACGACAACAGTTGCCGAAGTTGTCATTTCGTCAGAAAGGAACCTAGGGAATTTCGCAGAGTGAGAAAGAAGTGGCAAGTGAAATATTAGCGTTTCTGTAAGATGAGTCAGAGGTATGTTTGGTGTCGTATACGCTCGATTGTGCGGACAACGTACATGAGGAGTACAATGATGACGATACATGCTTAACAAGTGGAAGAGATACTGAAACACGTGTCAAGCAATGAACTTGATCATCCTTGTGGGACAGGGAGCCACAAATCCAATAGTAAAGGAGAATCATTGTCTAAGGAGCGGATACTAACGGTACGTGCCTGATAGTGACCTACTGCGCTGTGCACATCAAGTTGTGCGCAACATAGATTACAATGATTTCAAGAGAAGCAGTGGACGGTTGCACAACTAAAAATTGGTACAGAATTTGAAGACGTAAAATAAAGAAATTTCAAACAATGCATCAAGCTGACGATTCACAGCAAGCTGCGGAATCGGCCCGAACATTTGTAGGTGAGATAAACAAGTTCATCTCATCGTTCAGTAAGGAATTTGTTTTCAACTCCGACCAGTCAGGATTTGAAAAGGAAATGCACACAAAAGGAACCCTGGAAATTAGAGGTACCAGTAGTGTTGTACCAAGATCAACCAACACCAATGCCTTAATGCATTCGTAAACGCTTATGTCGACTGTTGATCTTGATAGTAAATTTGGGTGGAAAGTCATTTATTTTGCTGCGACGAGTTGGAGGTGCTCTGCCCCCCCCCCTACGATTCTGTCTCGTGTGCATGATCTTGCAAGGGCAGTAGGGAATATTTACATGACAGGCGAGAGTGGACAAATGGGCGTCAGAGAACTACAACTATAGTGTAAGAACTTATTTTGGCCCATATCTGGTCAAAGTAACTTGCTTTCGCTTGATTCCTGGTCTGCCTATAAAAATCATACTCCTCAAGAGCAAACCACCCATCCTGAAAAGTGTGTCACATAGAAGTTCATATCGCCTGTAACCACCGGACAAACCCAGCCTCTGAATGTTTGTTTTTTTTCGTGCCTGTAAAACATATTATCGCTCTATCTGGAGCTATGCCATAAAAGATAGCCAGTTTCGTCATAACCTCCACGGCAGACTGTTTCGCATTCGGTTGCATGTCATCACATTGCCTCAGTTCTCATCACCCCGTTACACCAGTATGATTCTATATGCATTCTTTAAGAGTGGATACCTAGCTGAACGTCCTGCCGGTTTGTATCTTGCAAGGAGCTCGCCTTCGATCTTGATGGTGATTACTGTGGCGATCCATTTTTCATTCGGTGTTCGTGATGCAAGTTAACGGTTTGTTTTAAGCATTTCTCGAATGTCGACGATTTCTATTTTGTGAAGAGTAATACACACATCCCATAGAAGGCTGATTTCTGCACATCCCGTAAACTCGTTTTCTGTCGCACTCCTGATGAAAACGGTCAGTCATTAGCAGCTATATTTGTTTCTTGTCATTTTCAAATGAGCCTTAACTAAAGACTGAACCTGCGACGTCGCACTGTTAGTACGGTTTTTTAATTATTTTTTATCTATAGTCTAGTTCAATAACCTTTAGAATTTCTCTTAATTTGTTCCAGTAGACGTTGTCGAACAATTTCCTGAAATCCACGAAAATTTTTCTGTTGCTTCTAAAACTTTCTTAAGTTGCTATACCGTGAAGGCCTTCCGGACTGGGAAGGAGTGCCTGGTTCCCGACACGAATCCGCCCGGAGGACTTGTGTCGAGGTCCGGTGAGCCGGCCAGTCTGTGGATGGTTTTTAGGCGGTTTTCCATCTGCCTCGGCGAATGCGGGCTGGTTCCCCTTTTTCCGCCTCAGCTACACTATGTCGGCGATTGCTGTGCAAACAAGTTCTCTATGTACGCGTACAGCACCATTACTCTACCACGCAAACATAGGGGTTACAATCGTCTGGTGTGAGACGTTCCCTGGGGGGATCTGCCGGGGGCCGAACGGCACAAAACTCTGAAAACGTGGTTCAGTGTGGGGCTGTGGAGGGGTGTAGTGGACTGTGGTAGTCGTCGTGAGGTTGTGGACCACTGCGGCTGCGGCGTAGACGGAGCCTATCCGTCATTTCTAGGCCCCCGGTTAACATACAATGCAATACTATACTGTGAAGGCGTAGGACAGCTTCTTTTCCGCCTCCGTTATCTCGGAAGCCTAACTGGTGTAATATATGAGAGTGACGATCTAAGCTACCAAAGTTTCATTACTTTAAGAGGCAAGAAATGGAGCGACGTGTACGAGTGGTGTGTGCAGTGTGTTGCCGGTGTGACCAGTGCGGCTCTCTCTGTGTGTTGCAGGCTGCGGCTGCCACTCCGTGGGCGCGACGAGCGCGGTGTGCGACATCGTGACTGGCCAGTGCCCCTGCCGGCCCCACACGACCGGCCGCGCCTGCGACCGCTGCCAGGTAACCCGCCCCGCCACCACCGGCGCTGCGTCTGCTGCTCTGTGCTCTGGCCGGCCAGAGTGGCCGCGCGGTTCCAGGCGCTACAGTCTGGAACCGCGCTGCTACTACGGTCGCAGGTTCCAATCCTGCCTCGGGCATGGATGTGTGTGATGTCCTTAGGTTAGGTTAGGTTTAACTAGTTCTAAGTTCTAGCAGACTGATGACTTCAGATGTCAAGTCCCATAGTGCTCAGAGCCATTTGAACCTTTTTTTTTTGCTCTGATTCCTTATCTCGATATGCAGTCGTAGGTCATAAATACACAGGATGATTTCGTGATGATGATGATAAAAACTTTCAGAAGTTTAAATGTGTCAGTCTGAGGTAGGATACCCTGGCCCGGAATGACCGAAGTGAAAGTTAAAGCGAAAGTCGCTCTGATACCTCTGAAGTGGACTTTTTGTTTTCCATATGTGAGGGGAGGTGGTATCGGCCAAAACAAAACAAAAAATAATCTAGTAAACATTGGCTCTAAAATGCACACCTAAAGAGGTATGAGCTCTTGTTCAGTAGAACGCACTTGTTCAGTGTGTTTCACAGTAGCAAAGATGAACAAGTGCTGTTTACCTGTTTAGGTACGCACTTTAGATCCCATGTTTACTGGTCATTTTTTTCTTGTTCTGCTCCATACTACCTCCTTTCAAAACATGAAAAGCAGGGAGCTTCCAGTAGAAGAAATTTGTTTCACTGTTTCGAAAATTGAAGTGCTCATAGCTCTTAAGCTATGTACTGTAGAGCCCATGTTTATTGGAATTTTCTTATTGTTTTAGTCCATACTACCTTCTCCCCAATATGTGGAAGAAAAGAACCTGGAGTAGAAGAGGTTCACAGTCAGAGGTATCGGAGCGATTTTTGCTTATACCTTTCATCTCGATAGTTTCCGGACCAAAGTTCCTTACCTCAGATTGATACATTTGCCCTTCCCCATCATCCGCGAAAGTTTGTAATATCGTCACGGAATCACCCTGTATAATTTAAACGGCCTTAACTTCTTCATCTCTGCTTTGAACTATTCCGATTTACTACAGCTGTTCGGTTAAGACCATTTATGACAAAGTTGCAGCGTCTGTCATTCGGCCAGTGTTCTCTAATGATTTACATCGTGTCCTACAAGTAAATGCGCAGTTGACCAGTTACTTTGTAAAATTTGGAAGTGCTTCACTACACGTAACACATAAAGGTTCTGTAGCAAGACGTTCACCAAAACGCCTCGCAAACTGTTGGGATTGAAGCGTCACACACCTGTCCATTTAATACTCGTACAAGTCATAGACGGTCGGACTCTATCCTGAGCTAACATGTTTCTAATATTATCTGATACATAGCGCCTATCTCTAATAAAGATTGACTGAGGTCACAGATACGGGACACAAACACACTTCAATCACACACAAAATAAATACATGTAAGTGAGACATTTAAACGGATTAGAATACCTACAAATATTATTTAGCAAGAGCTGCTGCAACAATAACTCTGGGTTACTGTTTGACATTGAAGATGGATGTGTGGGTACGCACTGCAACCTTCTTATTAGAAAACATCTTTCACAAAACTAGTAACTTCGTTGCATATTGGCTAATTATTGATAGTAATTTAGATCTGTTGGAATTCAGAATGTCCTTGGTGGGAAACTTTCATTATTAAACGGTGCAATCAATAGAAATGACGTAAATGCCTGTATTGTTACATCAGCACTGTCTTTAATAATGTGAGTTCACAACATCTATAGAACAAAATTGTTTAGTATTTATCCCTAGTGTTTTTAAAATATCGTTAGTTAAATTATACAACCGTTAGGTCAACACACTTGTTATTTGAACCTATGTAAAGTTCTGACATTGAAATTGCCCTTAACAGCACAGATTTCAATTTAATTTGAGGTGTTAACGAAGGAGAACTGGTAAAAAGGAAACTGAAAATTGTACCACATTTTACTGATATTTTTCTGTACGAGTTTATTTGTACTGGTGCACCGCAGCAACGAAATGTCGGTCGAAAGTGTGATTTCAGAGCTTCCTACCTGAGACAACTGCTGCAAGATCTCTGGGACCGACGCTCCTTTGTCTCGCCGATGACCGGTCCATCAGAATACACCAAGAATAAAACCTCATCGGTCCAAAAGCAGAACGGGACAAGTTCAATCGTGTTAATTTAATAACAATAACGCAGATTACCAGAAACAACAGTGCACGGCAGCACGAGCATTAATCCCGAGGCGTTGTCCGCCCATTTATTATTTTTATTTAAGCCGTTCTGGAGCTCGGCCTTCCCACAGATTGCAATACAGTTTTGAAGATACCAAACCGGTCCACAGACAGCCCATTGCTCCCAACGTAGACAATCCGTTTCACTCGTAATATTCAGCTTAACTCGTAATTCCAATGTAACATAACTCACTGACACTCCTCAACTGTCTCTTCGTAACATTATACCGTCATATTACGTTTCCTGAAGGGCCGAAGCTCCTAAAACTGCAACGAAATTACACACATGCATGGAATTAACCTTACACAATAAATAACGGTGCTTGGTATTGGCTTGTCATCTGAAATCTTATTTTATACTCCTTCTACACAGTTTTAAACAAAACTGTACTCACAACTATGTACTGTTTTGTTTTCTTCCTCGCAGTCTGTTTTAATAAAAACAGGAAAGCTTTGTTTATGACTTACATGTTTATGGTTGGTATTCTATTATGGAATCTGAATCGTCCGAAACTTTGTAATCCGACCCGTCTGCAGATTAAAACTATGCCAAATAGTGTCAATGAAGCTTATCCTTACAGATTCAGCAGCAGGAGAGATGTCTGACATCCCGTGTACCAATGTTCCCAGCCGATTTACCCATCATTTTAAGACTTCAGTTCCTACTCTAGGTTGCGTTGGCAGTAACAATAAACAAAGCTCAGTGTCAGAGAGGGGAAGAGGAGATGAACAGAGCAGGAAATAGACAAAGAAAGAGGGAAAGAGGGAATCGACAGAAAGTTGTGGCAGGACGAGGTGGAGAGAGGAGAGGGGAGGAAGAGATGGACAAAGAGAGAGGGGACAAGAAGAACAGTACGTGTATCCTATTGCCGGGTCCGCATGTGTATACTAACTGAGTACCTGCGTTGGTCTGATATGTACACACATCAAAAAAAGTTTTGCATCGCCCCAGTTCTCAGAACTCCTGAAGACAGACGTTGACTGGTTATTGTATCACAGACACAATCCCTTTAACTGTTCAGAGGAGTCACTAAGCCTGCCCAAACATGTAAACAACCATGCATGAGCAGCGCCTATTTGACGGAGGGGCCCCGACAGCTTATCACTTCCAGTCATTCCACCAGGATGGAGGTACACGGCTCGTGTTGTCTGTAGTTCAACCATGCCTAGACGGTCAATACCGCGGTTCGATCTCGTTCGCGTTGTTACTTTGTGCCAGGAAGGGCTCTGAACAAGGGAAGTGTCCAGGAGTCTCGGAGTGAACCAAAGCGATGTCGTTTGGCCAAGGAGGAGATACAGGGAGACAGGAACTGTCGATGACATGCCTCGCTCAGGTCGCCCAAGGGCTACTACTGCAGTGAGTCACCGCTACCTGCGGAGGAACCCTGACAGCAAAGCCACCATGTTGAATAATGCTTTTCGTGCAGCCACAGAACGTCGTGTTACGACTCAAACTGTGCGCAATAGGCTGCATGATGCGCATCTTCACTCCCGACGTCTATGGCGAGCTCCATCTTTGCAACCACGACACCATACAGAGCGGTACAGATGGGCCCGACATGTCGAATGGACCGCTCAGGTTTGAGTGCCGCATTTGCCTTCAACCAGACAATCGTCGGAGACGTGTTTGGAGGCAACCCAGTCTGTCTCAACACTGCCCAGCGTGTGCAGAAAGGTGGAGGTTCCCTGCTGTTTTGGGGTGACATTAAGTGGGGCCGACGTACGCCGCTGGTGGTCATGCAAGGCACCACAACGGCAATACGATGCGTGACTGCCATCCTCCGATCGATAGTGCAACCATATCGGCAGCATATTGGCAAGGCATTCGTCTTCATGGACGACAATTTGCGCCCTTATATTGCACATCTTGTGAATGACTTCCTTCAGGATAACGACGTCGCTCGAATAGAGCGGCCAGCATGTTCTCTAGACATGAACCCTATCAACTATGCCTGGGATAGATTGAAAAGGGCTGTTCATGAACGACGTGACTCACCAACCACTCTGAAGGATCTACACCGAATCGCCGTTGAGGAGGGGGATAATCCGGACCAAAAGTGCCTTGAGGAACGTGTGGATAGTATGCCAGACGATACAGGCATGCATCAACGGTAGAGGATGTCCTACTGGGTATTCGAGGTACCGGTGAGTACAGCAATCTGGACCACCACCACCACTGAAGATCTCGCTGTATGGTGGTACAACATGCAATGTGTGGTTTTCATGAGCAATAAAAAGGGAGGGAATGATGTTTATGTTTTTCTCTATTCCAATTTTCTATACGGGTTCCCCCGAGGTGATGCAAAACGATTTTTGATGTGTGTAGTTATTTCATTTATATTAGTCCATCGCTTCCTTCCCCCTCCCTCTGTCCACCTCCTACTCCCACGTCCTCCACTCCCCTCGCCCATTCTCTGTCCATTTCCTCCTCTTTCCTTTCTATGCCCATCTCCTCCTACTCTCTCTTCCTGTGAGTCTGCTCCTCACACTCTCTCTCTCTCTCTGTCCATCTCCTCCTTCCCTCGTATCTCCTGAACTACGTGTCGTACAACGATATAATTTTCTATATATATATATATATATATATATATATATATATATATATATATATATATATATATATATATATATATACTACGCAAGCCAGCGCACGGTGCCTGGCGGACGGTACACTACACCACTACTACTCATTTCCTTTCCTCATCCACTCGCAAATAGGGCGAGAGAAAAACGACGCTTAATATGCTTCCGGGTGAGCCCTAGTTTCTCGTATCTTATCTTCGTGGTCCTTATGCATAGTGTGTGTTGGCGGCAGTAGAATCATTCGGCAGCCAGCTTAAAATGCCGAGTCTATAAATTTTCTCTAAAGTGTTTCTCAAAACGAACGTCGCCTTCCCTCTAGGGATCCCCATTTGAGTTGCCATAGCACCACAGCATCTCCGTAACATTTACGTGTTGTTCGAACCCACTGGTGATAAATCTAGCAGCCGGCCTCTGAATTGCTTCGATGTCTTGCTTGAATCCGACCTGGTACGGACGCTAAGCACTCGAGCAGTACTCAAGAATAGTTCGCACCAGCGTCCTACGTGCGGTCTAGTTACAGGTGAACCACTCCTTCCTAAAATTCTCCCAGTACACCGAAGTCGACCACTCGCTTTCCCTACCACAGTTTTAACATGCTCGTTCCACCTCATATCGCTCTGCAAAATTTTGCCCAGATATTTAAACGACTTGACTGTGTCAAGCAGGACATTAGCAATACTGTATCCAAACTTAGGTTTGATCTTCCTACTCATCCGCATTAACTTACATTTTACCACATTTCGAACCAGCTGGCATACATCACACCCACAGGAAATTTTTTCAAAGTCGTCTTGTATCTTCCTACAGTCACTCAACTTCGATACCTTACCGTACACCACGGCATCATCAGCAGACAACGGCAGATTGCTGCACACCCTATCCGCCAAATAATTTATGTATCGCGAGAACAACAGCGGCCCTATCACACTTCCCTGGGGCACTCCTGACGATACCCTTGCCTCTGATGAAAACCCGCCTTCGAGGACAGCATACTGGGTTCTATTATTTAAGGAGGTTTCGACCCACTCACATATCTGTGAACTCACTCCATATGCTCGTACCTTCGCTAACAGCCTGCAACGGGGCACCGTGTCAAATGATGTCCGTAAATCTAGAAATATGGAGTCTGCCTGTTATCCTTCATCGGTAGTTCTCAGCAAACCATGTGAGAGAAGGGCAAGCTGAGTGTCGCTCGAGCGATGCTTTCTAAAACCGTGCTGACTCGTGGACACAAGGTTCTCAGTCTCATGAAAGTTTATTATATTCGAACTGAGAATATGCTCAAGGATTCTCCATTAAACAGAAGTTAGCGATATTGGTCTGAAATTTTGCGGGTCCGTTCTTTTACCCTTCTTGTGCACTGGAGTCACCTGCGCTTTTTTCCAGTCGCTTGGGACTTTGTGCTGGTCGACAGACTCACGATAAATGCAAGATTGGTAAAGGGCCAATGTCGTAGAGGACTCTTGGTAAAACAGAACTGGAATTCCATCCGGACCTGATGATTTATTTGCTTTGAAATCTTTCAGCTGTTTCTCTACGCCAGGTATGCCTACTACTATGTCTGTGTGAACCATTTCTTGAACGTGAAATTTAAAACTTCGGCTTTCGTTTTGCCATCAGACTGGTCAACAAGGGACTGAATGGAAGCCTTAGACCCGCTTAGCGATTTTACATACGACCAGAATTTTCTGCTTGCACCACGCGCGTGAGGCCGGCAGTCTTCACCGCCACCGCCAGCGGTCTGTACGAACTGAAAATCACCTCAGAACCCGTGCGTCAGGCGTCGTTGGTACCGGCGTGAGGTACAACATCCAGACGACTGCACTCTGCACGCTCGCTAGCCACAGGCAAGGCCGCCTCCACGTCTCGGATGAGGCCACCGGCAGACAGGCCGAGTGCTCACTGGCTTTCTTTCCAGCCCTGAAAGCTGTCTGCCTAAGGGGCTCCACCGCGCCCATATCATTGGAGCTCTCAATAACTAGTAGGCGTGTATCAGCCGAGAGCTGGAGGCCAATTGGCTCACTAAACAGACGGATGGTCGCTTTCAAAACAAAACAAATGAGCAATTACTGCGCTACAGACTGCATGAATTTACACTTACAGAAACGCGGGATGAAACCTCTTAAACAGAGAAACACGCACCAAATTTAATAAATATACTGCGTGGAAACACAGAAAAAGATAAACACTTACCTTCCCGCTTTTAAGTACATTCAGCACGTGGATACTGTCTGCTAAATGTGTTGCGAATAGAATTATAGCAAAGAAGCAATAAATGTAAGCGTTATGACGTCATGCCTGATGCGACAGTTTTTTGCGTGAACAGCGAAAATGTAGGAGGCGATAAACGTTTTCCCTTTCATCATTTTGTGGGGGTTGTCAGAGGGAAAACTTTTCATAAAGGTTTCAAAGTATGTGCTGAGTTTGTTGCAAGCCACTGAATGCTCTGGTTCTCGAATAGTGGATGCATAACATCTGGGTATTCGCGCGTCGCGGCCTACACTTCTTTTTCATCACGGCCTCTTTGACGGGTAGGCACCACGTTCTCCTGTTATGAGCATTTGCATCACTGATGAGTGGTTTTGGAATTCCAGCTCGCTCTGCGATTTCCTGCTGTTCTAAGTTTTAGGGGACTGATCACCTTAGAAGTTAAGTCCCATAGTGCTCAGAGCCATTTGAGCCATTTCTTTGTAGCGCCCTCCATGTTGTTTTTGTACTGAGAGGGTTCTTGAGTGCGACATTCAGTTCCGCAGAGACTTCTGAAACTTCGTCCTCTTATTTTTCATCACAGACTTCTTCAGTTATCCTGTGTCATCATTAAATGTACACTTTCATCCGCGTTGTAACTTAGCGAATCATGTTTTTGAGCTTTCCTGTATGCAGTATAAACCTGTTGAAACCACCAAACACTTGAGCTCCTGTGGTTACAGAAACATCTACCATACGAGTACAAATAGTTTTCTCACGTTCAGATTCACTTAGCTCAGACAGAATGCACTCACAACTACATAGAACACCGTTGGCCACGACTGACACTTACGACGTACTGAGGACATTGCACAGTTGCTGTTTGTGATCAAAAAACCAGAGCACAACCTTCATGCTTCGCAGGAATCTGCATTTATATTCAGGTATCTGTTGACACGGTGCTTCCATATTTTTGTCCAACCCCTGTACATAACTTTCCATCATGGGTCTTTAACGAAGCGTTGGTCATTATTGACGTATGGTCTGTGCAAAATTCTACCACATGATTGCCCTCCCGTTCCTTTTCGCCCAGTCCACATTCTCCTACTGTTTTTTCTTCTCTACTTTTTCCTATAACCAAACTCCAGTCCCCATCACAATTAAATTTTCTTCTCCCTTAACGGAGTGTGTTGGCTTCGTGTTTGTCTCGGATTGATAATGCATTCATTGAGCTGTTCACAGTAGCTTATCCGTATTCCTATTTTCTTATTAATTATCAGACCTATT
Organism: Schistocerca americana; assembly: GCF_021461395.2. Taxonomy (NCBI): domain Eukaryota; kingdom Metazoa; phylum Arthropoda; class Insecta; order Orthoptera; family Acrididae; genus Schistocerca; species Schistocerca americana. The sequence goes on from NC_060123.1 coordinate 20,802,489, forward strand.
GAATCATTACCTCGATTTGATTTTGTGTTGATAACTCTCTACTAACCTGACCAGAAGTCCTATTCTTTCTACTGCTGCACTTCATTAATTCCCACTGTACCTAACTTCAACCTATCACTGATACCGGATGTAACATTCCGCGCTCCAATCCGTAGAGGATAGTTTTGCTCTGTTCATCACATCCTCCTGAATATTCCGCATCGGAGATCCGAATGGGGGCCTATTTCCCCTTTGAAATACTTTACCCAAGAGGACAGCATGGTGACTGAACCTTATAGCAGAGCTGAATGCCCTCGGGAGAAATAACGGCTGTAGTTTTCCCATGATTTCAGCTGTTTGCAGTGCCAACACAGCAAAACCATGGTGGCCAACGTTAAAAGTTCAGATCAGCCAATCACCCACGCTGTTGCCATTGCTGAAAAGGCTGCTGCTTCTCCTCAGGAACCATGTGTTTGTCTGGCCTCTCTACAGACACCCTTCCATTGTAGTTGCATTACTGTACCCGTGCCTGTATCAATGAGGCACATAAATCACCCACCTTGTCAACGTCCACGATTCATGGAGTGAATGTACCCCTACCACAACATATTACGGTGATAAATTTGTTGTCAGTGTGGTTGTAACACTCATGATGCAATATGAAACAAACATGTCTTAGTGTTTGATGAAAATATGGCTCTTGTGATGATTCACATGGAGAGCGTGTGATGATCATGAGAGATGACACAGTGTCACAAGACAAGCAAGCAGCTGGCCCCATTACAAACATTGTGTGTTCAGACCAAGAATTTTCTACATATTAGTACAGCACATTTTCAGTAGTGTATTACCTTTTATCTGAAACAGGCGCAGTGCTGACTGTTCATGCGGATGAGACCAAGCCACCTTGTGTACGAACGTATCATGAGAAAGAGCAAAATATGGAATTATATTTTCTTCGGCAAAAATGATACAGAAGTGGCAAATGTGAATCCTCCCTGTATGAAGCAAAAATGACAGCTAAGAAACGAACATAAAAGTAAAATTACTTCAATTTTTAATGAACTGGGAAAATTTATAGTGAAATTCATGTAGGTTATAAAGTCCTATTCGGAAAAAAATATGCAGGTCCGTATTTAGGCAGGCGCAACATGTGTAGCTGCACAGGGTGGCAAAATTTTGGGGGCGACAAAATGTTTCTATCGAAAAAAAAAAAAAAAAAAAAAAATTAAAGTATATTTTAATGCTCATTGTATGAGCATTCAGGCATTCAATAATTTATTGACAAGGTGTTGACAAATATTTGTACCTGTCATTTATGTTCAAGCATGCAATTACTCGGTCCTTCCATATTTTTGTCCAACACCGTCCTTGGTGGTTCTTTAACCAAGTATAACGTCATCCAGGCGCGAGCGCCTTATGGCTCTGTCGAACGGGAGGCGCTCAACCCGCCGCAGCCTGTGTAGGCCACACACCACGTCGTCCCGACCAAACATGAGGCATGAGACGGGCGGCCGCGTCAGACCGGCCTTGCCTGCGGCGCGCAGCTGCGATTTTCTACAAGACTCGTGGCAGGCAGGTACAGAAAGACTGATTGTGTTTGTGAGCGCAAATGTATTTTTGTACGATATACGGCACGATGACTGTAAAAGTGTAATGAAAAAGGCGGCAACAAGGGACAAAATTGACGCACGTTTATATCCAACACGCGTTTTCTATGTTTATAAATAAATGAGCAGTTGCATGATATAGTACCAGATGAACATTGACGTGTACATACAGTTCAGCTGAAATACTAATGTGCTTGCACGAACTAGTGGTGTCACTATAGCACAATTTAAGCTGCAAATATGCCGCTATGATAACGGCGTCTGCAGAATCGATTGATAAGTCCAGTTCCGGAGCTACGATATTGCCGAACCGGGGCAAAAACTTGATAGTGGAGCTCACCCCCCTCCGTCCCCGCCCCAGTCTCTCTCGGGAGTTTGAGATAGGACGTCAATACTTTAAAAAAATCGAATTTTCAAAAATATGATCATTTTTAACGCACATCTTTGTGAAGACCTTGATATACAGGGTGGTCCATTGATAGTGACCGGGCCAAATATCTCACGAAATAAGCATCAAACGAAAAAACTACAAAGAACGAAACTCGTCTAACTTGAAGGGGGAAACCAGATGGCGCTATGGTTGGCCCGCTAGATGGCGCTGCCATAGGTCAAACGGATATCAATTGAGTTTTTTTTTTAATATGAACCCCCATTTTTTATTAATCATTCGTGTAGTACCTAAAGAAATATGAATGTTTTAGTTGGACCACCTTTTTCGCTTTGTGATAGATGGCGCTATAATAGTCACAAGCGTATAAGTACGTGGTATCACGTAACATTCCGCCAGTGTTGACGGTATTTGCTTCGTGATACATTACCCGTGTTAAAATGGACCGTTTGCCAATTGCGGAAAAGGTCGGTATCGTGTTCATGTATGGGTAATGTGATCAAAATGCCCAACGGGCGTGTGCTATGTATGCTGCTCGGCTTCCTGGACGACATCATCCAAGTATCCGGACCGTTCGCCGGATGGTTACGTTATTTAAGGAAACAGGAAGTGTGCAGCCACATGTGAAACGTCAACCACGACCTGGAACAAATGATGATGCCCAAGTAGGTGTTTTAGCTGCTGTCGCGGCTCATCCGCACATCAGTAGCAGACAAATTGCGCGAGAATCGGGAATCTCAAAAACGTCGGAGTTGAGAATGCTACATCAACATCGATTACACCAGTACCGAAATAAAATGTTCAAACGTATCTACGTTCTGTATTTTAATTTAAAAAACCTACCTGTTACAAACTGTTCGTCTAAAATTGTGAGCCATATGTTTGTGACTATTACAGCGCCATATATCACAAAGCGAAAAAAGTGGTCCAACTAAAACATTCATATTTCTTTATGTACTACACCAATATGTCATAAAAATGGGTGTTCCTATTTTAAAAAACGCAGTTGATATCCGTTTGACCTATGGCAGCGCCATCTAGCGGGCCAACGATAGCGCCATCTGGTTTCCCCCTTGAAGCTAGACAAGTTTCGTTCTTTGTAGTTTTTTCGTTTGACGCTTATTTCGCGAGATATTTGGCCCGGTCACGATCAATGGACCACCCTGTATAAAACGTATATGTTCGACGAAATGAAAGACTTGTTATTTGGTCTTAAGTGTGCCGGAGTGCTCTTCACACAGCATTCTTCTATCGCACGTCACTATTTCGCTCTGTGGAATTCAAACGTATATGTTGTGTAATGGGAGCCATCAAGCCATGCTCCGGACAGCCCGCCTTTGTATAAGGTGTTTAAAATCACAATAAAGAAAGAAAAAAAAACCCACCAAGCCTACATTCAAGACAGGGGAAGTTAGGCTGTCCTGTGGTGCCTCTCCTGTTCCCTGTCGGCCGGTTTGACATCCAACATCCCCCCCCCCCCTCCTTCTTACAAAAAGCTCACAATTAATAGTGGGGGGGGGGGGGGGAATTATTTGAGACTTGGAGAATAAGAACTCTTCAGAAAATTTGCACTCTTTATTGTCTATTAGTTAATAACATTCTCTTTTATGTGACATAAAATTAAAAATAGGAAACATAAAACCAGTCAAGACAAGAGACAAGCATGACTGTACATATTTCTTCAATCCTTAGGTCCGAGTATTTTTTGTTTCCTCTCTTATCTTGTTACATCTTTATACGGCGTGCTTTCCTTTCTGCGAAAGAATCTATTAGATTATCAAAGTTCGTCAGACATTTTGCTACACGAAAAATCAAAAGGTCGTTGTCTAATACTGAAAAAGCTGTTAATACGAATAGTACCCAAGACTGACGTGGTTTCTCGATTTCATTACGCCTGTAATGTTACTGTCTGCTAGATAAAACGAAATAGGTCTTTCTTATATTGCACCAGTTGTAACACACACCAAATAAGCGAGACTGTTTTGTCACAAATGGTCGTTTTTGTCTAACTCAAAAATGGTTCAAATGGCTCTGAGCACTATGGGACTCAACTGCTGAGGTCATTAGTCCCCTAGAACTTAGAACTAGTTAAACCTAACTAACCTAAGGACATCACACACATCCATGCCCGAGGCAGGATTCGAACCTGCGACCGTAGCGGTCCCGCGGTTCCAGACTGCAGCGCCAGAACCGCGCGGTGTCTAACTCATTTACATAAATAATACGACAGAATATAATTCACGGAGTACCAATATCAAATGCCTACTACAAACAAAAACTTTTATGTTAGGAAATAGTTTCACATTGCATTGATATGCCCCAATATCTCGAGCATGAGATCGAAAAGTAGTAGTAGTAGTAGTAGTAGTAGTAGTACTACGAAATTTTTATATATATTTGGAATCGTCATATTCTTCTATATAGTTTTTGTAATGTTCCCGTTTTTCTCCTTCCTCAGTCTAGAAAACGATCTTGTCATCACTAATTCTATAACTATTCCTGCCATGACAATTTATTCTCCGGCTAACTTCACTAACCCTGCCAGCATCACCGTTTCAGTTATCACGCATTTGGCTCAAATGGCTCTGAGTACTATGGGGCTCAACGTCTCAGGTCATTAGTCCCCTAGAACTTAGAAGTAGTTAAACCTAACTAACCTAAGGACATCACACACATCCATGCCCGAGGCAGGACTCGAACCTGCGACCGTAGCGGTCTCGCGGCTCCAGACTGCAGCGCCTAGAACCGCATGGCCACTTCGGCCGGCTATCACGCGTTTATTCTCAGGTTAGGTGTTATTACGTGTTTGGACAACGCATTTTCCGGGCTGTTCCGAGAATAGAACTTAAGCGGCTACTATCCGGGGACTGTATAACTGGCCCCTGTAGTGTAGCAATCTGGCACAAACTTTCTGTCGAAATTTCGTTTTCTTGGATACACTGAGAAGATAAAATATAATCTTTCTTACATGTTATTCCTGTTAGTCGTTTATTTCCACTCTGTTAGTCTGAATATAACGCTTATCATTCGCACACCCAATCAACCATATAAACAAACATCGATCCGCATTCGCCATTTCTGGTTTATTTGTCTCAGCACATATAGCACCGCCCCTTTTTGTCTGCAGGGAAGCTTTTTATTTCTAGATGCGACGGGGATTCCCCTGGCAGAGACATCATGTACACTATGCACGCATTTCAAATATATTCAAAAACCATCAGGGATGCGTTTCGAAATCATATAAATAATCGAAAGACCAACGTGCACCGGACGCTAGGCACTTTGTGAAACAAGATTTTTTTTTTCTTCAAGAATATGAATTTGGCGCACCCTGAAACTGCCACCCGGTCACATATCCCAGTTTGCTCCCCACCGCCAAGATCCGGGCCTGATTAAATCTATAGGCCTTAAAAAGACTCATTAGTCCTGAGCGAGTGTACCGAAGACATTTTCCACCACGCGACGACTCCTGCCTATTTATTTACTGAAAACTGCTTTTGATGGATCTTCCAAGGTCGCTGATTTGGGAAAAGGGGTCATCTCATGGTTTGTAATTTAAATCCTTCATCACCTATCAGCACATGAGGGACGGGTATGTTTGTGCCTGGCAGTGGTTTCGGAGGAAGAATAAATTTTCCTAGTTTAATTTCTTGGAATAAATACAGAGTTTTGAGAACTTGCTCTGTCACAGTGTCTGCCACAGTTGCCCATGTCGATAACCACGGAGTTGTAATCGTAATCAGTAACTGCAAGGGACAATTGAAAACAAGTTTTTGTAACAAACATAATTTGAATTACTGCTTTTAGGACACTTCAGTTTTAACATGCTTCCCATCTATGCTGACTATGCTTTTAGGAAATTGCCACGGTTCTATCAATCCCGTCTCATCAATCCCCTCTCAGTTTTTTTCCATATTTCCTCTGCTGGTTGAGGTAAATACAGTGATTGTAAGACGTTGTACATTTCTTGACACACATATACCTCTGTGGTGACAAAAGACATAGGATACCTCCTGACATCGTGGACCTCTTTTTGCCCGACGCAGTGCAGCAACTCCACGTGGCATGGTTCCAACAAGTAGTTGGACGTCCCCTGCAGAAACGTTGCTGCTTCTAGTGCCGTCCATAACTGTGGAAGTGTTACCGGTGCAGGATTTTGTGCACGGGCTGAAATTTCGATTACGGCGCATAAATGTTCGTGAGATTTCTGTTAGGTGATCGGGTGGCCAAACCTTTCTCTCGAACTGTCCAGAATGTTCTACAAACCAATCGTGGACTGTTGTGGCCCTGTGACATGACATCATTTCTTGGGAACATGAAGTCCATCAATGGCTGTAAATGGTCTCCGGAGGACTCAGTGTATTCCATGTAGCTACAGCCCATACCACCGGTTTGCGCAGTGCTTTGTAGACAACTGAGGCCCATGGCTTCGTGGAGTCTGCGCCACACTCGAACCCTACCGTCAGCTCCTGCCGTCTGAAATCGGGACTTATCTGACCAGGCCACTGTCTTCTAGTCGACTAGGGTCCGAGCCCAGGGAGGCGCTGCTGGTGATGTGGGATTAGCAAAGGCACTCGCGTCGGTCGTTTGCTGCTACACCTCATTAACGCCAAATTTCGCCGCACTGTCCTAACGGAAGTTCGACGTACGTCCCACAGCTTTCTGCAGTTATTTCACGCATTGTTTCTTGTCTTTTAGCACTGACAATTCTACGCAAACGCCGCTGCTCTCGGTCGTTAAGTGAAGGCCGTCGGGTACTGCGTTGTTCGTGGTGAGAGGTAACGCCTGAAATTTAGTATTCTCGGCACACTGTGGATCTCGGAATATTGAATTGCCTAACGATTTCCTGGACAGAATGTCTCGTACGTCTGGCTCCATCTAACATTCCGCGTTCAGTGTTTGTTAATTCTCGTCGTGCGGCCACACTCACATAGGAAACCTTTTCGCACGAGTCGCCTGAGAACAAATGACATCTTCCCCAATATACTGTCCTTTAACACTTTGTGTACACCGTACTACCGGCATCTGTGAATGTGCATATCGCTCTCGCATGATTTTGCCACCTCAGTGTATTTTACGAAACTGGAGACAGTTGTCCGTCCCGTGCGGAATTAAATTCAATGACGTGGTGTGGATCACCAGTGGCCAAATATCTGGAACAAATTGTACTATTTGTTAGTAATAAACACATCATATGAAATAAAATAATTTGCTTATGGCGTGACCAACAGTTGAGACTGTTTGTGCAAAACGGAAACATCTACGAGACCCCTATAGCAAACACCTTAAGTTCATAAAGGGAGGCGCAGATTCTGCCAAGAAGTATCAGAATTGGCCATGGGCAGGTCATTTGGAGTTTCTTCCTGACACACTGTCGTCACGTCACACATCAACAAATGCTGAAGAGTGAGAGGAACCATTTCCTGACTATAGGCATAATGGAATCCATAATGTCAGTCAGTACGTAAAGAAATAAACGAAGCTGTAGCTGCAGTCAGAAATTATCAAAATACGTAATTCTGTAACAGGAGAGAAAAGCGCGAGTTCGACCATATGGCAACTTATTTTTGAGTTATTAAAATTCGTTTGAGGCATTCCCGGCTCGAGCACGGACGCATTTAAAAATTCAGCTGGCGCAGTATTTCGAGAGATTGAACCTGCTAAATTAAACGATGGAACACCACCACAGCTGTATCCCGCTGTCCTTGCACCACCCGACTCAGTGGTGTCACTGTATCATGAAATGAAGTCACCATTGCAATTTTGGAATCAAGGGAATCTTCCAAAAACTTTTGTAGCTCCAGAGAAATGTATGAGGAGGCAAAATTTTGTTTCATTGTAGATAATCGACCTGTAGCTGACATTTGTTTGTACACGGTGACAATAAAGTACTATTGTCACTGTTTTTCAATTTATATTTTATCTATATAGTTCCAAATTGTATGATTATTACTATTTTGGAAAATACATAGTTACAGGGAATAGTAAAATAAAATAAATGATTTCTATCAGAAATAATGTTCTACCGAGCCGCGACGGAAGAATCAGTTCTTGCCTCAAATAAATTGACAAGTCTTTCCTTTGAATCTATGGACTTTCTCTAGTCCGTTTCAGTTTTTGAGATTTTCGGTTAAATCAGTTGGTGTGACGTTTCCAGTTGTTCGCGAGCTATTCGAAAATAACTGAATTATCGGTCTTCACAAGACCACAGTTACTTGCGACGACGATGAAATTCCCCGTCATCTTGTCGTTTAGTGCTAATTTCATATTTCCTGTTTCTTCGTTTCCTCGACGCAAGTGCAAATAGAGGCAACAACTGATCGTCGTGAGAACTGCTAGTCGTGTTTACTGGACAGCAGCTGACTCGCTCGCAACGAGCTCCATTCGACAGCTGGATCGCTGCATCCTTCTCGCGCTCTGTGACAGCAGCCGATCGCAGTGGACTAGAGATGGGTCGTTCGGGAAGTAACGGGTCCAAAGGAACGGTTCAGTAAGATGAACAGAACGAGCGAGGAACGAATTCTAAGGAACGGCCGCGGCTTTCTACTTACAGGTCCCGGGAACGGGAAACGGTCGATCTCGTTCCCGCAACGGCACATCGGCCGGTCTCGGCCTCGCTCGGCCGGACTCGTCCTTCTTCGCGTGGGCACTCGTCGCAGTTCCACTGCCGACTGCTCACCTTTAGTTCAGTACCGAGTTGTTCGTTTCGTCCGCTGCGCACACCCATTCTAGATCTGTTTCAAACTTTTTTTGAACTCTGAACTTCTAGTTCTTTTCGTATTCTATTCAGCGTCCACATCAGGTAATTAAAATTTATTTTATGACGAAGTAAATTACATAAAAATTACGTGGTATGTAATACATACATCTTTTCAGGTAACAAAACGGCATGTCAGCTTACTTCACTATTTCGTTAAACAGCAGAAGAAATACTTATAAAAAGACATGATTTTTTTGTTATTACACATGCAAAGGGACGTCGGCACGGCACACACGAGTGGCCATTTTGATCCAAGGTAAAAGGGCATGTTCATTGTTATGGAAGGCAGACCGACTCGAATAAAGCCCGCGCTCCATAAAGAGAATACGATAACTTCTACAATATTATTTCAGTGGTACAGGGTGACGCACGAAAAATCGGCCCCGCCGTTCACCATAAGAATAAACCTGATGTAAACATTGCACTATGTATTCTTCCGCGTTTGCTGGAACCTCATTGGATTTCCGTTTCACGTGGGACTGCAGCTACGCTGTCTCGGGTACTCTCAAGTACGATAATAAGGGTACGTTTAATGCTGTGCGTTAACGGGCACATCGACTTAGCGATAACACGGGACAACAGCTTTACCGGCGCATCTAACCAGGACAGCACTGGCCGGTCAGCTGGTACAGCTATGCTACAGTGACGTGGCCAGCTGCAGTTCACACGTAAAAAAGAGACGACCAGAGGAGCAACAAAGCTTCCAGTGTCATTTAATTTTCAAGCAGAATGAAATAATACAGTGCAAATCCCCCACAACACGCCTCTTAGACGACTAGACGGAAACCCAACATGTTATCGTTTTCAGCTAATGTACTACTGTAATTACAAACAAGAATGATGAAAATTCCTGACTTGATCACAGAGTAATTTTTCTGCATAAGCTGCGTGTAACGTAAGAGGGTATTGAAGGATTTCACCGTATAGTTAAATATAGAATCCACTGAAGGTATTACTTACAGTCATTCGTCTGGTAATCGCTGAACTCCTTCCATAACTGAATCCGAAGAATACATATCCGTACTCGAACTGTCATCTGCTGTGTTGATGACGAGGTTATCAACAACAGCATCCACGAAGCTATCCAAGCGCCACAGTTTCTCCTCTTCTTTAACGACATGCTGTTCTGCATCAAAAATGGTTCAAATAGCTCTGAGCACTATGGGACTTAACTTCTGAGGTCATCAGTCCCCTAGATCTTACAACTACTTAAACCTAACTAACCTAAGGACATCACACACATCCATGTCCGAGGCAGGATTCGAACCTGCGACCGTAGCAGTCGCGCGGTTCCAGACTGCAGCGCCTATAACCGCTCGGCCACAACGGCCGGCTGTTCTGCAGTGACGTGTGGCAAACCTTCGCGCATTAGTTTAAGTACGACTGGCGGCTTAAATGTGTTGTTATTTCTGGCGACAAACCCCTTCATCTGGCTCCAAATCAGTTCTATTGGGTTCAGATTTCAGTGGTACGGTGGTAATCTAACGACAATGTGACCTGCCGATTTGGCAGCTTCATCAGCAATGTATTGGTCTTGTAACACTCCGGTTTAATCTACTGACTTATCCCGCTCGATCGGGATCTAATAGCAGCCCAAATAGATAATAACTAATGTGACCGTGTACCTAATGGGGCTGGCAATCGGATTGGACTGCTACGGAGTTGTTACATTCCATTTCGTTCTTCTCGAATGCTGTAATAATGAAATGTCTGGTGGCAGGAAGAACAACAACACAGCTTCATTAATCAACGACCTATATTCTCACTAAAAACACAACGTAAGGAGACAGCCACTGCCTTCGTCGTACAGAATTAATAACGGCTAATCACAGCACAGGCCTCTTCGTTATTTATTATCGTCACACGTAATTTCAATCACTGTAATCCAACACTGCATCCAAATAATGCCGGCGCGGTAGATGCGAAAATACAAATATCGGCACTGAAATATCACTGAATCACACTAGTAATTGTACTTGTTCACTTTCCCGTATATTTCTAACACAAAAGGGTTAAACCACGGCGATGGCCACTCCCTTTGTCGGTACGGTCTTGCATTCCAGCAACAGACCTCCACCCGGGTCGGCCCACAGCGCGTACCACACTCTACTGACTCAACACTCGCTCTCGCTCTCGCAACCCGACACACACTATCGATTGTTTGTCCTGTCGACCTGTGCTGTCGCAAAACTTATAGTAAGGGCCTACGGACCCCTTACATCCCCGCCCTCGAAAACTTCTTTGAAGCCACAGGCGTAAAAGAATCGGCTAGGGAATTAGACATCACTACATATGAACAAAACACACAGTGCAAATAAGTAATGAAATTACAATCACCAAGAAAATCCTTGACTCCGGTAGTGGGCTGCCTCTACAAAAATATTCTACAAAAAAGTTTTTACATCTCAAAAATATGGCATTGTCCAAATAACACACAACATCAATCCTACTTACTTAACATAGCATGGTAAATATTTTTTATAAACTTATCTTACCAAAAATTTCCAAAAACTTTTCACTTTCAAAGGTTAGTACGAGTCATTAACTACATATCTGTTATAACTTGCTATAGCAAACACAAGAAAAGAAACTAGTTGAATGCCAGCTACCCCTTTGGTATGCCGTCCTTTCAGCGGGGTTCGTCCCGTCCATACTACTATCACTCTAATTCATAATTCACTTGGCCAACACTTATAAAAGTTAAGGAAGAAATTCACAACTTATTGCTACAGCAAGGACAAGAAAACAACTAGGTGAATGCCAGCTACCCCTTTGGTATGCCGTCCTTTCAGTGGGGTTCGTGCCGTCCATACCACTACCACACTAACTTATAACTCCCTTCCCAACGCATATAAAAGTTGAGGAAGAAAAAATCACAACTTATTTAAATCTTTAACACAAGCAAATTGAAATTGAGACAAAATATGACATTTATACATTGAATGCCAGCTACCCCTTTGGTATGCCGTCCTTTCAGCGGGGTTTGTGCCATCCATACTACTATCATTCTAATTTATAACTCACTTGGTTAACACACATAAATGTTAAGGAAGAAATTCACAACTTATTCATTACAGATTCCATAAATTTAAATGCTACATTGTATCGCTAAGCATGTCTTACACAATTATTTGCAACACTACAAGTAATGTGGTCACCCAATGAAAAATTTTAAACTACTGATCATTTTATTTTGCCAAACATTACTGCCATATGTGAATTGTTATCAAGAAAGCTTAGATGAGAGGTACAATATTTCCTGTTATATTCACATTAATTCAAATCCACTATATGGATATTTGTCATTTATTACTCAGTGCCAGAATCCTGCTTCTAAAGCTTGACCTACGTATAACCATAATGGACTCTGATAGCTAATTGGATACATGAATTACTAATTATTCATTAGTTAGACTTTGTTTTATCAGCATACTTCAGATAAACATGTATACCTACAAATAACTTGCAAACAGATGTTGCTCATGTGCTAAATGACATACTTCAATATTTCAAACATCTCATACTCCATACTCTTCATTACACATAACTTAACACCAACTTCGACTATAAATAAATATATATCTTCAACCTACATCAATTCTCCATATAATTCAATACTTCAAATATCTCATACTCAATACACATCATTACGACATAACTCCCTCAACTTAACAGCAACTTCAACTGCATATATATCTTCAACCTACATCAACTCTCCATATTCGCTGCAATAACCACATAAAAATACTACTTCAGGCTCCTTAGCCTCTCCATTCATCATATTTCACATCATTTATTCGAACAACTATCTTCTTGTGTATTTGTTTCTTTATATGTTCATCTACTTACAAGCTGATACATTACTTCAACTTTCTTACAACAGTTTGACCTTTTCATGCCTCATAAAACAACTCTATAAGATTACCCAAATTCCTGTTTAACCAGTTAGCTTACCACGACATTATGTAAACATTCGCTTTCTGATATGGTTCTCATTTTATTCCTTCTGGAATTATTAATTTTGGTTATTTACTCACAGTAAACTCAGCTTTTTTAAGTTATTGATTCTCTGACATCTCACACTCTACATCAACAGCAACTACTACAAATTTACTACATGGTTCCTGACTGAATTACTTGGATGACCACTACCAATCCTCACTACTACACTAATTTTCTTAACCTAAGGATAGAGAAAGATGGTAGAGGAGTGACACTTGAAATTAGAAATAAAGTCTCACCCAGCTGGGAGTGTACCAGTCGCCACTTGGTATACCAGCAAAAGAGTTGCTAGCTCCCTACACCTAACTTTCTTCAACTCGTACCTCTTCCTCATCTGGGTTATCCCTGTGCTCGTGTGAGTAGTACCTTTTTATGTTTTCCTCATGTTCCTTACCATGCACTATCTTTGTCCGTGCATACTCCAACTCCACAGTGTTAGAATGACCAATTTTTATAATTCTGTATGGTCCCTTATAAACGTGGTTGAATTTATTTATTTCAGAGTTTATTTTCTTTGATTTTGCATGAACCTTGGTCCCTTCCTTCTTCTTGATTCCCCAAGTGAAGACCTCGCCTTCCATTGCAACCCTCTGATCATCCTCTTCTCGTCGCATGGCTATAGCATTTCCCAGATTGACAGCCAATTGGTTTTGACTATTTCCTATCCCCTTAACCGCATCATTACATTGTTTCTGCATCTGCGTTATCTCGGCGATTCCATGATCGCAATTTGTTTCCACTTCGGTGATCCTTTATCCCAATTCGGCTTTAGTTTATTCAATATCGTCTTCTACCTTTTTTGTTAGCTTCCCTTCTATCTTCTCCACGTCTCCCTGAACTTGGTCTATATTCTCCTGTTGCTTCCTCTCTCTCTCGTCGATGTTCACCTTCAGTTGTTTGGGTAACTCCTGCACTTCCTCCTTCAGATTGCATTCCATCTTCGTGTATGATGTTTCGCTATTTTGTGAACCTTTCTTTAATGATTCTCTAAATTCTCGTAATGATGCGTTAAATTCTTGTAAACCTTTCTCTAATGTTTCGTTAAATTCTCGTAAACCTTTCTCTAATGATGCGTTAGTTTCTTGTAAACCCTTTAGTGATGCGCTATTCTCCTTTATCAAGTCTACCAACATCGACCACTTATCTGCATCCTCTGAAACTGACTTATTTCTCATCGTTTGTTCTGATGTTTTGGGATAACCAGTTGAGTGTGCTAATGGGCTATCTAATGATACTCCATAATCACTGATTCCCGAATCTTCCCTGTCTTCCTGTCCTATCCCTTTCCTTTCAACTATTGCCTCACAAACCTGCTTATCCTCAGTAGACATGTTTGGTTATTTTTAACACACAGGAAAGTAATATAGAATAACCTCTAGTAACTCAAAACACTCCTAATTACCATGAAACTAATCAAACAGTACCTGAGGTATTATTCCATTAATCCCTAAATTGATACAATATGCAAGAGCATCGAACACAACAACTCTCAAAACCTAATCACTTCAAATATCAATTTTCACATACACAGCTTATGTAAAATGTTTTAAATAAGATAAATCATACTATTCATAAAATCTATACATATAAAATCCCCCAAAAACAATAAGCATATCTGTATAATTATCATTTAGACAGCGCAGTATGCATAAATAAGTATGCTCAATTTCAGAGTATTTTTCACAAACTTTTCGGAAATTACCGCAATTGGGCACTTTTCCTAACACGCAATTCAGTTTACAAACGTTTATTTACCGCGAAAACTGCACATTGCAATTTAATGTTATGTCAACCAGTCGTCTCCACTCACCAACCGACGTTACCACGAGTCGCGATGTTTTGACGTTTGAAGTGGGCGTGGCGCTGTACTGCCACCGAAACCGCGTGAGGTCTCGCTGTGGTGGGACGTCGTAGTTCTCAGCCGGCCGCTCCGTGGCGCTGCAGGCGGGCGTAGTTTGTAGTTCGGCTGCTAGATGTCGGGACGGCGCTCGGTGTAGTGCGTCTGTGCTTGAACTACTCTTTACACAGGTAGTTGGGATGACGTGTGAAATCACCTCGCAGATTGAAGCTCTTTGGCGCAGCTGCTACAAGGGTCTGTGTGACGTCACTCAACAATTGCGTTGCCACATAAATTGTCGCCAGCATAACAGTTTATGGGTCCACAAGAAGCTGTCCGATTTTCACTATTTAAAAAGCAATTCCAGTCAAAATATTATCACTAAACACTTCTTTGAAGACTTTCGTGACGAATTCTTGGCTCGTTTTGGTCGTAATAATGTTCACACCTGTCTTTCTTTGGTGTTCACTTTTCACAGTTTTTCGCGCGGATTTACGCATTTGCACATTATAACACAGTTTGTTGACACTATTATTTTCATCTAATATGGCAAGAAAAAAAGTTTAGTCACAATCGAAAGATGCTATTACTTCATATTGTTCACAATGCACTGTTTCTTGTCGCGATATTAAAGTTTATGCTCTGTCCCGATTCAACACTGGAAAATATTTTCTTCGCGTTAAATAAGATAAAATTACCTATTGTTCTTTGCGATTCGTCCGAAAATTGCACTTGTCCTTTCACGGTAAGCCAAGGGTGTAACACTCCGGTTTAATCTACTGACTTATCCCGCTCGATCGGGATCTAATAGCAGCCCAAATAGATAATAACTAATGTGACCGTGTACCTAATGGGGCTGGCAATCGGATTGGACTGCTACGGAGTTGTTACATTCCATTTCGTTCTTCTCGAATGCTGTAATAATGAAATGTCTGGTGGCAGGAAGAACAACAACACAGCTTCATTAATCAACGACCTATATTCTCACTAAAAACACAACGTAAGGAGACAGCCACTGCCTTCGTCGTACAGAATTAATAACGGCTAATCACAGCACAGGCCTCTTCGTTATTTATTATCGTCACACGTAATTTCAATCACTGTAATCCAACACTGCATCCAAATAATGCCGGCGCGGTAGACGCGAAAATACAAATATCGGCACTGAAATATCACTGAATCACACTAGTAATTGTACTTGTTCACTTTCCCGTATATTTCTAACACAAAAGGGTTAAACCACGGCGATGGCCACTCCCTTTGTCGGTACGGTCTTGCATTCCAGCAACAGACCTCCACCCGGGTCGGCCCACAGCGCGTACCACACTCTACTGACTCAACACTCGCTCTCGCAACCCGACACACACTATCGATTGTTTGTCCTGTCGACCTGTGCTGTCGCAAAACTTATAGTAAGGGCCTACGGACCCCTTACAGTCTACAGGACAACGTTCAGCCTGTTGCAGCAATTCAACCTTAATTGCGGTAGGATCGAGGTTGGCTTCCTTTTCTACCAACCACTTTACAATGTCTTGCCTTTTCCAAGATTTTTGCGGCCTACGCTCAACTTTAACGCTGTGATAAGGTGCTTTGTCCATCACAATAATGCTGGAGGGCTCTAATTTGGGCAGAACATCTGTAAACCACTTAAGAAACACTTCACCATTCAGTTCTTCGTGATAGTCTCCTATTTATTAGATTCAAAAATTAAATTACTACCTTCCACAAAACCGCAGTTGCTACCAGTATGAACAATAATTAACCTCTTTCCTTTTCCCGTCGGGTTCTTTACCTATTGTGACAGATCTGCAACAAAAGCTTGCCTCTTATCGGTAACTGTTGTGTCTTACTATACTATTTCGTTTCCTTTTTTAAAACTGGAAACCAATGTATCGCATTGGTTTGTAAAATGTTGTCCTTTTAAAAGTGGGCAAATCATCATCGTCATTTACCAGCTTAAGAACCTTATCTATTGTGGGTTCGTTTCTCAAGAAAAACGCGTGCACCTTTGACCGCACAGCACTTTTCACAAAATCATCATATATTCGGAAGGCACACGATTGACGTTTCCGCGTCTTCCCTGGTGTGGAAAGTTTGCTGGTATTCTGTTTTTCTTTCCGCGCACTCAGAACACTTGACACAAAAGATACCAGTACATTCAGACGTCATTTCCGCAATCTGCCGTATCGCTAGCGACGAATACTTTTCTGTAAACTTGTTGAAAATATTCATAACAATCTGTTTCTCGCCACTCTTTAATGGTGTTCCAAGCGCGTGTTTCGCGACGGAGCTGGAACCAGCCACAGCCATTTTCACACTACGTATTAACAGTGCGACAATTAGAGCACAGCACTAAAAGAGATCGCGACGGTACGCGATTTTTGAAATAAAAAATACACAGCGAAAGCGTGATTACGAAATACGTTGATGGCTGTTTATACGATACTTATCTACCTCTGTGGTATAAAACGATGGACATAGTCCAAATAAAGAGGATTTGGTTTTTCATTTTTGCATTAAAAAATTAAATCGTTATGTTCTCTTAATTTAAACAACTTTTATGAATAGTCTTTCATAAAACATCGATAATTAAGAATTTGTATTTGAAATGGAAACAGGAATTTCGCGTCCAATATGTAATTATAAACAAGACGTCGTGCATTATTCACAAAAAATGTTGATGAGTTTTATAATTACGAGATGTAGGTATTTCAAATTAAATGAAAAAAAAAATTTTATTGGGGAAACTTGATCCCACGCACGAATGATTACCATCGCTGCTCGTACAATTACGCTACCGACTGCGCTACACGTTCAATCCTTGTTAGTAGTCAACTGCATTGTATAGGCTACAACACTAGGAAAACTTCAAAGCCCGTTATCTCTGTAAATTTATGAAAACCATAAAGAACAGCCTATTTCTCAGCACTTATTAACAGTGTTTCACTCGAGTGTTTCAACACGGAACAGAAAGCAGCCTCAGCCATTCTCAAACTGCACATCAACAGCGCGACAATCAGAACACAACGCTGCAGAGGCCGTGACTGTACACGATTTCTCAAATAAAAGCTACGTAGCTAAAGCGTGATTACGAAATACATTGATGGCTATTAATACATTTGAATATCTTAACGTTTCATTTAACGTAACTTAGTAATAAGATATCTAACACACAAGTAGGACCTACTTCTAAGAGCGTAACACAACTTGTGACCAATCATCGCGTTTTTGTTTGTTTACATCAGGTTTATTCTTATGATTAATTTTTTTATAGACTGCTCATTGTCGGCGAACAACCGTCATCTATTGTTTCGAAGTTACTGTTAACATTAGCTTATTTTTTTATTCTTCACTGCCTAATTATTATATGTTTATATATTCTGCTCGAGGCGGTCAACAAATCGTGCGTAACTGGTGAGCAGTCTGTACCCGGATCCGGTTTTTCGTGCACCACTTTATATTATTTCACTGCGATCAGCCACATAATGCTACAGTTGGCTAAACGAGAGGTTTTGCAGAATCACGAAAATTACAAGTGTGTGAGAATTCTGTTATAAATGAAAACACTAATCCAGGAGGGAGGCAAGTGCCCCCTCTTGGCGCCTTCCATCTTCAGCCACCTGTACTATTAATTTCAATGTTTCTTTAGAACCGTATACCAAGCACAAATGAACAGTGAACGAGTAAAAATGAACGGTTCCCAAACAAGAGCAATCACCAGCGAACTAGTTCCCAAGGATGACCGAGTTTGTCCATCTCTACAGCAGACAACCGAGCCCACGGACAGCCTGCTCTCCGCTTGACACAGCTTTAGGCTCGATTCATACGGTGGGCAACGTCACGTTAACGTCAGTGACGCACACACCGTCAAAAATCCACTTGCATTCACACTGGACGGAACGTCAAGCGATGGCAAAACTTCAACCACGTTTTGGGGCGTTATTGGAAACTCGCAGAAGTGTTCACGAGAGAGGATGGCGGACATTGTATTTGGTCTTGATGAATTTGCTACGATTGCAATTGCTTTAGATGATGAGGAAAGGGAGCGGAAATTGGCAAGGCAATCAAAACGAACGTGGGCGAAGAAAATGATTTTGAAGAGAATGTGTGAAGGCGAATATCACACATTGTATAGAGAGCTGCAAGAAGAGGAGACGTCATATTATAAATATTTACGAATGTCGAGACAGCAATTTTTTAATTCGCTGTCTTTGATAAGCAGCAGCATCAAGAAAGCAGACACAAACATGCGCCGTGCAATTTCTCCACGAGAAAAACTAATGGTTTGTTTGAGGTGAGTCCGATGCTTCAGCTTTGAGGGTTCCTGTTCTGTACCTTTATACGTATTTTATAGAACAGAATATTTATTGTAATACTGGACACTATCAGCAAATTGATCTATAGGCTAAACATTCACAATTTATGGCCCCTTGTTATGTAGATCTAAATCTGCTACAGTTCGTCCTGCATAAACTTTGGCACTACAGAGAACCAACTGCACACTGTATATGAATGTGGAACATCGAACTTTTACTGTAGTTGTATTTAAATAAGCTGTATCCATACGAAATGTTGAGTGAGACTCAGTACCAGAAAGTATGTAAATAAATACTATACATAAGTAAACTACTAGCCAAAATGACTATGTGGCGTAGGGTACTCATATTTGCTTCGCAATGATAAGTATTACATATAAACATGCTCGAAATAAACTTTCACGACTCGCGAATAATTGTGAAATTGGAAAGCAGGAAGGCTCTAACCTCTGCTAAGCGTTTTCGCCTCCTAATCGTGAGTACATACATACATAAATAGATGCAAGTGCGATGTTATACATCTAAATACATTACATACAAAATAAATATAATCTGCAGTAGGCCTACAATATTCACACCGTTATTTACCTGGGCGACCGATAAGCAATCCAATTTTCTTCCATATTTCTTCTTTAAACAAAGTGTCGCTGTATTGTTTGCAGCTCATGTCATACGACTCCACATTTTGTCGAACAAGTTCGATTAACTTCTCGTCGCTCATGTTTATATAAAAACATTTTACAACTAAAAACTCAGTAGATATTTTCGATGTGGAGAACACTGCTAACAGAATCAAACAACAGACAGAAAAGTAACAGCCAATCGTAATCAGTTCGCCAACCACGTGACCCCCACCGTCAACGTCAAACTATTCTTTCGAAGTGTACCGGCCGGCAAGCAAACTGACGTTGACGTGACGTTGCCCACCGTATGAACCTCGCCATTTGAAAGCGTTGGACGAATATTTTGACGTCACGTGACCCGCGTTGACGTTGACGTGACGTTGCCCACCGTGTGAATCGAGCCTTACCCTCTACATAATCATGTGGCCTACGAGAGCTTTGTTGTGGCGCGTTGCTCATTTCTTCATTCAAGTTATGTTGCCGCCTTACACAGCACAACGTTTCACCTGGTTCTCAACTTAAAATTACGGTATGTAATTCGAGTACTACTTGGTCATGGTGCAGTTGGTTCCATTGTATTTGATATAATCAAAGTACAGTGGACACTCAACTACCCGACTCGTGACCATCCGGTATCCGTACTGTCCGACTTACTTAGAAAACAGCATAATAATACTACTCCACAGGAAAATGATTCATTTATTGAACAGACTATTTTTCCCAAGTTCTAGCAAGCACACGCTGGCAACAATGCTGCGTGGCCTTTCAAAATGTTGTGTAAATATTTCTTTGTTTCTAACACATCTGGAGTCATAATTGTAATATTGTATAAATTACCAGAACCCCTCTCCAAAAAACGATACCTAGAAGCGTTCGTAAGCAACAATGAAAACACGTATGATGCAGCTTTCTTGACAACCCTGTGTTCTTTGTTCTTTCAGTTGCATATCCGACGGCCGAAGTGCGTGAGTTGTTAAATTTTTGTTTGTAAAGTCCTTTGTGCTTTAATCAAAGAGTCCGAAATGGGTGATGAACCGTTTTATCTGTTGTCCAGCTTTACGTTTCGCCACATTAGGCCGGATAATCCGGAGGCTACTGAATGTTCAGTTTCTAACATCCTACATCAAAAATTTTTTTCCATAAGTTCACGGGAACAGCGTGGATGGGTGATCTAGGTTAAGAGACAGGCGCTGCATATCGAAAGAAAGCCGAAGAAAAAAGACAGAAGGATAGTAAACTTTTACAGAAAATACCGCGACTGGCCTCATATTTTAGTGGTAAAAGTGAAACTGAACCGTGTAGCTTTGAAGATACAGTTTAAGTTACTGTTCAAAACAGTAACAGTGAAAAATGTAGCTCTGTAAGTGCAGATGAAATTTAGAGAATACAGAAGTTCTAACTTTCGGAGTTCTGTAAGGATATAAAGAATCTACATGCTCGAAATCCTATTCCCAGTAATGACCAACTTTATTGGGAAAACAATGACCAGACACTGGTTTACTTAGTTATAAATTGTATTAATCAAAACAAAAATGCTTAATTTTCTGTGTCCTTAGGCGACACACCAACGGCTCTCAGCGATTATGTACTATGCAGCAGAATTGTTTCAGAGGGTTTTGGTGATTGGGGAAATTTTCAAACGTGAATATTTTACATATTTTCCTAACCGAGTGTCTTAATTCTGTGTACTGTCCTAAATTATTCAATGATGCATCTCAATTTTCAATATCTGGTTTCAGTGATTGGTGCACATCTTAGGGGTAGCATTTCGTGAAGGCGAAGAGGCATTTGGCTTTGTGGAAAATGGAAATTTCGTGATGTTTTTGGAATTAATTGTGGAATATGATTCTGTTTTGGCTGACCATAAAGCTAGTTTTGGTAACTGTGGAAAAGGATTTACTTCATACTTGTCAGCAACAGATGAAGATTTAGTGTGTCCTAAGGGAGCATCAGTGACCGAAAAAATTATCTAATGAAGTTATTTTTTTAAAAAAATCCACAATAATTTCTACACAAGATATATCGCTTAATGACCAGTTAAGTATAATAATTAGACACGTAAATGAAGGTGAGTTCTCAGTTGAAAGATGTTTGTGTTTTTTTTTTTTTAAATCTAGGTCACGATGGAGAGAAGCTTCCTGAATAAGTTTTGAATACCTTAAAATTACTTCGACTGAAATTTGACAACTGTAGAGATCAATCACACGATAACGCAACCTACATGTGTTTACAAGCAAGACTCAAGGATCGAAACTCATAATTTTCTTCGTTCCATGTTTGGCTTGCCTGCTGAATTTAGTTGGCTCACTAACTGCTCGATGCCGTACAGCAGCAGCCCGTTTTTTTGTTTTTTTATTTTATTGTTATTTGAGACGATTCAAAGTTTATGAACTTCTTTTCAGATTCTAAAAGCAGATGGAACATTTGGAAACTTTTTTTGATTCTGTGAGTGTGACACAGCATACAGCACGATGCTGAGTACGTGGGGG
Source organism: Schistocerca americana (assembly GCF_021461395.2). NCBI lineage: Eukaryota > Metazoa > Arthropoda > Insecta > Orthoptera > Acrididae > Schistocerca > Schistocerca americana. The sequence goes on from NC_060123.1 coordinate 20,824,493, forward strand.
TGCAAGGAAGAGTTTAAATGCACTTTGGAAAGCTATGTTTTCTTAAGAATAATTTTAGAGAATGAGAGTCGTATAGTTAGATGTGAAGCTGAAGTTGGTCTTAGAAAGTTAAGTAGCATTAAGGTAGCTTTAATCAGTGTGGGTTTGTATGCTGCAACAGTTTGGCCAAGCTGTGAAAAACTGCGAGCCGAGGATGTTGACATTTCCACTTCTGTTGAAATGCTGACACTCTTGCAGTGTATTTTTTTTAGCTGAGCTTCAGACATCTTTTTCAATTCATAGGGATCCAGATGAAAAACTTATGGAGACCAGGAATTTGGAATCAGTTCCACATCCACTAGCTGCTGAGAATAAGGAAAGGAAACTTAAAATTAAACACAAAAAATTCTTTGATGATAATTATCTGACTCAGAAGGCAAACAAAAATGTCCTGAAGAAGAAACAGGATCAGATTGTGTTGAAACCTGGTAAAGGATGAAAATATCAAATACAAATTCTTCAAGATAAGTTGCAAAAGAGAGTCAATGTTTACAGAGATCTAACTTAAGGTTTTCCTCCCTCTCAGATATTGCTGAACTAGAAACTGTTCAAATTTATGATGCTGCAGAGAAGCTTAGAGCAGTCTCCAATTCTGATTCTGACATAGAGAACAACTTTGATGAAGTTCAAAAGCTATCTGTTGTGTATGAAGAAAGGAGATGTTGATATGTGGTCTTCTCTTCCATTTCTCTGTAGAATTTTTTAAATGGGGAAGTTTATCTAAATGTGTTGGCTGCACTCATGACTAAATGTGTAGGCTAGACAGCACTCAAGACTACAACTGTACTCCAGCAACAAACAGTTCAGTTGTAAAGGCTCTTTTCTGTTTTAAAAGTATTAAGAACTATCTACAACAACAACAAAAAATAAGAACACTTGATCAGTCTTGTAGCAATACACATACAATCAGCCATGAGCCAGTCAGTTTGATCTTCAGGAAATATAAAGGTTTCTTTTTTTCCATATAGTATGTTCAAGTTTGATACTTATGTGATAATTTTTCAGTAAAAGGGGATACTGAACTGTGGTAGTTATTTTATAATTTTTGAATATATATATCTTCCACATGTGCTTTGTGTTGTATGTTATTTAAAACGTTAACTAATGTTTATAATTGAAGTTAAGCCCTAAATATGGCCCTGAAAATATGTAAATGACATTCTTGAAACAGAATTCATGTGGAAGTACAGTAACTCAGATCCTGTAGAACGTAAGCAGTATAGTGCTTTTCATTTATTATTATGTTGTACTAACATGAAGCAACGGAAGAACCAGTTAACATGAAAACACTTCTTTTTAACAGATCTATTTTCCTAAAGCTGTGCATGTAAACAGGCATAATCTGTACGGTATCACTTCAGGCAGGGAGGTTACCTTCATAGTCTCGGATGTTATGGAATTAAGCACACGTTAAAATTCAGGAATAAGTAATGACATTTATTTTTTTATTTTCTCCAAAAAAATTCCTGCCCCAAGATATAGGCCTCCAAAAATGACACTGCGAACTCTATTTTGAAGATGTGGATTCCAGAACTTTTTTTTAAATTCTGTATCTCTGTAACAGTTCTAGATATTTTGTTAGTTTTTTTTATTTGAAAGATTAGTGCTTTATGATTACAATGGTATCCTCCGTTTGGACGTGTCAGTCAAATTTCATTTACTGTCACCTTTTGAATTTTTTTATAATTTACAGAAAAAAATTTTTCTCGAAAATGCCAATCCAGAAAATTTTTCTGTTGATTAGTATGGTACCATGTAGTACTATATTCTGTAAAGGAGAACTTCAACTTTTAAATTGGACAGGTTTTATTTTAAAAAGTCATTTTTTTAACTTTCGAGGGTAATGTATGTCTTCACTGAAGTTGTTTCTTATTAATTTCTTTGTTACAATATTTATTTTTATCCCGTCAGAGGTTCGAGTCCTCCTTCAAGCATGGGTGTGTGTATTGTCCTTAGCGTCAGTTAGTTTAAGTAGTGTGTAAGTTTAGGGATCGATGACCTCAGAAGTTTGGTCCCTTAGGAATTCACATACATTTGAACATATATTCCTATTGTCTTTGTTGCATTATTTCTTATCTCTTTGTTCTTTGCAGTTATTTCTTTTCACTTTCATTGTTACAAATATTTCTTATACTGTGTTGTAGTTTCTTTGTCGTGGTTGTTCAGTGCAGGTTTCCGTATTGTAGTTGTTCAGTGCTAATTTGTTTACTGAAGAGGCTTCTAAGAAATCTGAGACCATCCAATGAGTTCTGTGTTTTTCGAGGAATTTGCCAGTTGACACAGTTGCATAGTGTTTCGTGAAAAGGACTGTTTGAAATATCTTCTGGCCGGGGCCACTGTTGAGTGAAGTGTGCTGACTATTTTCATATCAATAAAAGAGTGATATATATGACAAACAAAAAAACAGACTTCGTTCAGTTTGGGAATAGGTGTTCTCATTTGAAGACTCTGTTTCAGAGTGAACATGTTTCCAGTGACGACTTTTTGTGTTATAAGTTTTTTGACAGAGTAACAACAATGATAGTATCTGAACAAGGTGAAGCTTCCCATGGTGCAGATGATGCATCTGCATCTGTAGAGGAAGAATTAAATACCCTGAATCAGTCAACTACGGAGGTAGGTGTTAGTCCTGTTATGAAACCGTGGTCAGTAAAGTCGAGTCATAAGTACTATGCATCAAGAAAGTGCAGAGAAATTCCTAAAGCTATGGATGAATACACTACAGCAAAACTGACCACACCCTTCAAAGTAGAAATTCAATCTTCAGAAGAAAATGAACCAAAGCACATTTTTGAAGAAAACAATTTTGAACCACGTCCCATCAGTATCAAAGTACATGTTAGATAAATCAAGAAATGTAAGGTCTGTAAAAGGAGCCTTTAGTCATCCTATAGAGGCAGCTCAAGTTCAAGTGCAGTCATTTTGCCTGGAAGATAAACAGGACTGTTCTCGCCAGAGTGCTAACAAAAAAGACACTATAAAAGTTGAAGGTCAAAAAGTTGTGAAAGTGAAGAGGTACATGACTCTCAGTATTAAAAAAACTTTTGCAATTTATAAGAGCAACTATACAACTTCACATATTGGAAGATCAAAATTTTATGCACTATGACCTAAGTGGGTATTTCTGCACCCACCTAGAGATGTCTATTTATGTGTGTACTTCGCGAATTTTGAACTTTGTGTGCTAACTTTGAAGAACTTAATGGAGCACATGACATATGACAGCTTGGTTGGGTGTATGAAGTCATTGGTAGTCTGTGACGTAAAGTGAGAGACTTGTTTGTTTCAAGAATTTGGTGACTGCCCTGGAAAGGGAGGATTATCTTTACAGACACTTGGCCTGCAGATAACTCTGCAGAAATTACATATGCGACATGGGAGAAAAATAAACTAATTAAGAAAACTGTTGTGTTTGACAGTTTCAGTGATGAACTTGGTAAATGATCAGTGAAAGCAGCAATACACCAGCACCTGAAGAATTTGCAACAACAACACATTGCAGAAGTGAAAGAGTGTGTACAGGCTGAAGAACTGTGTTTAGTGCTTCACCGTGATTTTCCTGAGAACTGGTCTGTAATTCTCCCACAAGAAGTACAAGTGTGTCAATTCAATTCAATTCAATTCAATTTTTATTATCACATAACATGCCTTATACAATCAAAGATTGTGACATAGGTGACTTGTCAGTTTTTACACTATATATAACAATACTAAAAATAGACAATAAACTAATAATGTACATGGTGTAACATCTTGAAAGAGGTATTTTAATTACAATTATAATGCATTGTTACCATTCATGAAATCTTCTACACTATAGTAACATTTATCTTTCAGATATTTTTCCAGGTCTCTTTTGGTGCCTTTTATATTTGGGTCATCCATATCTTTCCATATTTTATTTACAAATTTCATGCCCATATAGTATGGGTTTTTTTCATATGATTTTAAACGGTGGGTAGGTAACATGTAGCTCGTTTTATGTCTTGTATCATATTGATGCAAGAAGAAGTTGCCCTCAAAAAGTTGTGGGTTTCTTTTCGTGAAAGTGAGAGTTTCATAGATGTATATGCTTGGAATGCTCATTAGATCCAGTTTTACAAATAAAGGTTTGCAGTGTTGCTTTGGTTTTGCTCCCACCATTGCTCGGATGATTCTTTTTTGTAGTCTAAAAGCTCTAAGTAAATTTGTTTTTTCAGACCCCCAGAAAATTATACTATACCTAATGACTGAAACAAAATATGCATTATATACAGTTTTTCTTACAGCTAAATCAGTAATACTATACAAGATATTCATAATATATACAAGGCTATTCAGTCGACCCAGTATGTTATCCACATGGCGACTCCATAACAGGTTTTTATTGACTAACACGCCAAGGAATTTGACACAGTCTGCAGTCTCTAATTTTTTGTCCATATACCTTATTTCACTTATAGACTGTGCAGATTGTTTTGTGGTAAAATGAACAATTTCTGTTTTCGTAAAATTTAATGTCAAGTTATTGTTTTTGACCCATGCCTCCACTTCCCCAAGTGTTTGTTCAATATGACGAATTAGGTCTACCTCATTTTTACAACAGACTACAGCTGTTGAGTCATCTGCATAGAGGATAGTATCAGACTGGACCTGACATGGCATATCATTAATATAATATAGAAAAAGCAGTGGCCCTAATATTGAGCCTTGTGGAACACCTAATTGAGTGTTTTTCCAGCCAGAGAGAAATTTCTTGCCGTTGATGTTAATAAGTACTCTTTGTTTTCTGTTTGCCAAGTATGATGACATCCAGCTAAGAGATTTGCCTTGAAAACCATAGCGTGCCAATTTTTGGAGAAGCAGGTCATGATTTACTGTGTCGAAGGCTTTGGACAGGTCACAAAAGATGCCTGACACACACATTCTATCATCAAGACATCTGCTGACTTTTGTGACTAATTCATTTATTGCATGGATTGTGCTGCGGCCTTTTCTGAAACCATATTGATTGCCTAAGATAATGCTGTTAGATGAATTGTGATTTTCAATCTGATCACATGCAGCTCTTTCAAATATTTTTGAGAAAATTGGTAACAGTGAGATTGGCCTATAGTTGCCCAATTCATCTTGTTTGCCTTTTTTGTGTATGGGCCGAACTTCTGCATATTTTAATCGATCTGGGAAACATCCCTCATCAAATGATTGGTTGATTATGAAAGAGAGTGGATATGCAATACTGTGACGGACTATTTTTATTATTTCAGTGGGGACCTCATCCCACCCCGCAGATTTTGAATTTTTTAGGGACATTATGATTTTGATGACATCTGAGATGGAAACATGAGAAAACTTAAAACATGTGCAATTGCTATCTGTCATATTGGGCTTTGTATTTGGTGGTGAACAGTCACCAAATTTGTTACAATTTATGAAAAAGTCATTGAATGATTCACAAATGGCACTGGGTTCTGTAACAGCTCTACCATTAATCACTATTTTAGAAGGGCATTTTCTCTCTGCCTCACTGCCAACTTCACTTCTTATAACAGACCAAACAGCTTTTGATTTGTTTTTTTGCATTTGTAATGAAGTCGTTATTTGCAGTACGTTTTGTTAGTTTAACTATTTTGTCAAATGTTTTTTTGTATGTGCTTACATACTTAAGAAATTGAGGGCTTCGATTTACTTTTGCCTCCATATGCAGTTTCCTCTTAGTAGCACTAGACACTCTAATTCCTTTTGTTACCCAGGATCTACTTTTTTGGGACCTGGTCCTCACTGTTACAAAAGGGAAGCATTCATTGAATACACCCAAGAATTCAGTTAAAAAGTTATTGTAATTGTCACTTGTGGAAGTGTGTTTGCTGACTGTCCACTTGGTTTGGCTTAGTTTTTTGGAAAATACTTCCACATTTTCTTGACTGAAATTCCTACATCTTTTTGTTGTGCAGACTGAATTTTGCTTCGGTAGTGATACAAATACTGCTTTATGGTCTGATACTCCTAAATCTAGAAGAAATTTTTCTTTTACATAATAATTATAACTACTTACAATATTGTCAATACATGTTGCAGAGCTTGCTGTAATTCTTGTATACTGATCGAAATTGAGATTGGAGTAATGACCAGGTTTCAATTTTTACAGGAGTGGCATATTTTCATAACAGTTTTGTTGGCAATGCACAAAATTCTTCAACTGCAAGTGGGGGCAGAGAAGTCCAGCATTATTTTTGATGGTGCTCCTAGTCATTTTAAAAATCGTTACCACCTGTTTGAATTGAGTAAGTTGCTTGTGCCAACTGACTGGGTATACAGTGCTACTGGTCATCGGGAGGGGCCTTGTGCTGGTGTAGGAGGCCTGCTGAAGCACCACGCTACAAAACATAAATTCTCCAGACCAAATACAGCTGAGATTTGGAATGCTGAGGATTTTACGCGAGTCGTGAAATCTTACATATCCACAGCCCTCATTTTTTGTCCAAAGAGGAAACTGAAGAATTCTGTGATCAGAAAGAAGAAGAATGGTCCAAACAAACTACTCCAGTGAAAGGAACTCAGAAGACACATTTTTGGACTCAAAGTGATGGGCGAACCCATATTGCACACACTTTAAAGAGCAAGAAGAAGAAATTTCGTTCCTTCGACAAGCACCTCAGAAACAGTAGGATAATATTCAGATTCACAACCTGAGAAGATGGATGTTTCTGACATGTGTGTAGGACTGTGACTAGTGAACTGCAGAGATTATAGACACCAGTTATGAGTTAAACGACATTGTAGTGAACTTTGTGCTACCACATGGAGCAGCTGCTGGATATAGTTTTCCAGCTGAAAGACACAACAATGCCATCAGTGCTCACTTCCCGTTCACAATGTTTTGAATATTGTTCCTCATATTGGTTCAACAGGAAGATATCACTCTATATCAAAGGAAGATGCTGAACCAGTGGAGCACATTTTTAGTTAATTGACTTGCTAATTTCAGTACAAAACAGAGCGCGCAGAAATTGTATAAATTGAAACCTTTAAGTCTTCAGACCTTTCGCATGCATTTTGGAACCATTTAAAATGCTTGAAAAATGAGTGTCTTACTCATCTTTCAAAATTAACATTATGTTAAATAAGGTTAGGTTTTGATTTTTATGAGCCTGTTATGTGATAATGTGGTAATAAAACAGGTTTTATGGATAGCAAAAATTTCAATTGGTTATAAAACCTGTTCAAGCTAAAAGTGGAAAATTTCCTTTTCAGGGAATGTAGACCTATATAGTACTAACCAACAGAAAAAATCATGATTTTAAGGATTGGGATTTTTGAAAGAGAAACATTTTCCGTAAATTATAAAAAAAAAGTTCAGAATGCTAGAGTGAAAGAACTTAGGCAGATAAGTCCAAATGCAGGTTTTCTTTGTAATCATAAAGCAATTATCTTTAAAATAAAAAAAATACCAACAAAATATCTAAAACTTTTAAATTTTTTTTCCAAAATTCGCATCTTAACAATGGTATGCACAATGTCATCTTTGGAGGGCTGTATCTCGGAGCAGAATTTTTTTGGGAAGAAACAAAAAAATATGTGTTCCTTACTTAGTCCTTCATTTTAACATACGCTTAACTCGATAACATCTGAGACTTTAAAGGTAAGATTTTTTTTCCTAACCTGCCTATATTGATATGGACTATGCCATAAAAAGAACTGTGTTGATTTATTTATGGATTGTGTTTCAATTCTTGATAATTTATGAAGATTGTCTAATGTATTTTTTTTTTTTTTTTTGGCCTTATAGGATGGTTATTGGGGACTTTCAGCAACGACCCCTTGTGAACCTTGTGGCTGTGATCGTATAGGTTCTATTAACACTTCCTGTGATCAAGTTACTGGTCAGTGCCATTGTAAATCTGGAATCGGAGGGAGGATTTGTGATACTTGCCTTCCACATTATTATGGCTTTTCTGTTTCTGGCTGTTCAAGTAAGTTCACCTTTAAAATGATTTATTGTACTAGCTCTCTATTGGGCATCTGTCAAATTTTTCACTTATAATTAAATCTCTGCTCCTTTTCTTTTATTACCCTGAAATTTCATGTATGCCATACCTGTCATTCTTTCCAGAATCTCTCTATTTTAGAATTTATGACAATATTATGGAAAAGTTATTACTTTGTAACCATTTCACTTTTCACAAGAATGATAAACTTATTACAGTGAAGTCTTCATTTGAATAAATTACTCCTAGGTAGAATTTACAACTTAATATTTCTTAGCTTATAAACACTAGTGAACTTTTAATGTGCTGGAGTGAAATGCAGTACACTGGATCCAGCCAGCAAATGAGTAAAGAAGCTTAAGATCCTCTTCTATGCTGACAAATTGCTACAGCATTAGAAAATTATAAATAAAGCCAAATCATTAAATATTGTCCTTTTTTTTAATTGTGAGTGATGACTGTAATATGGTTAATGAAAAAAATTGCAGCAGCTTTCCTTTACATAATTGCCTGTATGAGTGCTACAGAAAATTTATTGCTGTAATACAGGAAATTTTCTGATATTTATGATTTTTTTGCATAATACTGCAAGTAAAGTGTTAGCTCTATCTGCAGAATATATCTTTTTATAAGGTTTTTCCAATAGTCATGTTGGATTTGTTCATTCAGATCGATAACAAGGAATACCCTGCTGTGGTACAATTGTTTTGATTGATTTATCCCCTAATGAAAATTCTTACAGATGTGAAATGCCTGAGTCCGTAAGCACATAAGGAAAATGGGTATGGACATTTTCCATGGAGAATTCTTATGAGAAAACATTTTGCAAGGTAGATGCCACATTTTTTGAATGCTGACCAAAAACAATCGCAAAAAAAAAAATATCGTCTATGTTAGGACCTTTCAAGAAAGAATCCAACAAGTTGTTTCATCTGAGTTGTTAATGTGGATGAAATGTGGGTCCACCACTTCCCATTAGAAATGTAACGGCAGTCATAGCATTGTGTGAAAGCTGCGGCCCTGTACCAAAACAAGTGAACTTGATTTCATCTGCCAGAAATATTACAGTCAGCATTTTCTGAAATGTTAAAGAAATTTTTCTTATTCACAGCATTGTAATGGTAAAACAGTAACTGGCAAATATTACACATGCATTTGGGACCTCGTGCTTGAAAAATACGTTTGAAGAGACCTGGGTTGCAAAAGGATAAAAGTCTTCACTTTTCAGAAAAAATTATTTATAAAGTATCAATTCACAAGGGTGTTTGATAACAGATAAACAGAGGCATTTAAAATGGAAATTATTCTAACAATAAGTGTTGTGCCATTAATGGCATCCCACTTGTATGGGTGGAGTCTTACCATTATAATAGAAAGGAGATGATCCTATTGGTGTCACAGGCATGACACCAAGCTCAGAATGAGGGAACATAACATATAGGGTGCTACAAGGATCAGTACGACTTAAATGGGCATCCAAAAACTGCAATGTTTTCTTAAGTTACAAGCACACCAATAAAAGGCCAAAATCAACCTTAGCGGGCAGTCCGCAGCTCGTGGTCGTGTGGTAGCGTTCTCACTTCCCATGCCCGGGTTCCAGGGTTCGATTCCCGGCGGTGTCAGGGATTTTCTCTGCCTCGTGATGACTGGGTGTTGTGTGATGTCCTTAAGTTAGTTAGGTTTAAGTAGTTCTAAGTTCTAGGGGACTGGTGACCATAGATGTTAAGTCCCATAGTGCTCAGAGCCATTTGAACCATTTAGAACCTTAGCGGGCACAGCCCAGATGACAGCTGAACAGACCTACAAGACGTTCACATCTAACACCTTGTAATTTCACACTCAGATTATGGAAATTGTAAACAAGCATTGATAACTGTTAGCTCCAGAAGTAGACTCACTGGTCATACGCTATATTAAAAACTGTGTGTAAAATTGCTTGGAATCCAGATGAATAACAAGTTAAAATTAAGTGCACCTAGATAAACTAATTAAGAAGCTCAGTTCAACACGGACCTCTCTTCTGGGGCAGTGCACCTAAAGTAAATAAAGCCAGACTGGACTGTAACAATATTGTGTAAAGTAGACAACCAGACATCTTACAAAAACTTTTTCAAATACCTTGAAATCTTACACTCACTTCCCAATAAATATACTCATTAATGTTTTTTGTTGTTTATAATAAAGATCAGTTCCAGCTGAGCTGTGATTTAGGTGATCACAGTACAGAAGACAAAAATAATTTTCATGAAGACTTTGCATCCATATCTAGGGTTCAGAATAGAGTTAGGCAAGAAATTTAACAATTTTCCAGCTAATATAAAGTAAAGCACTGGGAATCCCTATTAGTTTAAAAGTAAATTAAAAACAGATCTCATTGACCACTTATACTACAAATTATCCAAATGTCTAGAATCAGGACTTTGCATCTGTACTCCACAGACCTCTGTGAAGTTCAAGGCAGAGGGTAGTTCTGATTGTAGCATTTCTTTGAGTTCAATTCACAAATGGAGCAAGGGAAAGATGATTGTATCAGTGCCTCTGTGTGCGCTGTAATTAATCTAATCTTGTCCTTACGATCTGTAGGGGTGTGATACATAGGCAGTAGTTGTATATTCCTATAGTCATTATTTAAGGATACAGAGTACTTTTCTGGCTCAAGATTATGTAAAAATCAACACCTATTTCTTTCAGGCACTGTTTATAATGTACATGTTTTACAGACTTTTTGTTGATATCAGGCAGTGCAGCACACTTTCTAAACAAATTAGAAATATTTTGAATATTTTTGAACCTGCTTACTGTTGTTAAAAAAATTACAAAGAAATTGATGCAATTTTTTGTCCAAAATGCTTCTTCAAATTGAGGTACCATTCAATTCAATGTTATACATTTGAAAGAGACCAAATTTTTACCAGATATGCATGACATGGTGGCTGATGTACTAGACCTATTTAATTCCACCTACTATGTATATTACAGGGATAAAAAATATCACATACATTTTAATTTTTATAATTTTTTTTCTAATAAAAATGTTAATTTCTCTATAATTTAGTTGATTCTGCAATAAAGCTTAGATCTACTGCATAAGTATGGACTACTGCAAGTTACATAAAAAAATTAGAGCAATGATTTATAAAATTTAGGAAATATTTGTACCTGAATTCTGCAAAATACAGCCTGCGGGAAATTGCGAATGAAGATATGAGTCCAATTAAACTGTGCGTCAGAACATTCCTGAAGCATAGTTTTCATCCTGTAGCATTTCTTCATCTTCAAGCTTCATCTTGGCATTCCTTTTAGCACTTCTTGCTTCTTTGGTAACTTGAAGAACAAATCTTTCAGCTTTATGCGTCCATTGTCTGTCACAAATACGCAATTGATCTTCCATATTAGAGCCACATTTTATGCCTGCAATGGTTGAAACTTTCATTTGTATTCTGAGTGCGCCCAGGAAGACATTTACTAAGCAAAACAGGGTCACTCAGGTCTTAAAAAATTTGTTTTATTTCGTTCATAACAGGCTCAGGAAGGGAACGCTTATGTGGTATCTTTGACCACTTTCTTTTGCTTTTTGGTAACCACACCAAGAATCACAGCAGCCGTAGTCCCATACTCCACCAGAAGATGGAGCTACATTCACCCCAAGAATCTGCTCCTTTAGGACAAAGTCCATGGACAGGGTGGTCATCTGTGGACAACTTATGAAAGTAGGTGGCCCATACAGGCTGTAACATCATTCAGAGGTGCAGTTCGTCTAATGGCCAGTCCATAATAACTCTTAAGAAGATCTATTTCAGTTTCTATCAATCTGCTTCGGCCAGACACAGATTTTCCATCAGATAGCAACTTTCCTTTCATTTCTCTTTGTAGCTTCCTGAATCTAGCTCCCATCCTCTTTTGCACATGTCCACAACACTCCACTATAAACATTGAACTCATTAACTTTATTGAAAGCTTTAGAGTCCCCATCGCATAGGTACTTTGTACATCTAACGTTATAAAAGGGCACCGACCTCTGAAATAATTGTAGAGCTCCATCACACTCCATACCTCTGCTGTAACCATCATAATTCTTAGAACACTGATGTTCAATATGTCATTCAGTGTTACCATGGCAGGTGTAGCAGTACTTAGATAAGCACTCAACACCAACAACTTTTCCATTCTCCAGAGAAGTAGCACTCGCAACACCATTCAACGAACGATGTCCTCGATGTTGCTGTATCCCGTCAAGTGCAACAGCAATGTCCCTGGTTCCATTAATATTTACAGTTTCTTCTACTGCACATTTCATAGATGCTTTAGACACAGCTGTCAAGGCACGTAAAAGTATTTTTATGTACTTGCTGAACCTACTGGGAGGAGGAGGAAGGTCCATCAAACCACAAAATATTTGAGCAGCCTTTTTTCCTTTTCCTCTTGCATGCATTGCATACACTTACTTCAAATTCACATCATATGAATTATGTACAATGTTCGAACTCATTTTTGAGGTAGATTTATTGCAGGATCTACACAGAACAACTAATTTTGATGATAAACTCTTCCTGCTACTTTGTTGTTCAGTTATTTCCAGACAGCCTACTCCAACACATTGTTTACATTGTGCCACTTCCTTTATCAGAGAAGATAAGATGCCCACATCAACAACAGCAAACCCACTACAAACAACGTCATTGTTAACACAGCTGCTTCCAGTGTCTGTCTTCCTAGCTGCTCAATACAGAGCTTAGCTTCAAGTGACACGGAGCAGAAGTTAGTTTCCCGTAGCCTCTGCACTGAATTATCACACATTTTGACTTCACACTGTAGACACTGCACATCGGAGAACTCATGTCTCTGAACTAGCAACTGCGTATTGAATGCTCTCACATGACAAACAATAAAATTGGTTGCAGCACTGGTTACTTAACTCCATAGTAGACTCTTGTTCGTGTTTCAGGGAGATAAATATAATTGCTCACAGGGAACTTTGACGTAACAGATGTTATTAAGTCATGGAAAAGTGCAGATATGAAGTAGTTTCTAAATCTGCTATCTATGTGTCGTGTTGACTAAACAGTTGGGGAGGAATAGGAACTGTGCATTGACGAGGTTCAGCAGCAGGAGGGGAAGCAGAGGCTCTGGTAAGCGCACACCAGAGTATTGCTTCAGTGCTCAGGATAGGAGGAACGTCATATCCCCACTATATTCTCTGCCCTTTTCCAGGCTGGAATGTGGTATTTGTGTCACAGAAATGGATGTTCCTGAAAGGGCGATTTTAAATTTGGCATCTTTATGCACATTAAAAATTTCTCAGACATTAATATTTTGTGGGGATTCATTGCTTCATTGCTCACAGGACGAATCACCACTATCAGAGATGCATAACCTTAACCATAATTTGTCTAGCACTCAGGCTATCAACGCATTGTCTAGAAGTTTTTATAGTCATTTGTGTGTGCATGTTTAAACGTGCAAAATACTGATTTTGTGTAAGAGATTACCTTGCATATTACAGGATGTGAATCTTGCAGCACTGTTGGGCATATTTGTGATCCAGATACTGGTCGATGTGTTTGCCCACCTTTCACTGAAGGAAACTTATGTGAGCGCTGTCAGCCAAATGCCTGGGGTTTCACATCGGGAAGAGGCTGTAAGGTATACATTTTCTTGAGATATAATGAAGTTACCTGTATTATAGGTGATGGATTATTTTGTGTATTTATCCTTTGTGTTAAATGAGAGTGGATTTATCCTGCAAACTGATGGCAATGCTAAATCTGACAGATCCAAAGGATTTGCAGAGACAAACATTACTATTTACTTTGTGAAAATATATTTAGAAGTAAAGTGTTTTAAAAGACTATACTTACAAAGATTTTCTTGTACTTTTCAATTTTCCCCTGAGTCAATGCATATATTATCATTCGTATTTAGCCATATTTATTGCCTTTATCTCTGTGATATATCAGAAAGATAAACATAACATTTGATTTCTCAACAGGCATGCAACTGTGATGTTGCTGGCTCTTTACAGCAGAGATGTGACAGTGCAAGTGGCCGTTGCATGTGTCGTAGAGGTTTTCACGGTGACAGATGTTCATCGTGTGCTGTTGGCTACTATGGTTACCCAGTGTGCAGACTGTGTGACTGTCATCTGCCTGGAACACAACAGGATAAATGTGACACAAAGACTGGGCAGTGTCTGTGCGATGAATCAGGACAGTGTCCCTGTAAAGTAAGTTAACTTCATGTTTATCAATAGTCTTATTTCAGTGTGTAAATTTGTAGTAAGAGAAATTATATTATTGTCCTTAAATATTGTGATGATTGTTTTCTGGCAGATGTTAAACAGTAAAAAATGTTACACAATGTTCCTTGGTAACCAAGAATAACAACTTAGGAAAAGTTGGCTTATTAATTTTATGCTTTGTAACTCTGAGAACGATGATTGAGCTTCATTACCTTAATATTGATAAAATTATCATTATATATAATTTACCAGCAAAAAAATATTTGTTCTGGGCATTGGTGTGTACTAGTCATTTAATTAATATTTTGAAAGGGAACTTGAAAACACTGGAGATATGAAATGAGAAGCAGAAAATTGTGTTTCAGCAAAGGACATTCCTGGATAGGCATAGAAAATTTTATGGCATTCTACTGCAGGGGGAGTTGGTGATCTTGTTTTATAATTTTATGAACAAAATCAAGAGCTTCCACGGGCCCTGTTGCAGTAATTGAAGGCTAAATGGCAGTTGTGAACTATTGGTCACACACTTTGTAACCTCCCCCCTCACTTATCGACCTTAAAGACAGTGAAAAATTAAACCGCGTGTACCTAATGGAAATTTGGGAAAAGCAATCGTCACCGAAGTTAATCTATCGGTAAAGAGGGAGGAAAGGGTTACATCTTTATGAAAGGAAAAATGCAAATGAAACTGGTGGAAATTAATTTTGAAAAGGGATAAAGTTAATAAAGAAAGTAAATGTGCGGCCGTTACGTTAACAATTAACTAGCGGTAATTAGATATTTGAGATTTGGAGGAAATCACGGTCGCCAGTCCTAAGGACAATTACTATAGTAACTGAAAAAGTAAGGTTATTACACATATAATTAGCACTAGAAGCGTGGCAACTGAAGGTTGACACGTGTAGTGTGAAAACTGAAAGTTTGTCAGAAGTAATAAATTTCGCTACACTCTGACTTAATTTAGCAGAAGAATTAATAAAACCAGAAAACTGAAAGTTAATTTAGTGACTGAAATTAATAAGAAGCTTTCTTTCTGAAACACATCGAAATCCAGTAAAATACGGTTAGTCTTGGACTACCTCAACAATCATTTCAAAAGCAACTTGACTCTACGCAATTTAGAAACAAGAGATTTAACTTTGAACTTGAATTAACTGATTCTGAACTATTAACAATAGTAAAATTTAGTACGTACCAAGCTGAGCTGCAGTCACAGGTAAGCTAAAATATGCTAACAAAACTCGCACTCTAAATTTGTGCTCGTGTAACCTAAATATTGTAGCCAGCTACTGAACTTTGAAATTAAAGCAGTGAAATCTAATTATATTATTTTAATGCTGGCGTTTGAATTTCAACGACACTCGGGTTCATTTCGGAAAAGGAAGGGACCCTGCTTGGCAATGCAATTGGGACAATGAGCAACAAAGGTTCATGCTAAGTTGCTGTAATTTTGCGAGGCAAATGGAACAATTTGAAAAGCTGAGGTCTGCCAAACAGTTCTGAAACTTTACGTGCTTTTAGTCTTCCTTGTTGGTTGATTGAAGGTTTGAAGCCGTCGATCGAGGAGGTGGCGACAGTCACTCATTGTCGGCCGTCGCTGTTGCAGAAGCTGGATGTTGGCGCGCCTTCTTCTCGACACGGTCACCAGGCGAAACGGGCTCTTGATGTGCGCCAGCTAATGCTTCCCGTCCGCGACACCATGTCAGAAACTATCATCGCGAGTCGAGCGCAATTACATGCTGCCAAACCCCGAAAGCGCGGCAACTCGCGGGAGCGTCACACAACACCTGCTCCACTCGCTACTCCAGCCAGACTCCGACTGTTCTGCCCGCGCTTCACGCGGCAGAGTTAACACTACCAAAGATCCTACACACTTTGAGTCTTCACACGACCTATCGATGTAATCGTTCGATAGCAGTTTTCCCTAGGCAAGACCCAGCGTAAAAATACAAATAATATTTACGAAACAAACCAATTATACATCGACATAAATGCATAAATATATATACAAACAGTAAAGCAATTACAATATATAAAGAGACAGAAATGTCATATCTTGAGGTAACAAAACAAGGAAAAAAATAATAGTACAATAGATGGAAATAGGAGGATATGCATTTCCGGCGTTACACGTGCCCCACATTGTCTGAGGATGTTCGTGTAACGTAAACAGACTCAGAAAATGTCCCAAAAAAGAAACAGCGGAAATGCATTTGCTCAAAACATCAACAAAATTTAGCATTCGTCTAATTAACCATAAACCAATTTGTAGACAATAATAATTGAGTGGAGAAACTCCTAATCTTATTCCACTCTGTCATCTTGAACAAAATAAAACAGGTTGACAACATATTAAAATTCATAGAAAACATAGAAAATGGTTTAGCCATTCTAAAATTGTCAAAATTCCCAACAGTATCAAGAAATGGAATACTATTTACAAAATTAATCAGAGTACATGGTCATAAAAACAGGTAGATCAAAATACGCAAATTAATAATTAATTACATAGAATACACATTTTTACATAACCCTTTCATAATTAATATTCTCGTCATGGGAGTCCATTAAACGCTAAACAAGAAAATAACACACATCAGATCGAAAAAAAACATAAATATTGACAGTAGAATTCTTTCAGCTGTCCAGGAAGAAAAACAATTCCGCCTTCCGTACTCGCAAGTACAAAGAATGCCGACAGCGGCCCAAGAGCCGACAGCGGCACCGCCTCGCCAGTATTGTTGCGCCCGCCTGTGCGGCACGCTTGATCTCACTCGCCTGTGTAACGGCATTTCCAGAACGTCCGTTTCACTGAATTCTTTCGGAAAAACTCACTCCCGAGTAATCTCAAGGAGTCCATAAACACTATCACAGTGGATAACTCAACACTGTCCATCATCACACATGTACAAGCCTGAAACTTAAAACAGCGTCTAAGTACATCGGCAATGACTAGTAAAACACATATTCATGAAATCTTACAGCTAGTTACAAAATCATATTTACATTGCTTAATCTACTGTGATTCAGCTGAAAACTTAAACTAGCAGCTTGGATTTTTCAGTTGATTAGATCATGATTAAATTGATTAAAATTAAATTGATTAATCAAAATTAATTACTTATTAATTACAACTTCTTTAATGACCTTGGTCAGTCAAAAGCATGGCAATCTAGCAAACCTTAAATCTTACACTCTATATTTACATATTGTACAAATTACCCATTGTGTGGTATTAATCGATCCTAGGTTGGTACAATTTCAAATCTACTATATTTCGAATACCTAATAGCTTTCCAGAGCTTGGATACTCTAAGCAATAAGCATTTGTGTGAGGTATACCAATGACTTTATATGGTCCATTATAAACAAACTTAAATTTAGAGATTTCATTGTCTATCTCGCTCGATTTTTCATGAGCTTTTACAAGTACTAAGTCTCCGATCGCAAACTTAGCAAAACGCGCTTTAGCGTCATGACGACGTATGCGAGCATCGGCTTTTAGCTTCATTACTTCTCGCAAACGATCTTTTTTCACACCAATACTAATGTCAATCCGTGGAGGGAATTTGATTATCTCTTCCACTAAACTTTTACTTCTGTCATCCAGCAGGATTTCCTCTGGAGAAAATCCCGTCGATTCATGTCTCAAGGTGTTCATAATTCTCTCAAATACTGCTACATATTTGCCCCATGCCCTATGGTTGTGATGGCAATAGGTACGGGAAAGTCGGCCTCGTCTTTGTCCGTGTGTTACGTTTGACACACCGTCTACAATACTTTCCAATTCACTTTCTACATTATTGTCAATGCCGAGATTCTTCACATTACAGTAGTTCAGCTTCATACCTACGTCAATACCATCCGGCCAGTTAACAATGTGTATAGGCTGGTATTGCCTATGCACACCGTCTCCTGCCTCGTCAAAACTAACTACTATTGTTTTATCTTGGGACGTACATGTCAACGTTTTGCTTTCGCAGTTAATCGCTGCACGGTACTTTAACAGCCAATCTAACCCGATAATTACTTCCGTAGTTAAGTCTGGCACGACGACAAACTCTTGTTCAAATCGTGCCCCACATATCTCGAAGCTGACAAAAATCTGTTTTGTGACCGGTTTACTGGCCTTCCCAGTAGCACCGATAATTTTCACTCCTGTTACTGGCATAACTACGATGCCAGGTCTGTCTTTCAGTAACTCAAATATTTTCCCAGATACAGCACTCAATTCTGCACCGGTGTCAATCAACACGTTTAGTTGTAGGTCATGCATATTAACAGACACTACTATCTGTCTACACTTGTCCTCGACTGTTTCTTTATTTTCCCACAGTAAATCTCGTCTATATCCAGGTCATTCCAGAAAAAACCATCCGGCTTTGATCCTAAATCCGGTTTATCTGGCGGCTTTTTCAGCCTCTGTTCACTTACAGTTTTAATTTCAACACGTCTGTCCTGAGGCTTAGTCTGTAGCTTCGCCTCCAATATCGAAACCTTTTCCTGTAACTCGTCAACTAGTGAGTGCTGCTTTGCTATCACTTCACTAATTGTCACCTTCGTTGATTCCTCTTTGGTCAGATTGATCTCATCTGCCAATCTACCTGGAAGAATGTGCCCAGTCGCATCTGAAATTACTTCCTCAGGATCTGCGCAACCCACACTGCTACCGTCTGACCGCATAACGTCAGCTCTAACCTCATACACGCTGAAATCTATGTGCTCTTCTACCAATTGTGTCCGGCTATCACTAAAATTTTCGTAATCTTTCCCCTTAATACTCTCGCAATGTTTAAACTGGAGGTTTGCGTCGGATGGGTCGGCTACTTCTACCACTATAACTTTCGGTAAAGTCTGCCGGTTAGGGCCAGAACTTTCCGTTACTACTTCAACATCTAACTCCTGCGGGACGAAACACGACGAATCTTGCTCGTGCTCCCCATTAACATCAACTATTTCTGGTAAAGTCTGCCGGTTAGGGCCAGAACTTTCCATCACTTCACAAATACTATCTTCCTGTGGGACGAGACGCGGCAAATCCTGCCCGCGCTCCCTATAAACACTCCTCCCGTACAGGCCCCTATAATCTCTTAGTTCGTCGTATAAGCGACCGAACTGCCTTAACCAGACCTCATCCCTCTCTGCATCCCCTCGCTCGATGACGGACGTTTTATCCGACATCTGATCTTCTTTCAACACTTGCGAATCATTCTTAAACTCAATCTCCAGTTCCGCTGTGGGTATTACAGCTGCCACTTTATAATCGATTTCCGGAACACTGCTTAAACTGTTCTCACTGACAGTGAATGTATTTTCTACTGCCGTGTCTACAGCTGATCTACTACTTGTGGGCGCACTCCTTTCTCCTAATACTGGCACACTCTCCCGCCGTTGATTATTCCATACGGAATTTTCATAACGACGACACCTGGGTTTTCTCCTGTTATTGGGCCGCCAAATTTTCTCCACGCCCGGTCGGCCCCTCACCGGCGCGGCTAATGGTTTCCCTGTCTCGTCCCAGCAGATACGCTCCCCGGATGCTGCTGAGGCGGCTGATCACACCCTCTGGCGTTATTACTATTCTGTGAAGCCCGTATCACGTTAGTATGATACTGGTTTCTGTCATTCCTGTTATTATTTGCATTGTACCGATTGTTATTACGGTCCGAACCATTATTGTTATTGCTGCGGTATGCATTATTCCCATGGTTATCGTTGTTATGGTTGGGGTGGTACCCGTTGTTGTTACCACGGCCTCTACCACTGTCGCGATTATTGCGCCAATTGTCCTCGTCCTCAACTCTTTCCAGGAAATCATTGATTGTCCTGTAATTGCTTCCTACATAGCGTTTTGTATCATCTGGAAGCTTCATGTAGAGTTCCCAGACTATTTCGGATTCCGTGCGGCGATCACGCAAATATTCCAACTTGCGGATCCAGCCCTCACAAAACTCCCTCATCGAACCGCGCGAATTCGCATCGAAAGGCCTCGATACGACAAATTCGCGCCAGACACTTTGCTGTTTTTGCTCTGACCAGTATTCAGCCAGAAACAAATTTTTAAACTCGTCAAAAGTCAGGTTCGTAATGTCGAGGTTTAAGCCCCAACGCTTGGCATCACCAGCCAGCACATCAATAACCGCATTAATTTTTCTCTCATTAGTCCATGATCTGGGTAAAACTCTTTCACAATTTTTAATGAAATCCGTCACGTGTATACCGCCTTTTTTCAAGGGGTCGAACCGCTCCTCTTTCGTCAACAATTCCGAACTATGTGCACAGATTGGCACATAGCTCTGTTTTTCGTCAAGTTTCTTTTCTAATTCCGACACTCTCGTAATTACTTGGCAAGTGGTTGTCGCAAGCGTTTCCACTTCCCTCTTTTTCTCTTCGCAGGTATTGGCCTGCTCCCTCACTTTAGTGTCTACTTCGGACACTAAAGCCTTTAAAGTTTCCACCTTCTTTTGATCCTCTTTTTTCATTAATTGAATTTGTTCCGTCACCTTATTCTCGATGATCGGAGCAACTGCTTCTCCTACACTTTTCTCGATTCTGCTAATTTCAGAATCAAAACGAGTATTTATGCTCGCAATTTCCGCCTGAACGCCTATCATTTCCTGTTTAAGATTACCGATTTCGGTATTAATTACAACAATATCTTCTTTGATT
Organism: Schistocerca americana; assembly: GCF_021461395.2. Lineage (NCBI taxonomy): Eukaryota > Metazoa > Arthropoda > Insecta > Orthoptera > Acrididae > Schistocerca > Schistocerca americana. The sequence goes on from NC_060123.1 coordinate 20,845,406, forward strand.
TTATCAACTTTTGTATTAACAACTCCAACATTGTTGTTAACAACATTAATAGCTTTGTTCTGATTGTCTAGCTTTCGTTCAATTTTTTCAGACTGAGCTTCTTGCTTGGCAGACAGAGCTATAATTTCTGCCGATTGACTCTTGATTTCATTAATCAAAACATTCAATAAATCAGTTAAATTCCCAGAGACTACCGGTTTTACTTCCGTAGCTGGTTCCTCTATACATGTTCCCCCGTATTCATCATCAAGGGGTACAGATTTGATTTTCGCTTCCGATTCCGAAACATTTTCTAAAGTTTGGAATTCCTTTTCTGCTCTTTGTTGCGTTTCGGCGGTCGCGTCTTTCATGCTAGCCGCCTGCCCCTGAACAATGGGTACCGCGGTGCGCGTTTCCCACTGTTCGACCGATTGTTCCGTATCCAAGTCTACCAAATTTTGGCAATTGTTGCCTTCACTCATTTTAATAATTTTCAATATAAATGCCAAATCTCAAATATAATTAGGACTACTCCCACTACTTATTCTCGCTGACGTAAAAGGCCTGTACGTAACCAGTGCTTTGTTACGAGATTTGCACAATGCCAAATTCGTGTCCAGAACAACCTCAAATCCGAAGATTGTCCTGTCACGGTCGCCACGTGTAACCTCCCCCCTCACTTATCGACCTTAAAGACAGTGAAAAATTAAACCGCGTGTACCTAATGGAAATTTGGGAAAAGCAATCGTCACCGAAGTTAATCTATCGGTAAAGAGGGAGGAAAGGGTTACATCTTTATGAAAGGAAAAATGCAAATGAAACTGGTGGAAATTAATTTTGAAAAGGGATAAAGTTAATAAAGAAAGTAAATGTGCGGCCGTTACGTTAACAATTAACTAGCGGTAATTAGATATTTGAGATTTGGAGGAAATCACGGTCGCCAGTCCTAAGGACAATTACTATAGTAACTGAAAAAGTAAGGTTATTACACATATAATTAGCACTAGAAGCGTGGCAACTGAAGGTTGACACGTGTAGTGTGAAAACTGAAAGTTTGTCAGAAGTAATAAATTTCGCTACACTCTGACTTAATTTAGCAGAAGAATTAATAAAACCAGAAAACTGAAAGTTAATTTAGTGACTGAAATTAATAAGAAGCTTTCTTTCTGAAACACATCGAAATCCAGTAAAATACGGTTAGTCTTGGACTACCTCAACAATCATTTCAAAAGCAACTTGACTCTACGCAATTTAGAAACAAGAGATTTAACTTTGAACTTGAATTAACTGATTCTGAACTATTAACAATAGTAAAATTTAGTACGTACCAAGCTGAGCTGCAGTCACAGGTAAGCTAAAATATGCTAACAAAACTCGCACTCTAAATTTGTGCTCGTGTAACCTAAATATTGTAGCCAGCTACTGAACTTTGAAATTAAAGCAGTGAAATCTAATTATATTATTTTAATGCTGGCGTTTGAATTTCAACGACACTCGGGTTCATTTCGGAAAAGGAAGGGACCCTGCTTGGCAATGCAATTGGGACAATGAGCAACAAAGGTTCATGCTAAGTTGCTGTAATTTTGCGAGGCAAATGGAACAATTTGAAAAGCTGAGGTCTGCCAAACAGTTCTGAAACTTTACGTGCTTTTAGTCTTCCTTGTTGGTTGATTGAAGGTTTGAAGCCGTCGATCGAGGAGGTGGCGACAGTCACTCATTGTCGGCCGTCGCTGTTGCAGAAGCTGGATGTTGGCGCGCCTTCTTCTCGACACGGTCACCAGGCGAAACGGGCTCTTGATGTGCGCCAGCTAATGCTTCCCGTCCGCGACACCATGTCAGAAACTATCATCGCGAGTCGAGCGCAATTACATGCTGCCAAACCCCGAAAGCGCGGCAACTCGCGGGAGCGTCACACAACACCTGCTCCACTCGCTACTCCAGCCAGACTCCGACTGTTCTGCCCGCGCTTCACGCGGCAGAGTTAACACTACCAAAGATCCTACACACTTTGAGTCTTCACACGACCTATCGATGTAATCGTTCGATAGCAGTTTTCCCTAGGCAAGACCCAGCGTAAAAATACAAATAATATTTACGAAACAAACCAATTATACATCGACATAAATGCATAAATATATATACAAACAGTAAAGCAATTACAATATATAAAGAGACAGAAATGTCATATCTTGAGGTAACAAAACAAGGAAAAAAATAATAGTACAATAGATGGAAATAGGAGGATATGCATTTCCGGCGTTACAACTTGATCTTGGCCCATATGTGAACAGTGGAATTTGGCTGACTTTTTGTCAGTCAGGAATGTTGATGCTTGTTGCCAATTTTAGTTATGTAACAGTGTGGTGCACTATAGCAGTAAGTGGTCATTGTGAATATAGTGTTGATTTGTGAGCAGTGTTGTGTGTAGTGATTGTTAATAATATAGACAAAAATGAGCAAGGAGGCTGTATGTGGTCCTTCTGTGTGCCTGTGTCTGTATATGTGTGGATGGATATGTGTGTGTGTGTGTGTGTGCGAGTGTATACCTGTCCACTTCCAGCTCCACTCCCTCCAAAACCTCAAAATTCCAATCAACACAATCTGGTACCACAACACCCTAATTCAGTAGTTAACCTTTCCTCCAAACCTCTCTCCCAATCCGAAACCTCTGTCCTATCCAAAGGCCTCACCTTCAGCCCTACTCCCAGATTCAGCCAAACAGCCCTCGTCAAAGATTTACTGTCCTACACTCGTACTCTCTGCTGGAAGTATCACTTTGCCACGAAGAAAAATGATCCTAATCCTACCCCTAATGATCCAACTCCCCAAGACACTATCCAAATTGAACCCTGCCTGGAACAGTTCCATCCTCCGTCACAGCGGGACCCACCTCCTCTTCCTCAAAATCACCCTCTCCAAACCTTCCAGGAATTTCTGACTTCCGGCCTTGCCTCTCAATCCTTCTTGAAAAACCTTAATCCTACTCCCAACATCACCACTGCTGAAGCCCAGGCTATCCGTGATCTGAAGGCTGACCGGTCCATCGTCATTCTTCCGGCGGACAAGGGTTCCACGACCGTGGTACTTGATCGTCGGGAGTATGTGGCTCAGCTTTCAGACAACACCACTACAAAGTTTGCCAAGGTAATCCCATTCCTGATGTCCAGGCGGAGCTTCAAGGAATCCTCAGAACCTTAGGCCCCCTACAAAACCTTTCACCTGACTCCATCAACCTCCTGACCCCACCGACACCCCGCACCCCTACCTTCTACCTTCTTCCTAAAACTCACAAACCCAATCATCCCGGCCGCCCCATTGTAGCTGGTTACCAAGCCCCCACAGAACGTATCTCTGCCTATGTAGATCAACACCTTCAACCCATTACGTGCAGTCTCCCATCCTTCATCAAAGACACCAACCACTTTCTCGAACGCCTGGAATCCTTACCCAATCCGTTACCCCCAGAAACCATCCTTGTAACCATTGATGCCACTTCCTTATACACAAATATCCCGCACGTCCAGGGCCTCGCTGCGATGGAGCACTTCCTTTCACGCCAATCACCTGCCACCCTACCTAAAACCTCTTTCCTCATTACCTTAGCCAGCTTCATCCTGACCGACAACTTCTTCACTTTTGAAGACCAGACATACCAACAATTAAAGGGAACAGCCATGGGTACCAGGATGGCCCCTTCGTACGCCAACCTATTCATGGGTCGCTTAGAGGAAGCCTTCTTGGTTACCCAGGCCTGCCAACCCAAAGTTTGGTACAGATTTATTGATGACATCTTCATGATCTGGACTCACAGTGAAGAAGAACTCCAGAATCTCCTCTCCAACCGCAACTCCTTTGGTTCCATCAGAGTCACCTGGTCCTACTCCAAATCCCATGCCACTTTCCTTGATGTTGACCTCCACCTGTCCAATGGCCAGCTTCACACGTCTGTCCACATCAAACCCACCAACAAGCAACAGTATCTCCATTACGACAGCTGCCACCCATTCCACATCAAACGGTCCCTTCCCTACAGCCTAGGTCTTCGTGGCAAACGAATCTGCTCCAGTCCGGAATCCCTGAAGCAATACACCAACAACCTGACAACAGCTTTCGCATCCCGCAACTACCCTCCCGACCTGGTACAGAAGCAAATAACCAGAGCCACTTCCTCATCCTCTCAAACCCAGGACCTCCCACAGAAGAACCACAAAAGCGCCCCACTTGTGACAGGATACTTTCCGGGACTGGATCAGACTCTGAATGTGGCTCTCCAGCAGGGATACGACTTCCTCAAATCCTGCCCTGAAATGACATCCATCCTTCATGAAATCCTCCCCACTCCACCAAGAGTGTCTTTCCGCCGTCCACCTATCCTTCATAACCTCTTAGTTCATCCCTATGAAATCCCCAAACCACCTTCCTTACCTTCTGGCTCCTACACTTGTAACCGCCCCGGTGTAAAACCTGTCCCATGTACCCTCCCACCACCACCTACTCCAGTCCTGTAACCTGGAAGGTGTACACGATCAAAGGCAGAGCCACGTGTGAAAGCACCCACGTGATTTACCAACTGACCTGCCCACACTGTGAAGCTTTCTATGTGGGAATGACCAGCAACAAACTGTCCATTCGCATGAATGGACACAGGCAGACAGTGTTTGTTGGTAATGAGGATCACTCTGTGGCTAAACATGCCTTGGTGCACGGCCAGCACATCTTGGCGCAGTGTTACACCGTCCGGGTTATCTGGATACTTCCCACTAACACCAACCTATCCGAACTCCGGAGATGGGAACTTGCTCTTCAATATAACCTCTCTTCCTGTTATCCACCAGGCCTCAATCTCCGCTAATTTCAAGTTGGCGCCACTCACACCTCACGTGTCATTCAACAACATCTTTGCCTCTGCACTTCTGCCTCGACTGACATCTCTGCCCAAACTCTTTGTCTTTAAATATGTCTGCTTGTGTCTGTGTATGTGTGGATGGATATGTGTGTGTGTGCGAGTGTATACCCGTCCTTTTTTCCCCCTAAGGTAAGTCTTTCTGCTCCCGGGATTGGAATGACTCCTTACCCTCTCCCTTAAAACCCAAATCCTTTCGTCTGTCCCTCTCCTTCCCTCTTTCCTGACGAGGCAACCGTTGGTTGCGAAAGCTAGAATTTTGTGTGTATGTATGTGTTTGTTTGTGTTTCTATCGGCCTGCCAGCGCTTTCATATGGTAAGTCACATCATCTTTGTTTTTAAATATATTTTTCCCGCGTGGAATGTATCCCTCTATTTTATATATATATAAGATGATGAGACTTACCAAACAAAAGTGCTGCCAGGTCGATAGACACACAAACATACTCACAAAATTCTAGCTTTCGCAACCAACGGTTGCTTCATCAGGAAAGAGGGAAGGAGAGGGAAAGACGAAAGGATGTGGGTTTTAAGGGAGAGGGTAAGGAGTCATTCCAATCCGGGGAGCGGAAAAACTTACCTTAAGGGGAAAAAAGGACGGGTATACACTCGCACGCACACACATATCCATCCGCACATACACAGACACAAGCAGACAGTTGTAAAGGCAAAGAGTTTGGGCAGAGATGTCAGTCGAGGCAGAAGTAAAGAGGCAAAGATGTTGTTGAAAGACAGGTGAGGTGTGCGCGGCGGCAACTTGAAATTAGCGGAGGTTGAGGTCTGGCGGGTAACGAGAAGAGAGGATATACTGAAGGGCAAGTTCCCATCTCCGGAGTTCTGACAGGTTGGTGTTAGTGGGAAGTATCCAGATAACCCGGGCGGTGTAACACTGTGCCAAGATGTGCTGGCCGTGCACCAAGGCATGTTTAGCCACAGGGTGATCCTCATTACCAACAAACACTGTCTGCCTGTGTCCATTCATGCGAATGGACAGTTTGTTGCTGGTCATTCCCACATAGAAAGCTGCACAGTGTAGGCAGGTTAGTTGGTAAATCACGTGGGTGCTTTCACACGTGGCTCTGCCTTTGATCGTGTACACCTTCCGGGTTACAGGACTGGAGTAGGTGGTGGTGGGAGGGTGCATGGGACAGGTTTTACACCGGGGGCGGTTACAAGGGTAGGAGCCAGAGGGTAGGGAAGGTGCTTTGGGGATTTCATAGGGATGAACTAAGAGGTTACGAGGGTTAGGTGGACGGCGGAAAGACACTCTTGGTGGAGTAGGGAGGATTTCATGAAGGATGGATGTCATTTCAGGGCAGGATTTGAGGAAGTCGTATCCCTGCTGGAGAGCCACATTCAGAGTCTGATCCAGTCCCGGGAAGTATCCTGTCACTTTCCGGGATACTTCCCACTAACACCAACCTGTCAGATCTCCGGAGATGGGAACTTGCCCTTCAGTATATCCTCTCTTCTCGTTACCCGCCAGGCCTCAACCTCCGCTAATTTCAAGTTGCCGCCGCTCATACCTCACCTGTCTTTCAACAACATCTTTGCCTCTTTACTTCCTCCTCGACTGACATCTCTGCCCAAACTCTTCCCCTTTACAAATGTCTACTTGTGTCTGTGTATGTGCGGATGGATATGTGTGTGAGTGTGCGAGTGTATACCTGTCCTTTTCTCCCCCTAAGGTAAGTCTTTCCGTTCCCGGGATTGGAATGACTCCTTACCCTCTCCCTTAAAACCCACTTCCTTTCGTCTTTCCCTCTCCTTCCCTCTTTCCTGACGAAGCAACCGTTGGTTGCGAAAGCTAGAATTTTGTGTGTGTGTTTGTGTTTGTTTGTGTGTCTATCGACCCGCCAGTGCTTTTGTTTGGTAAGTCTCATTCACACACACACACACACACACACACACACACACACATCCTTACATTTCTCCTCTAGCCATTCCTGCTTAGCCATTTGCACTTCCTGTCAATCTCATTGTTTAGACATTTGTATTCCCTTTTGCCCACTTCATTTATTGTGATTTTATACTTTCTCCTTTTATGGATTAAATTCAATATCTCTGCGTTGCCCAAGGATTTCTACTAGCCCAGGTCTTTTTGCCTACTTTGTCCTCTGCTGCCTTCTGTATCTCATCTCTCAAAACTACTCACTCTTCTTCTACTGTATTCCTTTCTCCTGTTCTTGTTAATCATTCCATAATACTCCCCCTGAAACCATCTGCAATCTCTGGTTCTTTCAGTTTAACCAGCCCCATCTCGATAAATTCCTCACTTTTTGCAGTTTCTTCAGTTTTACAGCCCCATCTTGATAAATTCCTCACTTTTTGCAGTTTCTTCAGTTTTAATCTGCAGATCATAATCAATAATTCGTGGTCGGAGTCCACATCTGCCACTGGAAATGTCTTACAACTTAAAATCTGGTTCCTAAATCTCTGTCTAACCATTATATAATCAATCAGAAACCTTCCGGTTACTCCAGGCCTCTTACATATATACAACCTTCTCTCATGATCCTTAAACCAAGTGTTAGCTATGATTAAATTCTAACAGGCTGATTCCTTTTTCATCCCTTCTCCCCGCCCCCAGTTCGTATTCACCTACTACTTTTCCTTTTCTTCCTTTTCCTACTGTCGAGTTCCAGTCCCCCACGACTATTAAATTTTCGGCTCCCTTAACTATCTGTGTAATTTCTTTTACCTCATCATACATACATTTTCTCAATTTCCTCCTCATCTATGGAGCTAGTTGGCGTATAAACTTGTACTACTGTGGTGGGTGCGCACTTCTTCTCTGTCTTGGCTACAATAATGCATTCACTACGCTGTTCATAGTAGCTTATCCACATTCCTACTTTTTTACTCATTATTAAACCTACACCTGCATTATCCCTATTTGATTACGTATTTATAACACTGTATTCGTCAGAAGTCGTGCTCATCCTGCCACCAAACTTCATTAATTCCCACTATATCTAACTTCAACCTATCCATTTCCCTTTGTAAATTTTCTAACCAACCTACCTGATTAAGGGATCTGACATTCCATGCATTCCATAGAACACCAGTTTAATTTCTCCTGAGAACGTCGTTCACCTGAGTAGTCCCCAACCTGAACAGTTTACCCAAGAGGATACCATCATCATTTAACCATACAGTAGAGCTGCATGCCCTTGGGCAAAAAATACGGCTGTAGTATCTCCTTGTTTGCAGCCATTTGCAGTACAATCACAGAAAGGCCATTTTGGTTAATGTTACAAGGCTAGATCAGTCAATCATCCAGACTGTTGCCCTGCAACTATGGAAAAGGCTACTGCCCTTCTTCAGGAACCATGTGTTTGTCTGGCCTCTCAGTAGATACCCCCTCTATAGTGGTTGCATCTACGACACGGTTATCTAGATCACTGCAACATGCAAACCATGCCACCAAAATGGCAAGGTCCATGGTTCATTTGGGGGAGGGGTCACTGAATGTTATATAATTGTAATAATACTTTAAATATAGAACTTAGACTTATTAATTTGTACATGCGCCATGAGATTTAAGAGTCTCAGTATTTTTACTATGGCTGGATGACTTTTCTGGTGTAGCAGTAATTTTGTTTACTGGGCACTGCCTAGAATTAAAATTAAAGTTCAAAGAACAGTGTTACTTAATTGAATGTCATCACTTTCATATAACTTACAGGCTTTAAGTAGCGCACCCCAGAAAGTTCTTAGACACACAAACGTTATCTGTTCCACATTTAATTGGCATTTGGAGCGACACCTTGTAGCAGTGATGGAAGCTGCAAACTGTCACACCAGCCAGTCTGCCCACCTGCAGCATCAGTTGGCCACCCGACACCAGCACCAGTTCAGTTCAAGCTACATTTTCTGTGTGACCTGTTCCCACAATTGCCGTCACACACCTTAAACATAACACCACAAAAATCTTCCTATTAGCTTAATATCTGACGTGCTCTGCAATGCACATCATTGAGGAAGTTGACGATGGCTGGCTGGCCGACACTGGCCTCCTGGTAGTGGTAGTTTACGTCAGTAGCTGCAGTCAGGTGGCCTTGAAACATCAGTACAATGCGCCCTCTACCACATAGCATTAGTACAGAGTATCCTCTGCCATTCAACATCAGAACAGAGCACCCTCTGCCACTTAACATTGTTATGAAGCACACTCTGCCAGTGCAACATCATTAAATGCATCCTTCACCTTGTAAGGTGGTATGAAGTAACCTCTGCCATTTAAAATCAGTATGAAGCACCCAAGTCACATTGTTACGAAGCACATCTGCCGTGCAACATCGGAGCAGAACATGTTTTGCCATGCAGCATCAATGCAAAGCACCCTCTGCCACTTAACATCGGTATGAAGCACCTTCCATCACGCAGCAGTGATACGAAGAATCTTTCTCCACATAACATTGGTGTGATGCACCTTCCTCCCCTGTAACATTGATATGAAGTGCCCTCTGCCACACAACATCAATTTTATACTATTCAGACATATGCTCCCACTTATAATAAAAATTCACAAGACTGGGATTAGTCAGTCATCTCTCCTCCCAACATTCAGATAAAGATTTGCTATTTTTTAGATGGAAAATGGCCTATAAATATGTTTATAAGCAATATTGCAGGTTTCATCATGGAAACTGCAAGAACCAAATACTCCATAAAATAAGATGACATGTTCTGTAATAGTATGTTTGTAATTTATCTCACTTCAAAAAGGATTAAAACTTATATATGCTAGATGTAGGATTAAAGTAATATTTGCTATGGCTGCAGGAATGTACCAACGTAAACTCTTTGTTTCTGGTGTATTACAGCAGCAGCACATGTATTGTAAATTTAATGTGGCTTACAAATAATGTGCTAAGATCACTCAGTATTTTCTTCATTCTTTTCCTCCGCTGCTTCTTTTACAGTTATTGATCTTTTACATTTCTTTAGTTTGGAGTTACCAAATAGGCTATTCTTAAAACTGCACAGCTCTGTTTTTGTAAAAGACATTTTTTTTCTGAAACATAAAATATAATCCAAATTATTTATCACTGTGTGAATATGTGATTCTCACTTATGATGTGATATCCTCAAGTTTGGAACACACATTCACAAAGTGATTAGCAATAATGAATTACATTTTGACATTGTAGACATGTGGTATTCATATGTCAGATACTTAACACCAGTTCGAAACTAGTTGCAGAATGATAAAACATAAATCTTTAGCAACCTGGTGCAGTTATTTCACAACAAAATGTCAAGTAAATAAGCATGAGATGGACTTCAACCAAAACGTTGGAACATGAACTAGTTCAAATATAAGTATTAAGGAAAGAGAACATTGGTAGGGCACCAGTTGGCCTTTGGGTGCAACATACACAGGTGATACACATAATGTATAAAAATCTTCTCACTGGAGACGTGGACAAACCTGCTGCCGTGATATGGTAACGGAAAGTCTAGGGTGGAATGCAATTGATGGAGGAGTAAAGGCAATTAGTCTTCATATAGTTCAGGTTCTTAGATGTTGATAGCACATAAACAAGATTGGAAACAATGTTAAAACAATGTTAAGCTTTCGTACAATCTAATACAGGAAACACACACACCACACACTCGCACGCATTGTCCTCGTTGATTATGTTCCACTGGCATTAAGCTAATGGCTAGGAAGGAGATGCGATAGAATTGTGGCATACACATCTACATGTACATACATGCTCCACAAGCAACTATACAGTGCATGTTGGAGGTTACCCTGCGCCACTACTAGCCATTTCCTCTCCTGTTCAACTCATAAATAAAGCAGGAGAAAAGTGACTGACTGCATGCCTCTATATGAGCCCTGATTTTTCTTATCTTCATTGTCTCCAGACGAAACTTATGTTGATGGCAGTAAGATCATTCTGCAGTCAGTTTTAAATACTGGTTCTTAAAATTTCCTTAGTAGTGTTCCTTGAAAAGAATGTCACCTTCTCATCAGGGATTCCCATTTGAGTTCCCAAAGCATTTCCGTAATACTTGCATATTGTTAGAGTCTGCTGGTAACAAATCTAGCAGCCCACCTCTCAACTGCTTCAAAGTCTGCTTTTAATGTGACCTAGTGCATATCCCAAACACTTGAGCAGCACTCAAGAATAGGTTGCACTAGTGTGCCATATGTGGTCCCCTTTACAGTTGAACCACACATTCCTGAAATTCTCCCAATACACCGAAGGTGACTATTCATCTCCCCTACCACAATCCTCACATGCTCATTCCATTTCACATCGCTTTGCAACATTAGGCCCAGATATTTTAACAACATTACTGTGTCAAGCAGGACACTGTTAATGCTGCATCTGAACATAAATGGTTTATTTTTCCTGCTCATCCACTTTAAGTTACATTTTTCTTCATTTAGAGACAAACCAGCTACAAATTTGGTCTAAGTCATCTTGTATCATCCTACAGCCACTCATGTCTGACATCACAGCCTCATCAGCAAACAACCATAGATTGCTTCCAACCCTGTGTGACAGATCATTAATGTATAGAAAATAATAGTAGTCCTATCAAACTTTCCTGGGGCACTCCTGACGATACCCTTGTCTCTGATGAACACTTATCATTGGGTACAACATATTGGTTACTACCTAAGAAATATTTGAGCCACTTGCATATCTGGGAACCTATTCAGTATGGTCATACCTCCATTAACAGTCTACAGTTGGTGGCCAAGTCAAATGATTTTTGGAAATATAGAAATAGGGAATCTGCTTGTTGCCCTTCATACACAGTTCCACTTGAGTGATGCTTTCTAAAATAGTGCTGATTTGTGTACATAAGTTTTTTGGTCTCTGGGAAATTTATGAGATGCAAACTCAAAATATGTTGACGAGTTGTGCAGTAAACCGACTTTAAGAATATTGGTCTGTAACTTTGTGGGTCCATTCTCATTGCCTTTCTTGTATACTGGAGTCATCTGTACCGTTTTCCAGTTGCTTGGAACTTAGTGCTAGGTGAAAGATTCATGATAAATGTAAGCTAAGTTCTTACTTAGCTGTAAAGAACTCTTTGTAAAACTGCAGTGGGATTCCATCTGGACCTGGTGACTTGCTTGTTTTCAATTCTTTCAGTTGTTTCTGTACACCAGGGATGCTTATTACTAAATTGTCCAGACAGGACTCTGAGAGATGTTGAAACAATAGTATGTTTGTGCAGTTCTCCTGTGTGAATGATTTCCTAAATGTGAAATTCAAAACTTCGGCTTTGGTTGTGCTATCTTTTACCGTCACACCAGACTTCTCAATGAGTGACTCAAATGAAGCCTTAAACCTGCTTAGTGATTTTACGTAGGACCAGGATTTTATCAGATTCTTAGCCAGATCTTGTGCTAAGGTATGATTGTGGTAGTTATTTTATGCTTTGTGCATAGTTCTTTTGACACATGGATCTCTATTAACTTTTGCATGTTGTCCTTTGAACTTAGAATGCAACAGCCTTTGCTTTTGTAGCATTTTTGGAAGTTTTTTGCTAAACCATGTAGGGTCTTTTCTGCCCTTAATCCACTTGCTAGACATATACTTGTTCAGAGCTTGATTTACAATCTGGTTGAACTTTGCCCGTAGTTCCTTTATGTCCATCATACGGGAACTAAATGATTTCAGTCCATTGGCTAAGTGAGATGCTAACAGCTACTTATTTGCTCTCTCTGGCAGAAATGCTCTCCTAGCCTTCTTGACTGAGTTATTAACCTTCGTAACCATTCTCGCTGTGATGACATCATGACCAGTAATCATCATCTCTGTAAGGACGCCATCGATAAAGTCCCGCCTGTATATATCTACAAGGCCTAAGATATTTCCATTGTGTATGACCAAACAGTCAAAAATAAGGAAATCTGTATTATTCATAATAATAAAGAATGGTAGAACATAACTCGGTCAAATTCCTAGGAATAAAATTGGAGACAACATTTTTGTCAACTGCATTGAACACTTCCTCCTACAGCATCTAATCTGTACTTCTGATAAATATTACATAACTCACTGAATATTTCAGAACTTTCTACTTTGGGTTTTAGCCAGCTCTCAGTCCCAAGAATAATTCGAGCATTACAACTTTCTGGAGGGCAGTAAATTCAGGAACTTTGTTATGAATACTTTGACAATTTACTGAATAAATTGTGACAGTCAAAGTGTCTTTACTCTGAATGTGATTTGATGTGTCTATCTGCGTATTGACTGGCGAGTATTCATCAGAGTACCTCACCAGTGAGCTTATCGTAGAGTAGGCAGTGGGGGTTCTTGTGGAACACAATAAAGTGCTGGAGTGGATTGGTTGGGTGGGGGGGATGGGACAGGGATTGTGCAAAAAGGATGAAATGGGGGGTGTGGAGGCAGTGGCGGAGGTTGGTATGGGATAGGATATAGTGGAAACAGAAGCTAGGGCTTCAATTAGTGGCGGATACAGAAAAACCTCAAGGCGAGGGCACTAAAGATATCTTGAGCTACCTTTACTTTTACCGTAATAAAAAATAATCAAGTAACATGTAAAGTTTAATAAAAGGTTTATTTAAACTATTGTTACGGTATTAGTAAAAATTTTGTTAATGAGAAATTACTAAGAATTACTATTATTAATACTTCACAATCAACTGATCACTCTTACTCTTGACTAATCTTCGCAATTGCACTTGCTACAACTAGGACTTTTTACTTATTCATTCTTCAGTCTTAATATTTCTGCTTCTGAATGTAAACTAGCTGCCTCTTTGGCGAATAGCCCATATTTATAATGCTACATATCGAAGGGTCTCTATCTACATGCCCAACAGAAATGTATAAAATACGATGATGCAGACATGCATGCTACATAGAAAAGTACAACTACTCGATAACACGATTCAGTCTATAGTCGACTGACAAAGGAAACGAACGAATAGCATGTGGGCTGACTGTTTGGGATGGTGCGGGTGGCAATGTGCAATGTGAGTGGCCCCGCAGGGGGGGAGGGGGGGGTGCAGGCCCCCCCCCCCCATATGTATCCGCCACTGGCTTCAACTACCTACCATTATACCTGGAAATGGGGAACATTCTATCCAAAATCCTTTCCAACTTTCCCAAAATGGAATTCCACAACACAATAAATCTATAAAATATTGTGGCCCATCCTAATGAAACTCCTACCTCAACCTGTTACCACAATGGTCATATCCTTGTGAATCACTCGGGAAAATACCTGACCTATACACCTATACTAAGACAACAACAAGCATATCCTATTGTTTAAGTCAGAGCCACGGCAGTTGTGTTAATAACAGCTCTTTTATGTAGCTTTTACACAGCTATTTCTGTGAACATGACTTCCAATCAACTGTCAACTCGAGTGAACAGCCATCGTCTAACTGGCAAAGAGCGGAGTGTACCACCGAGTGGGAGAATGTGCTGTTGAGCACAGCATGCTCAGCTTAAAATGTTCTTCGTAACTCAGAACCTTGTCATCTCGATCCCCCTCCCCCCTCCATCTTGTAATACAAGCATCTTTTAATTAAGTAGATAGGAATTGTCCTATACTTCTTGTTCCATGCAGCTCCTCCTCCCCCCCCCCCCCCTTTCCCTCATGAATTTTTAATTTGTTTTGATATTTTCATTATGTATGTTTTAGCAGACTTCCTGTGTAAAGTCAGTTTGACCCAATGCTTGAAGAATTAGAGCAGGTGTTACACTGACAGGTGTGACATAAGTGTGATGTTGAAACTTGAAATCATTGGGTAACGGTATAGGAAATAACCTCTTCTTCAAATGACGCCAAAAGAATGAATGTAACAATTTTTAATCAGGTGAATGTGTAAGCCACTTGAAAGGTTACTCAAAACCAGTCCAATGACGTGGAATCAAATATCGATCAAATTCTGAAAGTTTTATCTGAAGTTTGATGTTCCACATTTTTGGAAATGAAGATACAGATGCCTGCTGTATATTTCTGGAATTGTGACATATTGTTTGAGTCGTCCTGTATAAACGAAACAGTGACAGCGAAAAGCATCACCTTATTCAAATGCCAAAAGAATAATTCAGATTTCTTAACATTTATATCTGCCACTCTCCACATAGCAACATAAAACAGTGGAGCTACATTGTGATGTTGAGAGTGTTTGAAATTTATAATATGAATATCAAATATGACTGTTCGCAATGCATGCCCCTTTTCTGTAACATATCGTAAGAGTATTTGTTTAAGACTTTGTAATCTTTTGACATCTCACAGTGCCCTGGAGATACCTTTCTTAATCAATTTATGCTCAAATGTGAATACATTGTTGTAAATTGTCAAAAACATTTTTTATAGGCAAATGTTGTTGGAAAAAAATGTAATGAGTGCAAGGAAGGTACGTTTGGTCTGCAAGCAGATAATCCAGATGGATGCACTCAGTGTTTCTGCTTTGGTCGTACCACAGCTTGCACCCAGGCTGGGCTGACTTGGAGCCAAATTATGATGCCCAGATCAAGGACTCTTGAAGTAATGTACACTACAGATCCTCCCCAGTTTAAAGGAATGCCATCAGTATTCCCATTCGAATCACAGGACATCAATTATATACAGGTAAGACTGTTACAGCTATGGGACATGATTGTCAATGTTAATTAAAAGTGTAAAATGAAAATTTATATCAGTTATCTCGTAATAAACGTTTTATCTTCTCAGATGACTTTTGGCTGGATTTCCTGTATTGGTTACTGGAAGCTTTTCATAATCCAGGATGGTACACTATTACAGTTTAAAACCACGTACATCGAGCATTTACTGTTGGGAATAAATTTGACAACCTGTTTCTGTGTGGCTATGTTTGCCCTATAACTAACCGATATGGTCAAATTAAGCTTTACTTTTTCTCACAACGTATATTGAAGTCTCAGAAGTTTAGGAAAGCAGAATGATTACATCTTTTTCAACAGTATACTTTGCTGATGTCTTACAAAATTATATTTCACAGATAAACTCTATATCTGTAATACAGTAGCAGAAGATCTTTCTGTCAGCTTTCCGTTGCAGATAAAAAATATATAAAAGTCATGAATTTTTTTCCAAAACTGAGCTTCTGTAGATTAATTATTTTATATCAGTAATGTGTTAGTTTATTTTAACGTACTGAACAAATAATAATTTAGCAAACTGACTCATTAAGGTACTGCACTTAATTATTTTCATTGTCCTATTTATCATAACTCTCCGGGGCCTTCCCATAGAACTCTTGGGCTTCTTGTGATTATGCGTAAAAAAATCTCATTAGTTTCTTTACATCTTTGACACTCACATGTTTCTAGGTTTCATTTCATTTGATCAGTCAATGTCTGTGAAACTATGTTAGTTTTCATCAATGATCGGAGAGGAACAGAATGTTGTTTCGGCTAGGCAGATTTTTTTTTTTTTTTTTTTTTTTTAAGAAAGAAAAGAAATCACCTCTGAAGCTATACATTTTGTTTTAATGGTAGCTTCTTTTTCGTGGCTGAGAATCTCATAATAGGGTGGTGGCAAGATTATGGCTTTAAGTTTTCTCAGTTTCTTTTTCAATAGTGCCAACGACCCTACCAGGGGGATGTAACTGTGACCACTGATTGGGAAGTAGTGAGCTACTTTGTAGTAAACTAAAAGTAAATTTTTACCATAAACAATATATGTTCACATTTGGCATAACTCATTTTTTATAAATGTCAAGTTTAGAAAAATTTAAGTTTTGTTTGCAAGACCAAACGAAAATAACAAATTCTGATAAAATCAATGTACTGCAATGGATTCATCTGATTTAGAAGTCCACTGATGCATATATACGAGGGCTGTTCAGAAAGTAGGGAACGTTTCCGTCTGACGCTGCTAGGTGCGCGCCGATTGCATATATTTTGGTATGTGCATGCTCAACTGCTCAGTCAGCATTCATCCATGACAGCGCGAATGTCTCTGCGCATCTGGTTTGTTCAATATTCGAATTTGAAATGTGCGCCGCAATTACAAATCCCGCCAGTTGTGAGGTGCGGTCTGTGATATGGTTTTTGTTGGCAAAAAAACCTAAAACCCATAGAAATTTATCGTGAACTGCGCAGAGTGTACGGAAACAATGTAATGAGTGAATGTTCCATCCAGAAATGGTGCATTCGGTTTAAAAATGGCCGAACCAACGTTCATGATGAAGATAAGAGTGGACACCTGAGCATTGTGACTAATGATCTTGTCAGTAAAGTTGATGAAACAATTCGTGAAAACTGTTGCTTCACAATAATGGAGCTTTCGCTTTCTTTTCCACAACTTTCACGGACTTTGTTGTTTGAAATTGTCTCTCAAAAGCTAGGCTACCACAAATTTTGTGCACGATAGGTGCCCAAAATGCTTACAGAGTACCATAAGAACAGCGAATGGGGGCAATGTTGACATTTCTGGAGGCCTACCACAAACATAGTGGTTCATTACTGGATCGAATCGTGACTGGTGATGAGACTTGAGTGAAACACCTCAATTGCGAGACAAAATTACAGTCTGTGGAGTGATGGCACACAATGGCCCCCCGAAAACCAAGAAAATGTTTGCATACCTTGTCAGCAAGGAAGTTGATGGCGACAGTGTTTTAGGATAGGCAAGGTGTGCTTCTTATTGATTTTCTCGAATGTGGAGCAACCATAAATTCTGCCTGGTACTGTCAAACTTTGCACAGCCTTAGAAGAGTAGTTAAAAACAAAGGCCGAGGAAAGCTGACATCCAAAATTTTGTTTTTGCGCAAAAATACACGACCTCACATGGCAAACTGCACTCAAGAACTCCTTAATTCGTTCAAATGGTAAATTTTCCTCATCTGCCCTACAACCCCGATCTTGCATCAAGCGGCCTCCACTTGTTTCCCAAGATGAAGAACTGGCTTGCAATGCAGCGCTTTGATGACGACACGGAACTCCAGGTGGGCATGACTCACTGGCTGAAGTCTCAGGTGGCAGAATTTTATGACAAAGGTCTTTCAAAGCTTGTCCACCACTATGATAAGTGCCTCAATGTACTTGGTGACTATGTGGAAAAGTAATGTGTCATATGCTCTTTCAGATCTGTATAATAAAATGTATTTCTTGTACTTAGTTTTTTTTTAATGCCAAAACATTCCCTACTTTCTGACTAGCCCTCATAATTCATTTTTGCAAATTATATAGCAGTTGAGTTTTGTGAAAATGGTCCTCAATTTGTACAGTTTAGTTCATGGTCCAAATGTGATACAATGTGTGCTTGCAAGCACAGGGAGTCTGGACATTGTTGAAGTCAAACAATTACATTGGTATTGTCATAGAAAGAGAATGGATTAATTGAAATGTTCCTTGAACAGGACCAAAAGGAAGACTTCTTGATATTTGGGAAGAATATCTTCAAGGATCTCAAAACTAGATTTGTGAATTGACAGTAATTAGAATAAAAACTATAAGATGGACAAAACACAGTACAGGAAGCTCATACAGAAACATACCTAGCTTGCTGAAGTCTTGGAATTATGGCAATTGTGAACGAAAAAAGTCCAAAACAGTGGCAGTTTGATAAAATTTATGTTTTGAAACTTCATGTTGGTCAGTTTGAGGAGACATTCATGAGACTGTCTTCCTGATGATCTTGTGACACAGTGTAGCCTTTGGGAATATACTTCTTGACCTAATTCACCTCTGTTGGAAATTTTTAAATGGCCTATAATGAGCGAAGAGCATAAATTAAGTTGCATGATTTAAACATAAAATGGCTTCTTAAGGTAACACTCACTTTTATGATTATACATGCTGAGAAATAGGAAAGTTAACAAGCCAAAAGTTTAAAATAAAACTATGGAAACTCCAGGTAGGAATATCAACAATGTAGGTTTGACAGATTGCTATTTATGATAAAGAAGACATGTTAAGTTGCAGACAGGCACAATTAAAAGACACTACATAGAGCGTTTGACCACAGCCTTCATCAGTAAAGAGAAACACATATGATTCACATGCAAAAGCAACCAAGCCTCGCTCATACATTCCTGCCAAATTCCAGCATCTTGGACTGGAACCAGACGTTTCTTGTACAACACATCTCTCCATTGTTCACAGGTTCAAATTCCAGGAAAAAACATCCTTTTTAACACCTCAGGAGGTAATTTAAACGTAACTAACAGTCTCCTAATCATACCAGGTGAAGCAGGAGACATTAAAATTGGAAGCAGCTATCTTTTTGGAACTCCACTGTACTGGCAGCTACCAAAACAGTTTCTTGGTGACAAGGTATTTGTACTGAAAATAATATTGGAACATTGTTTTGTCCCTGTTCTAGATTACAATAAGTAAAGCAGTGCATTAATCCATAGTTTTGCTATTGTGTGCTTGTAGGAAAAATTGCTATGAAAACTTGACAGCTTATTCAATTTGTGATTGTATGGATGTTAACTTCTTATTGTTATTTTCTTTAATACATTAATAACCGTACAGATAATGATAGTTTTGCAGAAATCTCTGTTTGCACAGAATTAAGATTTATTGATGCCGTTTAACAGCTAGGTATAATTCTACAGTAGTCTGAGAGCTAGTGATGAATACAGCGAGTGAACGAACAAAGAAATGGAAGATCACGTACAATATGCTGCAGATGGCTCTGATTACAAATAAACTGATAAGTGTGGTTCCACTTTCTTGTTTGTGAACATTTTTTTCCATATTGGAAGATTGTACTAAGAACAAAACAGTGAAGTAACAGTAAATTTTCATCTGTTGATTCCTCATAGTTTTATGCTGTGCCTGTCACTGATATTTCTCTCTCTCTCTCTCTCTCTCTCTCTCTCTCTCTCTCTCTCTCTCTCTCTCTCTCTCTTTCTTTCCTTTCCTTTCCTTCCCTCCTTCCCTGCCTCCCTCCCTTCCCCCCTCTCTCTTTCTCACCTCCTCCTCCTCTCTCCCCTCCCCTCCCCTCCCGTCCGCCCTACCAAAAAACAATCTTCTATGGATAATTCCATATTCAGACATTAAAAACATCAAAAATATTTTTGTACAAGACCTTCCTTCGAATTTTTGTAATATACTGTGTTCACAACTGAACTGGCATAGTGCTGAAGGTGTGGAAAAGTATTGCTTAATATTCCTGCTGATTCATTAGCACATTAGCATCAAATAGGAAAATACATCTTCAGTAATTGAAGGAGTAAAGATAACAATTCATCCTATAGTTCAGGCCTTGAATCATCAGTAGACGCAACAACAAGATTGCGACTGTTGAGTTTTCAAACAAATCCTCCATCACTTGAGAAAGGCTAGGAAAAATGTGGGAAAAGCTGCAGATGGATGATAAAAGAGAGAGAAAACAGATGTAGAGCACAAGTCAGCAACAAAGGATGGGTGGCACAAGGTTAAGACAGAAGGCAAGATTTTAAACATGGCTGCAGCAGCAACTGTTAAAATTCTTCACAATAAAGGATGGCAGCCAAAAACAGTTGCAGGATAGAATTTTTTTATTAAAACTCTTGACCAAGGTTTCGCCACATATAAATATACCTTCATCAGAAGTAAAAATTTCCTGAATAGAAAGACACATTCATTAGAAAAGCCATATCAACGAAAGTGAGAAACAGAAGCTTAAATAACGGTGAAATTGCTAAAGTAATATGCGAGAGTCTGGCACATGCAAGTGCCCTCTCTCGGCGAAACAATCTACCGCAGTGCCTTCACACTCGTGTCTCAACAGTTCATAGTCGAAGTAACATTGTTAAACTGTTCGCTTTGATCCTGTGCCCATTACACATGTTGTACAAATGGAGATGATATTTTAATTACTGACGACGCCTTTTGGCATAATTGTTTTATTATTCTCCAGTGCATGATGTAATTTTAGTAAGTACTAAAGATTGTGTGCCTGTATTACTTTAGCAATTTCACCGTTATTTAAGCTTCTGTTTCTCACTTTCGTTGATATGGCTTTTCTAATGAATGTGTCTTTCTATTCAGGAAATTTTTACTTCTGATGAAGGTATATTTATATGTACCGAAACCTTGGTCAAGAGTTTTAATAAAAAAATTCTATCCTGCAACTGTTTTTGGCTGCCATCCTTTATTGTTAAGACAGAAGGGATCCATGTGCTGATATAAAACTAGTTGTTTTTCTACAAGATGATTTGTGATATATCAACTCTTTAACAAAGGCTGTGTTTATTAAGTTCAAGTATTGTGAAAGTTTCATTATTTAGAGCTGTGATATTTGCAATAGTTGCCAGTTTGATGATTGCAAACATATAGAAAATTGAAGATTACATTTCTTGTATTTGGTGCTCTTTCTAGATATTGTCTTATGGTGGTTATCTACGATTTACAATCCAGTCTGAAAACAGCAACAGAATTTATCCTGTGAAGACAGTGCCTTCATATCCCCTGGTACAATTACAGGGAAATGGAAGAATAATTTTGGAGTATTATCCTGTTGCATCAAATCCTCATGGACATTATGAAATCAGGTAAAACTACTTACTTTAGTATAAGTTGTGTTCTTCACTGAAATAATTGTTTTTTATTTTGAATTAACATAAGCTTTCTTACTGAATGACTGGAATTTCTGTACGTTTTATATGCTTGGTAACCAGGGTGTAATTTAATTCAGTTCATAATGTTTCAGGTTCCATGAATCTTTGTGGAGACAGAAAGGGAAGCTGGGAGAAAAAGTAACACGGGAGATATTAATGATTGCTTTGCAAAACATTCAACATATACTGATACGTGCAACAGACTCACTAGATTTCTCAAAGGTTGTGTAGGTATAGCCTCATTTTACATCAAATTCTTATGCAAAACTATTTTTCAAATTGTAACCTGTTCATTCAACATTGTGCTATGTTGCACATCTAAACATTCAACAGAAAATGATAGAAATTTGTGTAATTGTGAGCTCCTTTATCTATTTTCAAATATATGATGCTGATGTGCATGTCACTGCATTTTAAGTATGATTTTGCAAAGGGTTTTTTGTGTGCCCCCCCCCCCCCCCCCCCCTCCCCAACACACACACACACACACACACACACACACACACACACACTGGCGTCAGCAGATCATCACTTTACTAGAGACAGAAAGTTGCTACTCACCATATAGTGGAGATGCTGAGTCGCTATAGGCACAACAAAAAGATTCACATGTCTGCAGTCCCAGTGTGGTTTCAGTTATGTGAGACTGCAGACGTGTGTACAAGTTGCGTTTGCATGAGTGTATGTGTGCGTGTGTGTATATTGCTGACAAAGGCCTTATTGGCTGAAAGCTATAATTGTGTGAATCTTTTTGTTGTTCCTATTGCGACTCAGCATCTCCGCTATATGGTGACTAGCAACTTTCCTTCTCTAATATTGTTACATTCCATCCTGGATTTTCCATTGTTTGACCATCACTATATCCTTCATTTGACACACTTTAGACATATTGCAAAAACTCAAACACAGTTTATTGGGGAAAATGTTTGCGTATGAAACACTAAATACTGTGAACATAAAATTAATACTTTGTTACAATAAAGTGTATCTATCTATGTATTCGCATATGTATACAAACACAATCAAATTAAAATACTAATTATATGTTTTGAAAATTTCGTATAAATGGGATCTACTGCCAGTACAAAATTACTGGTGAACCTGACAATGTTTCACAATTACTAATATGCCCACCTACTTTCTGCTGCTTTGTGTGGCCTTGAGTTTTCTTTTATTCTTAGTGCAAAGAAAACCTGGATTGGGAATTGAAAACACTTAAATGATGGGTACCGTATTTATTCGAATGTAAGCCACACCTTTTTCTGGTTTTTCTGATACAAATAACCGCCTGCGGCTTAGAATCGAGTGCAAAGTAAGTGGAAGCTCTGAAAAATGTTGGTAGATGCCGCCGCAACTAACTTCTGCCGTTGAATATATGTAACGCTACACAGGCATGCTTCGCAGGCACAAAGATAAATACTGGCGCCAAAACCTCTGCTTCAGTAAATAAATTTAAAAAAAAAAAAAAAAAAAAAAAAAAAGTGGAAGACGAGCTTTTTTTCTCCGCTCCGAGTTTCGACCACTGCATTTTCATACATTATCCAATGAAGTAAATACAAATACCGTATTGTTCATCTTCAAATGTAGCAGCATTTCAATGTACTACGAAAATCCGGCTGGCAAGACTGTTTGGGATGTTTGTCAATATGGCCAACTCTACGTTCTGAATTCTTTCCTACCCGTGAGAAGAGATGGTTGCTAATAGGAATTTTTATGAATTGTGAACCACATGCAGTATTCTCTTCACCATAAGAATAATGTGAATATAAACATTTTGCCATGTATTCTTTCGTGTTTGCTGCTATCTCATTTAAATCCTGTCTGCCTAATAAACTACGAAACTAGAGTGAGACAACAGCAAACACGGAAGAATATACATATCATATCATGTCATGTTTATATTTGTATTATTCTTATGCCTAATAGTGATACAGGCAGAAATGAAGCATGGCAATTGACTAGATTTTTAAATCTAAGATGACTCCAATTTCTATGCAGAGTGTAATGTACTAAAGAGGCAAAGATTTTCAAACAGAGAAAAATTTTCACTAAACTCTCGTTCAGAACATCTTCTATCATATGCAGTCTATTATTTGGTTCTTGTTGATCATTATCAAAGAAAGCAGCAGTGTAAGTAACAACAAATAGCAGTCTCTTGCCATTGTTTCGCTAATGAGATGATTCCTCTCTTTCTTTTTAAATTGTAAGTGGCGGTAGTGTGCACAAAAGCAAGCCATTCCGCGAGCGGCGACACGCCTTAAACACTCATTACCAGAATGCGACAAAGAATGCATGACACAGTACAGTACTGCATTTTCAGCTTAGAGTGACGTAAACACCTATAACAAAGAGAACGGCACTTATCCGATCAAGGAAAAATAAGCAATCAATTCAAACCAAACGAAGCACATGAAAAAGGAAGGGTACCCGTATAAATACAGACGGAGTGCCTGACGCATAGCAATGGCTACCTGGTAAAGCTTAACTGCTAAGCTTACGACTCGAACCAAACTACTGTAGCTGTATCGCCATTCATTCGACCTAAATTGTATCTCATATTACAATTGACCAACTTTGTTTCGATTTGGAGGTGCGGCCTAAAACTTTTCTCTTCCCTTGAATTTCAAGTCTCAAATTTCAGGTGCGGCTTAGATTCGGGAAATTTTTTTTCTCTTGATTTTGAGTCTCATTTTTCAGCTCCGGCTTAGATTCGAGTGCGGCTAAGATTCGAGTAAATACGGTATATCAGTTCATACCATTTGTATATGGGGTAGGAGAAACCTCTCCAGCTGGTGGATCTGTGAGGATAGTAGCTTCACATGGTTTTAATATGCAAAACAATAGGATTGCAAAGGTTTGGACGATTCAGATTCCATAGTAGTATTATTATAAATAGAAGCCAATAAGTCATAAATATGACTTTACTGTTTTCCATTGAAACCGACTGCAAGGAAGAAAACAAAACAGCTCACTGTTCTGTATACAATATTTGTTTAAAATTATATGTAAGGAGAAAGAATATACATGGGAGAAAAAGTTTGTCTTTGGTCTCACAAAGTGACATATGGCCAGGAGAGTGGTGTGCTGACCACATGCTCCTCCGAATCCACATCCAGTGACACCTGTCGGCTGAGGATGACATGGTGGCTGGTCAATACAATTGGGCCTTCCAAGACCTGTTTGGATGGAGTTTAGTTTAGTTAGAAACAGTTTGTCTAATGGTTTAAATGCCCTGCTATTCTATTTAAAACTTGCAAGGAAGAAAATAAAACTGCCCATTTTCACAGCATAGCATTTTCTTTCTCTCAGCTGGTTGTAACAAAAATCGCGTATAGTCTTGCTTAAAAACATATGCAGGCTATGTCCACCTGAAAGTTTATTAGAGTATCATGTAAAAATCTGAAGTAAATTGGTCTAGAAATTTTTGAGACTTTTTTTATAAAAAGCATTAAATAGTCTTGTCTTTATATATTAATATAAAGTGATGCCATTTATCCTTTATTTGACTTTAATTAGTAGACACAATTAACTGATTTCAACCTTTACGACTATTTGAATGATACCTCGTCAACACTGAGGGGTACAATTGATTCAGTGTACAAGCACACTGTTTACTGCTGAATCAATTACAGAACCTGTGCTGAACTCTGATTCCTTTCTGTGCAGATATAGGTGTAAAATAGATTTAACATGTATTTTGCTGAGTTATCTGAATGTTTTGACCTCTTGATACTGCTGTTTGTGTAGTGTTCTTTAGTAATTACAGCCAGATAAAGAAAAGTGACATCAATTACTAATGACTTAAAATTAGAAAATGCATGAGTAATACCTTGAAAGTGCCATGGCATTGACATATTGTTTTAACTTTGACTTTTTTTTACATATCTGAGGTACTTAAATTTAATGGAAATATATATTTTTTTCAGCCTAAGAGATGTAACACTAGATACTGCTGTGGCTGTTCCTGGACAGCCCCCACCTCTTGCAAAAGGAGTAGAACTCTGTGCTTGTCCACCTGAATATAACTCAACTTCATGTCAGGATCCAAGCATTGGCTTTTATCGATGGTATGACAACAATCAGATAACGTCGACCATAATCATCAAACTTGTTGGTGAAGCACGTCCATGTCAGTGCAACAACAGATCTTCCATCTGTGATATTGAAACAGGCTATTGTCTTGTGAGTATGCTTTGGTTAATTTTGTATCTGCTCTTAGGGACTGGAAATTTTTGTAAACTCATTAACCCATTACTCGCCGAAGCTATTGGATCATTTTTTGCAAACTTTTATATGTAAATACGTTACATTGAGTGATTAATTGAATAAAAAGTTGTTTTGAAAATTTTCAGTTTATTAGAACAAAAACTACAGACCTTCCCATTTTTGGGACATTGGCCAAATGCGTTATCCAAATTCATAACCTTATTCTCCATGCATAGCATTGTAAGAAACAACACAAACAATAAATAAAGAATGTTTTAATATTATTGAATGTCTATTCAGTATGAAATGAAGCAAAACGCTTGTCGTGCACACCAACATTGCACCTATCACAAATTTTTGTTGTTTTTTTCTTGCAGTAAGCGCATCTCTTCTGTGTTTTACTTGACACAACGAAATGATTTCCTGGATCTAATCATACATCTGTGCTCACCCGACACCCATCAATTTGCTTCCTTGTGGTCCTCTGCGTTTTGGTACTGATCCTGTTTTCTTTGACAGGTAAAACATCACTGTTCTCCGTTGGACATCCAAAAGTGAGAGCTTCTCATTAGAGTTACCAATTTGGTATGCACGCGATGTGTTTACTACGCAGATATCTATCATCTGTGTGAATAATGGCCACCATCATTTCTTTGACTTTATCCTCATCCTATAAAGTGACATCTGCTTGTCCAGTAGATCTACGCCACCCATATGGGCATTGTATTCTTCAATGAGATGTGGAATTGTAACAGATATTTCCTTTTTCTTTGCCAGTGAGTATCTTTTAGTAGAACTCAGAGGAGTAATAGTACTGTAATTTGTCGCTACACATACTGGTTTGTTGTCACTCCATTTCACAACCAGAACTTCGTTCTCTTTGTCAAACATGTAGTCATAGAATCCTCGTTCCTTTTCTTTTGCCATTCTTTTCGAGTCAAAGGACATGCATTAGTTTGGATCTCTCTTATTGTTCCTGTAGCTTTCATTTTACTTTTTCCTAGTCTGATCAGTGTGTCAACACTGGTGGAAAAACTTGTCAAAGAAAAGCTTATGATTGGTTAGCTGAATATTTGCCATAATAATGTACCATCATTTCATCAATTGAGAGTTCTGAATGAAATACGCCAAATTTACCAAATTCCTTTTTTAGCATTTCAAAGTACAACCTCAGTTTGTACATCTTGTTGTTTCTGTCTATTTTGGAGTAGTCATTGAGATGAATTAATCTCTTTATTCCCGAAACCTATCTCTTGACATGGAGTTGAAGACTAAAGGAACACCAACATCAGGAGCCTGTTCCCAGTACATATTCTCATGAGGAAGCTTATGATAACCACTCAGAAGTAGTATGCCAATAAATGATTTTAGTTCTTCTTTGGTTAGCAGAAAATTTATTTTGTTATGTTGGCAAACATAGATTTCGCTTTGTTCAATAATAGTATCCATTAGTTTATCAGAAAAAAAATCATCAAACACCTGGGGCACTGTCTTATTTGCTAGACATTCCACAACATAATGTTTGTTGCTCTTCCCTGGTTCACTAGTGTTTGTGTACGTTGGTTGTCATTTATACCATTTACATTTATATTTTTTTGTAGATAATGTACCACTTTCTGCTCCATCTCCTAACACTTCCCTTCTTTTGGCTTCTGGAGGTACAACTGTAGCATTAGCTTCATCTTGGCTGGTTGTGAGCTCTAAAGTACTGGCTACATCTTGTACAACAGACTCATTGTTCAGTACATTTTCGTCAATGTCTTCATCTGTTATTACATCTGCATCGGGTGGAATAATCGCCAATTCTACGTCATCATCTTCATCGTCACTCTGTTGATGGTTCTCTAGTTCTGCTAGAATTTCTTCAAGTGTAAGTCCACGTGGCATGTTTTTATCCTGTTGGAATTGTAAAATTCGAATAGAATATGAAAAAAGCAGATATAAAGAACGTAAAGTGCAATTCTTCTGTGTATAATACGTGTATACAAGAATATGGCACATAAACAATAAATGATAGTGTAACATGCCATTGTCCCATTATTGGGATGCATAAAATATATCGATATTGCACTTAATTGAAGAAATCTGAAGTATACTTAATCTTACACGGACATCCATATTTTCATAACAAACACGCCCAGACAACTAAATCACAGCTCATTGTCATCCAGGAACTACCAGCAGACATACAGTGCTGCCAAGTGCGAGAACAAAAAATCGGCAAGTTTATAATTTTCCTGACATGAAGTACTTAGAAAAAAGTTATTTATTTTACATTTACAGGCATTATAGCAGTTAGTTGAACCTACAGGTGCAACAATAAAGGCTAAAAGCTCCATTGCTTACGTAGAAATGAGTAAAATATACGTGTCCCAAAAAAGGGACAATGGCCAGTAATGGGTTAATCCTATTAAATAGAGAAAATTATATGTAAGAAAGATCAGTCATGTTATTTATACAAATATGTGCTGAAAAGTAATGCCTTCATATTTGTTATGTGAAAACTTTTAAAGCTTTTTAAATAATGCAAATGTTATTTACATTCTACATTTTTGTCATGTCTACATATTTCTAGCCTTCTGCTACTAGAGGGCTCTGAATTGTAGTATGTAACATAGTGGTGCCCAATGTAACTATGTTGGTACGTGAGAAACAGTGTACTGTAATCAAGTTTCTATTTTGGAGAGTTCATCCTCACATGGAGCACCCTCTTCTCCAGCACGACAATGCCAGGCCACACACGAGCGCTGTGTGGCGTCTGCCGCAGTCAGGTGCCTCGGGTACACTGCCACCGATCATCCTCCGTGCAGTCTCGATTTGGCCCCAACTGACTTCCAACTGTTTCCAAAACTGAGAGAACACTTTGGAGAACTTTATTTTGATAATGGTGAAGTGGTGCAAGCAGGCATGAGCTTGTAGACCTGTCAACAAAGTCTAACATTCTATAGTGGTGGTATCTGCAAACTCATCTCTTGTTGGGAGAAATATGTTCGTCACAAGGTTGACTATGTTGAAAAACAAATATGTAGACATGAAGAATAAAGATGTAGAATATTATTAACATTTATTTTATTTAAAAAGCTTTAAGAAACTTCACATGAAAAATTTGGAGGCATTGCTTTTCAGCACATCCACATATTTTTTAATAAGTTCTTTCATGTCTCACATTTCCTGATCGTAGATAGCTATTGAAGTATGTTTTACAAACCTTGAATTTTTCTTGATGACTTTTATCTATTTTGTTGTATGCTAATGTGTATATGAGATCTTCATCAAATTTTCTTTAAAGGTTTGAGGTTCTCTCAAGTGAACTTCCCATTTTATACAGTTATCTCAAAACTTTTTCTGAACTTGAGATTGTTCTCAGTGACAATTGATTTCTCTTTTTATTGCATCTATATTATACTATTGCATTCATTTGAGTAAGAAAAAAGTAAATGTCTTTTCATAAAGTAGACAGTTGTGTCTGACATAAATAATTAGAGGATAAATCCTTAACTTAAAATTTTAAGAATCTCAGTAGAAAGAAAGTTATAAAGTAAAAATATTCCAATCTTTGGGAGAAATTAGCCCAAAAAATTGATGAGAGAAATTTTCTATAGAGGAAATGATCCACAAGATGGAGAGAACTTATGATATAATGAAGAATGTTCATAAGAAAAAATTGGTTACCTAAGAACCATAAAATAAAGTTCTACTATAGAATGGTGAAACCAGAATACCTATATGCCAGAGAATGCCTAATTGAATTACAACTTGAATAAATCAGAAACATTGGAGAGAAGACTTGTAAAGAATATGATGGGAAAAGGAAAACACACACTCCTATCAATTTAGAAATAATGCTGAAATATATCAGAATGTAGAAAATGTGCTGCTTATCATTACAATTGCAACACCAGAAAGGAGTGGATTTATGCCAGTCTCTCAGCAGCCCAAGACCAGAAGTCTTCAGTGGACAAGAGATCTGGAGAAAGTGCTAGCTAGGACAGCAGTCAAGCACTGTCTATATTTAGGTAGGTCAGGATGGCATGGGTAATGTGGTCATGCATTATTTGATGAAACATAATGCCATGAAGACCTTGAAGGTATGCCACAGCCACTGACCTTACCGTATGAGAAATCTAATAGTTTCTGTCCAGATTACCAGCTGTGCAAACCAGAGTTGATTTTGCTGTGCACACAATAATAATAAAATAATGATAATAATAATAATTTTTTGTCATTCAGCCTTCACAGCAACACACAGCATCACTCACATAATATAATACAGATGATAATTTAAAAGAAACAACATGCTAGTTATTAACATTACAGTTTTATGTTACATTTGGTAAATTCCTTTATATCACAGATTGGATGATCAACTAACCAGTCAGGCACAATTTGTTTGATTGCTTGTTCTGATAAAACTATTACTGTTTGTGAAAGCTTATTAAATAATCTGTGTCCCATGAGTTCATAGCTGTTAAGTGATTTTTCACAATCTGTGGTATGGAGTATAAATGCATCTATTGTTTCTTGTATTGTAGCAATGTATATTTTATCTGTGTTTCGCTGCTGGTAACTTCCTTGTCTAAATTAAAACATAGTATATATAAGTTTATTTCTGTTGAGATTTTTTGTTCACAAAACAAAGGTTAACAGCATGCCTTATATGAAGAGAGTAATAACCCTAATAGCTTTCTTCTGCAGTATTAAGATGTCATGCACACAACTTGAGTTACCCCATAAGGTAATACCATATAATGTTATGCTTTGGAAAAATAAAAAATAGTATGTTCTAACATATATTTCAGGTGCTCAATCGATATGTCACCTTAGCAAATAAATTAATCTTGACAGCTTGCCACTAATATATTGTAAGTGTTGACCCCAAGATAATTTATCATCTAAATATATCCCCAAAACCTTAACACAACCCAGGCCAGATTCTGGGCCTGTGGCAGTGTGAAATGCAATCTGACGATGTTTAAAGCAATATAAGAAAAAGATAGGTTGCTACTCACCATAAAGACAAAAAAGCAGACAGGCACAGCGAAAAGACAGTTACACATTAGCTTTTGGCCAACACTTTCTTCAGAAAAGAAAACACACACACACTCATTCACACAGGCAAGCACACCTCACACACACGATTGTCATCTCCAGCAACTTGGACTGCAATGCCAATCTGGCATTATTTGTTCTCCTTGGAGTGTACACAAATTGATTCAATCATTGTGACGCTATATGCAGTACTGAGATTCATTTGAAGAGATGACTAGATGCTGCCCCTGTGTCCAGTGTTGTCGTGGGTCCACTACTGTCACTACTACTTTTTCTGCTACCATATCAAGGGAAGTCATAACAGTGGTCATCATGCTGACAGTCATTGGTGTTAAAGATGTAATTGTACTGACCACACATATTTTTGCCTTACTAAGGGCAAGCCTATTATGTGGCTGTCACATGGTTTTATGGTGGGGCTGCTGAGATCCTGCGTGGTATTGACTGTGACCCTCCTGAACCCATTGATAAAATATTTGCATGACACTCGTGAGATACTGACCACCACGAGCAGCAATATTGTGGTATGATAAACAACAATCTTGATAGATCACTTTCCTGTGTTTATCATATTTTGACACATGCTAGGAGTTCTCCTTCGTACACGAGGTATAACATGAACTTACAAACAAAACAGCATTCAAATGCTATTTCTGGATGAAAACCCATTGTGTAATCTTTTCTTATGTTCTGTTGCTCGTACCTACTTTGTGTGGTTCTTTTGAAATGCTAATCATTTGCATATCCAAGCATCTAGTACACTTTATGTCACTGTGATACTTGTTGCATGCTGCCTTCACAGTGCTGCAACCTTAATGGCCCAAAATATATAATGGAGACAATAACAAAGTGGAGACTAATACTCTTAAGACATTTATACAGAATAGATGACAACAGGTTAACTAATCAGGTCCTCAGGTATGTTTGCTAAAAGAAGTCAGCAACAAGCTGGATTCAAGAGGTCTTTGGTAAAAGAAGTCAACAGTCAACTATAAACTGGATTCTAGAGGTCAA
Organism: Schistocerca americana; assembly: GCF_021461395.2. NCBI lineage: Eukaryota > Metazoa > Arthropoda > Insecta > Orthoptera > Acrididae > Schistocerca > Schistocerca americana. Next base: position 20,877,097 of record NC_060123.1, read on the forward strand.
AAAAGGCTTATGAAGAATCCTAAACAGTGACAGTTTTAGAAGAAAATCATGACAGATGGAAGCCTTCAAGGTAGGAAGGAAAAGAAATAAGATTCAAATGAGCTGAAACATATTAAAGGGATGAAGGAATACTGTATGGAAAGGAAGAGAGAACGGAACGTGAGATCTTGAAATTGGCACAGTCTCTCTTTTTTTCTGCATCATGGGGAAAAAATTATGTCAGTATTTTTTTAGGTGGAAGAAAGTACTCCATGAACACATTTTTTAGCTGTTAAATGGGTTTTTGTTAGATAGTAGTTAACTTCCTTCACTAAGTCAAATATGGAATATTAACCTTTTTGTTTGTATTCTATGTTTGGTGCTAGTAAGTACACTCTAGTATTGATAATACATATTCAAATATTATTTTGTTGTAAGCCATGAGGCAATGTCCTATGTAGACATGTTGCAGTTTTATGACATCATATCCTGAAAATCAAAAGCTGCTTCTTCCTGCACCCACATCTGAATTTATGGATTCTTTTCATTTGTTCCCTAAGCCTTGCTAGTCCTAGGAATCTCGTGGCATAACTGATTTCATTCATACAATTATGTAAAGGCTAGATTACTACTCACCATTAGGATATGTCGAGTTGCAGACAGGCGCAATAGAAAGACTGTTTTACATTAATCTTTCAGCCAAAGCCTTCATCAGAAAGAAAAACACACACACATTCACACAACAAGCACACCTCACACACACGCGCGCGCACACACACACACACACACACACACACACACACACACACACACACACACACACACACAGAGAGAGAGAGAGAGAGAGAGAGAGAGAGAGAGAGAGAGAGTGTTTACTTAAGATTAACAGTTATATTTCCAACAGTAGTAGCAGACTCCATTGAAATTGCTGCCAGTGATCTGTTTCTGCGATGAGCATTATTGTGAAGAATAAATACAGGATAGCAAAAGAGTCTGATCATGACAACAAAAAAACATTTTGTTGCCTGGATATTGTGTTACAACAGATAAAGTTAGCATGTAAGAAATAGAAATGATTAGTGTATGTGAATTTTTGTAATCAATCTACAAAAGGATCAGGAGATAAAATAATGCCACACAAAGGTACTGAATATGTTGTATATGAAATGGCAAAAAATATGGCCTTAGGGACCTCACTTTGCCACAATGTCACAGCCAGTTCAACTTCATGGAACTCTTATGGGCTCAAGGTAAGGATGATGTTCTAAGGAACAACAAAAAATGTACTCTGACACAAATGGAAAGACTGACAAAGAATGCTATAAACCAAACTTCGTCATCAGATTGGCATAATGTTGTAAGACACTTGAAGGAAGTTGTAATGAATAGTGATCAATAACATTGAACAAATTATTATTTTATTACATTCTGACGTTTCTGGTGGCTACAGAGACAACAGCAAAGATATAATAGTATACGTCTTTTAGTGGTATAATTGTTAGCTAAATTCAGTTGTGTTCATTCCCCACAATTTTCTGTGCTTTTTTTAGGTAATTTGTTACTTTGCTACATCTGTGTGACTGGATACCAATTTTATTGCTGTTATTCACCTGGAATGTGTGATTACTGTATCTTATGCACCACATCTGTGCAGCAGCAGTGGGTCTACCTACAAAAATATTGGCAACAGCCAGTAAGGTGATGTGTGTCTTTTGTGTGTGTGTGTGTGTGTGTGTGTGTGTGTGTGTGTGTTTGCAGCTCACCATCTCATGAGCACGTGGCATATTGTGCATGAGCCAGCAACTCTGCTCCCCTCCACTGCCATCTGTCTATCACAAAGTAATTTTATTCAGAGTGTAACAATACTATGAAAAGGAAAGTTGCCACTCATCATATAGCGGAAATGCTGAGTTGCAGATAGGCGCATGTATCTGCGTCTCAGCATTCTGCTGTTTGGTGAGTGGCAACTTTCCTTTTCATACTATTGTTACACTCCATCCTGGATTTTTCATTGTTTGATTAATCGGAGTGTAATATGATAAAAACTTGTTCATATAATGAAAAAAAAAATAGATTTCTACTTAAAGATAACACTTTGAATTGCATACAGGCACAACAAAAAGACTGTTACACATTTAGCTTTTGACCAAAGCCTTCTTCAGAAAAGGAAACACACGCATTCATTCATACAAGCAACCACACTTCACACACACATGACCGCCGTCTCCAGCAGCTCGGACCGCAATGTTTTCAGAGAAGACACACATGAAAGTTGTGAAAGTGTCCAGCTAGTCTCCCCGCACCTGGGGTTTTGGGTGACTTTCCTGTAACACTCTCCATTTCCTAAACTTTGCCAGTCCTTTCTCTTGATCCCTCTTCGTTCCTCTTCAACCCTTCTGTCGCAGGAAGGAGCCACTGGCTCCAAAAGCTTGTGTATTTTTATAACTTTCATATGTTTTCTCCTACCACAGCGTGCCGAGTAGATTTTTTATATCCATCCAATTATATTGTGTTTTCAAAAATTGATTATTTTCATGAATATTGACATTGGATGACAGCCATTATTTATTTTTCTGACTATTCAGCCATTAGGTCTCCTATTATTCCCTGTATTTGGTAAAGAAAGTATGTATATGTGCTTAAAAGACCCTCATGTATGAAAACATGATTTTGAACCATATAATTAGTAACTGCTGTGGTCTTTAATTTGATTTTGTCATGATTGTGGGCAGATTTTGCCTAACACTTTAGAGATCTGTAGATCCATCATATATATCAGTTGACTTATAGCCTTTGGGTGTAATCTCCCATTGCATCTCTCTTCGTGCACACCTTCAGTGAATACAGTGTAAGGGCCAATATTATATTGTTCATAGAAATTTTCATCAGTGTCTTCTATCTTTAGCTAGTGATGTTGATTTTCAGTGATGGATGTAACCATTGCTGTGCTTGCAGCTTGTGCAACTGTCCAGGGCCGTCTGTCACACAGGGAAGTATATTGGCCTTATTGAGTAGTTGTAGGTCCTTCCACTGTTGCTGTTTCATAGGTAGTTTGGTGACAGGCATCTCTTGGTTGGTGGCTAATTTGACTTCAGCAGTGGATTAATCCATACTGTCTTCTTTAGTATTCAGGAACTGAAAAGCACTATAAATAGTGTTGGACACTCTTCATAGTGCTACAGACAAACGATAGAGTGGTTGGTGGTTCACCACCTTCACTGTTCTGGCCACTGTGCATCCCACACCCATGAAAGAGTGGACAGATGAAAAACGGCTTAACACAGTTTTAAATTTGTCACCACAAAACCAAAAAAATATGTAAAAATCAGGTAAAACCAAAAAGCAAATTTAGAGTGTGATCTCCATGGAATTGTTGTTGCAGGGCAATTTTGTATAAGCCATGTTATTTAATACCATTGTGTTGTGTCTCCACAGCAATGTTGCTACTATTAAAGTTCCACCCTTGTAATAATTTATCTATCCATAATTCTTTCTTAAACAGAGGTCTTTATTTTGCCATTTTCAGTGTCTTCTTCTATCATCTGCAAGACATTGTAATATTACCATAGGTGGAACAGCCCTGACCTCCTTCCCCAACACAATTTATGTATAGTGACTGTTTATTCTTTTATTTTAGATAGATACATAACTCATATTAATAATTAATGTTTTTAATTGTGAGGTAGAACTGCAGCGAAAATACCAGTGGTCAACACTGTGATCGGTGTGCAGAAGGCTTTTATGGAGATCCAGAGAGGGGTTCATGTCTGCCATGCCCTTGCCCACACCCAGTACCAGGAGGCAATTTTGCAGTCAGATGCAAAGTAACACCAGGACATGTTCACTGCCATTGTCGCCCAGGATACACTGGCAAAAGATGCGAAAGGTAAAACAAATCAAAAGTTTTTGTGTAAGAAATAAATTTTTGTTGGGGATGATTGTGTAATTAAGAAAGAAGCGAAACCTTACACATCAGAGATCCTTCAAGTGTAAAAACTCTGGACGCACCTGACAGAAGAAGGAAGTCACAGAAGTCATTTGTAGGATTTAGAATTTCATTTCTTTTTCATGACATTATAAAATGTATGTAAAAAATTCTTAGGGAAGTGAGATTCCAAATACTACCAACAGATATGTATAAAAATAAGAAAATTGATATCTTCTTATAATTTCGCAGTTTTCTCAAGTGAATTTTTTTGTTTATGCAGACTTAATACACAGATTAGGAATATTGTCATAGGGGAACATGATAGTCATCTTGTAAAATTTTTTATTTTACTTTTCAGCCTTTGTTTACTCAATCAGAGGCTAAAAGAAGAATATGAACTTTAGTTATAGCCGACATAGTGGTGTATGGGCTTGATATAAAAAAAAAATGCCATGATGTATTAGATAACTGATCTGAACAATTTTGCTACATTTACTCTTTGATAATATTGTAAACATAATTAATTCTGAAGTAAAAATCATTTGGCTCCTGATTGTGATCTGCATATGATGTTTGTAATACAGTCTATACTGACTAAGTAAACTATTTCATGTTAGATATGCAAATAAAAGTGATATTGTATCAAAGTCCTCAAACAAATAAAATGTAGTGGGAGTCTGTGGCTTTGAGAATAGTGTTTGTCAAATTGCATTCCAGTATCAAAAATGCGTATTTCAATTCTTTTCCTGCATTTAAATACTCACAGTACTGATCAAACAATAACAGAACAACAATGACTTGACAACAGTTTGCTGCTGACTGGGTTTGCATGGTCACACATACCTTCAGCTGAGTTTGCATTCTTTTACATTTTCGGTTCAGTTGTGATTTTTCTGTATAGTGGTATTAGTAATTTTGCTAACTTGAGGTTCACATGGCTTGCTAATAACAAACATGAATAAAGGTACTGTTATACTTTTGCCAGACTTCTTACAGCACTGCTAAATGCAAAAAACTTATGAAACTGGAGAAACATATGTTGTGTTTACAGTTACTGACATGATTTGTTGAATCCTCTCTTCAACAGTTAAATAGTATTCCATTCTCTAATATGCAGTTTGTATAAAAATTTCAGTGCCCGTGAAATATTGGTATCAATAGCTAATTTAGGAGTTGTGCAGCTATTGTATTTCCATCGAAATGGATGAAGCAACAGATATTCATTCTGACATATATTCTCATTACCTAAGAATCGATATTGATGAAATATTTGTGGTACTGTTTTTACTTGAACTCTTAATCATAAAAGTGTAAAATGTGACCACCACTCAGGGATTAGGCTTTAGGCCTGTTCGACTGGCCGACTGCTGCCTACAAAGCAGCAGGAGAAGCGATCTATGTTGTGGGAAATGTGATAGCTATGTCACTAATCCTGCCAGCCGTTATTGCTAGTAGTTGAATCCTGATGGTGCCATTGCTCTTTTATTAAAGCAGCTCTTCATTTGTCCTCATGAGGCTAAGTGAATCCAATTCCAGACCATTCTACCTCAGAAAAAAATGTGACGAGGTGCCGGGAATCAGAGCCAGGTCTGCTCTGAAGGCAGCCATGCTAACCAATTGGCTAGGGATGCAGTACTTAATCACAAAGCGGTTTGAAAATAATTCAAATTAAAAAGAATAATGAAAATCAATAAGGCAATAGTTTTAAACAACACATTTGTGCTTAACTTTTTAAAACAAAGCATGCTTTTATTTTGAAATAAATTTGTGATCTACAGTACTGAAAAGCCATTGATTTTGATTAAAATTTGAAGAACAGAGAGACAACTGGAATTATTTCATTGTGATTTAGTTGGGCACACCACTCTACAATTTTAAGACAACGTTTTCTTTCTGATGCATTAATCATGGTGACCCTGTGTTCGGCCATGATGTACAAATGTACTAAAATGATCTGCTCGATAGTGGTCAGTATAGAAGTAAAGTTACTCATCTGTATTTGGTAAAAGATATTATCATTCAAAGAACTCATTATCATGAAATCAAATATAAGAGAATTAATGAGTCAATAAAAGGGAAGGAGAAGGGGGTGTGAGGGGCATGAAAAGAAACTCATGATTATTTCAGGTGGGTCAAAGGGGTGAGTGAGCAGGTGTAAAGAACTTGACAATGTCTGTTTTACATTGACTCACATGAATTAGATAGCTCAAACAAGTATAGTATTAATAGATATTCTTGCACTAAATTGCTGTATGTTCTATGTAGAAAGAAAATAATATAAAAGTGCTTCATCCTGTGTGCATTTGTGTTCTTTTCATCAGTGAAACAAAATAATTATTGGGGACCATAATTTATTCATAGGAAATATGTGCTTTAGAAAAATACTCATTTATATCTTAAGTATTTTCCTGATTACAGATGCAGCTATGGTTGGTATGGGTTCCCACTGACAAAGGGTGGTTCATGTGTTCCTTGTAATTGTAATAAATATGGAAGTGTAAGTGATGAATGTGACGAAGAGACAGGTCAGTGTAACTGTCGTACTGATATAACTGGCAGGGACTGCAGTTTGTGTCAGGAAAGGCGCAACATTCTGACCCAACGTGGCTGCATGTGTAAGTATTAAAACCACATATTTGTGAGCAACCACACCCCCACCCCTCCCAAAAAAGTAGAATCTCTCTCTCTCTCTCTCTCTCTCTCTCTCTCTCTCTCTCTCTCTCTCTCTATATATATATATATATATATATATATATATATATATATATATATAATAGAGGGAAACATTCCACGTGGGAAAAATATATCTAAAAACAAAGATGATGTAACTTACCAAACGAAAGCGTTGGTATTTTGATAGACACACAAACACGCACACAAAATTCAAGCTTTCGCAACCCACGGTTGCTTCATCAGGAAAGAGGGAAAGACGAAAGGATGTGGGTTTTAAGGGAGAGGGTAAGGAGTCATTCCAATCCCGGGAGCAGAAAGACCTACCTTAGGAGGAAAAAAGGACAGGTATACACTCACACACTCACACATATCAATCCGCACGTATACCTATACCATACATGTGCGGATGGATACCATACATGTGCGGATGGATATGTGTGTGTGTGTGTGTGTGTGTGTGTGTGTGTGTGTGTGTGTGTGTGTGCGAGTGTATACTTGTCCTTTTTTCCTCCTAAGGTAGGTCTTTCCACTCCCGGGATTGGAATGACTCCTTACCCTCTCCCTTAAAACCCACATCCTTTCGTCTTTCCCTCTCCTTTCCTCTTTCCTGATGAAGCAACCGTGTGTTGCGAAAGCTTGAATTATATACCTATACCATACATGTGTGGATGGATATGTGTGTGTGTGTGTGTGTGTGTGCGAGTGTATACCTGTCCTTTTTTCCTCCTAAGGTAGGTCTTTCCGCTCCCGGGATTGGAATGATTCCTTACTCTCTCCCTTAAAACCCACATCCTTTCGTCTTTCCCTCTCCTTTCCTCTTTCCTGGTACTTTTAGTCAAAAATGTTTCTGTAGATATATATAAAGAACAGTGTTATGGAACCACTGGCTGTCTTCAAGCCATGAATTAACATTACAAGTGAAAGGAAGATTCCTTGACATCAGATATGTGTTTCTTAACCGTAGCATTTCTCGCATGTCATGTGTATCTGATAGATGGTACAACTAGAAAAAGAGTTGTATATTTGACAGCAAGGGACCTCCTTTAAGCATGATTTAGTGACTGGAAGATCATCACTTGACCAAAACTAGTTGTCTGGAAGTAAATTATTATTACATCATCTTCTGGTGGTACCAAAGAGATGTTTCGTTACTTTTTGTATCACTGTGATTTACCCACATCCCTGATCCAGTAGAGAACAGAGAATCAGAAGGAAAAAACTTAGCAAGCCTCCATGTGTGTTCAGAATACTCTGATTTTGGAATGTTTATTTGCAAAAAAAGTTATGTGTTACCTCACTCTTTTTGAACACACTTTTCTAGAATTTTAATTTTCCATCACTTAAAATGTAGAGGACCCATTTCTGGAACCCATGATGCTATCTTCATGAATTAGCAGTGAGAGCCAAAGTCCAGCTTCTCATACAGCGGGAATAATCTCCAGATTACTGGTCTCTGTTTTTGCCCTATGAACTTAGGTTCTTCAGAAAACAGTGTCCATTTCTCTATAGTGTCACACAAGCCGTATGTGTCTGCTAGGCGGTGTCATAAGACAGGACCAGCCAGAAATTCTACACGCGTGTGATGCTCCTGCACATGTGCAACATCCGTGTCACAGCGTGCACGCCGCAGCCGTCAGCGTTCATGTAGTGCATGTTTCTATGCACAGATGTCGCTTTATCCACTTGCTGGGATACTCTGTACTGGCGCATTCTAGTGCTCTTTCCACAGCTTGCAAAGCCAACCATGGGAAGGTATTTCGCATATTAAACATTTAAAATACTGTCACAGTCTACTCATTGAGACGTCTACTTTTATGTTAACAGTTTAACCCAGTAAGACAAGTAATACGGTTAACAACTGTGGGTTTTTATTAAGGCAGCTTGACTGATAGCACGTAAATACACATAATGTTTTTGATCTAGTATTTAAGAAAGAGAGCACTTAGCGACTTCCAGCAAACCTTATTCATGATTTCAGATAACATTAAACTAATGCAAGGTTTCCTATAACTAATTCTCAGTGCCTTCAGTTACACACACATAATTTCTCTCTCACTGACATCTGAACAGAACGATAACCGCAGACCTCTCTATGATTACCTGTTATTTCAATACCATTATTGCTATATCTTTCATCAGTTCCGTCTGAAATCTGCATAATAACCGACAATTAGATGAATGTTATGGGGGAAAAAAAAAAAAAAACGTAAATGTAAGTATACATTGGAACAATCGATTTAATGACCGATTTTCCTGATAATAATGTAACATGGAGCAGAATGAGGCAATAATGCACAGTTAGTAAACAATGATTTTTAATTATGAAAGGAATAGATTGGGCACAAATGCACGGCTCATTGACAAACGCAAGCAGTTGCAAAGATTTTCATCACTTATGCCTGATCGAAACCTTGATTTATTCATTTTCATCACGGAGAAAAATCTTTCACAAACATATGTGGACCCGAACAGGGACATAACTCTCGCGGCTTCTCGGTGCAGGCGTGGAAATTCTTGTTGTGAAAAATTTTTGTAGAATTCTTTTGTACTTTGCACTGCAAGGAACTTGTCTTTCAGTCTTGTATTGCACTGTAGGTCGATCAGTTCCATCTGTAGATCATTTGGAGCATCTTCAACTGATGACAAGAATGGCCGAGCAAAGAGGCATATGACAGGAGACAAACTCGTAACATCTGCAAATTGTGCTCGAAATTGTTCCTAGATATTTACAATTATTGACACGTATTCTTGAAATCTAGCACTTTCGTGGACCAGTCCAAGAGTTGGGAAATGTGCAGTGTTTTCTGTCAATAGCTGGCTCTCCCAAAGTGCAAGCTTCCTTTCAAAGGCATTTACTTTTTCCAGCATGTCAGAAATTAAATTATTTTCACCTTGCAAACTGATGTTCAGGCTGTTCATGTGAAACGTAATGTCCACGAGAAATGCAAGGTCTGACATTCAACAAGGGTCTTCCATTATAGGTTCACTTTTTCCCTTCTCATGTAAGAATGTTACTATGACGCAAATGCAAATCAAAAAATATTTTCAACATTTTACCTCAACTGAGCCAGCATACTTTGGTATAGTAAGGTATGTCACCGTGCTCCGCTCCTAATGGCTCCAAGAACCGCCGAAACTGGTGATGCGTAAGCCCATGTGTCTTCAGATAGTTTACAATACACACAACAATGTGCGTGACGTTTGCTAACGTTACTGATCTTGCACAAAGCGCCTCTCGATGCAGAATGCAGTGAATTCCATTCAACGTCTTGTCTGTGCGCCCCAGCTTTTTGTGCATCCATGCTGTGAGTCCTCTCTGATGGCCTTGCATTGATGGTGCTCCATCTGTGGTCACTGGGACTAACCGACTCCATACCGACTCCATCAATCGCTTGCTCGACAGCCTGGAGTAAGTCCGCACCTGTAGTAGTGCCTTTCAAAGGTACTAAGTCCAAAACGTCCTCTGTTACACAAAGTGTGTTATCAACACCACGTATGTATATCACAACTTGGGCTGTATCTGTAAGATCTGTTGCTTCATCGAGTGCAGCAGAGAAAGCAACAAAGTCTTTAGCCTTATTTATTAGCTGCCTGTGCACATCGCTGGCCGTAGCACTGATACGTCTTGTCACTGTTTGTTTGTATAGACTGATTTCTTGAAACCTGCTAATGTTCGTGGGACACACAAGTTCTGCAGCATCAATCTGACACCCTTTCACAAACTCCCCTTCGGAAAAGGGTTTCCCAGATTGTGCAATTCTTAATGTGATTTTAAAACTTGCTCGCAGTGAAGATTTAGTGTGGTTGTCATTCTGGAAAATTGAAAACACTACATTGTACAGCGTACAGTAAAATAGACATAAATGTAACACAAGAAACTAAGAGTTCAAGAAGTATCAGTTACTTTGATGTACAGTAAAATCGAGTTGATGTGTCTCATCCATTTCTTTAAGGACATTCAATTTTGCTTGCCGTTCTTCACTGTTGAGTACACTAAACTCGTCTTTGTGATATGTATTGTAGTGTCTTTCAATTGAAAACTTATGCTGGCTGCCTATTATTCGGCGGCACAGCAAACACTGTGAGTTTTCGCCAACAGCTACAGAAAAGAATTGCAGTTCCCAGTCATTTTTAAATGACTGAGAACATAGAGCTCCCATCCTTTGCTTTTTCTTAGTACCTGCCATTTCTCAGTACTTCTCTGTTAAGGTTACGGTCACCAGGGGTAAACGAGATTGGGTATGTTGCACTCTTCCTTGTACCACATAAACAGGGAAGTGGAGCCGCTGCCGTTCATTCAGCACACATGTCTAATAACAGATGTCGCTGTTGCACATGTGCAGCATTTCCGCACGTCTGCACACTGTGCAGCGTTTGGCCGGCCCTGTCATAAGATAGACATCTGACAGGCCTAGGCTAGTAATGAGTAGGTACATAGTTACTTATTTTGTGCAGATGAGTTTTCTTAACGATGGGATGGTGGACACTACTGTTTCCTTTTTACTGTCAGTTCTGGATTTGTTTCACTATCCACTATTAGGAGTGAGAGCAGAATATTATCCATTCAGGTAATTGGAATTTTGGCTGGACTGCCTGGAACCTAATGTCATGTAAACAGTTGGCATAGTGGTATGAGGGAGAGAAATCTTGAATAATCATACAGCCACACATAAATTAGTAAGTGAGAAGTGAGCTCATTTGTAATGTCTGATTTAATTTGCAATTAGAAAGAATAATATAAAATTACTGCTTAATCTGTAACACAAAACAGTCTTTTGTTTCATTCAGTGTGTTTTCTCCACTAATTAATGATATGTAGTAGCCCACCATAGGCAAAGTTATTTAATTTTTTACCATTTAATTATAACAGATACAAGATAGTCCTTCCCTCTTAGTGAAGTACAGTTGTGGAAGTAAGGATATTGCTACTGTTACTATCCCTTCTTGTTTTTGCTAATTTTTTTTACTGTTTCCTTGTTTGTTGCAGCATGTGATGATAAATGTACTGGTGTACTGCTTGATGAACTGGAGAATCTAAGTTTTATTTTATCAACAAATACGGAGCACCTTTCGGCTGGTTTTGTACCACCACCCTGGACTGCCTTAAGGACAATTCAAAATAATTCTGATAGCCTTAAACAAGAACTTGACGAATGGATCACTGTAATAGAAAAAGTGAGATCACTTCCAGCTGGTTTTGGAGAAGAGCTAAGGAAAAAAGCAAAAGCTCTCACGAACAGGGTATGAAAATACATATGGCATTTGTAAATATCACAAAAAGATTTTGGAGTAAGGTTGTATGTTATTAAATTGTGTAAATGAATCCTAAAACATTATGTAAAGGCTGTACCTCTGTGCATGACATGTTCATACATCAACATTCTTCCTGGAAATGTAGGAAAGTATGATGAAATGAATGATTTGTTGCCTGAAATACACCATATTCATTTAAAAATACTTCAGTAGCAATTTCTGCCACAAATTATTGCCTTCATCATAAACAATTTGTGGTGTCCCATAGATGCTGCATTACTTTTCAGCTTTCTGCCATTTCCTCTGCTGTAGCTATACTTTGCTACACTGATCATTGATGTTGTGGATCCATCTTTCCATTTTTGCCTAGGATTTTTCCCTTGAAACAATTTTTCAGGGAGTTATGCAGAATTAAGTAGGTAATCACTTTGTTTTTAAGTGCTGTTAAGCAGTGTTGATTTTCTACCAATTTATCTTAGATCAACACATTAGGTTTAGAAACTTCCTGGCAGCTTAAAACTGTGTGCCGGGCCGAGACTCGACCAGTAAGTTTCAGATCAGCGCACACTGCGCTGCAGAGTGAAAATCTCATTCTGGAAACATTAGGTTTTATTTCTGTTCAGGAGAAGTAAACGAGAAACACTACCCTGTTATATTCTGTGACTGTGCCACAAAATGTGGAAGTGTGTGGCATAAAATTCCACTTTGGATACTTAAATATTCTGGTCTCTTGTATGCATGGAGACTTACCTTCATAATAACACAACTTATCCAGCAGAGGGTCACATTTACCAAACTAACCATGGGAGTAAACTGAAATGCAGAGTGGGGGAACATCAAGTGTACAGCCCAACAGAGATCAGATTCAGGTCTTGTCCTGAACTTAATTTATGTTAATGACCATAAAATGACATTAAAGCAGGGATGCACTAAAGCAATAGCCACTTTTTATTCCCTGGCTACTGTACTACACCTTCCCCTACCTCAGAAAAGTAGTTTTGGAAGTAACAACTTCTTGAGTTGTTGAAAATCAGTGTCCACACAATTTTTATTTTGTTGTAAGATAAAAGGAAGTCATTAGGTAATAAATAAAGAGAACAAGTTGTTAATTTGATGTTTTGTCTGGTGGGCTGTGTGACAGCTGGTGTTGTCACATTGAAAAATGATGTGAGTTTTGGCTGTTTTTACTGATTTCAAGGATGACTCATGAATTAATTATTCTTTGATCTTCTAAAACAATGATAACAAAGCGTCCAGTGTAGCCAGAGAAATGAGTTGCCATTTTCTTGGAAGTGCTTTGCAAATGAACCACATTTGTTCTGTTAAGTTCATCGTTGAGCATCTTGACTGCTACTTTTATTCTGGCTCACACAAATATCTCCAAGTTTCATCTCCTGTTACAGAATTCTATTCAGACTTTGCATTTCCTCACTTGAATTTTCTTAGCATTTCCTTACACGCAGTGACACAGCCTCTTTCCGAGATTCGTTTATGTTATGCAGAATCCAATGGGAATAGATCTTTAAAACATAGCCACAGGTTCATACAAAATCAATTAATATGCTCACAGCAGACTCTATCTCTCAGAGGGTAACATGCTACTGTTCTTCAATTGTTTTGCATTAAGCATTAATACTTTCTGGAACAGCTGATTTTGGCTGATCTTTATGATTTCATCACTGATGGAAGCACCACTGTGACAGATTTCTGCAAACCAATTGCAGACACCCTTTTTGGACAGTGGTTGAATATCAAAAGTTGAATGAAGTGATTTGAAGAGGCCTTTACAGAAATCACAAATAATAATCCAACAAAAACCTTAATGTTAAATCACCATTTTTTTCACAAAAGTGTTTACTTAAACACACAGTTTAAACAATCTACTTGCTGCTTTCTGATCTGGCATTCTTTTAACAGTGACAAATGACAAGTTTCAAAATAATAACAATCCCACATCTCCGCAGCTGTTGTTCTGACCTTGTGGGATTCTTATTTTATTATACTCCAGGCAGGTCTTCGAGCTGAGTTCTTGGCTGCTTCAGTCAGTTGTGTCACAGATATTCTTTGCCTCTTTGTTTGAGATTTTTTGTAGTTTGTCCAACACATGAGACGCCGTGTTGGCTCAGAATACTATTTACACCCAGTTTTGAAATGTAATGCCTCTGAATTTTTTAAGTGAAAACTCTTAAAGCTTTTTAAATAAAACAAACATTACTGACATTCTGCTTCTTTATTCTGCGTTTCTACGCACTTATTTGTCACCAGAGTTACCCTGGTGACAAACACATTTCTCCCAATAAGAGTCCAGTTTGATGTTAATTTAAAATTTTCCTGGTGAATTAAATGTTTGAAGAGATTTTGGGATTGCAGTCAATTATCGCAAACTTCACTCCATCATTTTTCAACTGGAAATATTGTGGAGTGAAGTTGATGACTGGCTGCAATTCTGAAATCTCTCCGAACAAGAGACCACTTTGTTGATACTGTCCCTGTACAATGTCTGACTTTGTTGACGAAGTCACAACCTGCCTCTGCTTGCACAACTTCATCATTATCAAAGATAAGTCCTAAAGTTGTTTTTAAGTTTTGGAAGTGGATGAAAATTGGATGGGGCCAAGTCAAGACTGTACGACGGATGATTTATGACACTGAACCCAAGGCATCAGATTGTTGCACATGTTGCAGCACTTGTGTGGGGTCTGACATCATGCTGAAGGAGAAGGTGCTCCATGTGCAAATGAACTCCCTGAATTTAAAACTTGATTACAGCATCTGTTTTCACGCACTGACAGTTATGTTACACACTACGATTTGGAGCTCTCTAGTGGCAGAGGGCTGCAGATATGTAGACATGAAGAATAAAGATGTTTAATGTTAATAACATTTGTTTTATTTCAAAAGCATTAAGAGTTTACACATAAAAATTGGAGGAATTACTTTTCCGCACACCCTCACAATATGGCAGATTTCCATGTTCTTTCAATGCAGAAACCTCTTGAATGTTTTCGTAATCAGCATGTTTGAGTAGTGTGCAAACTGAACCAGTATTTCCACACTTTGGTCTTATGGTTAACTTTCCTACATCTTTTTTTTTTAAATTGTCAACTTTCACATTAGAACTGCTGATTGCTTCTTCATTGTGACTATCACTTCCAAATGTGTAGTAAACTGACTCAAATTTTTCAGATGAATGAGTTTAACCTGTGCATAAATTTGCTTTATTTTGACACTAATGTAGCCATTCTGCTATTTGCATCTTCTAATACTGAACAATGGCCAGTGATCATCTTGTTCCTAAGTAATCTGACTCTGCTTGGTTTTTCTTTGGGTTTACGGAATCAGTGAAACTAGATTACAGTTTTTGGCAGGACACAGTTTTCATCTGCATGATGTAAACAACAATACTGTGATTCTTCACCTTCTTCTGGCCTGTAATTGTGTAATGATAACTGATGCTTTATAGGTATAGTTATATGAGGTTTGAGACTTGTGACAAAGGAATATATGTTTCTGAGACATAAAAGCTCACAAATACAACTGTAGGCTTGCTCTCTTTAATTTAACCATCATGCCATTCGTCATACACTCTGAAGGTTAATTAGCACCAATAATTCATCATTGCTTGTGAGTTTGTATAATAGATCAGTTCTCAGATACTTTGATTCAGGAAAGACGTACTTGCTGTTCTATCCCATGTTATCATTAGATGTACATGTACTTATCTGACAACACTTATTCACAAGCACCGTGTACATAAACAAGTCATGTTCAACCATTAGGCATTAACATAAAATCTCTGTAGCTATTGCTATATGTATTTAATTATTCCTTACAGTTAGGTTTGTAATACCACAACTCCTCCAAAATAATAATAGCTGCCGAATAATTGATTTTGTTGCCGTAAAATGTGAATGTTACATTTTTCATCTGTTCATCATTAGAAATCAGAAAGGCTGTCCATAATGATAAAAGGAAGTAGGTGAGACGATCCCAGTTGGAATAAAAAGAAGAAGAAACCAAATGTGACATTTACTACAATAAAAAGAAATCTTTATTTGGAACGTTGCACTCGGCCTTTTTTTTAAAAAAAAAAAAGTCATACATGCTTTCTGTAACAACACAGACTACAGTTAGTGCTCACTGCCATTTCCAGAGTCCCAAGTTTTGTACACTGACATCTGTAATCAGTGGCCTGCCGACACAATAACTCCCAAGCAGCAGCAAGATATTTCCGCAGTTCAGGCTGCTCTCACAAGGCAATGCCTATGCTGAGCCCGCTGACCATCTTTCGCGAATATTCTGCATGATACTGGAACTTGACAGAAATGCTTCTCCTGTATGATCAGCTCCAAAGAACGCTACTTAAACACCCAGACTAGCCGAGCAGGTCCTTGATATGGCAGGGCTATGTTGTGACATCCACCGTATGTCATTTGTCACGACAAGGTCCACTGACAGTCTAAGTGGTACAGCTTTGCTGTGCTGTGATACTCAGTCTGTGTCAGTCGACACTGTCCTTAAGACTCAGCCACCACTGCCGTCATAGAGCCTCAGGCTGCCGACTGCTGCCTGGTTGTCAGCTGCTTGGCAGTTTTCACTGTGCTACCACCTCATAGTCCGAGGTACAAAGTGAGTGCTAGCCTGTTCCTCCTCTTGGGAGTCTGACGGCAACTGTGCCACTTTCCTAGATTGCAGTCCCATGTTCAGCACCCTGGTCAGTTCCAGCTGAGCTGTTCTGCCTGGCTCCAGTGATCAGTCACCATGTTACTGTCCCACCATCCTGCTGCCTGCCAGCTGCAGGCTCACAGCTCTATGTTGATTTGTGATTTGAAATAAAGAATTTAAGCAACAAGTTGGCTTTCTGCACATCCACCTAGCTCCAGCAGAGAGCCACTCGCCCACCGTTCTTGTCGACACCCACAGCATTTCATTTAGACATTAATGACGAATACTTCATTTCGGCACATTTTATCGTTAGCTTTTATTTTCAGTAATTTACCTCAGTTGTTCCTATGTGAGTATCGCTTACATAATTTTGGCTCACATTATTTGTTTAACAAGTAGAATAAAAAATTGAAGAATGAGTAACTCATTTCTTGCCAACACTTCTGCGCAGATACTGTTTTAATACTAATCAGATAACTATTGGAAAATAGTATTATAGACTTATAGGATGTTGGCATTGTGACTATTTTGTACTCGTAATGACTAATTAAATTTGTTTTACTAAGGAGATGCATTTTTGCTTTGTAACTTGAAGTAGAGTAACAACATTTTACTCCGAAGAACTGTTTGTGAAATTATCTTTAGTCAATTTTCAGGTAAAGAAACTTGAGAGGAATTCAAAACACGCAGTGGAAAGCGCGGTAGATGTTAGAACTGAGGCTACAGCTATCCAGAAAGAAATTTTACAGCAACGGACAGAAAGTAAAGGTTTGTAATTGAATGAACAGCTGATTATTGTACAAAGAAATTGAATGATGTAAGTAGAAAATGGACAAAAGAACAATACACGACTGAACTATATTTTCTGATGTGTCAGTAGTGCTTTAAAATGTATATATTTTTGCAACAATTGTAGTAATACTGTTGTTAATACTGGATGTCTTCTGGATGAGATGAGTATTCATTCTTAGTTTATCTCACATAATCCATCTGCCACAAATTTTGGATTAATTCAGATCCATTATTAGCTGTAACTGGACAGCTGATATTCTAGTTTCTTTAATAGGCTATGATCTCAAAAAGAAACAAGACATATCGTGCTATAATTTTCAAAACCTATGAAAATCCACTGACATCTGTGATGTTTGGATTAACAGTGAGTCTGTCATATTAACCCTTTCAGACCCTCTGGCTACAATTGTGTACATTTACAATTACTGTGTCTTAGTTGCAATAGAAATGTTTTTTCCCCAATGGAATCCTGAGGTACACGTTTGTGAATGTACGAGCTTTTCATCATGTGCAGCTGGTTCCAACTGTTGGGTGTCACTATGAAAATATCGGCAAGTCAGTATAGCACTGCGCAGCAGGTTGTGACCACTAGAATTCATGAAAGTGGTCAGTTTGCTATATTCCACTGTATAATTGAATATTGATAATTGATATTTCTAAAAACAAAGATGATGTGACTTACCAAACGAAAGCACTGGCATGTCGATAGACACACAAACAAACACAAACGTACACACATAATACAAGCTTTCGCAACCAATGGTTGCTTCATCAGGAAAGAGGGAAGGAGAGGGGGATTGGAATGACTCCTTACCCTCTCCCTTAAAACCCAAATCCTTTCGTCTTTCCCTCTCCTTCCCTCTTTTCTGACGAAGCAACCGTTGGTTGCGAAAGCTTGTATTTTGTGTGTATGTTTGTGTTTGTTTGTGTGTCTATTGACATCCCAGCGCTTTCGTTTGGTAAGTCACATCATCTTTGTTTTTAGATATATTTTTCCCGCGTGGAATGTTTCCCTCTGAATATTGATATTATTATTTTCCATCCCCCAGAAAAAATTCAGGTCTGGAGGGGTTTAAACATAGTTCAATTATTGTCAGTTTTGGAACAGATAAATAATTAATATTACACACTACTGACCATTAAAATTGCAATGCCATGAAAGCTGCATGCAACAAACATCAAAATAGAATGGAGTATATTACACACTTAGATATACAAATCATTAGCATTTCACTGCAGCTACACGAAGTAGGTAGGTAACACTATCTACATTCTGTATGTGAGGTAAGATTATGCAGAGGATGTGTCATTCAGAAATTGCATTTGAATGTTGTTTGTTAGTGAGAAGATTGTGTTATGCCTTGTGTAAAAAGGAGAAGTAACTAGCTGCATGTCTGAATTTGACAACAACAGGATCATGGGCTATTGAGATTATGATTCATCATTTCACAGTATTGCTGCTCATATTGGTCAGGATCCCATGACCTGTCATGGTATACCTGATGTAATAAACAAGGCGGTTGAGTTTAGGCTTGTTCCGCACACCTATATCACACATTCTCTGACAGCCAGTGAGTCTTCAGTATTGTTCTGAACAATCTGTTGTGAGTTTTGCAGCCACTGCAAGCATTAGGCTTGATCTTAGCAAATTATTTAGTGAATTTTTATTCCATTTGTAACAAGTTTTCATCACTTATGGTGGTGGTAAGTGACAAATCCTGCAGAAGAAAGCAAGAGACATAATTTGCGAGATACATGCTTTGTTCAAGCACAAAGCATGTGCATGCATGTATCGCAAATGTCACTTGGAACTGCCAACAATGCAACTTCCGTCCATGCATTGACCTGCATGAATCGCTTTTGTTTGTGAATTGGATTATAATATGGAATTGATGGCTACATGAGAATCATACTCAACACCAGACAGGATCTGAGTAGCTCTGCACAGTTAGTTGCCAAGAGGACAAACATTTTGTTTGCTCGGCTGTACAGTATTGTACAGCCCCACCACATACCCTGAGTCAATAAATGCACTTGTTTGCTACAAGACAAGTATTTACAAGGACAGTGTGAAGAAGTCAGGAACACTACAGACTATAAGCATGGAAACTGCTATTCTAGCTTCCTTTGATGTAGCAACAGAAAGAGATACACTAACAGTGGTGGTACCAATGACAACTCTGGACACAGGAATGGCACCACGTCTTCCTTCCAGAGTCTTTGTTCTGTGTACAAATTGATAAGCATACTGGAGCCTGCGTGTCTGCCTCAGCTACAAAGCACACCTGGTGCGGCGGGGCGGGATTGGTCGTCCGTTTTTGTTAACGCTATTGTTCAGTCCACCTACCTCGATAGGATTCTTGCCAATGTCCCCTTCATTCTGCCGTAGCAGATACGTGCAAGGCAATGTAAAGCAGTGTTGATGAAACCACCACCTAATACCTACCACACAGAGGCTGCATAACTCTAGTTGAAAGTCAGCTCCTGAAAGTTCATGATTAAAAAATCGGACATTTGGGACCTTCAGTCTACGTGCAGAAAAGCGATTAAAATTAGATTAACTCTGCTTTTTATTCATACTGAAACACATGAAATGGATATCAAGTCCGTATTTAATATGGTAACACATTATCATTCAAAGTTCACTGTCTGTCTAACAAATATTCACTCAAAAAGCAGCCAGAATTTTAGTAAGTCCGACCCAACTAATTTTCACATTCTACCAGTCACAGACCCACAACTATTTGCAAGTTAAACATTAAGGCATTTCAGTGGTCTTCTTCATAAGAGGTTCTCTCCAAAATATTTGTACAGAACACAAAACATGCCACGTGGAGTTGTTACTATGTTCAAAAAGTTCACACACCCATATATCTCAAACTATTCAATTTAGAAACACCAAATATTATTTAAAAAGTTCATAACTCCAGTCACTTCAGTCACGATATGCTTGAACCGAAATTAGCTCACTATTTCCTCATCTTACAGAGTATTTTAAGGGGCGATCTAACAGCGTGTTATCCGTAGACCGGCTAGCAAGCTACTCCTCTCAGGGTACTCTCCTATATGCCCACTCCTCTTTTTGTGCAGGAACAGCTTAACTCTGATTGGCTGTTGATCTAAATGACCAATCAGAATGTTCCTTCCAGATCATTCTCGCAGCAAATCTTGCCTTAGCCAATCACTAATTTGATAGTAAATAATGTCAGCAAAACTTCAATTTCTTGTATTTTGTTTAATCAAAGTAAAAAAAGTGCAAAATTTTCTTCAAATTGCTAAATAAGCTTATTCCGCCTCTAACTATCATTCTGGCTACTTTTATACAAAAGCAAGCACACAACATACGTCTCCTGAATCGCGGATGCAACATAAGTTTCCCATGGTTCGTTTGTACAACGTTTTACATAAAATGAAATATTAAATTTTAATGTATGTCCCACAAACACTCTCTCAATCATTCTAATGCACACACACTGCAAAATATAATCAATAATTTTGACCGGTTTTTGTATTACGTAATGCACAGTGACTAAAGTTTTAAAAATAAAATTCTAATTAATTGATTTTTATGCACTGGTAACTTTGGAATGGCTTCAAATGATGATGAAAGTCACTCCGTTATTGCTCCTAACTTGTTTTTAAAAAACAAGCGTAGGTTTTAGGAGTTTATGTAATTCTCTTTATCTCCAGAACTATAATATATAAAAATCTGAAATTTTGACAGCATCATTCCATCAATAACAAAAGGCTGTGTACC
Organism: Schistocerca americana; assembly: GCF_021461395.2. Lineage (NCBI taxonomy): Eukaryota > Metazoa > Arthropoda > Insecta > Orthoptera > Acrididae > Schistocerca > Schistocerca americana. The sequence goes on from NC_060123.1 coordinate 20,898,144, forward strand.
ATATGTGAACAAAGTCGGATAATAACTAATATGGATTATGTAGATGCATGGAGGGTATGAATCTTCATATCGACTGAATGTTACGCTATGCAGCTCTCACAGCAGGCAGAGTCAGCTGTACTGTTAGCAAAGCGAAAGAAAAAAACATAGCCATCGTGCAGCCTCCGTGCTGCGTGCCTTACTGCAACGAATGTCATCTCGTAATAACTTGCTACGTTATACTGGTACCCACAACATATACTTTTGCCAGTTGAAATAGAGTCACTACTATGTATCTGCCACCAGCATTACACACTGCCAGTTGTTACTAGTGTAAGAAAAAGCTATGCCCGGTTGTAGGAGCACTCTTAGCCATTGACCTTAATTGTGCTTGTGACCCGTGTCCACGTGCCTTTTTGACCAAGTCACACTCCACCATTGCCTTGTTGGGCTCGGTAATGGTATCTGTACAATGGGCACTGCATGTAAGTGAAGGCTGCTGAATGTACTTGGCCAGACCTGCCCTCTGTCATGGCCGCATTCCCTTAGACTTCCCAGGTCATAGCCCAGTATACCTAGTTTCCTCCGAATTCTTGATCATTGATCCTACAAATACATTACTTCTCATCTGGTATCACTTCTTTCACTATGCTTGATGATCAGTCATAAAGGACACTAGTGCATTGTCTCTGTCCCACATCTTACACTGCTTCAAAATGCCCATTATCCTGAGGTTGCGAGACCAGGGAAGAGTAGTTTCACACTATTTTATGGATAACCACTGTGGTTTACTAAGGGGTGACATCGTTTCCCAAGAGGAAACTCTGATACAGAACTGTTATTCTTGGCGCAGCACTTCAAACAAGTGCCCTAGCAGTTATTTCCAAGTCTCCCTGCATACAGTGTCATTATGGCTGTATCAGAATGTGGAGATTCTGAGATGGGCCATTGTTGTTAAACTGCACAGGTCACCATCAAGCAGCATGGGGTGACATACCTGCATCTGTCATTGAAGCACAGTTTGACTCGCTGTCCGGCTAGGTTAGTGCCATGGCTGCTGCCGGAGCTGGTAGCTCAGTGTACTAAATTTTGCACTTTGTATGTGCCCAACTCAAGTATAAATTTAATAATGCATCCTTCCTACTATACTGTATACACTTAAGAAGTAAAATTTTGTTATTTGCTATCTTTCCTTGTGCTGCAATTTTAATGGCCATAAGTGTTATTTATTTAGTATTCCCAAGCAAATACCTGACTGTAAGGCTGTTAAAGCATTCTAGAGCTGTGGCAGCTAACTTGCGAGGAGCTGGTTCACCGCATGGCGGTGGAAGAAATTTGCACCCGCTGTAAGTTTTTCAAGTTCTGGAAAGATGGTGCCATACTGTTCCAGATCATCATACTGTGCTCCAGTGTCATGAATTAAATCCCAGACTTTACTTCAGGGTCTTATGCAGAGATGTTACACTACATTGTTTTGTGGGGATGTTAATATGGGCACCTTTGAGGTGGCATTCAAGCAGAATTTCTATATATTACTATTGTATTTTACCCTCTTCCCTCTTTTCTTTTCCATAATCATCCACAGAAAGACAATCTCGACATTATAGAGTGCAAGGCAGCTATCACAGTCTGCCACACAGCAAATAAACACATGTAACTTGCTACACCGAAGAAAGTCAAGAAACTCCACCACAGTACTTCAGTTTTCCATATTTGAGCTCTGACTCAGCACTAATTTTTACTACATTTTAATAACCTAGTATTATTTAATTGCAACTTTATCACTTTATCATATCTGTTGTAGAATTATTACTGAAGGTCCATATCAATTCTCCCACCTAATGACTAGTTAATTGTATCATGGTGACAACTCAGTCAAATGTAATGGGGTTGGTGGTTACTGCATTTACTGTGTGCCTGACAAATTACCTTAAATGGGCTAAAGTGCTTGAACTAACTTCCGTTGCAGGCTTGTGGAAGCAACAATAGCATGTTTTTGGGCACATCACTGTCACATACTACCCAGTTCATAGACACTTTATACTTCATACTGTATTCTATCAGTGGCATGAAATTTTTTGAATCACTGTCTTTGTGGTCTATCTAGTTTCCACTTGTTAAATTCCTTTATGGTTGGGGGGGGGGGGGGGGGTACCTGAAAAGCTTCACCCCTTGCTTGAAATATTTTTTAACAAGTTAATATAATGGAAGGAAACATTCGACGTGGGAAAAATTATATATAAAAACAAAGATGAGGTGACTTACCGAACAAAAGCGCTGGCAGGTCGATAGACACACAAACATACACACAAAATTCAAGCTTTCGCAACAAACTGTTGCCTCATCAGGAAAGAGGGAAGGAGAGGGGAAGACGAAAGGAAGTGGGTTTTAAGGGAGAGGGTAAGGAGTCATTCCAATCCCGGGAGCGGAAAGACTTACCTTAGGGGGAAAAAAGGACAGGTATACACTCGCACACACGCACATATCCATCCACACATACAGACACAAGCAGACATATTTAAAGACTTTAAATATGTCTGCTTGTGTCTGTATGTGTGGATGGATATGTGCGTGTGTGCGAGTGTATACCTGTCCTTTTTTCCCCCTAAGGTAAGTCTTTCCGCTCCCGGGATTGGAATGACTCCTTACCCTCTCCCTTAAAACCCACTTCCTTTCGTCTTCCCCTCTCCTTCCCTCTTTCCTGATGAGGCAACAGTTTGTTGCGAAAGCTTGAATTTTGTGTGTATGTTTGTGTTTGTTTGTGTGTCTATCGACCTGCCAGCGCTTTTGTTCGGTAAGTCACCTCATCTTTGTTTTTAACAAGTTAATGTTGATTTTCCCACTGATTTGTAAAATTAAATGCAGTTACATAAAATGTGTGAATCATAGAAAATAAAAGTGTAACAACATACTTTCTAAGGACAAGAATGTTGAATATTTGCAGATTTATGCCACAGATAATGTAACAACAAGACATTGTGAGGACAAGAACATTTGCAGATTTTGAAGCATTGTGGAAATTTCAAATATACAATACACAAAAATTGTTCCAACTATGGAAAAACGTGCTTTAGTATTACATTCTGTGTAAAAATCTGGCCTAAAGTAATGCAGTGTGCAAACTCTTTTGACATGATATTGCAGAGTTGCATCCAAGATGGTGGCAGGTGCCATTATATGCATTTCTCCATTGTGTATCACTTTCCATTTAACTGTTATTTACTCTGACCAGACTTTTGATTTATGCGTTATACTGGAAATACTGTACTATGCCCCAGTTCAGCCACGGGTGTAATATGAAGAGCAAGAAGCATATTCATAAATACAGATTCATTAACATCTTTATGTGATTCAGCTATTAATTCCTTCAGTTACAGCATCCGAGTCATGATTAAACAATGTAGTTTGTCATTTATTTTCTTTCAGATATAATTAAGAAGCTGCAGAATTTTGGTAAAGATGGGACAGCAGTAAATATTGATCTAGCACTTCAAGAATCTCACATATTACTTGATAAGATAAGGAAAAATGACCTAGGAAAGAGAGGACAAAATGCACTTAATATACTTAGGTGAGTATTTGATCTGGAAGTAAGTGCTAGATTAGTAAATAGTACAGAATCTGTCAATTAAATTTCAGTATTAGAACAAGTTGTATGCACTGAGAAGTTTTTAATCAAAAATAGACATTTGTTTATATTATTTAATAGTTCAAGATGAAGGTATAAATTTGCAAGTAATAAAAATACAGGCTTTATATCCTCAGAAGGACCACAGAGACAGATGAAGGTGGAGAAGCGATGATTAATTTATGTATGGAGGTGGTGAAAGCAGAGGGAAAACAGACAATGTGTTAGCATATGGTATTATCTGCACACTTGTCCTTTGTTTTATCTACCTAGTCTTAAATCAACAACAACAAAAAATTTGCACACAAAGGGTATGCTTGATATAGCTCTTGTTGAAAGAGCCAATCAGACAATAGCAGTGTACATTGTTTGTGTGTGACAAGTTAAAATGATATGCTGTTATAGAACTCAAGCCTTATTATCTGCCTTGGGGATGTCTCATTGATTGACTTATTTTTTACAGCTTCAGTGTGTTGTAGCATTTCTGCCATTACTTCCAAACACCAAAGTGCTTTTCACTCTATGATAAGTGAATACCTCCTCTCAAAGTGTGGATGTAGCAGGGAATTTGGTTCTCTCACAGCGTCTGGACAGTTACTGAAATTGATATGTTATGTTACTTTGTAGAGTATTTACTTTGCACCCATTTCTGAACTAGTTACTTCACTATACCAGAAGTATACAATGTCCAAATTTCCTTTCTCATACAGTTAATTTTAACTCTTCATTTTGGCTTCTGACTAGGAATTGTTTCTCCACTTCCTCCAGTTATTGCTTCAGGCCACTTGGTGCATCTTGTGCACTGTTTGTGCTGCCATATTTCATGTGAGCATGCTATTGACCCCTTTACACTGATTTAGTGATGTATTCTAAAACTTATGGCACCATACAGTTGGTATGAGTTCATGCCAATAGTATTTACTCTCTTTATTATATGTGATAGGTCTAAACTCTTAACTGTAAAATTTAAAAGGAATTGGCATTTTTTTTAAATTACGAGTAGACTCATTCACAATTACACTTAAGACAACAGGATACTAGCTGTGGATTGACATTCTGAAAGAAATCAGGAGAAGCAGCTAAATGCGATCTTGTATGGGATGTTCTTCCACTGCATCAAAAGGCTTGTTCACAGGGTGGTCCAGCCACAAGCATTTTTTAAAAAGTCCATTCCAGCTCAAGACCACATCTTGTAAAAACCTGACACATTTAGTGATTGTCTTTGGTCTTCAGAATTTGTTGCTATGACTGCCTTTCATAAATTTTACAAACAACTCTCCTTAGATGTCATATTACTAAATGACTTCAAAAGATTCACTAATGAATAAGAAAGCTACTTCTGCTGCACACAGGAATTTCAGTTAATTTCTCAAAACAAAGATGAGGTGACTTACCGAACGAAAGCGCTGGCAGGTTGATAGACACACAAACAAACACAAACACACACACAAAATTCAAGCTTTCGCAACAAACTGTTGCCTCATCAGGAAAGAGGGAAGGAGAGGGAAAGACGAAAGGAAGTGGGTTTTAAGGGAGAGGGTAAGGAGTCATTCCAATCCCGGGAGCGAAAAGACTTACCTTAGGGGGAAAAAAGGACAGGTATACACTCGCGCACACACACACACATCCATCCACACATATACAGACACAAGCAGACATATTTAAAGACAAAGAGTTTGGGCAGAGATGTCAGTCGAGGCAGAAGTGCAGGGGCAAAGATGTTGTTGAATGACAGGTGAGGTATGAGTGGCGGCAACTTGAAATTAGCGGAGATTGAGGCCTGGTGGATAACGGGAAGAGAGGATATATTGAAGAGCAAGTTCCCATCTCCGGAGTTCGGATAGGTTGGTGTTAGTGGGAAGTATCCAGATAACCCGGACGGTGTAACACTGTGCCAAGATGTGCTGGCCGTGCACCAAGGCATGTTTAGCCACAGGGTGATCCCAACTCCGGAAAGGCAACTCACTCACCCTTCACAACCTTTCCAGCAAACCTCAACCACCTCTCATTGCACACAAACCCAGTCTCTCCCATCTACTCAGTCTCCCACTTCCAGCTCCACTCCCTCCAAAACCTCAAAATTCCAATCAACACAATCTGGCACCACAACACCCTAATTCAGTAGTTAACCTTTACTCCAAACCTCTCTCCCAATCCGAAACCTCTGTCCTATCCAAAGGCCTCACCTTAAGCCCCACTCCCAGATTCAACTAAACAGCCCTCGTCAAAGATTTACTGTCCTACACTCGTACTCTCTGCTGGAAGTATTACTTTGCCACGAAGAAAAATGATCCTAATCCTACCCCTAATGATCCAACTCCCCAAGACACTATCCAAATTGAACCCTGCCTGGAACAGTTCCGTCCTCCGTCACAGCGGGACCCACCTCCTCTTCCTCAAAATCTCCCTCTCCAAACCTTCCAGGAATTTCTGACTTCCAGCCTTGCCTCTCAATCCTTCTTAAAAAACCTTAATCCTACTCGCAACATCACCACTGCTGAAGCCCAGGCTATCCGTGATCTGAAGGCTGACCGGTCCATCGTCATTCTTCCGGCGGACAAGGGTTCCACGACCGTGGTACTTGATCGTCGGGATTATGTGGCTGAGGGACTGCGTCAGCTTTCAGACAACACCACATACAAAGTTTGCCAAGGTAATCCCATTCCTGATGTCCAGGCAGAGCTTCAAGGAATCCTCAGAACCTGAGGCCCCCTACAAAACCTTTCACCTGACTCCATCAACCTCCTGACCCCGCACCCCTACGTTCTACCTTCTTCCTAAAATTCACAAACCCAATCATCCCGGCCGCCCCATTGTAGCTGGTTACCAAGCCCCCACTGAACGTATCTCTGCCTACGTAGATCAACACCTTCAACCCATTACGTGCAGTCTCTCATCCTTCATCAAAGACACCAACCACTTTCTCGATCGCCTGGAATCCTTACTCAATCCGTTACCCCCAGAAACCATCCTTGTAACCATTGATGCCACTTCCTTATACACAAATATCCCGCACGTCCAGGGCCTCGCTGCGATGGAGCACTTCCTTTCACGCCGATCACCTGCCATCCTACCTAAAACCTCTTTCTTCATTACCTTAGCCAGCTTCATCCTGACCCACAACTTCTTCACTTTTGAAGGCCAGATATACCAACAATTAAAGGGAACAGCCATGGGTACCAGGATGGTCCCTTCGTACGCCAACCTATTCATGGGTCGCTTAGAGGAAGCCTTCTTGGTTACCCAGGCCTGCCAACCCATAGTTTGGTACAGATTTATTGATGACATCTTCATGATCTGGACTCACAGTGAAGAAGAACTCCAGAATTTCCTCTCCAACCTCAACTCCTTTGGTTCCATCAGATTCACCTGGTCCTACTCCAAATCCCATGCCACTTTCCTTGATGTTGACCTCCACCTGTCCAATGGCCAGCTTCACACGTCTGTCCACATCAAACCCACCAACAAGCAACAGTACCTCCATTACGACACCTGCCACCCATTCCACATCAAACGGTCCCTTCCCTACAGCCTAGGTCTTCGTGGCAAACGAATCTGCTCCAGTCCGGAATCCCTGAAGCATTACACCAACAACCTGAAAACAGCTTTCGCATCCCGCAACTACCCTCCCGACCTGGTACAGAAGCAAATAACCAGAGCCACTTCCTCATCCTCTCAAACCCAGAACCTCCCACAGAAGAACCATAAAAGTGCCCCACTTGTGACAGGATACTTTCCGGGACTGGATCAGACTCTGAATGTGGCTCTCCAGCAGGGATACGACTTTCTCAAATCCTGCCCTGAAATGAGACCCATCCTTCATGAAATCCTCCCCACTCCACCAAGAGTGTCTTTCCGCCGTCCACCTAACCTTCGTAACCTCTTAGTTCATCCCTATGAAATCCCCAAACCACCTTCCCTACCCTCTGGCTCCTACCCTTGTAACCGCCCCCGGTGTAAAACCTGTCCCATGCACCCTCCCACCACCACCTACTCCAGTCCTGTAACCCGGAAGGTGTACATGATCAAAGGCAGAGCCACGTGTGAAAGCACCCACGTGATCTACCAACTGACCTGCCTACACTGTGATGCATTCTATGTGGGAATGACCAGCAACAAACTGTCTATTCGCATGAATGGACACAGGCAGACAGTGTTTGTTGGTAATGAGGATCACCCTGTGGCTAAACATGCCTTGGTGCACGGCCAGCACATCTTGGCACAGTGTTACACCATCCGGGTTATCTGGATACTTCCCACTAACACCAACCTATCCTAACTCCGGAGATGGGAACTTGCTCTTCAATATATCCTCTCTTCCTGTTATCCACCAGGCCTCAATCTCCGCTAATTTCAAGTTGCCGCCACTCATACCTCACCTGTCATTCAACAACATCTTTGCCCCTGCACTTCTGCCTCGACTGACATCTCTGCCCAAACTCTTTGTCTTTAAATATGTCTGCTTGTGTCTGTATATGTGCGGATGGATATGTGTGTGTGTGCGAGTGTATACCCGTCCTTTTTTCCCCCTAAGGTAAGTCTTTCCGCTCCCAGGATTGGAATGACTCCTTACCCTCTCCCTTAAAACCCGCATCCTTTCGTCTTTCCCTCTCCTTCCTTCTTTCCTGATGAGGCAACAGTTTGTTGCGAAAGCTTGAATTTTGTGTGTATGTTTGTGTGTCTGCCGACCTGCCAGCACTTTCATTTGGTAAGTCACATCATCTTTGTTTTTAGATATATTTTTCCTACGTGGAATGTTTCCCTGTATTATAACCATACCATTAATTTGAACCCAACATTTATGTTTGTTATTGTCACTGTTGCATTTCGAAATCTTTCCTGTCGTCTTATTTTCTCTTTCTGTTTTTACCAGTAGTCTCACTTTGTATTCACCTTCCCCTTTTTACCGTAATACAATTTTATCTCGCCTATATATACTCAATAATACGTAACCCACTTCCAAACCATAACCAAAAAAATCCACCGTTTCTAGTTCAATAACAGCTGCTTTCGCGTATTAAACAACCATTTCGGCTAGTTCTGATAACTTTCACTTTATTTCCACTTCCGTTTTTCGCACATCATTGATCATTTTTAGCCGCTCCCCACAGGTTTTATCGTCATTATTTCTTCGTCAGACAATTGTTAGCCCCATTTTCGTAATCTTTCACCATAACACCACTCCTTTTAATACATTTACACGTTTTTCCGAAATTTTACCGAATTTCTCCGTCCTTTAACGTGTTTCAGCGGCAACACAACCACCTAACCTTCATGCACATCGCTGTCTACCAACCCAAGTTCACCACAGGATCAACTTGACCAACACTTTTTCGCTTTTTTTCATACCAGATCTCCAGTTACTTTCTAGTTCACCCTTCTCTCTCCCCATATATTTTTATCTTTTATTTTCATTTCAACCTCATGTTACACTTTCCACCTTCTAATACCATGTCACCCTCACAACACCCCCACAACGACCCCATTAAGTTTTATTTACATTCCCTCCGCAAACATGCCTTCACCGTAGCCAGATTACGCTCCCATATTTTATTTTCTCAGTCTTGTCTGACATTTGGCATAACCCCCAAAGGCCTCACACTAAAAGTTCCCATCTCTGGCTGCAACCCTTCTTTCCATCAGTCCCTATACCAGTTCCAAACTGAACAATCCATTGCCCTCACCCACCTAATCCTTCACCTACACATCAACTCAGCCAATGAACACACCCGTCAACTCCTATCCTTAATAAAAGTCCTCAATCTTTCCTCTCCCACATCCACACCGGCTATTCAGAGCATCCTCCTACAGGCCAACCACAAATTAGAACAGCATGCCACCCTTCACCTCAAAAAAACTATTCAATCTCCTGGTTTCCCACCTCCGTAAAGGCAACTCACTCTCCCTTCACAACCTTTCCAGCAAACCTCAACCACCTCTCATTGCACACAAACCCAGTCTCTCCCATCTACTCAGTCTCCCACTTCCAGCTCCACTCCCTCCAAAACCTCAAAATTCCAATCAACACAATCTGGCACCACAACACCCTAATTCAGTAGTTAACCTTTCCTCCAAACCTCTCTCCCAATCCGAAACCTCTGTCCTATCCAAAGGACTCACCTTCAGCCCCACTCCCAGATTCAACCAAACAGCCCTCGTCAAAGATTTACTGTCCTACACTCGTACTCTCTGCTGGAGTATCACTTTGCCACGAAGAAAAATGATCCTAATCCTACCCCTAATGATCCAACTCCCCAAGACACTATCCAAATTGAACCCTGCCTGGAACAGTTCCGTCCTCAAAATCACCCTCTCCAAACCTTCCAGGAATTTCTGACTTCCAGCCTTGCCTCTCATTCCTTCTTAAAAAACCTTAATCCTACTCCCAACATCATCACTGCTGAAGCCCAGGCTATCCGTGATCTGAAGGCTGACCGGTCCATCGTCATTCTTCCGGCGGACAAGGGTTCCACGACCGTGGTACTTGATCGTCGGGAGTATGTGGCTGAGGGACTGCGTCAGCTTTCAGACAACACCACATACAAAGTTTGCCAAGGTAATCCCATTCCTGATGTGCAGGCGGAGCTTCAAGGAATCCTCAGAACCTTAGGCCCCCTACAAAACCTTTCACCTGACTCCATCAACCTCCTGACCCAACCGACACCCCGCACCCCCACCTTCTTCCTTCTTCCTAAAATTCACAAACCCAATCATCCCGGCTGCCCCATTGTAGCTGGCTACCAAGCCCCCACTGAACGTATCTCTGCCTACGTAGATCAACACCTTCAACCCATTACGTGCAGTCTCCCATCCTTCATCAAAGACACCAACCACTTTCTCGAACGCCTGGAATCCTTACCCAATCCGTTACCCCCAGAAACCATCCTTGTAACCATTGATGCCACTTCCTTATACACAAATATTCCGCACGTCCAGGGCCTCGCTGCGATGGAGCACTTCCTTTCACGCCGATCACCTGCCACCCTACCTAAAACCTCTTTCCTCATTACCTTAGCCAGCTTTATTCTGACCCACAACTTCTTCACTTTTGAAGGCCAGACATACCAACAATTAAAGGGAACAGCCATGGGTACCAGGATGGTCCCTTCGTACGCCAACCTATTCATGGGTCGCTTAGAGGAAGCCTTCTTGGTTACCCAGGCCTGCCAACCCATAGTTTGGTACAGATTTATTGATGACATCTTCATGATCTGGACTCACAGTGAAGAAGAACTCCAGAATTTCCTCTCCAACCTCAACTCCTTTGGTTCCATCAGATTCACCTGGTCCTACTCCAAATCCCATACTACTTTCCTTGACGTTGACCTCAACCTGTCCAATGGCGAGCTTCACACATCCGTCCACATCAAACCCACCAACAAGCAACAGTACCTCCATTATGACAGCTGCCACCCATTCCACATCAAACGGTCCCTTCCCTACAGCCTAGGTCTTCGTGGCAAACGAATCTGCTCCAGTCCGGAATCCCTAAACCATTACACCAACAACCTGAAAACAGCTTTCGCATCCCGCAACTACCCTCCCGACCTGGTACAGAATCAAATAACCAGAGCCACTTCCTCGTCCCCTAAAACCCAGAACCTCCCACAGAAGAACCACAAAAGTGCCCCACTTGTGACAGGATACTTTCCGGGACTGGATCAGACTCTGAATGTGGCTCTCCAGCAGGGATACGACTTCCTCAAATCCTGCCCTGAAATGAGATCCATCCTTCCACCAAGAGGGTCTTTCCGCCGTCCACCAAACCTTCGTAACCTCTTAGTTCATCCCTATGAAATCCCCAAACCACCTTCCTTACCCTCTGGCTCCTACGCTTGTAACCGCCCCCGGTGTAAAACCTGTCCCATGCACCCTCCCACCACCACCTACTCCAGTCCTGTAACCCGGAAGGTGTACATGATCAAAGGCAGAGCCATGTGTGAAAGCACCCACGTGATCTACTAACTGACCTGCCTACACTGTGACGCATTCTATGTGGGAATGACCAGCAACAAACTGTCCATTCGCATGAATGGACACAGGCAGACTGTTTGTTGGTAATGAGGATCACTCTGTGGCCAAACATGCCTTGGTGCACGGACAGCACATCTTGGCACAGTGTACACCGTCCAGGTTATCTGGATACTTCCCACTAACACCAACCTGTCAGAACTCCGGAGATGGGAACTTGCCCTTCAGTATATCCTCTCTTCTCGTTATCCGCCAGGTCTCAACCTCAGCTAATTTCAAGTTGCCGCCGCTCATACCTCACCTGTCTTTCAACCACATCTTTGCCTCTGTACTTCCGCCTCGACTGACATCTCTGCCCGAACTCTTTGCCTTTACAACTGTCTGCTTGTGTCTGTGTATGTGCGGATGGATATGTGTGTGTGCTAGTGTATACCTGTCCTTTTTTCCCCCTAAGGTAAGTCTTTCCGCTCCCGGGATTGGAATGACTCCTTACCCTCTCCCTTAAAACCCACATCATTTCGTCTTTCCCTCTCCTTCCCTCTTTCCTGACGAAGCAACCATTAGTTGCGAAAGCTAGAAATTTGTGTGTATGTATCTGTTTGTTTGTGTTTCTATCAACCTGCCAGCGCTTTTGTATGGTAAGTCACATCATCTTTGTTTTTAAATATATTTTTCCCGCATGGAATGTTTCCCTCTGTTATATTCATATCATTAATTTGAACCCAACAATCACATTTGTTATTGTCACTGTTGCCTTTTCAAAATCTTTTCTGTCGTCTCATTTTCTCTTTCTGTTTTTGCCAGTGGGTTCACTTTGTATTCACCTTCTCCTTTTTACCGTAATCTACTATACAATTTTATCCCGCCTATATATACTCAATAATACGTAACCCACTTCCAAACCATAACCAAAAAAATATATATATAATTTTTTTTTTCCGCTTTCAACACTACCGCCGCTATAAAATCCACTGTTTCTAGTTCACAAACAGTTCCTTTCACCTATTAAACAACCATTTCGGCTAGTTCTAATAACTTTTGCTTTATTTCCATTTCCGTTTTTTTACACATCATTGATCATTTTTAGCCGCATCCCACAGGTTTTAACGTCATTATTTCTTTGTCAGACAATTGTTAGCCTCATTCTCATAATCTGCCACCACAAAACCACTCCTTTTAATACATTTACACGTGATTTTTTCGAAATTTTCCCGAATTTCTCCACCCTCTAACGTGTTTTGGCGGCAACACAACCACCTAACCTTTATGCACATCGTTGTCTACCAACCCAAGTTCACCACAGGATCAACACAGCCCAGCTTTAACCAACACTTTTTCACCCACACCAGATCTCCAGTTGCTTTCTAGTTCACCTTTATCTCTCCCCATATATACACTCCTGGAAATTGAAATAAGAACACCGTGAATTCATTGTCCCAGGAAGGGGAAACTTTATTGACACATTCCTGGGGTCAGATACATCACACGATCACACTGACAGAACCACAGGCACATAGACACAGGCAACAGAGCATGCACAATGTCAGCACTAGTACAGTGTATATCCACCTTTAGCAGCAATGCAGGCTGCTATTCTCCCATGGAGACGATCGTAGAGATGCTGGATGTAGTCCTGTGGAACGGCTTGCCATGCCATTTCCACCTGGCGCCTCAGTTGGACCAGCGTGAGACGACGCTTCATCCAGTCCCAAACATGCTCAATGGGGGACAGATCCGGAGATCTTGCTGGCCAGGGTAGTTGACTTACACCTTCTAGAGCACGTTGGGTGGCACGGGATACATGCGGACGTGCATTGTCCTGTTGGAACAGCAAGTTCCCTTGCCGGTCTAGGAATGGTAGAACGATGGGTTCGATGACGCTTTGGATGTACCGTGCACTATTCAGTGTCCCCTCGTCGATCACCAGTGGTGTACGGCCAGTGTAGGAGATCGCTCCCCACACCATGATGCCGGGTGTTGGCCCTGTGTGCCTCGGTCGTATGCAGTCGTGATTGTGGCGCTCACCTGCACGGCACCAAACACGCATACGACCATCATTGGCACCAAGGCAGAAGCGACTCTCATCGCTGAAGACGACACGTCTCCATTCGTCCCTCCATTCACGCCTGTCGCGACACCACTGGAGGCGGGCTGCACGATGTTGGGGCGTGAGCGGAAGACGGCCTAACGGTGTGCGGGACCGTAGCCCAGCTTCATGGAGACGGTTGCGAATGGTCCTCGCCGATACCCCAGGAGCAACAGTGTCCCTAATTTGCTGGGAAGTGGCGGTGCGGTCCCCTACGGCACTGCGTAGGATCCTACGGTCTTGGCGTGCATCCGTGCGTCGCTGCGGTCCGGTCCCAGGTCGACGGGCACGTGCACCTTCCGCCGACCACTGGCGACAACATCGATGTACTGAGGAGGCCTCACGCCCCACGTGTTGAGCAATTCGGCGGTACGTCCAACCGGCCTCCCGCATGCCCACTATACGCCCTCGCTCAAAGTCCGTCAACTGCACATACGGTTCACGTCCACGCTGTCGCGGCATGCTACCAGTGTTAAAGACTGCGATGGAGCTCCGTATGCCACGGCAAACTGGCTGACACTGACGGCGGCGATGCACAAATGCTGCGCAGCTAGCGCCATTCGACGGCCAACACCGCGGTTCCTGGTGTGTCCGCTGTGCCGTGCGTGTGATCATTGTTTGTACAGCCCTCTCGCAGTGTCCGGAGCAAGTATGGTGGGTCTGACACACCGGTGTCAATGTGTTCTTTTTTCCATTTCCAGGAGTGTATATATATATATATTTCATTTTCATTTCAGCCTCATGTTACACTTTCCACTTTCTAATACCATGTCACCCTCACAACACCCCCACAACGACCCCATTAAGTTTTATTTACATTCCCTCCGCAAACATGCCTTCGCCCTAGCCAGATTATGCTCCCATATTTTATTTTCTCAGTCTTGTCTGACATTTGGCATTACCCCCAAAGGCCTCACACTTAAAGTTCCCATCTCTGGTTGCAACCCTTCTTTCGATCAGTCCCTATACCAGTTCCAAACTGAACAATCCATTGCCCTCACCCACCTAATCCTTCACCTACACATCAACTCAGCCAATGAACACACCCGTCAACTCCTATCCTTAATAAAAGTCCTCAATCTTTCCTCTCCCGCGTCCACACCCGCTGTTCAAAGCATCCTCCTACAGGCCAACCGCAAATTAGAACAGCATGCCACCCTCAACCTCAAAAAGTTATCCAATCTCCTGGTTTCCCACCTCCGGAAAGGCAACTCACTCACCCTTCACAACCTTTCCAGCAAACCTCAACCACCTCTCATTTCACACAAACCCAATCTCTCCCATCTACTCAATCTCCCACTTCCAGCTCCACTCCCTCCAAAACCTCAAAACCAATCAACGCAATCTGGAACCACAACACCCCAATTCAGTAGTTAACCTTTGCTCCAAACCTCTCTCCCAATTCGAAACCTTTGTCCTATCCAAAGGTCTCACCTACAGCCTCACTCCCAGATTCAACCAAACAGCCCTCGTCAAATATTTACTGTCCTACACTCGGACTCTCTGCTGGAAATATCACTTTGCCACGAAGAAAAATGATCCTAATCCTGCTCCTAATGATCCAGCTCCCCAAGACACTATCCAAATTGAACCCTGCCTGGAACAGTTCCGTCCTCCGTCACAGCGGGACCCACCCCCTCTTCCTCAAAATCACCCTCTCCAAACCTTCCAGGAATTTCTGGCTTCCAGCCTTGCTTCTCAATCCTTCTTAAAAAACCTTAATCCTACTCCCAACATCACCACTGCTGAAGCCCAGGCTATCCGTGATCTGAAGGCTGACCGATCCATCGTCATTCTTCCAGCGGACAAGGGTTCCACGACCGTGGTACTTGATCGTCGGGAGTATGTGGCTGAGGGACTGCGTCAGCTTTCAGACAACACCACATACAAAGTTTGCCAAGGTAATCCCATTCCTGATGTCCAAGCGGAGCTTCAAGGAATCCACAGAATCTTAGGCCCCCTACAAAACCTTTCACCTGACTCCATCAACCTCCTGACCCCACCGACACCCCGCACCCCTACGTTCTACCTACTTCCTAAAATTCACAAACCCAATCATCCCGGCCGCCCCATTGTAGCTGGTTACCAAGCCCCCACAGAACGTATCTCCGCCTACATTGATCAATACCTTCAACCTATTACATGCAGTCTCCCCATCCTTCATCAAAGACACCAACCACTTTCTCGAACACCTGGAATCCTTACCCAATCTATTACCCCCGGAAACCATCCTTGTAACCATTGATGCCACTTCCTTATACACAAATATTCCGCACGTCCAGGGCCTCGCTGCGATGGAGCACTTCCTTTCACGCCGATCACCTGCCACCCTACCTAAAACCTCTTTCCTCATTACCTTAGCCAGCTTCATCCTGACCGACAACTTCTTCACTTTTGAAGGCCAGACATACCAACAATTAAAGGGAACAGCCATGGGTACCAGGATGGCCCCCTCGTACGCCAACCTATTCATGGGCCGCTTAGAGGAAGCCTTCTTGGTTACCCAGGCCTGCCAACCCAAAGTTTGGTACAGATTTATTGATGACATCTTCATGATCTGGACTCACAGTGAAGAAGAACTCCAGAATTTCCTCTCCAACCTCAACTCTTTGGTTCCATCAGATTCACCTGGTCCTACTCCAAAGTCCACACCACTTTCCTTGACGTTGACCTCCATCTGTCCAATGGCCAGCTTCACACGTCCGTCCACATCAAACCCACCAACAAGCAACAGTACCTCCATTATGACAGCTGCCACCCATTCCACATCAAACGGTCCCTTCCCTACAGCCTAGGTCTTCGTGGCAAACGAATCTGTTCCAGTCCGGAATCCCTAAACCATTACACCAACAACCTGAAAACAGCTTTCACATCCCGCAACTACCCTCCCGACCTGGTACAGAAGCAAATAACCAGAGCCACTTCCTCGTCCCCTAAAACCCAGAACCTCCCACAGAAGAACCATAAAAGTGCCCTACTTGTGACAGGATACTTTCCGGGACTGGATCAGACTCTGAATGTGGCTCTCCAGCAGGGATACGACTTCCTCAAATCCTGCCCTGAAATGAGATCCATCCTTCATGAAATCCTCCACACTCCACCAAGAGTGTCTTTCCGCCGTCCACCTAACCTTCATAACCTCTTAGTTCATCCCTATGAAATCCCCAAACCACCTTCCTTACCTTCTGGCTCCTACCCTTGTAACCGCCCCCGGTGTAAAACCTGTCCCATGTACCCTCCCACCACCACCTTCTCCAGTCCTGTAACCCGGAAGGTGTACACGATCAAAGGCAGAGCCACGTGTGAAAGCACCCACGTGATTTACCAACTGACCTGCCCACACTGTGTAGCTTTCCATGTGGGAATGACCAGCAACAAACTGTCCATTCGCATGAATGGACACAGGCAGACAGTGTTTGTTGGTAATGAGGATCACTCTGTGGCTAAACATGCCTTGGTGCACGGCCAGCACATCTTGGCACAGTGTTACACCGTCCGGGTTATCTGGATACTTCCCACTAACACTAACCTGTCAGAACTCCAGAGATGGGAACTTGCCCTTCAGTATATCCTCTCTTCTCGTTATCCACCAGGCCTCAACCTCCGCTAATTTCAAGTTGCCGCCGCTCATACCTCACCTGTCTTTCAACAACATCTTTGCCTCTGTGCTTCCGCCTCGACTGACATCTCTGCCCAAACTCTTCGCCTTTACAAATGTCTGCTTGTGTCTGTGTATGTGCGGATGGATATGTGTGTGTGTGCGAGTGTATACCTGTCCTTTTTTCCCCCTAAGGTAAGTCTTTCCGCTCCCGGGATTGGAATGACTCCGTACCCTCTCCCTTAAAACCCACATCCTTTCGTCTTTCCCTCTCCTTCCCTCTTTCCTGACGAAGCAACCATTGGTTGCGAAAGCTAGAATTTTGTGTGTATGTATGTGTTTCTATCAACCTGCCAGCGCTTTCATATGGTAAGTCACATCATCTTTGTTTTTAAATATATTTTTCCCGCGTGGAATGTTTCCCTCTATTATATATATGTAAACAGTATTCTGAGATGGTGTACATCAGCTGTGCAGTATTTCTTTTTTCCCTTCTTGGTGCATTGGAAGACGTATAATGACCTTCATATAGATGCTGCATTAAATGACATGAAATACTTTTTGCTGTTACTGCCTCTACAGTTAAGACACGAAAGTTTCCAGCTTTGTTAGACTGGGTGGGGACATTCAATTTCTTATCTCAGAGGCATGTTCACAAATTTTTTTTCTTGTCATAAAGTAAAGCTATCATAAATCTAAAGGTCAGCTTGGACATTACTGTGGTCTACTATGCGTAAATCATTTGGATCTGGTACCTCTTCGTTTAAACATGAAGATTGAACCATACAGGAACTGTGTATTTTTCATACAAATAGAGTCCTGGCAAAGGTAATAGATATGTTAAGAGCCCAAAAATAATTCTTGGTCTGTACAGTATTAAAAGAGGAAGAAATAATGGAAATGGCAATTTGCTTTTTCCTTGAGGAGATCATACAAAGGGTACTAGGAACGTTTTGCAATGCAGTGCAACAATATATCACAAGATGCTGATTGTTGATGTGTTCTGAGAATACTTCATATCTGCATTGTAGCCACTGTTCCAAGTCTGTGGGTGTAGTCATTCACTAGCAGGGTTAGTTATGAAACTTTTCTTGTCACCATAGATGCTACATCCCTTTACACAAACATCCCACATACCCATGGTCTCTCTGCCCTTGAACACTACCTCTCCCAATGCCCACCCGAAGATCTTCCAAAAACCTCGTTCCTTATCACACTTACCAACTTCATCCTCACCTATAATTACTTCACTTTTGAAGGCCAGAGCTACAAACAAATCATGGGAACGGCCATGGGAACCAGGATGGCTCTGTCCTATGCCAACCTCTTCATGGGCCGCATGGAGGAGGCTTTCCTGAAGACCCAACAGCTGCTTCCTCTGGCCTGGTATAGGTTTATAGATGACATCTTTGTGGTCTGGACTCATGGTGAAGGAACACTCCTTAATTTCCTCAATAACCTCAACTCATTTTCGAATCTGAATTTCACCTTGTCCTTCTCCAAAACCCAAGTCACCTTCCTGGATGTTGACCTTCATCTTGTCGAAGCTCACATCCACACCTCTGTCCACATCAAACCCACAAACAAACAACAGTACCTTCACTTTGACAGCTGCCATTCATTCCACATCAAACGCTCCCTTCCCTACAGCCTATGTATTCATGGCAAACGTATCTGCTCCAGTGATGAATCCCTCAACAATTACACTAATAACCTGACCAGTGCTTCCCTCTCCCACAACTATCCTGCAGACCTTGTCCACAAACAGATCTCCCGAGCAATAGATTCCTCCCCGTCCAACAACAATCTTCCTATCCCCAGACCACACAGAAGCATCCCCCATGGCATCCAGTATTATCCTGGCCTCAAATACATCAACAAATTACTCCACCAGGGATATGACTTTCTCAAGTCAAGCCCTGAAATGAGATCATCCCTTGACAATATTCTCCCCACACCACCCAGAGTTGCCTTTCGTCGCCCCCCTACCCTCCGTACATCCTTGTCAAACCCTACAATATTCCCAGACCACCTTCTCTACCCAGCGGTTCCTACCCCTGTAACCGACCCCGCTGCAAAGCCTGCCCCATGCATCCCCCCACAACCACCTACTCCAGCCACGCTGCTGGTAAAACATACACAATTCAAGACAGGGCCACATGTTAAACAATACATGTCATTTATCAGCTGACATGCCTGCACTGCACAGTGTTTTACATCGGTATGACGACAACTAAACTGGCTGAGCGCATTAACGGGCACAGACGAACTGTCCGCTTAGGAGATGTCCAGTACCCAGTAGCAGAAAATGCCCTCCAGCATAATTCTAGAGACCTAGGAACCTGATACACCGTACGTGCCATTTGGCTTCTCCCACCCAACACCAGTCCCTCGGAACTGCGGGGGTGGGAACTTGCACTCAAACACATCCTTTCATCCCGCCATCCCCCTGGACTGAACCTATGTTAACCAACCTCACTCCCATTTACTCTTCAGGCTTCTCCTTTTTCCCTCTCCTCTTTAGCCATTAACTCATCTTTTCTTCCTACATAGTTGTGTTTATCTTTATACTATATACCTCTTTACTTCTGTATGCATCCTCTTTGGTTTGAAGCTGGCACAGTACTTACAGTAGAATGTCTTTGGCTTCCCTCTGAGGACCATGCCTCCATCCTTACTACCCTCCCTGTTTACCTTTCCCTGTTACTTCATAACCTGGGTTGCGAGTAACTGAATCCACTTTCCCTTCTTCCCTTTTTTCCCCTCTCTCCTCCCTGATGAAGGAACAAAGTTTCGAAAGCTAGGAATGTAAATTTTCTGTTCTGTTTTGTGTATCTATCGTCTGTACTGAGCTGAGGTAAGTACTGGCCAGCCCATCTATCTCTTTGTTGGAAAGTATTCAGAAAATGATATCAGCATTCCAAACGTACCAATTTTTTGTGGCCAGCGCACTTCCTCGTAACTGATATGCACAGGTTCGACTTTGAGGTATAATGCATGCAGTAACTACCACGTTTTTTTAATTATTTTATCTTTCATATTTCGACATTTTGCATGTATATTTGCATGCATATTTTAAGGTTTTTTATGATGCATACAGTCTGGTCTCTAGTCATAACTGAGTGGTACACTGAGCAGTGCCCACCCAAAGTCATCCAATCTTTGAACCTCGGAGCGAAGTCAAGAATGGACCCTTGGTTCCTCCATCACGACAACGCTGCAGCTCACTGCATCAAAGCATGCACTGAGTATTTGTGGAATACAGGACTGAAACTTCTTGAGTACCCTCCTTACAGTCCAGACTTTGTTCCTTGTGACTTTTCACTGTTCCTGCGTGTGAAGATGAAGCTGAAAGGAGTGCAACTTTCGAGTGATGAGGACCTCCTGAGGGCTTGGGTCAACGAGTGTGCCATATTTCGTACAGAAACTTGGGAGAACTGGTTTAGGGATTGGTTTAGAGAATGGAAAGGTGTATTCATGTGTGGTGGTAAAATATGCAAAGCTTTTCACGTTTATGTATGGTACTAAATTTGGAGTTGTGAATATGCAGAAACAGATGTGATCAAGAGTTACATAAGTAAATTGTGAAGGTTTTGTTGAGTCTAACAATAAAATATTGTGATTGGAAATCATACGAATACCCAAAAGTTTTATTCTTATATTAATTATGTCTTTTAATTACTCATTTTTCCTCAGGTTTGTTTGGAAGTTTCATGCTTCTCATGTGTCATTTAAATTTGGTTCAAGGAATCATTTCTTTTTTTCTGTTACTTACTGTCTCTTTCACCACTGGTGTGTGTGTGTGTGTGTGTGTGTGTGTGTGTGTGTGTGTGTGTGTGTGTGTAAAGTGCCAAGTTACACTGCAGTTTGAAATATGTGATTAAATTGTGGGTTACACTTAATTGGCTGAGTAAGTCAGTTGAATTGTCATGGGAAAGCAATGGCATACCACCTCCCATAGGACCATGCCTAGTAAGGATTGCAGTTTCCAACCAGCTTTCAGGTTGAGGCAGTGACAGATACAGAAACACCTCAAGGAGGGGGCACTAAAGATATCTTGAGCTACCTTTACTTTTACCTTAATAAGAAAAAAACTAGCTTCGTATTCGGCAAAAATAGTCCACATTTATAACACTATGTATTGAAGATTCTCTGTACAAGGAAACAGTAGAATATTCAAAGCTTTTCTCGAACAAATGCCAGACAGAACAATGTATCGAGATTACTAGAATGGCCATGACTTTCCTCGTAGGAATGTGTTAGCTATCTATGTGCCAGACAGAAACATATACCAGACAGAAACACATACCAGACAGAAACACATAAAATACGATGACGTGGATGTGCTTGCTACATAGGAAAGTACAACTACTCAATAACTCGATTTAGTTGAGTTGACTGACGAAAGAAATGAACGAATAACATGCGGGCCGACTGGCAGGGGCGGCGCAAGTGGCAATGTGGGCGGCCCTGCAAGGGTGGGCATGCGCACCCCATATGTATCTGCCACTCGGACAACTTATCTTTTACCATCAATATCAGGAAAAGATGACTTGTCGAGTTGCAGATAAGCACAACTAAATCAACCCTTCTTCAGAAAAAGGAGCGCGCACACACACACAGATATTTTCACAAGCAATCATACCTCATGCACAAATGACTGCCATCTCTGGCAACTTGGATAGGAATGCATCTGTCACGTGAATGAAAGCACCAATCTGGAGGGGGCAAGGAAGGGGAACGGATATCAGGGTACAGGTAAAGGGGGGGCGTGAAAAGACTGCTATCAGGTGCACTATCGGGAGGCTTGGGGTAAGTAGGTTGGAATGGGGGGGGGGGGGGAGTGGAATAGGAGATGAGCAGGGAAGTGGAAAGATGGGTTGGTGTGTTGACAGAGGGCAGCAAACATTGAGAGACCTCCCGGTACCACAGCCTCTTGACACTGCTCCTGGTAGCAGTCTTGTAATGCCTCCATCTAGTGCCTGCACTCTCTGCAAGTCAGCACTCTTCTCTCCCTCTCCCCACAGTCTGGTGCCCCTCCCCCTTCCCCTTCCCCTTCCCTGACCCCTCTAGTTTGCTGCTTGCATTCACATGACACTTGCATTCTGGTCTGAACTGCTGGAGATGGCATTCATATGTGCGTGAAGTGTGCTTGCCTGTGAGAATGAACGTGTGTGCACCCACACTCGAATGCGCATGTGTGTGTGTGTGTGTGTGTGTGTGTGTGTGTGTGTGTTTCCTTTTCTGAAGAACGCTTTGGCCAACATCTAAATGTGCGACAATCTTATCGTTGTGCCTGTCTGCAACTCGGCATGTCATTTTTACAGTGAGTAGCAATCTATCCTTCTGCTTATATTGTTGATACTCCACTTCGAGTTTCCACTGTTTGACTTTAATATCTTTGAGACAGCTGTTCACCGAGTAAGGATGCAGTATCAGGATTTTCTAAGCTCAAATTAAAGAAAGTGCTGTTCTTAAGCGTTAACAGACTGATCGTGATTATGCATGTACGTATCTACTTGTAGAGTAATTAAGCTGTAGCATTAGTAAGAGTCTCGTGCCCTATATTTTGATAATACTATATGGCTTATTTATTTGTTTTCAAGAGGGTGTGAAAAACTATTGAAGAATATCAAGAATTTAATACAGTCTGCACCAAGTACACAAAAACTCAAGCAGAAGTTGAACAGTTTTCACGAGAAGTTAAATGACTTAAATGCCATCCTTCAAAATATGACACATACTTTGAATAAGGTACTGGTATAATGCAGCATATGAATTGAACCTACTTTTAACTAATTCGTGACATTTTAATTCACATGTTTTTGTTGTTTTCAGGAATTTAATTTTTACTAATAACAGAATTGTTACTATCTCATCAGATTTACACAGAAGATAACATGTAAGCTTTCTTTAAATTGATCCCAGTGATTTATGCTTTTTTATTTATAATGCTGTGTAAGCAATGTAGATTAATACAACAGTCTTTAAATGTTGCTAGTACATCATTCTACACATATTTCCTTCTGACATACATATTTTATGCTAATGTCAGTATATATTACATTTCTGGACGTCTGTGCATTTTAATATGTTTTTAAAATGGCTGTATGTAGTTAGTACAGTTACTGACTTCAGTCTAAAGTGTTATAAATGAAATTGTAGAGCAGTCTCATGTAACATTCCTTTATTGACATGTGTTACTCAACCAGTGCGAGCGTCTTCAGATATTAAGTGAGAACAGACTTTGCCTGCAGGAGAAATAACAATTGTTGAAATTAAATTTTTCATTACAGCCACAAGTAACACTCAGTTTGTTTTATTGACTGGTTTTGCTCAGTTTAACAGGAGCATCACCAGAAACCCTGTACTTTAAAGTACAGTAATTGGCTAATTACATTGCCATTGTCAGAGATTGTCCTTGACATTGCAAAGTAATCAGACAACTACTGTACTTCAAACTGTATATTCCAGAATATTTGATGGTGCTCTTCTTAAACTGAGCAAAACCCGCCAATAAAACATACTGAGTGCAACTTGTGGCTGTCCTGAAAAAGCTTAATTCAGAAATTAATAGTGACTTGTAGCTGCTCTGCAATTTTAATTTCTAACTATCACTATTCCCCCTTTATGTGACACGTGTGCTTGCTAAAGTTATAACTGTGTATTAATACAGGGTGAACCAGAAAAGACTTCAATGACTTTGGGACCATAAAGAAATTTATTGAGATAACTTACAGAATATATGTCTTTTGAAGCAAACACCCTCAAGTTTTGCATAAGAATTTCAAGTGTCATTTTGGTTTGGTGTGACCACCATTTGTGATGCTGCAAACATCCCATCAATAATCAATTTTTCCCCACACTCATTCCAGTAAATTGGGCATAACTTGTGCAGTGGCAGCGTAGATTCAATTTTACAGGTTGGAAAATTGTTTGATAGGGGAAGAACATGCACATGTTCCTCCCTTATACAAAGTCTTTAACGAAATCCTGGAGGAAGTAGCCCAGTGGTGTCAAGTTCGGGGAGTGAGATGGCCTTGCAATTGATGCTTCACTGTCAGACCATTGATCTGGGAAGCGATTATCAAGGAAACCCAAACTCTCATGGGGAAATGAGGGGGTGCACCATCTTACTGGTTGTGAACCATCCCGTCTTGGTCATCATCGATCAGTGGAGTTAAAAAGTTTTCGAGCATACCCAGATATACTGCACCAGTGAAAGTGAAAGTAGCCATTTTATCTGTGCACTACGCTGGTGCTCCCAGTAGTCACGTCTACTGATTCTGTAGGTTATCTCAATAAATTTCTATATCATTCCAAAGCGGTAAAGTTCATTTTGACTCCCTCTGTGTTTCTGTTTGTGATTTGTTTCTATTATTTAAATTTATTTAATTCTGTCATTCATTTAAACAAATAAATAGCTCACACACACAGAGTGAGCAGCTGCCTTAACCACTTTTGCAGTCCATGCACAGTCCATGGCCAGACCCAACTTTCCAAATGTTGTCATCCCTGCAGAAAAGCCTGTGCTTGTACATGCACACATGACAGAATGAACATTGCAACATTCTTCTTAACAACACATGCAGTGCAATATCGAAATGAAATAAGTTTTGAGAAGTTGAATGATGAGGCACATTTGGGTGGAACAATTCACGATTAGGAAATATACAAGGCATTATTTAATACTCCAAATGAGGATAGAAGGAGGCAACCCCACATATAGAGAGCAAGAAAACATGAAGAGCCTTTAAAAAATCGCAATGAAAATTTTGAGAGATGAATGACAGAAATCATAGTTTTGTTAACAGGATAAATTACATTTGCTGAGTTCAAAAAATTAGTTTTGGCTTAATCTCAGGCCTTTAACCTTTTATGGAATGTAAACTAGGGTTTGAACTTCTGCATTTAGTATTATTTCACTCAGTTTATCAACATTGTGTGTAATGCCTGAAAACAAGAACAGCTGCTGCAAGATTATTGTTATATGTTGCAGGTTGAAAACATTAATCACCAAAATAACAGGAAACTAAAGGAAACTGATAATGATCTGCAGGAAATACTCAAAAGGGGATCTGATATTAATATTTTATCAGATACAAATAAATTTCTCATAAGTAATGCAAGTTTATTCTTGGATGAGGCTTCCAGAAGAGCATCGGTGCGTATATATAATATAACTAATCATTTAAACCTTTTTTTTAGGTGTCTCGTGAGAGATGTTATCACATAGATCAATCATTTTTTAACTAAGGTTTCATTGCCTACATCATGTTCTTTATTCTTCTTCATTTTCTCGTTATTGACATCATCATCATCATTATTATTATTATTATTATTATTATTATTATTATTAGCAGCAATGTATATAAAAGGGTGACAAACAGTACAGTCACACTTCATGTAAAGAAAAGAAGCACTATGAACTACTACCACAAAAAATAAAAACCCAGATTATAATAACCTTAAAATTAACAATGAATCCATACATTGTGTGAAAACCACAGAATTTGTTGGAATGCATGTTGACTGCCAAAGAGGGAAGAGGATGTAGAAAATACTTAGTAAGAGAATCTCTACATCATGTTACACTCTCTGAATTCTTACATCAGTCAATGTGATATTACATTTATCAGATCAGTATATTTTGCTTATAATTATACTGTCATTAGTTACGGAATAGATTTTTGGGGAATGAATAGGAAAAATATCTAACAAGCTGTATTCAGACTGCAGAAAAGAGCAGTTCATATAATAACCAAGAGTGGCAGCAAGTCCCACTGCCTTGAACTTTTTGAAATGCTGTATGTCTTAACTGTCCCTTTGGAATATGTTTTTTTCAGAATGTTATGTATGTAAAAAATATATACTACTATATGAAAAATTGTTTAATACTTGACTATGAAACAAGAAATAGCTACAATTTGCATCTGGAAAGAAAAAATAAAGCTAAAATTCAGCAGAGTTTATTATACAATGCCATCAAATTATTATTATTATTATTATTATTATTATTATTATTATCATCATCGCCACTTTTTTTGTCTCTTTCTTTTCTCTTCCCAAAAAACCTCTCATATATTCACTGTGTTTCTTCTTCCTCTCTTCTGTCTACTTCTTTCCTGGTTTCTTCTCTTATGGTGTTTCCTCGAATTTCTGTTTCTGATTTTTACTATGTATTTTTCTTTGTTTGTTATTTCTTTTGTGGAGATATTTAGTTTCTTGAGGTCTTCCATGGTTTCCTTTTCCCAGTTAAGTTTTCATCGTATTACTCATCACTATGTTAAAAATCTTCTTGATCAGCCTATTTTCGTTCATCCTATAATTGTGCCCAAAGAATTTAGCCCTTCTTTCTCTGATGTCGTTTGTAATTGTCTCTGTCTGTTTGTACAGCTCTTTTGTCGGTGATTTTATCCAGATCCCCTGTCTCTGAACTGGCCCATAGATCTTTCTCAGAATTTTCCTCTTGATTTTCCAGTTCCTTGAATTTCGTTCCTCCCCAGATTACTGTTGTTTCTGAGGCATACAAGGCTTCGGGTAAGACTACTGGTTTGTAATGTCTTAATTTGGCATTAACAGAAATACTTCTTTTGTTGTAATGGTTCCATGTAAGTCTGTAAGCTTTTTGTATTTTTGCAACTCTTTCTTCATTGGCTGTTGAAATTAGTCCTATTTTCTGTATAATCTCTACCAGGTATTTGAAACTTTCTACGTGTGCTATCTTTCCATACTTTGTTACCAACGGGTTTCTGTCTGTGGATTTTGTGTCCATGTACTGGGTTTTTTCATATGAAATTTGTAGTTCTGGCTGCGATTTCATGTGGTCTCTCTAGGGCTTCTTTACTGTTATTTGTTACAATGGCTATATCATCGGCAAAGGCCAGACATTTTATATTGATGGTTCTATTTTTGTCTCTCCACATCATGCCATCAAATTATACAATGAATTACCACAACATATAAAAGGTATAGATACAATCTGCTCTTTTGAAACATAACTAAAAGATTATTTAAAAAAAAAAAATGTGGTAATGATGTACCTGAATTAAGAGAAGTTACTGTATTTAAGAATTTCTGTATTATAGTGTGAGGGAACAAAATGGTAAGTGGCAAAACAGTAGTTTGGAGATACAGTGGAGTAAAGGTTGCAATTGATTCACAAATATGGATAATTTTATTCTAACATCCATTTTGTTCTAGATGGCTTTTAACATCTATATTATTGTACACAGGCACAAAACAGCAACAAACAGGATATAACACATGAAATATACAAGAATAAACACATTACTGTAGTGGAGGTACCATTATGTTATCTAAATCTCAAATCTCATACTCTAATAACAAAAGACAGTGATAGATAATCATATGAAAACATTTATGGAGAATTGCCAAAAGACTTAAGTTCATTGCTTGAAGGTACTTAATCATTCATCACTCTCGTGTCTGTTGTCCAAATGTGTTGGTTTTAGTGACAAGAAAAATTCATGGTGAACAAGAGGAATGTAGTTAAAGAGGGACAGATTGTCAACAACTTTCTTTTTGTCAGTGAGTCTTTGCCCTTCTTTTTTTAATCAAAGAATAAGAACTAAAGATTGCCTCCCATATTTCATAGAACTTAAGTTGCACCAGATGTCAGGACCAAATGTCTCACTGATGAATAAAGATGATAGGTATTCAGAAGTAACCTTCCAACCACATACATTCCGTAGGTTGACTGCCAGTCTATCAATAGTCTTCAGTAAGAAGAAAAATGCCTCTTTCAAGTATCTTATTTGCAAGAAATGCTCCTTACTTTCTGCAAACGTTTAACGGGACAGTGGCAGTTAGGTCATACATCCTTTTTATCCAGAATGAGGTGCATGTTCTTTGCCTGTATTAAGATTCTTTTCAGTTTAAACTTCCGTTGTGAGGTGAATCTCAACCTTTCCCAATCAGACTTCCTCATATATTCTCCTGCCCCCTCATGACAGCCATCCGAGACTGTGGCAGACTGATAGATATTGAGGTCAGTTCGATCTCATTTGCAGATTATCTGAATAGCAACAGTTTATTACTACATATTATTATTATTATTATCATCAATATTTATACCCTTCTGTCTGCTTGTGTCTGTATATGTGTGGATGGATATATATATATGTGTGTGTGTGTGTGTGTGTGTGTGTGTGTGTGTGTGTGTGTGTGTGTGTGCGCGCGCGCTAGTGTATACCTGTCCTTTTTTCCCCCTAAGGTAAGTCTTTCCGCTCCCGGGATTGGAATGACTCCTTACCCTCTCCCTTAAAACCCACATCCTTTCATCTTTCCCTCTCCTTCCCTCTTTCCTGATGAAGCAACCGTGGGTTGCGAAAGCTTGAATTTTGTGTATGTTTTTGTGTTTGTGTGTCTATCAACATACCAACGCTTTCGTTTGGTAAGTTACATCATCTTTGTTTTTAGATATATTTTTCCCACGTGGAATGTTTCCCTCTATTATATTCTATTCATTTAAATAGTTATTTGTGTTATGGAGGATAAGAATCTCTCGCTACATTTTTGTGTTTTGATAATTGAATTTGTGTAACAACATTGGAAAACTTTACCAAATCAATCTGCTTAGAACTATTGAACTGGGGACTTAAAAAGAATTTTGCTTTTATAGATTCTTCGAAATACGCAAAGGGAATTGTCAAATCTAACAGAGCGGCTTCAAGAAACGGAAAACAAACTTAGCAGGCTAAATCCAGCATACAGAGATAAATACGTCATCCCAGCTCAAGAGCATGCCCACAAATTGTATGAAAGAGTGAAAAACATGAGACGGTGAGTGTATCATTACCTTTATTTTGCAAGTGTGTTAAGACTTAAGCTTTAATGGAAGTAAAACAAAACTGTTAAATAAAAATCACTGTCACACCAATTACACCAATCTCTTTAAAAAAATTTACAGTCCTTGTGGTTTTTGCATTTATAGATTTTTATGTCTTTTGAACTGGCATCCAGCACATTAGTATGATTCAGTGTGAACTTGTTTCTAATTCAAGGTGATGAGATGTTGAACATTAATGGAGGCTAAGACAATGCAACAGAAAGCAATTATTTTATTTTTTACTGATTTATTTATCCTGGCAAAACAGGACCATTAGCTCCTCATTTACATTTTACCAGGCATTCTGTATATTTTACATTGCGGTCTCACAACAGACAGGCCTTATAAAATGATTTATATGTGATAGGCGATGCAACATTCAGAAGTAAGTAAAACATAAAATAGTGGAAGGCAGAACAGTTACAGCAGAAATAAGCAGAATCTCTGTTAGTTCATGAAAAGTAGAACAAGTGGATTTACACCGAAGGCACTGGCAGCTGTGGTTATAAGGCAGAGACTGGGACTGGGAGGGAAAGGGAATGTGATCAAACCACAAATAATGGAGAGTGTGCATGGGGGGTGAGGGGAGGAAGTGGCATGACTTAATAGAGAAACAAAAATAGGAAGAAGCGTAACTGTAAGAAGACAGAGGCATTTGTTACTTTGTTTGACAGAGAGTGAGGTGGCCATTTGTTTTAGGGAAAAGTTTCGGCCATGACAAAAGGAAGTGCTCCTTTTTCTTAAATGCAAGAGGGCACTTAATTGTGTGCGGAGTAGAGGTTACCTTGTTACAGAGGTGTACATTGTGTACATTGGAAAGGGGGGGGGGGGGGGGGGATAGGAGATGGGGAGCTATTTCTTTTCTCATGTAAGCAAATTTCAGGCCATTTCTGCTAGTACAAATTATGTAGCTATAACATTTTCATGCTGATTGCTCATTACCATGCAAGGTGGTGTTTAAATAAGAGGAAGCACATCAAGCCACAGAAACACCACAATAAATAAATAAATAAATAAAAATGCAAAGTTTACCAATATATGGTGTCTCAATGTAAATGTGGTTGGCTACAAATGACACATGAATCGTAATATGATGGCTATGGTTGGAGGACTGTTCAATCTGCAAGACTACACAAGTTCAGCAGTCAACAGTTGTGGTGCTGTTGGTGTGTAAGCCCATCCACCACAGCAAGGTTGCACCACATCGGATGGGAACAATTGGTTTTTAATTGTCCTGAGGCCAAGATGGCATCAAAAGCAAAATCACATTAGTGTTTAATTGTCCTGAGTCCAAAAACAGCATAAAAAGCAAAATGACATCAATTTCTAATTGTCATGAAACTGGCACAAGACATGTTCAGTATGCTGTCCACCGTTTTCTGCCACAATTCGAAATTAGGAAACAGCATATTCCATAATAGATCAGTGTATCTTGGGGGTCACATTCTGAATGCATTGCACGTATGCCTTCAGTTAAGCTACATTCATAATTGGAGCACTGAACACATCTTTCAGATAACCCCACAACCGGAAGTCACACGGATTAAGATCATGTGATCTGGATGGCCAGGCTGCAGGGAAATGATGGCTAATAATTCTGAGTGGCAGCCACTGTACTGGCTATCCAGGATGTGGAGAACTGCTATTTTGCATAAAAAGGTTGGAATGATGTTGGTGCACAAAAGACTCTCATAGCATTTGCTAGTGATGGTACAGGTAACAGAACCTACAGGACTCATCTCCTTGAACAGATATGGCCATATGATAACCAATACCTTCAACCTGCACCACACAGTCACTTCTGCAGAATGAAGTGGTACGGGTTGATGTGCGTGTGGCTTTTCCATTGTCCATATCTGCAGTTCTGTATATTTACGTGTCCTTGGAGAGGGAAATGGTCTTTGTCTGCCCACAGAATGTTCCATGGCCATTCATTGTCCACATCTATGTGAGCAAAAAATTCCAGAACGAACATCTGCTGTGCTGACAGGTCAGAAGGAAGCAACTCCTGAACAAGGGTGATTTTGTATGGCTAGCAGTGCAGGATATCTTGTAGGATGGAAAGGAAAGAAAGGAATACTGAGACTGAATTTAGGTTCTTTGGTCTCAGTAATCCTTTCTTTACTCTCTTTAATTTTCTATATCTATTATTTTCTGACCTGTGTATTTTCTCTCGCTCCACATCTCTAACCACTCTTATTAACTCGTGCGCGATGTTATGTCTGTAATCTCTGTCTTGGATATTACCCTGTCTTCCAGCATCAAGCTCTCAGGTTTACAAATCTCATCTGGAGCAGTCTCTAACAACCAGTCTTTCTTTCTCATCCAGTCCGGTAAGTCTCCCCTAACCTGGGATTCTAGGTGACTTTTTCAAATCCTCCCTATTTCCTAAAATTCAGTTACAGTATATTTTCAAAAATTGATTAATTTTATTGATAATAATTTATCATGGCAGTTTCCCACAATCTAACAAACTAGCATTAACATTCTTATCTAAAAAACTAAAGGAAAGGTGGGTGAATCTCCATCTACCACCCTATCTACTTGCTCTGACATGTGACAAAAGTTCTTGTGCACATTTATAATAATTGCTTGTGCTGTAGTGTCCACATTTTCTCAGATAGATATAATTTTGTCAGAGGCTTCAATGTAACAGATGGAAAATGTGCAGGTCTTACATATGACAAAATTATTGTGCAGATTTATGATAATTGCCTAAAATGTAGTGTGCATATTTCATCAAATAAGTGTGGTTTTGTCAAAGGCTTCAGTGCAACAGATAATATGCAGCTTGGCTGTTTATATAAAACATGTTTTATTTATTTTTATTTTATTTATTTATTTATCTACAAATTCCATAAATCCTGTTATGCGTATGACACTAGGATGTGGAACGACTTGAGTAATATATGTTCACAGACCATGGTATCAATTAGTTTACAAGAGCAGAACTAGACATAAATTACATAAGACTTGCAAAAATAATAATGAACTAAAATAAAGTCATAAAATAATAATGAACTAAAATAAAGTCATAGGAATAATACATTATGCAAAGTTAATCACATTGCAAAAGCCTCTTTGTAAGTATATAGTTACAAATGGGAACAAAAAGAACATAAACAAACAACAGTAAATATAAATACATACAAAGACTACTTTTCTCTGTTTAAGTATTCATCAAGTGAGTAAAATGTTTTCTCGATTAAATATGTCTTTAGAATGTTTTTGAATGATGCACTGTTACTACGTAGACTACGTACATTCATGATGCCTGTGTGTACTGTATCCAAAATCTCTACTGTAAAATTCCAAGTACCATTGGCTACCTAGGTGATATTTTACTTCCTATTCCAATTAATGTTGGTATGCATCAAGTGTCCATGGCATCTCTCTTACTCATTCTGTTTATGGGCAAGGTGGTGCAGACATTCAGACATCCCACCCTCGGGCCATGTAATTTACTGATGATGTGTTTCTCACCAAATATACCCACCAAAGACCTCAAAAGCTAGACCCTGAGCAACAAAAAGGATTTGAAAATAAAGTATTTACATAATTGTTCAATCTTACATTGTATTAATAATTTAACTGGACAGATAAAAAATCTCCTTCCCAAGTGTTGGGGACTGCATCAGACAATCAGTTTTTCCTTCTCATCCCATGCAGTAAGCCTCCCGTGACATGCTGTTCTGGGTGACTGTCCCGAAATCTACCCTTTTTCCTAGACCTGTCCAGTCCTTTTTCCTCACCCCTGTCTTCCTTCCCCTTCAACCCTTCTGCCTGAAGGAGGAGCCACTGGCTTGCCAAGTACAACCGTCTTTTATGTGTGTGTTCTGCCGCCACTTGGTGAGTAGATTTTTTATCTATCCAGTTAAATTATTTTGTCTGTAATTGATTGTTTTCATTGTTACATTGTATTAAATGATACATACGAGGTGTGATCAAAAATTAACGGAAGTTTTTATTGTTCTTAAAGAATCTTTATTTATTCATCAACATCAACTTTGTCCCCTTCAAAGTACTCCCTTTCAGATATAACACACTCGTGCCAACAGTTCCTCCAATCTTAGAAACACTTCTGGAACACGTTTCCTGTTATCGTTTTCAGCTGCTTCACCGATTCTGTTTTTATCTCATAAATGGTGGCAAAATTATGTCCTTTCATGGTTCTCCTCGGCCTCTGGAATAGAAAGAAGGCACAGGTGCCATATCTGGTGAATATGGTGCCAGAGGCAACATAAAAGTTTTGTTTTTTGCCAAGAAATCATGAACAAGCATTATCATCATGCAATTTCAGTGAGTAGTCTCACCACAATTCTGTTCGCGTTCTTTGGGTTGCTTCATGCAAATGGTGCGTAACTTCCTTATCAACTGTACAACTATTTGGCAGGAGCTCATCATGCACATCTCATTGTAATTGAAAAAAGCAGTGAGAAGAAACTTCGCA
Organism: Schistocerca americana; assembly: GCF_021461395.2. Classification (NCBI taxonomy): domain Eukaryota; kingdom Metazoa; phylum Arthropoda; class Insecta; order Orthoptera; family Acrididae; genus Schistocerca; species Schistocerca americana. The sequence goes on from NC_060123.1 coordinate 20,931,707, forward strand.
TGTGATCGAACTTGTTGAATTTTTTTCGATCTTGACTCTTCAGCCAGTTTCTATTGGGCTGATTGGGCTTTGGTTTCGATGACATGCTTGTACACCCATGTTTCATCATTAGAAGCTCTGGATCATTGTCAGCTTGATTCAGCAATTCCTTAGCAATGTCTGTGCGACGTTTTTGTTAGAAATTCAACCATTTCAGAAAGTTGCTGCTACACTTTTCATTTCAAAAACATCTAAAAAAGTTGCTCAGCCTGAGCCAAAGGATATGCTGACACCATCAGCAGCCTCTGACGGTGATTCAGAAATTTTCCAGAACCATTTTCTTTACATCTTCCACATTGCCATCAGTAATTGATGTGCTAGGGCATCCAGGACAGTCATCATCTTCAGTGTCTTCTTGATCCTCTTTGAGATGTTTATACCACTCGCAAACTTTTGTCTTATCCATAATAGATTCACCAGAAGCCACAATTAATATTACGATTGATGTGCCACACTTTATTCCATTTTTCTAGCTAAATTTAATGCAAATTCTGTGATTCATCTTTTTCAGAAGTAAAAATTTACTGAGCACTTGAAAACAAATAAAACCTTTTTGACTGTCAACAATAAACTAAATATTCAAATCAGCTGAAAATCCAAACATACATCAGCTACAAGTGTACCAACAAGATAAAAAAAATTGAAAATTGGATGTTTAAAGCCACTGAGATTAAAAAATTCCATTAAAAATGATACACCATGAAGGAATTATCTGAATGGGATGAAATCAGTAGATGTGATGTACATATACAGGCAAACAAATACAACAGTTTCAGAAAAAAATTGATGGTATATCCAAGAGAAAAGAGCTTCACAAATTGAGGAAGCTAGTAATGCGTTGGTACAACTCCGACCCTTATGCAAGCAGTTATTCGGCTTGGCATTGGTTGAGTTGTTGGATGCCCTCCTGAGGGCTGTTGTGTCAGTTCTGTCTCAAAATCCCAAGGTAGTTGGAGGGCCCTGCCCGTAATGATTGAAATAAAAAATGGTCCTGTTGTCACCATTAGTCATTTAGAGACTAGAACTTTATTTTTAAAAACGTAGAATCTGTTGACAGACTGTTTCAGAATCCAGACTTTCTTTTGCTGAGAATATTAAGTCTATCTGGCTGTTCCAAAATTCTTGTATATTGGAGGTTTTCTAGTATCTTCGAAAAAACAGTCGGGAGAGAAACTGGCCTGTAATTTGTAACTTTGATGTTTTTACCTTTTTAGCAGAGGGGCTTCACAACAACATGTTTGAGTCTGTCAAGACACAGATCCTTGTTGTAATGATGTAATGAAAATGTGACTTAGTAAATAATATATAGAACCACAGCACTGTTTCAGCAAATTGTTACAGATATTATTTACTCCAGTAAAATTTTTATTCGTAGGAGAGATGATTGTTCATTCAATTTCAGGTACTGTGACAGGGTTTTTATCAATATTTCTGAGGATAGCATTTTCCATAAGACTCAAGGCTTCATTAACAGAGCTCTTGCAGGCTGTTTGTTCTAATACTGATAAGAAGTGTTTATTGAAAATATTGGCTGTTTTCAGGAGGGCATAAAAGATTTACTTCGTGTTTGATTTTGTAGCCTTCACAAGTTCTTTTCATCTTCTGTTTTCCTTCTAACAATATTCCAAACAATGTTCATCTTATTATTAGAGATACTCGTTTCTCATTCATAATGTAATGTTGGTGATTTTTGTATCAACTTCTTTACGATCTGTATACATTTTATAATGACCAATTTTTGTTGTGTCCTTAGACATTCTGACTCAAGTCTAAAATTTTCCCTTTATTTTGCACAACTGTTTAATTCCCTGTGTGATCCAGGGTTTGTTTCTAACAAACTTTTTTGAAAAAGTTGCTTCAAAGAAGGATGAGAATTCATTTATGAATATAAAACTTTTCTTAAGTGACCATTCATGGTTCTTAAGTATTTTGAAAAACGTGTGTTTGCACCATCAGCTTTACAATTGTACATTTATTCTCTACCAGTTTCAGTAATCACAACCACCTTCGCAGAACAAAAAAAAGTATACATCAGTGGCAAGCAAATATGCTTTTTGTAGAAAATTTATGAGTATGTTAAATTTAGTGTTAACCTCATCCACTCTGTATACCGGGCTCCAGTCCACATTCTCTACTTTACATTTAAAGATTTCCAGTGAGTCTCTGGTCATTAATCTTATAGATTTCCAGGTGGGGATTGCTTTCTTGAGAGGCGTTACATTATGCAGAGTGAGGAGTTGTCCATCATGGCTAGATATCCCATTCAAGACAGGGATGATAGTGAAGCTATGGCACATAGTTGCTTGTATAAATATATTGTCTATCAAAGTCTGACTTGCAGATATGATCTTAGTAGGATATTTGGCTACTAATATAAGATAATATGAATTCATCAGATGTTGAAGCTCTATTTTGTTGTTGCTTTCAGCTGAAAAGTTTACACCGAAATCCTCAAGTACAATAATTTCATTATTTTTAGAAAATAAAGCAGGAAACAATAATTCTATTTGAACCAGAAAGACCGTAAAGTTAGCTCCAGGTGCCCTGTAAATTGTTACTAACATTAGTGTTGCACAACCATCTGTTACTTCTACTGCACATGCTGCAAACTGTTGCTCTAAACTGTATTTCCTTACATCTAAAGATCTAAATATTTCATTATTTTTAATAAATGTAGCTACACCACCTCTTCTCTTGTTGTACCACAGTAGTAGTAGTAATGTTATAATGTAATAAGTCAATGCCATTCGTAGTATGGTGTTCTGAAAAGCATAATACTTTAGCATTGTTTATGTGATTTCTTTTTCTTATGTTTTCTGATAACTTATCTACTTTGCTGCTAAGTTCTTTATATTTTGGTGGATGTCTGTAGTTGCTCAGGGACTGTTGAATAAGTAGAGCATCCAATGGTATTCTTTTAATGTATTTTTTGATACTTTCACCATGAAGCAGAATCAGTGTATTTATGTTTTGTGGAATAAAGAGAAAACATACCCAGTTATTGTTGTAGAAGTCAAGTCAATACATCAATCCTGGCTGATGTTATCCATGCTTGCTGAAAAAATGTTCATCAATTAGTTTGTGGAATATGTTTTAAATAATTCTGGATACTTATTACAGAATAAACCAATTTGATCACCTGTGTTCTTATCATTGTCCATTCTTATAGAATGTTGAATGCCACACTGGAAGATGCAAGTTTCGCTCTTAGGGCAAGTAACGCGTACAGGGATATTGTTACTGCACTGAAAAGAGCAGAAGAAGCTGCAGTGAATGCAACAATTGCAGCAGATGCAGCTTATGGAAAGGTATGTTTTATCTGTTTCCCTTGTTTTTGAGACAGATGTAAATAATAATGTATTTAAAATTCCTCCCACGTTCTCTTTTAGTGTGTCAAATACTTTCCCTATTGTTTTTTGTTCACTGATCAGCCTGCACACTTGAGCTGTAACAACCATTGTAATGTCACACATAGTTTTCTATCTAGATTTTTACTTCAGCAAACACAAAAAGACAAAAAATGAGTTTATTTGAAGGTTCTTCTTCCTTTGCAAGAAAACCTGGTGCTTTGTCCTGTTTTTGTTCACTCAGTTCACTCCAGAGCTTACAACTATATTCTAAATACGTTGTGTAGACTAAACACTGATGAGACAAAATGTAAACATGTGACATACATAGCAACATCAGTATGGGACCACTTCATGGCCCTGTTTCAGTACTTGTGGATGGATATCATGGGTATAATGGTTTCAACTACTTATTTTGCACATTTCGCACACACTGTTAGAAAATGGCACAGTGAACATCTTTTGGATGACATTATGTTAGGCATAATCATTGGAAAATTAGAGGCCAATCAACCAGTATGAGATATTATATTAATTGGCAAATGAGAGGGTAGTCACGACCAGTACAAGATGTCACCAGTGGTGTCATTTAAGAGCAGTGGACAAGATTTCAGGAGGAAAGAACTATTTGACAACAATGTATTCAAGGTCAGCCATCTGCAGCACTCTAACAGCATGATCATTATCTGTCTTAAATGCCACCTGACATTCTTTAATATACATGGTACCCATTTTTCATGTTACACAAAATTGCAGGATGTATTTTAGTGCACATGTTATTTCCATGCCTGATGTTGGTTTGTGTATCTCAGACACAGCCTAAATAATGGTCATACATCTGTAATGAACAGGACATTCCATCATATTTGTCACAAATTCATGAAATAATGGAAAGGCAACCATTATTGTTGTGAACTGGTGTGTGGTGCACAGAAACACATAACAGAAAATGGGTAACATTAACTTTCAAGCTCTTTCTCCTTTTCTAGTAAGAGCACACACAGTCACATACACATCCATACAGAAACTCAAACATACATGCTTGTGGTAACCACTACCATGACGTATACATTTGGGTGTCTGTGCAGTTGTGAGTGTGAATGTGTGTACTCTTACCAGAAAAGGAACAATTATATATTTTTGTACACACACACACACACACACACACACACACACACACACACACACTTCAGGCTGCTATAGGTAAGTGGCTGCCTTTCCCTTATTTTATGTATTTTTATTTTTGTTGCAAATCCCTTAGACTTATTAAGTAGATCAGTATCTTTCTATTTATAGTTACCATTTCTCATGTGTCATGCATTATTGAAAGGTTTATCCTGGAATACTTGAAGACTCACTTCTTGAACAATCAAACATTGCTAAGGCTGATTCAACTCGTTTAATCAGTCGAGCAAGTCAACAGCTAAAACGTGTTGGAGAACTGCAAAGAAAGTTTGATGATGAAAATAAAGCAGTTGATCTACTGAGGGAAACTGTAAGATCAGCAGCAGAGGAAGATAATGCCATTTCCCGGGAACTGCAAAAATTTAATACTGATAAAGGTGATTACTGTATTTCATTATTATTTCACACTTGAAATAATTTTTTTTCAACTGCAAAAATTTATGACTGATAAAGGCTACTATTTCATCTCATTATTTCAGTCTTGAAATAATAAATTTAATTCACAATGTTAAAGGCACTGTTTTTAAAGTAATAACACAGACAATTTTTGTTGCATAATTTAAGTGTTTTAGCAACTCTAATGTACTTACATGAACAATTTCTGTAAGAATTTCATTGGCTACCTTATTAAACTGGTACATCTACCTGAAATTATTTTTAATTGGCTCATCTTGTACAAGAACAGGTCAGGAGGAAGATTTCTGTTGAAGGCAGCAGATACTGTTCTGAGCTACATAGTTTTTACAACTTGTTTTGGAAAAATTTAGATTGTCAATGTCCACTCCAGTATCTTACTTGCATCTGAGATTAAACTGACTGACATTCAGATTCTGCTGTACATGATACATAACAAAGACTACTTTTCATGTGTAATATCAAAATTTCTCCTTGTTTGAGCATTGTGATTACGTTGAACAGAAATTAATGCTATCCTTCCTTTTTCAGATATGCAGTGGATGTTGCTTATTACTTCTACTGTTCATATATAACTTCATTTCTGTATACTAATTAATTATCTACTTATATTCTTCATGTGAAGTGATTTTTGTCTGTTACTTGCTGTCTGTATAAAAAATCAATATTTGTATCTTTCTCTCTCCATTTGCTTCTCAATGTTGTACTGAATGAGCTGGTACAGTCGACTTGTATTTGGGAGGAAAACGGCTCACATCCCCATACAGGCATCCTGATGCAGTGTTTCCCTGATTTACGTGAATCACTTTAGGCTAATGCTGTAATGGTTCCTTCTACAAGACCGACAATGATTTCCTTCTCTCTGCTTGTCCAACTGAGTTAGTGTCCCATAACTAACCATCTTTATATTGCTAGAGCTTTAAAATTGTTTCATTTCTCTTGAAGTCCCATTTGTAAATCCTCTTTATTCTGTGAGTGTGTGAGAGTTGCCTTTGCGTGTGTGTTTGTCATCGAATTTTGAGGAAGGCCTTACTGCCCAAAGCTATATTTGTGACAGTCTTTTTGTTGTGCCTATCTGCAACTTAGCATCTCTGCTATATGGTGAGTAGCAACTTTCCTTTGCACCATATTGTTACATTCCATGCTGAATTTTTCCATTATTTGATTTTTATCTGATGGTTTTTCTTCAATAATGATCCATTGCTGTTTCCCTTTGTTAGTCTTTTTTCTTTTGTAACAATTATTCTTTTGTGTTTGATGTTGTTATTCATTTGTTCCCTTAATCCTTTGATTGTGCACATCTACTAACAGTAGTTCTCTGTAGTAGGCTTCTGTTAGTAGTAGCTTACTACACCTACTTGCCCAGTGTTTTTCAATGTTATACGCACAGCTGCACAAAAACAAAACATTTTCATATTTCCGTTAACAATATTTGAAACTCTTCTGCTAAGGCCTCGTCACATTCACATCATCTGTCATTGTAAAGTGGTAGCATTTAGTGTATAAATTTTTGTTTTTCTATATAGATATATATGGTATTTCTATGTAAATATTTATTGTGTGTTCTTGTTTTTCTGACATGTTCTTTATACTGGAGATTTCCTCACTACGGGCTGTTGAAATGAAAAGTTGTTCTAATGTAATGTAATTCAATCAAAGGCCTCATTTCTACATCCTTTTACGCACACATCACACTTACCAAAAAGATCTAAGTATGGCACAATGGTGAAAATGATATGAAGGTACTGCTTCTCATTGAAAATGTCTCATTTTGTACAATACATAATTTAATGCATTCGGGAGGACGACGGTTCAATCCCGCGTCCGGCCATCCTGATTTAGGTTTTCCGTGATTTCCCTAAATCACTCCAGGCAAATGCCGGGATGGTTCCTCTGAAAGGGCATGGCCGACTTCCTTCCCAATCCTTCCCTAATCCGATGAGACCGATGACCACGCTGTCTGGTCTCCTTCCCCAAACCAACCAACCATAATTTAATGAAAATTGACACCAATACAAATTACATTCAAATTGCAGAAGTTCATGATCTGTTAAGAAAAGGAGGAGAATGATGAATCGCTGAACGTTGTTCCTGATAAAACAAATAATTTTTGCTAATGAACATAAATAGGCAAAATAGTGTATGAAACTTGCGGAAATTACAAATCTACAACTAATGAGCCTGCTTCATAATGTCTCAGAAAGCAGTAATTCCTCGTAGAATAGAATATTTAATTCTGTCTGCAGTAATGGAGAGGAAAGTGAACATCTGGTCTTTGTCAGTAAAACATACATAGAGATGCTCCATAGCCTGCAAGTCTGATGATTTGTAGAGCATCTAATGTTTTGAAACTCATTGAATTGCACTGCCTAACAAAACTATTAGGGTACATTGAACAATGATTGCTTATAAGACAGTTTCCTTGTTACAAAATATCGTGTTTACTGATCATGCACTTTTATTTCTTCCCTTGACTACATAGTCTGAAATTACATGATTAACTACTCAGTTAAAAGTTTTGCAGATAATTCCGGTGACATATCAGTATTCATACATGGAATCAAAGGAATTGTTATGAAGTGCAAGTATCCAGTCCTTTTAATGCTAGTTCTGTTTTGCCAGCTACTATACTATAAGTTAGATGGTCATTTCAGGTTCTCGGATCAACATTCACCAGTCATTATACAGAGAGCAAAATCAGATCACATACAAAGTATAAATACTTCAGCTATCAAAATTTTAACAGTAAATTTCCGAAGCATTTGTTAGAAAGTACCTGAATTACAGTGCCCTCTAGGAAAGTTGTCATGATCACATGATTCTCAGAACCAAGAGCTGTCTGAAACTTGGAGTAAAAAGCCCTAAAATATTTAGGGGACATGGAACGTTTATCAAAAAGACAGATTAGACCCATAGGAGGAGGAGTGTTTATTGCAGTCGGCGAAAATGTTGTCTCTTGAAGTGATTGGTGTGTGCATAAAAAGTCTAGATGAAATCAGTTTAATCACTGAATCTTTTTACTGGCAACCAATTCTGTAATGATAGCTTTAGAATTATTCGAAGAAAATCTATGCTCAGAAGCATGGAAATACCCAGATTATGCAGTATTAATTGAAGGAAACTTTAACCTACCGAGTATAGAATGTGATGTCCATGGATTCAGTGCAAGTGGTGCAGAAAGGCAGTATTGTGAAGTCCTTTTGAACATGTTTTCCGAAAGCTGTCTTGAGGAGCCGCCTTGACAGCGTACATCCAATGGAAATATTTTAGATCTTGTAGCTTCAAACAGGCCTGACCTAATTGTCAGAGTCAGTATAGAGACAGGAATTAACAATCATGATGTCATTACTGTGATTACAATTACTAAAGTTAAGAAATTTATCAAGAAGGCTATGAGATTATTTTTGGTAGAAAGAGCAGATAAGTCACTGTTAGCTTCCCACTTACTAAATGAATGGGTATTATTAAGTTTCAGTATGATGGGTGTAGAGTAATTATGGACAAAGTTTAAACAGAGTTCTGTTCTGAAAAAGTAGATTAAGGACTGAAAATACCCATTGTGCTTTAATAACAAAATTTGGAAGAAGAAGCAGAGAGTGTTGCGCTCGCAGTTCAAAAAAGAATGTGCAAATGAGAAGATAGGCAGAAGTTGGTAGAAATTCATGCATCTGTAAAAAGATCAATATGCAAAGCATTCAATAACTACCACGGTCATACCTTGCAGAGAACCTGAAAAAATTGTGGTCTTATGTAAAATTGCTAAGCGGGTAAAACTCTTCTCTCCAGCCACTCATTAACCAGTCTGTTTTGGCAATAGAAGACAAAGAATAGCTGAGGTTTTAAATCTCACAATTAAGAAATCATTCATGCAGGAGTTTTGCATATATATTTTTGTATACATAAATGATCTGACTGAGAAGGTGAACAGCAATCTGCAGCTGGTAACTGATGCTGCTGTGGTCTACAGGAAGGTGTCATCATTGAGTTACTGTAGGAGGATACAATATGATTCATTCGACCGGTTCCAGAACATTTGTCAAGTGTGTGGGCACCGTACCAGATGGGAATAACAGGGGGTATTGAATGTATACAGAGAAAGGCAGCACAAATGATCACAGCTTTGTTTGATCCAAGGGAGAGTGTTACAGAGATACTGAAGGAACTGAACTAGAAGACTCTTGAAGACTGATGTAAAACTATCCTGAGAAAGTCTATTAACAAAGTTTCAGGAACCTGCTTTAAATGATGACTCTAGGAACATACTACAATCCCCTATGCATCATGAGGATAAGATTAGAATAATTACTGCGTGTACAGAGAGGCATTCAAACAGTCATTCTCCCCATGCTCAATATGTGAACGGTATGGGAGTAAATCCTAATAACTTGTACAATGGGACGTATCCTCTGCCATGCGCCTCACATTGGTTTGCAGAGTGTAGATGTAGATGTAGGAGGATCTTACAAATGTACCATCATTTGACTGTCATACAGACCCCTATATGAAAGACATAGTAATAAGCATCCCTGGCATAGAGAAGCAACAGAAAGAGTTGAAAACAAATAAGCCACCAGGTCCAGATGAAATCCCAGTTCAGTTTTACAGAGTGTGCTCTACGGGATTGGTCCCTTACTTAGCTTGTATTTGTAGGAATTCTCTCACCCAATGCAAAGTCCCAAGTGACTGGAAAAAGCACAGGTGACTTTTATATGTAAGAAAGTTAAAACAATGGACCCACAAAAATTCAGGCCCATCTAGTTAACATTGGTATACTGCAGAAGCCGTGAACATATTCTCAGTGCAAATATTATAAAATTCCTCGATACGGAAGTGCTTCTATCCACAAATCAGCATGGACTTAGAAAACATCTCCTGTGCAAAACTCAGCCTGTCCAATTCCCACATGATATCCTGTGAATCGTGGACAGAGGGCAACAGGCAGATTCCATATTCTTAGGTTTCTGGAAGGTGTTTGCATATGCAGACTGCTAATGAAGATCCAAGTATACAGAACATGTTCCCAGGTATGTGGGTGGCTCTAAGACTTCTTAAGTAAAAGAACCCAATATGCTGGCCGTGATCGTGAGTGTTCATCAGGGGCAAGGGTATCATCAGGAGCGCCCTAGGAAAGTGTGATAGGACTGCTCTTTTCTCTGTTACACATAAATGATCTGACGGAGAGGGTGAACAGCAATCTGGAGCTGTTGGAGGTGTCATCGTTGAGTTACTGTAAGAGGATACAAGATGACACAATTTCTAATTGGCGTGATGTTTGACAGCTCGCTCTAAATGGAGAAAATGTAAGTTAATGCAGATAAGTGGGAAATGCAATACCAAGATTTTCAAATACAGCATTAATAGGTTAATGCTTGAGATAGTCACATCGATTAAATATCTAGGCATAATGTTGCAAAAGGGGATATGAAAAGGAACAAGCACATAAGGATGGTGATAGGGAAGGCGAATGGTCGACTTCCGTTAATTGCAAGGATTGCAGGAAAGTGTGGTTCATCTGTAAAGGAGAGCACATATAGAACACTAGTGTAACCCATTCTTGAGTACTGCCTGACTGTTTGGGTTCCCCACCAGGTTGGTCTGAAGGAAGACATTGAAGTATTTCAAAGACACCATGCTAGGTTTGTTACTCGTAGGTTCTATCAGCACTCGAGTATTACTGAGATGCTTTATGAACTCAAGTGGTCCTGGAGGGAAGATGACATTATTTGTTGGGAACACTGTTGAGAAAGTTTGGAGAACTGGCATTTGAAGCTGACTGCAGAACAGTCCTACCACCACCAATGTACATTTCATGTAAGGACCGCAAAGATATGATAAGAGAAATCAGGCTCATATAAAAGTATTTTTTCCTTGCTGGTAGTGGTACAAGCTATCCTCTGCCACACACTGTACAGTGGCTTGTGGAGTATGTACATATTGGTAGACTGTGTAGGCGATACTTTCTTTTTAAGGGAGCTATACTCAGACCCCTTGATGGACCTGGCTTTGAAGTTTAGGCCACTGTCCAGTTGGCCACACTTTCAAATTCAAGTGCTACTGGTTACACCGCTGCATTTTCTACAGCCGCCACTGTGACATAAGGGCACAACCAGGAACAATTATGCCACTGCCAATGAGATACAAGCATCTGATCTCCGCAGCTCCAGTGGCGTGTGTACTAAAGTTTGAACGTTCATCCACTGACCGTTGTTTTTTTTTAATAAAAGTTACAGGCTTTCACAGTGGCCAGAGCTCAACAGCTTCTGAAAAAAGACTTTGTATTGAAGAGTGACAGATTTATAAATCATTTGTATTACATTCATCTGCTGTTAGCAGCTGACATTTCAACTACAGCAACAAAGTTATGTATTATTTTTACTATTTGATGTTAGATGTAGAATAAATTAATATCTGAACTCTTTGTTCGTGAACATCATCTGTTCCTCTCTCTTGTATCCACTAAAGGACCACACTTTGTGCAGGGAAGTTATAACACTCTTCACCCATTTCAAAATAAGAAAAGAAAACATCAGGCAACGCTTAACACATACTAAAGTGGAGTACACAAAACATTTTTTAATGGCTACTACAACTGCTTGTTGAGGTTGGCAGTGCAATAAGTGAGGAAGTAGAGGTTTGAGCTCCACAACAATAGTGTAAAACGCTCCCACCTAAACTGCCACGTTAAATAAGTGTAGAAACTTGGTTTCACATGCTCATTACTGTATTTGTAAAAGCCCTAGTGTTCATTAAGACTGTTTGACTTAATGTCCCCTAATCTTCATCACCAAGGATCGATTTTCGTCCACTGTTGCTATTTTTGTAAGTTTATGAAAGGTTTGTACTTTCACCACCATTCAGTACTGATGCAACTAATGCACTTGCAGCCTTTGGCATATATGCTCCAGTCAACTGCACCCATATTAACTTAGTTCTCTCTGAAAGTCAGACAGTTCATGCAATGGGAACTGACATATAACTCATACGTGATATACTAATTTCTTTATAAGCATTAAGGAACTACAGTTATAGAGCAGTCTTATCAAATCATAAAGATTTATAAACAAGCATTCAGTTCATTGTGAAATGTCTGTAGACTGCTCATTTCAAATAAGCAATTTTTGTACAGAACTGTCATGTACAATTGTCTTGAAAACGCCCTGACAGTAAAGCCTATGTAAATTTACCAATCTCATACCTGTAATACATTACCATTAAGACAAATGTGTATAAATCAGCTCATAAAGCATTTTCAGCAATGCATTGAAATGAAATGTCGTGTGGCGAGGGCCTCCCGTCGGGTAGACTGTTCGCCTGGTGCAAGTCTTTCGATTTGACGCCACTTCGGCGACTTGCGTGTCGATGGGGGTGAAATGATGATGATTGGGACAACACAACACCCAGTCCCTGAGCGGAGAAAATCTCCGACCCAGCCGGGAATCGAACCCAGGCCCTTTGGATTGACAGTCTGTCGCACTGACCACTCAGCTACCGGGGGCGGACAGCAATGCATTGACATTCACTGTTAACCTCTGTAGCTGAGTGGTCGAGGTAGGTAACTGCCTTGCGCAGGTCTTGAGCTCAATTCCCGGTACTGTTTTTGGTGAGAGGGCTAGTACAGGTTGCAGTTAGCTTCTTGATGCCAATGGAGGTTGTTGTATTGTGATTTATTCGCCTCATAACATACGAGGTGTACAACTTTGCTTGTGCCGTTTTTTCCCCACATTTGAGGCTTTAATGAAACAAATTGATTACACATGTATCATTCCAAAGTATTTTCCATCGCTGGCCACTACTTGCTCCCATCTTTTGGGCAGTGTACGAATCCTGCGTCAAAAAAATCATCTTTTGAAGCGATCCACGAATCGATCTAATTTGTGACTTCTTCATGAGATTGGAAGTGTTGGTGAGCCAGGTCATGGGCCATTGATCTAAACAGGTGATAGTCAGAGTGAACAATGTCTGCGGTAGGACTTCCCATTTTAACGTTTCCAAGTACGTTTTGACCTCTTTCGCAACTTGGGGTCGAGCATTGCCGAGCTGCAAAACCACTTTATCGTGCCTCTCGCTGTATTGTGGCTGTTTGTCTTTTAATGCTCTGCTCAAATGCATTGATTGCATTTGATAACGAGCACCTGTGATTGTTTCACTTGGGTTTAACACCTCATAGTATACGACGCCGAGCTGGTCCCACCAAATGCAGAGCATGATCTTGGAACCGTGAATATTCGGTTTGGACGTCGACGTGGAAGCATGCTGGGATACACCCATGATTTTTTACATGTAGGTTTATCATAATGAAAGCATTTTTTGTCCCCAGTCACAATGCGATGCAGAAATCCCTTCCATTTTTCCTCTGAAGCGACTGTTCACAAACACTCATACGCCGTTCAACGTCTCTTGGTTTCAGCTTGCACGGGACCCAACTTCCTTCTTTCTGAATCATGCCCATAGCCTTGAGACATTTTGAAATGGCTTGCTGTGTCACTCCCACTAATCGTGCCAATTCTTCTTGAGTTTGGCGCGAGTCTTCACTCAGCAATGTCTCCAATTCTGCATCATCAAAAACATTCTCTCTTTCACCACTATGCCAGTCTATGATGTTAAAATCACCGTTCTTGAAGCGTTGAAACCACTCATGACACGTTCTTAAACTAATAGCATCCTTACCATACATACCTGAGAACATTCGATGAGACTCAGCCGCTGTTTTCTTCACATTGAAACGAAACAGTAACACCTCCCGTAAATGACGAGAATTAGGCTCGTAAACTGACATTTTCAATCAAGAACAACTTCATGATGCAGGCACAAATCAACTAATGTATTAATGTGGTTATGTTGACCGAGGTCCAAGCTAACTTCCTGACATCTGCGATCTGTTTCTTTCAACCGCTACTTACCGTTGTCGCCACATTTGGCAAAAGGCGGAAGCAAATTTGTACACCTTGTACATAAGATAATCATTTGATTAGAGTACAGGAGACACATCAAAATATGGTTTTTACAATTTCATAAACTAAAACTATGGTTGAAAAGATGATTTAAACATTAATTTAATTTTTAGTGAAAATATACCTTCACATATTTACGTAATAAGATGAACTACATCCTGCTCAAATATTCAATTCATCATTCATGAATTCTTCAACTGAGTAGTAGCATCACTGATGTAGAGTATCATGCAGCTTTCTTTTCAGTGAATCTAGTTTCATACTCAGAATGATCTAGGCTTTTTAGTTTGTTTGAAATTTTCATTCCCATATACTGGAGAGTTTGAGCATATAATTTTAAAAAAATGAGCAGACAGCATAAAATTTTCTTTATTTCTTGTATTCTAAGTGTGATCGAAGCAGTTCCCCTGGCATAATTCTAAATTGTTATGTAAAAAATTTGTAGTATCATAGATATATAGGAAGGGAATTGTTAATAATTTCAGATTTCAAATAATGGGCGACATGATTTTCTTGTATGTAGGGTGCACATCTGGATTAAGGATGGAAAAGATCTGCCATGGTTTAATAACAAAATGCTTAGGCAGCAGAGATTGTTGTGCTTTCAGATCAAGAAATAACGTGGAAATGTCAACTGCCAAAGTTACTAGAAACCTGTGCATCCCCCAAAAATAGGTGCTTGAAATGTACAACTTCCACCATCATACATTTTCAAAGGACAGTGTTGAGAATCCAAAAAAATTCTGCTCATATGGAAAATCATAAGCTGATCAAAAATTTCTACCCAAACACTTGTTGATCAGTCTGGCACAGCAGTAGAAAACAGAAAAGGAAAGCTGAAGTTTTAATCTTGGACTTAGGAGGGTTGTACAGACATTCCTCTGTTTGATCATCACACAGATTTCCCTATGAAGGATGTAGAAAGAGGCATCCCTGGCACTGAGAAGCGATTGAAAGAGATGAAAACAAATAAGTCGCCAGAATGGAAAGGAATCCCAATTAAATTTCACTGAGGTCAGTCTATGGCATTGGCCACTTACTTAGTCTGCATTTGTAGCAAATCTCTTGCCCGCCACAGAGTTCCAGCCAAATGGAAAAAAGTGCAGGTAACTCCTGTGTATAGGAAGGGAGTGACTAAGGCCTCCTGTCGGGTAGACTATTCGCTGGATGCAAGTCTTCAGATTTGACGCCACTTCGGCAACTTGCGCGTCGATGGGATTGAAATAATGATGATTAGGAAAACACAACACCCAGTCCCTGAACGGAGAAAATCTCCGGCACAGCTGGGAATCGAACCCGGGCCCTTAGGATTGACATTCTGTTGCACTGGAAATGGAAATGAGCGTTTGGCGTCATTGGCCGGGAGGCCCCTCGCGGGGCAGGTCCGGCCGCCATATCGCAGGTCTTATTACATTCGGCGCCACATTGGGCGACCTGCACGCCGGATGGGGATGAAAGGATGATGAACACAACACAACACCCAGTCCCTGAGCGGAGAAAATCTCCGACCCAGCCGGGAATCGAACCCGGGCCCAGAGGACGGCAATCCGTCACGCTGACCACTCAGCTACTGGGGCGGACTCTGTTGCACTGACCACTCAGCTACTGGGGGCAGACTATAGGAAGGGTAAAAGAATAGACCTGCAAAATTACAGACCCATATTCTAATCATCGGTATGCTGCAGGACTCTTAAACATAGTATGCTGCAGAATTATTGAACATATCCTAAGTTTGAATATCATAAATAGGGTTTGAATATCATAAATCTGCAATCTATCTGGACCCTCCCCTCCTCCACCAGCTTTCCTGAACTGTGCAGATGAGAGTTATCCTCAGGAAACATTCTCTGCTAGTGAAATTACTCTGGTCTCAACCTACGGCAACCTACTGTTCTCACACCCTCTACTACTTTCTGCCCCCTCTGTCCTATCACCTCCTCCTAATTCATGTCCCCTTACTATCATTGTGCCTCACTGTCTGCCAACACATTCACTGGTCTTTTCTCCTTCTCTGCTCCTCTCCTTTTCTGCTCCCCATTCCTCCCCCAGAGCGTACCAGTGTTGTGCCTGGCAGCATTGTCTTGCTTCCATCTGGTCCCTGGATACTCCGCTAGACAGCGTTTCTCTCTCCCTCCATGGGTACCGTGCTATCCCTTCCCCTCCCCCTCTCCCTCTCCCTTCCCCACCCCACTCCAGATTGCTGCTTTTGTTCAGTGCAACAGTTGCATCCTGGCTGCAGCAACTGGGGGTAGCAGTCTTGTAGGTGAGATGCGCCTGCTTGTGTGACTCTGTGTGTGTGTGTGTGTGTGTGTGTGTGTGTGTGTGTGTGTTTTCCTTGCTTTTCCGAAGAAGGCTTTGGCTGAAAGCTCTGTGTGCAGCAGTCTTTTCATTGTGCCTGTCTGCAACTCAGTGTGTCATCTTTACAATGAGTGACAATCTATCATAATGATTGTGTACATGTTTATTCTGTAGTGAGGAAACACCAGTGACATAATGATAATATTATTTTATAAATACTTGATTTGTGATTTCAAATGGAAATTTTTGCTATTGGATTTGTGTCATTCCTCCCTGTGTCCTATCGTAGGTAAAATATCAATAACAATAATAATAATAATAATAATAATAAATAAATAATGTTTGAGCTAGCTGCAAATCATTAACTGTGCCTTCATTTTGAGCATCTTTTGTAGCTGATATTGCCGTATGTTTCAGTTGCTGTTTCTGTGAACAATACTGTGGAAAAGCTAGGGAAAGTAATGAAAACTGTCAATGGTGCACAATCCAAAGCTGAAAAGGTGGCATTTAAAGTGAGGTCTGAACTGAGACCTCAACTTGAACAAATTGACACAGACCTACAATTGTCAAAGATTGAAGAAAATAGTAAGTATAGGATCTTTTTCTCTAATACACATGGAGAATACTGTTGTTAATTAAGTCCTCTCTCCCCCACCCACCTTCCCCTACTCACTTCATTTCCTTTTCATTTTTTTTTTTCACTTCTGTAGAGAAAGTACTAACTTGAACAGATTGTGTTTCTTCCATTTTCACATTGCTAATTCCCCAGTTTAAGCATAAGTCTTCTAATGTCTTTTTGTTTTGTCATATCATTTTCAGTGTCCATCATGTTTCCTCTATCTAACCATACCACCTATGTTCACATAATTATAATTTGTCTCATAATGCGTGTATACATCTGCCACTGCCTGGTCATTTGTTTGAACTGTGCTTTCCATACGCTCCTGACTTACATTTTCTCCTTGGTTACACAGAAGACACTTTGGTTGCTCAGACATTTCTTGTGTGATGGTGTACTGCAGTATGACATGCAAATTTAGATATATATTACATGTAACTGGTCATGCTTGTTGTAGTATATTAATTCACATAATCTATTTTAATAACCTTGTTCTGTAGTTCACTGTTTATAAACATCATTAATAGTCAATGTTATTCTATAATGAAACTTATGTTTCAGTATTATTATTAGGAGGTTGAATATTCAACAGTTACAGCTTAGTACCTGCCAACACACTTTATGGTAATATTTCCATAAAAGTAGGAATGCCTTTCAAGATTCTAGGCTCCATCATTGGGGTGCCAATGTTCAATTCATCTTACCAAAACTACTAAATAATGCATAACAGCTATCTTAATACAAAATATATAACAACGAAGATAATCAGTTATTGATAATGTAATGTAAATGGATAGATAAAAGAAATTACTCATCAAGCAGCAGCAGGGGAACACACACTCAAAAGGATTTAACTTTTACAAACTTTTGCAGCCAGTGGCGTCTTCTTCTGGCAGTAGAGTTAAGGGGAGCGAAGAGGGTGAAAAACAAAGGACTGGGGAGGTTTAGGGAGAGGGATACAGCTTAGAAAAGTCACCTAAAACCCCAGGTCAGGGGAGACTTACTGGACGGGATGAGAAGGAAAGTGTCTCTGAAGAAGAATTTGTCCAAAAGGTAGCAAAATTTTCAGTATTGTTAGTGTTATATATACGAGGGCGGTTCAGAAAGTAACCTCCGATTGGTCACAGTGCGGGTTGTGGGGGGAGTAGCGACGCCATCTGTGCCTTCACGCACTCAACGGGTCAGTCGGCATCAAGCCGTGGTCGAGTGAACGTCGTACCTGCGCTAGTTTAGTTTTTGTGGCAGTTTGAAATGTGTGCTCCAATAGAAAACCCCGCCAAATGTGAAGTGTGTGCTGTCATAAGGTTTTTTACAGCCAAAGGATATTCTGCAGCAGCTATTCATCGTGAGCTTTGTGCCGTGTACGGACCAAGAGTTATGAGTGAAGGAGTTGTCCGTGAATGGGTACGTTTATTTAAAAGTGGACGAGAAAACGTTCATGATGAAGAGAGGAGTGGTAGACCATCATTGGTGACTGACGAACTCGTTCAGACAGTTGATGCAAAAGTTCATGAAAATCGACGTTTCTCAATGTCGGAGTTGTCTACTGGTTTTCCACAGATTTCTAAGACTCTCTTGTACGAGATAGTGACAGCAAGATTGGGTTACCGTAAGTTCTGTGCACGATGGGTGCCCAAAATTCTTACCGACCACCACAAAACTCAAAGAATGGCCTCTGCATTAGACTTTCTGTCACGTTATGAGGACGAAGGAGAACCATTGTTAAACAGAATCGTGACCGGTGACGAAACCTGGATTAAGTACGTGAACCCTGAGACAAAAGAACAATCAAAGATGTGGGCACATTCAAATTCGCCTACCAAACCAAGAAAAGCCTCGCAAGATTTTTCTGCCAGAAAACTGATGGCAATGGTGTTTTGGGATGCCAAAGGGGTGTTGTTGGTTGAATTCATGGAACGTGGTACGACCATTAATCAAGACGTGTACTGTGAAACAATAAAAATGTTACGACGGGCTATACAGAACAAACGCCGTGGTATGCTGACTTCCGGTATCGTTTTTTTGCACGATAATGCCCGTCCTCACTCTGCTCGCAGAACAACGGCCCTTCTTGAGTCCTTCAAGTGGGACGTTATCAACCATCCACCTTACAGCCCAGACCTGGCGCCAAGTGATTATCACCTCTTCATGCATTTGAAGAAATGGCTCGGGTCACAGCGGTTTGATGACGACGAAGAGCTCAAAGATGCGGTCACAGGCTGGCTCCAGGCACAAGCGGGTGATTTTTATGCAGAAGGAATTTCAAAGCTTGTGAAGAGATACGATAAGTGCCTCAATCGCTATGGAGACTATGTAGAAAAATAGTGCAAAGATGTAGTTGTAAGATGTATATATTAAAATATTTTTATTTAACTTGGTGTATTTTTTTAAATCAACCGGAGGTTACTTTCTGAATGGCCCTCATAGAAACACAAACAGACACATACATACACACTAAATTCAAGCTTTCGCAACAAACTGTTGCCTCATCAGGAAAGAGGGAAGGAGAGGGAAAGACGAAAGGAAGTGGGTTTTAAGGGAGAGGGTAAGGAGTCATTCCAATCCCGGGAGCGGAAAGACTTACCTTAGGGGGAAAAAAGGACGGGTATACACTCGCGCGCGCGCACACACACACACACACACACACACACACACACACACACACACACACACACACACGCGTCTGCTTGTGTCAGTATATGTGTGGATGGATATGTGTATGTGTGCGAGTGTATACCCGTCCTTTTTTCCCCCTAAGGTAAGTCTTTCCGCTCCCGGGATTGGAATGACTCCTTACCCTCTCCCTTAAAACCCACTTCCTTTCGTCTTTCCCTCTCCTTCCCTCTTTCCTGATGAGGCAACAGTTTGTTGCGAAAGCTTGAATTTTGTGTGTATGTATGTGTCTGTTTGTGTTTCTATCAACCTGCCAGCACTTTCGTATGGTAAGTCACATCATCTTTGTATATATTTCTGATTTATGTCCTTTATGCACTCACACTGTTCTGCTTATATTTCAGTATCACAGACTAGAAGTACAGTAAAGCAGGCTGATGATGTGCTCCTAAAGTTGACTGAAGAGGCAAATCAGAAGCGGCGTAAGTTTCAACAATGGAACGATACTTTTGCAGAAAAACTACAGAGGCTACGTGATAGTATAACAAAAGCTCGACATGCTGCTGATGGTGTAAGTTATATGCATTGTAACTGTGAGCTTCAGGGTTGTATGTTAATTTTTCCATTACAGTTTGGTCTGTATACAAGTCCTCCAGCATTATAACCCCAAGTTAGCGAGAACAGTGTTGAAGGTATAGTACTTAAATTTGAAAGGAGTATGATTATGATCCTCATTCAGCTAGCCTGATTTTTATTTTTTTCATGGTTTTCGTGAATCACATCAGGTAAATACTGGAATGACCCTTTAATAAGACCACAGGTATTTCCTTAGCTGTCCCTGATCAGCTGAGCTGTTATTAGACATCTAATGACATCAACAGGTTATTAAACTCTTACATCTCTTGTTGCATTATTACTGGAATATATTATGGGCAGCAGGATAGAGGGACACTACAGTGGAGAACATTTTCAGTATATGTAATTGATCATACATAGAATGCTTATAGTCTAGTGTAACCAAATGCATATGGTTCTTTGGTCTTTTCAACCTCTGGATGTATCAGACTGCATATAGAGTGGAAATTAGTGACAGAAGTGACATAAAGGTAAAACGGCAAGAAAACAAATCATTTATAACATCTATGCTTCTCTCTTCTTTCTGTCTTCAAAAACAGTGTGCTGTTTGTAAAATGACTGGCATACAGTAACAGTCTTATGGAGTATCGTCAGTAAGTACGTCACATTAGATATTTCTTTTATCATGCTGCTGTAAATTAAAGGGCAGTTTTTTCAACGGATGTCAGTTCTGCTTCTAGTTACGCTACATTGCCCTAGCAGCACCTACACACTGCGTTCAGATGTGCTCGCCTCCGCCCTGGCAGTGAGCGCCTACAGCGCCATCACCATTTCAGTAAAGTTTCAGGAAAACCAATGGAAAGATTATTTGTCATTTTGCGGATAGGTATATGGAAAGCAACTGATGATAACAATTGACACATCATAAAAATATTACCAATGAGAAACAGTTTTTCCTATCTGAAATCATGAGGCCAAAATGTTTGTTTTAATTGAGCTTCTTGTTCTCATGTTTTGAGTTTGTTCAGTATGCTAATAAGAAGTCCACCCTCCATCCTATTCTATAACAGTACCTGTGTAACATGCATTTCAAACTTTTGCAAAGTGTCTGGCCTCCCATCTAATATGTTCAGGAGAGGGAGTCAATGAGCTTTGAGTGGATGGCTCAGCCCCTGGTTTTCATTTAAGTAGCAGCTATCCATAGAATAGGACAATATTATGGAAATGGAAGAGCATGTAGACGAAGATGAAATGGGAGATATGATACTGCATGAAGAGTTTGACAGAGCACTGAAAGACCTGAGTCGAAACAAGGCCCCGGGTGTAGACAACATTCCATTAAAACTACTGACAGCCTTGGGAGAGCCAGTCCCGACAAAACGGGAAGATCAGTTTGGATTCTGTAGAAATATTGGAACATGTGAGGCAATACTGACCCTATGACTTATCTTAGAAGCTAGATTAAGGAAAGTGAAACACACGTTTCTAGCATTTGTAGACTTAGAGAAAGCTTTTGACAACGTTACCTGGAATACTCTCTTCCAAATTCTAAAGGTGGCAAGGGTAAAATACAGGGAGCGAAAGGCTATTCACAATTTGTACAGAAAACAGATGGCAGTTATAAGAGTCGAGGGACATGAAAGGGAAGCAGTGGTTGGGAAGGGAGTGATACAGAGTTGTAGTCTCTCCCGATGTTGTTCAATCTGTATATTGAGCAAGCAGTAGAGGAAACAAAAGAAAAATTCGGAGTAGGATATAAAATCCATGGAGAAGAAATAAAAACGTTGAGGTTCGCCGATGACATTGTAATTCTGTCAGAGACAGCAAAGGACTTGGAAGAGCAGTTGAATGGAATGGATAGTGTCTTGAAAGGAGGGTATAAGATGAACATCAACAAAGCAAAACGATGATAATGGAATGTAGTCGAATTAAGTCGGGTGATGCTGAGGGAATTAGATTAGGAAATGAGACACTTAAAGTAGTAAAGGAGTTTTGCTATTTGGGGAGCAAAATAACTGATGATGGTCGAAGTAGAAAGGATGTAAAATGTAAACTGGTAATGGCAAGGAAAGCGTTTCTGAAGAAGAGAAATTTTTTAACATCGAGTATAGATTTAAATGTCAGGAAGTCGTTTCTGAAAGTATTTGTATGGACTGAGCCATGTATGGAAGTGAAACATGGACGATAAATAGTTTATACAAGAAAAAGAATAGAAGCTTTTGAAATGTGGTGCTACAGAAGAAAGCTGAAGATTAGATGGGTATATCACATAACTAATGAGGAAGTATTGAATAGAATTGGGAAGAAGAGCTTGTGGCACAACTTGACTAGAAGAAGGGATCGGTTGGTAGGACATGTTCTGAGGCATCAAGGGATCATCAATTTAGTATTGGAGGGTAGCGTGGAGGGTAAAAATCATAGAGGGAGACCAAGAGATGAATACACTAAGCAGATTCAGAAGGATGTAGGTTGCAGTAGGTACTGCGAGATGAAGAAGCTTGCACAGGATAGAGTAGCATGGAGAGCTGCATCAAACCAGTCTCAGGACTGAAGACTATACCAACAACAACAACATCCATAGAATGCGCTGTGTTTCACTGAAATGTTTTTTCCAAATTATTAAAGGATTTTAATAGATGCAAACCACATTGTGTGTGTTGGCATAGCCATATATTGTGAAGAAATCTGCTGACAAGTGTTCCTTGTGCAGCATCACAGCAATTTTGCTTGTGAATGCAGACATTGTTCAGATGATGTAATTTATTGTGTTGAGATCCAGCAAAGATGCTGATGACCATGCTGTTAAGTATCTTAAATCTTGCATAAAATACAAATTATGTTATGAGGAAAACGGTTGATCACACTATAGTAAAGGCATGTAAACTAGGTGTTGATTGTTGCAATTCAGGTTGAACAAACAGAAGTCTCTGGGGTGTATAAAGAAATCAAAGAAGTAACTTTTATATCAGAAAAATACAGTAGATGGACTTACATTATGAAAATATTGTGGTATTACTGTTCTAAAATGAATTACATTGTAATCCCAAACCATTAATGTTAAAGAGCCGTGGGATGATACTGTTCAATAGCGTAGAACCAGTTGTCCAATATAAATATTATTAATTCTCTCTTGAATACCACTGTGTTATGCACAAGACATTTGAAATGTTCTGGCAGATGCAGAAGCACATGTGTACTCATGTCTCTGACTCATTTCTGAACTAAAGTTGAACTTTTGAGATATCTGATCTGTAGGTTTTTCTCTTTCCTTTTTTTTCTTTTTTTATTTATTTTTTTTTTATTTGCTTTGTACTATTTTTGAGGTAAGAGGAATGTCATTAATTAGATTGTGACAAAGTTATCAAAATACCAAGTTTGAAAGTATGTATCTGCAGGATGTTCTAGGACTCGTACCAGGTACAATTCTTATAATATGCTTCTGTGTTCTGAAAATGCTGCTTCTAAAGTTGAGTCTCACCTGAATGGAAACATATCAATAAATCAGTTTCTTGACTTGGGAACAATTTCTATATACAGTCATGCATACTGTTAATGTAGATTGGATTAGATGTACTTTTCATTACATGGCTCTTAGTGAGGAAATCCTCGAGGATGTGGAACATGTCAGAAAATAATAATAATAATAATAATAATAATAATGTAAGGAAAAGATATAGTCCTAAATGCCGTGAAGATAACACGTTAAGTTGCAGACAGGCACAACTAAAAGACATTCACACACACTAAAGTTAAACTTTTGGCCACAGTCTTCATCAGAAAAAGAAATACACGCACATTCATTCACACAAGCAAGCACACTTCACACACACATGACTGCTGTTTCTGGCAGCTCAGACCAGAAAACATTCTGGTCTGAGATGCCGGGGATGGCAGCCACGTGTGCATGAGGTGTGCTTGCATGAATGAATGGTGTGTATTTTTCTTTCTTTTTCTGATGAAGATTGTGGCTGAAAGCTAATGTGTCTTTGTCTTTTAGTTGTGCGTGTCTGCGACTTAACATGTCATCTTTACAGTAAGTAACAATCTATCTTTTCTTTACATTGTTGATATTCCGACCTGGAGTTTCCATTATTTGATTTCACCTTAAAAATGAAAAATAACTATTTATAAAGGAAAAGAAATATGCTAATGTACATTCTACAGAAATCAACAGAAACAGTCCTTGTGGATATGGAATAAATCAAAAAACTTTCAATGTGTTTTCTTTTAAAACATAATAACAAAATTGTCACAAAACATGTAAATGTATAATATACTGAAGTGCATAAGATAATTGTTAGGCTATTGTAGCCATGCATCATCACAGTTTACAGTCTTTATTCACATTGATTCCATTACTGCACTGAACGTGTATGGAAGTCAGAATTTATGTAATACTGACATTACTTGATACTCTTCTTGTTGTCATTTTAATTGGCCAGCTAAGGACCATAACATTCAAATATTGTATTTGGAGTGGGTTTTGTTTTTTCCCCAGTAGTTGTGTATCCTCTGGCTGTGTTTTACCTTCCTCTCATTTGTCCATAGGACACCTGTCTTCTTCTTTCTTGGTGGTTTTTCCTGTAACCGTACATGCTTAAGCATTCTCCTGAGAGATGTCTAGTCTTTTAAGTCTCTGTCTGTACCTCCCATTTTCTGCAGATTTTTTTATCACTTCCATTAGCAATGGTCATATGGTTTTCCCCATTTGCCAGTATGTGAGAAACTGGCTGGTCAATCTGCAAGGCTGCATCCTACAGACTAGAAATGGGCAGTCCACTCCTGAATTGATTCAAAGAGCCAGATCTTTCTAAAGAATAGGTGATGGATGATTTGGAAAAAATGAATGGTAGCTCATCTGATTTAAAAATGCATCTCTGGTGGCTGTAAAGGGCGGGATAAAAATTCTGCGCTAGGCTGCTGCAACAGCATCCCAAAACACATCCTTAAGAAATACTTCCCAAGCTAAAAAAAGTGTTACAAGACTAATTGTGATGATATGAAAGTAAGCACAATACAACACCAAATTTCCAAGTGTAAAAAAATCTTTGACGCAGTTGGGAATCAAACCTGGGACCCTTTGCTTTACAATCCGCCACATTGACTGCACAGCTACTGAGGCAAAAGTGCTTCAGGCCAGTACACTAATGCAGGAAACACTATAAGCTTCATGTTTCCTCTCTTGATTTCAAAAGGATATCTCAAATTTCAGAATCTCAGTAAATGTTTACATACTGTTGAGTCTGTTGTTACGTCTCATCCTTTGACTTAGCATCACACTTGGAATGTATTGCCGGGGATCATAAAAGCTACAATCTTCAGCCACCGTGTGGTCGGAGCATGCTGCAAAGTAATCCAGGCATAACTCCCTCCCAGCAGCTCAGATTCCCCACCACTCTCACCGATCAGAGTAGGATGTCTCTCTAGCTCACTGCTCCCCACCACTCTCAGGGATCGGATTGCAAGGTAGCTCGCTAACATCACTACTCCCCACCACTCTTACGGATTAGATTGCTAGCTAGCTCACTGCTCCCTGCCGCTCTCATGGACAAGTTTGCACAGAGCAGACCACATGGCGACTTGACTCGTCGCTCTGTTCACCGCACTCTTGGCACAGTGATACAGCTTGCAACTCGCTTTCTTGACTGAGAGCCATGCCATCTGAGTTCAGCTCTTTATTCTTTGTATCCTATTTGATTTGTTCTAGTTGTCATTTTCGTGTGTTGTTGTTCTTCTGTTTTCTTGTTGTGTGAGCATTCTTGTTAGCTGTGCTATTATGTCTTCTTCTATGTCTGTTGCATTTAAAGTTGCTGTTGTTTGTGTGTTGGTAGCCTTAATGCAGGTCTTAATCACTTTGGGTGGGAAAATATTAAATTTAATGGTATGTATAACACATAATTATTGTAACATACTCAATAGTCTGCCTACAAAGGTTGTCTCAGGAGAAATGGTCAGTAATCACATATGACAAGAATGATCATCTGAAGCAAAAAACAAAATATGGACAATGCCCCTTTCTAAATGGTTTCTGAGAAGGAACACATTAAAAATTAATTTTGTACGTTTTTCTTGAGTAACACAAAATCTGTGGCCTGTAGTGAAAACTTGTTGCAGAATAAACTGAAACTAAGTTAAATTTCCCTTAAAAAGGTCTTGCTCATTTTTTCTCAAGGGCTTACTGGTTGATAAAGAGAGTGAGAGAATACAGAAAATCTTGCGCAAAGTGCATGTGTTGAGGTGTATATAAGACAGTTCGTGGTAGTTTCTTGACTTGATAGACCACATGTCCTATATCAAATTATTCGTCCCGACTTTGTGCACACGATTATGGTATGTTGTAAACAATGACGATGTACTGAACAATAAAGGAAAAAAGTAACAATGTACATTAAATATGTTATATCTCGGAAACCATTCAGAATAGTGCATATGTCCACATGCAATTCATCATTATTGTCATATCCATGAATATTGATCATTCATCCTAGGACAACCTCTATATAATGTTTAATTTTTTATTTATTTGCTTAACCTGAACAGATTAATGCCTTCAGGAGTCTTCTACACCAC
Organism: Schistocerca americana; assembly: GCF_021461395.2. Classification (NCBI taxonomy): domain Eukaryota; kingdom Metazoa; phylum Arthropoda; class Insecta; order Orthoptera; family Acrididae; genus Schistocerca; species Schistocerca americana. Next base: position 20,958,319 of record NC_060123.1, read on the forward strand.
ACCAGAGTTTTGTATGTAATTACAAAACTGATTAAAGTCACAGTTACTAAAAAAATCAGAATGTTTTCGATATGATATACCGTATTTACTCGAATCCAAGCCACGCTTTTTTTTCCGGTTTTTGTAATCCAAAAAACCACCTGCGGCTTAGAATCGAGTGCAAAGCAAGCGGAAGTTCTGAAAAATGTTGGTAGGTGCCGCCACAACTAACTTCTGCTGTCGAATATATGTAGCACTACACAGACATGCTTTGTAGGCACAAAGATAAATACTGGCGCCAAAACCTCTGTGTCAGTAAATAAATAAAAAAAAACGGTGGAAGACGAGCTTTTTTTTTCTCCGCCCCGAGTTTCGACCACTGCATTTTCATACATTATCCAATGAAGTAAATACAAATTCCGTCTTGTTCATCTTCGAATGTATCAGAATTTCAATGTACTATGAAAATCCGACTGGCAAGACTGTTTGGGATGTTTGTCAATATGGCCAACTCTACGTTCTGAATTTTTTCCTACCTGTGAGAAGAGATGGTTGCTAATAGGAACCTGATGAAATGTGAATCACATGCAGTATTCTCTTCACCATAAGAATAATTCGAATATAAACATTTTGCCATGTATTCTTTCGTGTTTGCTGATATCTCATTTAAATCCTGTCTGCGTAATAAACTACGAAACTAGAGTGAGAAACAGCAAACACGGCAGAATATTCGTATCGTGTCATGTTTATATTCGTATTATTCTTATGCCTAATAGTGATACAATCAGAAATGAAGCACTGCAACTGACTAGATTTTTAAATCTAAGATGACTCTAATTTCTGTGCAGAATTTGATGTACTAAACAATTTTTTTATTTTTTTAAATTTTTTTAAATTGTAAGCGGCGGTAGCGCGCACAAAAGCAAGCCATGCCATGAGCGGCGACAGGCCGTAAACACGCACTATCAGAATGCGACAAACAATGCATGACACTGCACAGTAATGCATTTTCAGCTTAGTGATGTAAACACCTATAACAAAGAAAACGGCTTTAATCAGATCAAAGCAAAATAAGCAATTGATTCAAACGAGACGAAGCACGTGAAAAAGGAAGGGTACCCGTATAAATACGGACAGAGCGCCTGACGCATAGCAATGGCTACCTGGTAAAGCTTAACTGCTAAGCTTACGGCTCGAACCAAACTACTGTAGGTGTATCGTCATTCATTTTTTTCGACCTAAATTGTGTCTCATATTACAATGGACCAACTTTGTTTCGATTGGAAGTGCGGCCTAAAACTTTTCTCTCCCCTTGAATTTCGAGTCTCAAATTTCAGGTGCGGCTTAGATTCGGGAAATTTTTTTTTCTTTTATTTCGAGTCTCATTTTTCAGGTGTGGCTTGGATTCAAGTGCGGCTTAGATTCAAGTGCGGCTTAGATTCAAGTAAATATGATATCTTCTTCATCTCTCTGCCTGTTATGGCCTCTTGGTTGAAATTGGTGATTTTCCTTGGTCTTTCTAAACATCTTCTGCTCACTGTTTAATAATTATCACCAAGTTTAGTACTCTGTTGTCTTCCATTCTTATGACATAATACTTCCAGTTTTTTCTGTATTCCATAAACTGCTCATTAAGTTTCATGCTATCAGTTATTTTATGATGTCTACATTCACTCTCCTGTCAGACAGAATATACCCAGCTACTCTTCTTAGCAATCGGATCTCTAGTGCTTGTATTCATGGGAACAACTGTTTCTGCTGTTTTGTCCAGGAAAAAGGTCTAGGGAGCAGTAGTTACTATGAGCAGTAGTGGGTCAACAATAAGCTTGATCGTTTGGACTGCAATGCTGCCCTGTATAGTAAATGCTGAGCTGAAGAATTTTTAATGACGTTGTCATCTCAAGAAAGAATTTTTTGCAACTACCACATTTCATAAACAATTTCATAGAAAAAATTAGCACAGTAAAGTAGCCGAAATTTTCTACGACCTGACAAAGGCTTTTGATTCTGTAAATCATTCCTTGCTAATCCACAAACTAGAAAAATATGGGGATTAAGGTTGCAGTACTTCAGTGGCTTACTTCTTACTTATCTAATAGAAAACAAAGAACAATCATCCCTTCAAATGGTGTAAACTACCATTCAGACTGGAAAACAATAACACAGGGTGTTCCGCAAGGTTTGATCCTCGGTCCAGTTCTCTTTCTATTGTATGTCAATGACTCACATTAAACATAAATTCACCATCCGTTCTGTTTGCTGATGACATATCTGTCTTGATAGAAAGCGAAGAAACAGAAACGATTCCTGGTAAATTAGACAGGCTAGAGTCATGGTTCCAGTTAAATGGTCTGAAGCTTAACATATCAAAAACAAACTTGATTCAATTCAGAACCAAACCGTCAAAAGACCAGGAAATTAGTATAAATCATAAAAGTTAAGAATTAACAGAAGTGCATTCTGGCAAATTTCTAGATCTACACATTGATAAGAATTTAAACTGGAACACACATATTGAGTACCTGCGCTGCAAACTGGGTAGCTTTGCATATGCCACGGATATACAGGGTGGCACATCAAATGAGTTACCATTTTGTTTTTGAATATAAACTTTATTGTCAATACAATCTGAAAGGAACATATACTACAATTAAGAGCCGTCGATGGAGATTTGTTCTAACTCAGCACACGCTCAATATGTCCAACATTTTGTTTCCTAACTTCCTTCAAATGAACACTGAAGTTAGTGATTACCCTATGGCACATGTCTTCCTTAATTTCACGGCAAGCTTGAAGAGTAAGTAATCACGTGGACGTTTCTGGAAAAATTTTTTCTTTAGGTACCCCCAAAGAAAAAAGTCTCATGGATTGAGGTCTCGACTATTGGGGAGCCAATTTTGTGCGTCATTGAAGCGATCTGGAAACCTGAGTGAAATGATCCACATGTCGAAATGCTCGTGTAAAAACTCCAACACAGTGTTTGCGGTATGTGGCCTTGCTCCATCTTGCATGAACCACTGCGTGTTGAAGGGCAAGGGAGTAGCAAGAAGCTGTGGAATGAAGCTATTGTGAAGCATGCTCAAATAATGCTTGCTTTTCACAGTTTCTTCAAAGAAAAAGGGTTCCAATAAGTCCGTGACTGGAAATTGCTGCCCACGCTGTAATCCTCGGAGCATAATGTTGTCGTTCGTGAAGCACTTGTGGGTTTTTAGTGGCCCAAAAGCGTACGTTTTGTTTGTTTACCACACCATCTAAATGAAAATGCACCTCATTTGAAAAACAAACGTTGAGAGTTTCTTCCCTATCCTCCGCCCACTGAGCAAACAGTAGTCTCTGCTGCTTGTGTTCTTCAGTGAGCTTCTGTGCACAGGTCATCCTGTATGGGTACATATGGAGGTCACTTTTAAGAATGCATTGAACGGAGTGTCTGGCTATTCCCAGTTGCAGTGCTGCCTTTCTACATGATTTCCAAGGACTTGTCTGTACAGCATCTCGTACCGCTTCAATATTCTGTGGCGAACAAACAGGCTTAGGCCGAGGTCGCTTTGCTTCCAATACTGTTCCTTCCTGTACAAATTTATCATACAACCTGTGGATGGTCTTCTTGCAAGGGACCCATTGTGTGTTAAACTGTTGTCGAAAATACCTCTGAGTCACAACAAGGCTTTTCGTTTCATGAAAAAGTAACACAATTGCCAATCGTTGCTGTGTCGTCAGTCTTCCATTGTCAGCTATTGCTGCTTACTAGTCTCCTAGTGGCAGTATTGTGAATTACATGTCATTTCGTAACTCATTTGTTTTTCCAAGCTCCGCTGATACTGCTGTAGAGATCCCAGCGGGATACTTAATGTGCGTCATAAATGGTGAAAGAAACAATTGGTAACACATTTCGTGCACCACCCTGTATTATCAAGTACTACTAACATGTTCACTCGGAAAGTAGCATATCTAAGTTACTTTGAATCAGTGATAAGATATGGCATTAATTTCTGGGGGAGCTCCAATAATATATATCGTGTACTGAAGATCCAGAAGAAAATTATCGGAAATATTTGCACTGCACAGCAAAGAGAATCATGCCGTCCATTATTACAGAAACTAAAAATTTTGACTGCCCCCTCCTTATACATATACGAGCTAATGATATTTTTACACAACAAACCGGAATTGTTCATTGAAAACCAATTTGATCATCCATACAGTACAAGGAATAAAGATAATTTTATGCTTCCTGCCCATAGATTGAAATTATATGCCCAGACCCCACAATATATGGGCATGAAAGTCTACAACAAACTTGAGGGCAAAAACATCCTAAACATGGAACTAGTGCTACTAAAAAAGAAGTTACATGAAATTCTTATACACAAATGTTATTACTCATTAGAAGAGTTCATGGAAGATGAACTGATAATTTGAGCAGAATCCAACTGCAAATTAGCATTATATTGTGAAGTGTATGTTATGAGACTAATAAATCATAATTCACAAGTCACAATCATTTATCTCCTGTTCAATGAAGGTTATCACTAAAGCCAAGTACTGGTTTAGTACCTAGGCTGGGCAATGGATTATAAGGTCAGGATCAGTTTTTAGATGGTGGACTGCAGTTCTTTCTGCAGATATAAGGTTAGCTTACATCTGCAGAATGGACTACAGTCCACCATCTAAAAACTAATCCCAACCTTATAATCCTACCTGTGGACAAAGGCTCCACCACTGTTGTTCTGAACCACAAGGATTACCTGGCAGAAGGACAACACCAGCTGTCAGACACTTCCACATACAATCCTTGCCACAGTGACCCCATTCCAGTAATCCAGCAGGATCTCCAGTCACTACTCAAATTCTTAGGCCCATCCCAGAACCTCTCCCCAGTGTCTATCTCTCTACTTACCACTACCACTCCCCACACTCCTACCTTCTACATGCTTCCTAAAGTCCATAAACTTAACCGTCCAAGACGCCCCATTGTGGCCGGTTACTGTGCCCCCACTGAGAGAATCTCTGCTCTCGTAGGCCAATACCTTCAACCTATTACCTGGAACCTACCATCCTATAGAAAAGATACCAAACGTTTCCTCCACTGACTCTGCGTAGTTCCTGTCCCTTTACCACATGGTGCCCTGCTCATCATTATTGAAGCCACCACCCTGTACACTAACAGTCCTAATGTCCATGACATTACCGCTACTGAACACTATCTTTCCCAACGCCCAACAGATTCCAAACCAACAACCTCCTTCCTAGTCACCATGACCAACTATATCCTCATCCACAACTACTTCTCCTTTGAAGACATTACTTACAAACAAATCCAGGGTACTGTATGGGCACCTGAATGGCATTATCCTATGCCAACCTATTCGTGGGCCTTGTAGAGGAATCCTTCCTAAAAACCCAAACCCCAAACTTGTCACCTGGTTCATATTCAAAGATGACATCTTTGCTATCTGGATCAAAGGTGTGGACACCCTATTCACATTCCTCCAGAACCTCAACTACTTCTCCCCCATTTGCTTCACCTGGTCCTACTGAACCCAACAAGCTATCTTCCTAGACACTGACCTCCACCTCAAAGATTGCTAAATCAGTACCTCCGTTCATATCAAACCTACTAACCACCAGCAATACCTCCACTTTGACAGCTGCCACCCATTCCGTACCAAGAAGTCCCTTCCGGACAGCCTAGCCACCAGTAGTCATCACATCTGCAGTGATAAACAGTCCCTTTCAAAATATACTGAGGGCCTCACTGAAGCCTTCACTGAGCGTAATTATCTCCCAACCTTGTACAAAAGCAAATCTTTCTTGCCTTACTTTTCCAGTCTCCAACTACCTCCCAAAGTCCCAGTGTCTGGCCACAGAGGAGCAATCCCCTTGTAACTCAGTGCCACCCAGGACTGGAACAACTAATTACATTCTCTGTCAGGGTTTCGATTACCTCTCGTTGTGCCCTGAAATGAGGAATGTCCTGCCCACTACCCTTCCCACCCCTCCCACAGTGGTATTCCGCCATCCACTGAACCTACACAATATACTTGTCCATCCTTACACAACCTCTGCTCCCATCTCTTACCTCATGGCCCATACTCCTGTAATAGACCTAGATGCAAGACCTGTCTCATGCATCCTCCCACCACCAGCTACTACAGTCCGGTCACTAACATCACCTATCCCATCAAAGGCAGGGCTAACTGTGAAACCAGTCATGTGGTCTACAAGCTAAGCTGCAACCACTGTGCTGCATTCTATGTAGGCATGACAACCAACAAGCTGTCTGTCTGCATGAATGCCCACCAACAAACTGTGGCCGAGAAACAAGTGGACCACTCTGTTGCTGAACATGCTGCCAAACATGATATCCTTCATTTCAATCACTGCTTCACAGCCTGTGCCATATGGATCCTTCCCACAAACACCGGCTTTTCTAAATTGCTCAGGTGGAACCTTTCCCTGCAATACATTCTAAGTACCGTAACCCTCCTGGCCTCAATCTTTGTTAGTCTCTGTCCTCACTCATCCAGCCCCTTCCCTGTTCCCAGTCCAGCACTACACAGCCATCATTCCACCACCACACCCAGTCTTTTTATTTCTCTCCTTTTCTGCAACTTCTCCCCTCTCCCCCCTTCCCCCTCCACACCTCACTCCTGCCCTCTGTCTAACCTGCAGCGCTTCACTGTCTGCCACCCCCACCATACTATCCCTCCCCCTCCCCGCCCCAGCCTCCTTCTTACCCCCACCCAGTCACCACTCTGTGTGTGTGTGTGTGTGTGTGTGTGTGTGTGTGTGTGTGTGTGTCATTGACGAAGGCTTTAATGCCCGAAAGCTTTAATTGCAAGAGTCTTTTTGTTGTGCCTGTCTCAGACTCAGCATCTCTGCTATATGGTGATAATATTGTTACATTCCGTCCTGAATTTTCTGTTGTTTGAATCTCTTATGTTCATAAATTTATGACAATTTCTGATGAATGTTATGTTTCCCCCTTTCTCCAATTCTATTCTGGAGAAATGAGATGTAACCTAAATCCTGCTACACTTAACACATCTCTACCTGTGGTCACATGATGTTCAGAGAGGCAGATTGTGTCAACTGGGGCTGACTACTCACAACTCATCAATGCAGATAAGTACTTCATTAATTTTACTTCTTATCCATCAGATATTTCAATGCAAGAATGCAGCTGCAAGAATATCGCTGGCTGAAAGGATTATAGAAGGGTCCTCTTTCTCCACTTGCTCTGCGGAGCACTATGAAGAAGTTGGAATCAACTGAGGAGTTGGGCTCGGCTCTGGGAAGAGGCTGACGAGCGGTTGCACCAGAGGTAGTTTGATGAAATTGCTGTTGCTACAGCAGATAACACTGCGTGCAGTTCTCAGTCATCAGGCAGTGTGCGTGCTGTGTCATGACAGTTGAACATCCCGTGGTCTCTGTATGGAAGGTACTTCGAACCATTCTCAAATGGTATCCATACAAGATCCATATCGTACAGCTGCTTGGACTAGGACGCACAATGATATGTTGACTTCACTCTCCACTTTCTCACAAGGACTGAAGTTGATGAGGGCTGCCCCTGGACCATCCTATGGACAGATGAAGCTCATTTTTCTCTGACGAGTGAGGTGGACACGTATACAATTGCTGAGTGGAAGGATCTTAATATACTGTCATTGTGCATGCAGTTCCTCTGTATGGTGAATGTGTCACCATACGGTGTGGCTTCACGGCTATGCTCACCATGTTTTGAACACATTGATGCTCAAGATCCAAAGATGTGCAGTGTGAGTGGCTAGCATTACTGCAATATGCATTGCCAGCATATCATGCCCAACCTACAGGAGAGAGATGCATTGAACTCAACAGTTTTTATGCAAGATGAGGCCCTACTGCAAATCGCTCGCGAAGTTCATCTGCTTCTCAGAAACACATTTGGAAATATTGAATTATCAGCCAATAATTTTGAAATGCTTGACCAGCACAATCACCTGATCTCACTCCCTGTGATTTCTGGTTCTGAGGGTAACTGAAGTACAAGATTTACCAGTGGAACATCACACATGTGCTGATCTAAAGCGCAGACTAAAGCGCAGAATATTAACAGAGGTAACCAACATACCTACGGACATGCTTTGTTCTGCTGTACAGAACGCAATCCTGCACTTTCAGACTCTTCTGGACACCTTTTGTAGCAATAATGGTACTGATATATAATGGTATGATGTACCGTAACAGCAAATTAAAAGTGTTTCAATTGAATTGATTCTGCATTATACCTCTGTTGTGTAAGGTCTTTCTGCAACGTTAAGTTTTCTCAAGTCTTTCTTTTCTTTTCCAACCATCTCAAGGTGTTTTTTTAATTTTAAAATAAAGTTAGAAATGTTCTTCATTGGCCTGCTATCATTCATTCTGTACATAAGACCACAAAATTTTAATTTCGTCTTTCTTATTGTGTTTGTGATTGTTCCTATGTTTCTTTGTAGATCTTCATTTCTCCTCTTTATCCAGTTGTTATCTTTGTTCTTTTGTGATTCAAAAATTTTTCTGAGTGTTTTCCTTTCTTTCTTCTCCAGTTTGTCTTGATCACCTCATTTGTATGGTACGTGTTAACCAACTATTGTGATGAAAGTAATGATTTTTGTTTCATACCCAGAGGCAAGGCTGATCTATCGTAAAAACCTCTCCTGGCCAACCACAGTAGATTTTCATCATCCATATATTTACTCAAATGGTTTTTCAAATAGCTAAAGCACTGTAAAACAAGGAGTCTGGTTTTACTTATCATGTTTTCACTATGTTTCTGAAATCATTTAGCTGGATTACATTGATGTAGGAATCATATTTGAATTATGTAAAAATATGAATATTATTATTTTGAGTTTGTCTACATATTCACTGTTGTGATTTTCCCATTCTTTTTGTGTTATTACTTTTTGTTATAGCTCCAATATGAATTGCTATACACCACATAGAGGAGACATTGAGTGGCAGACAGGCACATTGAATACACACTGCTGGATATTATTTAGCTAAATACATATGGAATCTTTATTCAGTCCACCTCTCTGCCACTCAATGCCTCCTCTATGTGATGTCCCTTTAATATTGCTATCATTCTGTCCCAGATTTTCCATTGTTTGTTGTAGTTCCTTGTGACTCAGAATTATTTAAATTCATTTCTTTGGCTGCTTTCAGTTTACTGTAAAGTTTTCAGAAGTGCATTTATTTAATGAGTTCCTGTAAAGTTCTGAAAAATGTTATGCAGTTTTCATACAAAAAAAAAAAAGAAAGAAATGTAGTAAGCCTGCTGTGGTTTTGTATTTTCTTCTTGGCTTGCTTATATATAATTGTTGAATTTTTCTGGGTTCATATTTATTGTGCATGTTTCATGCTGCATCAGTGATATATTTGAGTAATTGTTACAACTGAAAAATACAGCACTATTAAGTCATATGCTGTTGCAGCTGCAAAAATGTGGATTTATATAAGAAACAGAAGTATTTAGAGGAAAAAATTCTGATCTATTTCTCTGAGAATTTTGGGTTATGCAGCACTGGAATAGAAAATGTGCATAACCTAATGCAGATATAAGTAATGCAGTAAATGAAATGTATCTCAAAATGAAAATTATTTCATGAAATATGACATTAAGTATGTGAATTTTGCTTGTATCAGTGGCTTCAATGTCATTAATTTTGTTGCTGTATGAAAGGTCATAAAATTGCAGGCTATAATTGTGTTGGTGCTTTTCACTTTCATTTTTAATGCATTATGAAATCTCTGTTGCAGATCCGTCTCTCTATTACTAGCAATGCTAATAATGGTTGTGTGCGATCTTATAAACCTAAAACTCTGGTTCCTACTATTACAACATCAATTATTTTAAATTATGCTGTTGATTCAGATGAGAAGGATGCATTGCTGTTCTACCTGTCAAGCAGTAATTCCTCATCAGTAAGTCAGAATGATATACACTTGCATATTGTAATCCAGAGTAATTTGTATAAAAATACTTTTTAATTTCAATTCTAGAAAGATTTCATAGCGCTCGAGATGGTAAACAGAAAAATTCGTTTTCTTTGGGATGTTGGAGGTGGAGTGGGAATTATCACACACCCCAGAAAAATAGAAACAGCTGTTCTCAAGGAAGACAAGAACTGGTATCGCATAGAGGTGGAGAGGTACAACTTACATTCACTGTTGTTGAATTCCATTCATTTGAAACAGTGTCATATGACATTAAATATTGTGTTCCTTACAGGACTAGCAACATAGCAAAACTTGCTGTTAGGCATCAAGTTTTACCTGATGGATCACCAGAATACAGTGGTGATCCTCAAACAAACAGTACTGCTCCAGGATTTGGACGTTTAGATGTTGGAGCAGATGATGTTGTTTGGATTGGAGGCTTACCACCATACATTCCTGTTCCACCACAGTTGCTCAGTGCAAGAAAAAAGTTTGTCGGGTGTTTGCATCGAGTTGTTCTTGATGGAAGACCAATAGGATTGTGGAACTTTAACAGTGAAATCAAAGGAAGTTGTACAGCTTGCATTGAAGGGTTAGTTGTATTTTGGTGGACACAGTGTAATTTTATCCAGTTTAATAAATAATGAATTAATTAAAGATAATTCTTTTTAAAAATTCTCATTCTTTTTGTTTCACAGGGTTGAAGAATCACGAGATGAGCAATCATACAGGTTCACTGGTGATGGATATGCCATACGAGATGCTACTTTGTATGATAAATATGCTTTCAGTATATCACTGAAAATCCGGACGTTGGATGAAAATGCACTGATATTCATGGCTGTTAACAAAAATAAGGTACCATTAAGTGCTCATAACAAAAATAATAATGACAACAATTAACCCTAGCTCTGTGCCTTTCTTAGACGAAAATTTACTGCATTTTGGTTGGTGAACTCAATTTACTGCTGCCATGTTATCTCTTGTAGTTGTGATATCTCACTCTTTCTTTAATTTTATCTGCCAGAATATGGCGGGCAAAAGCAAGAATGTGGATGTGGGCACTCTCAGTTGTTTGCAGTGGCTGCCAGTTTCAACCCCACCCACCCATTCCAACCCAGTTATGAGTCCCCTTTCCAACTCCCATACCCTTCTATCACCACTCTTTCCAAATGGAAATGCACTCGGCAATGAGGCCTGCTGGTGACTTTGTGTGTTGTAATTGTGTATGTTGAGGTCTTCTTTGTAGTAAAATGAGAGTTAGTGAGAAGAAAATGGCCAAGAAGTAGTTAAGATGCTCAAAACAAAAATATAATAAAGCTTTCCACTTTAAATCACAGTCAAAAGAAAGTTACTTGTTACTGAAAAATAAAGCAGCACTCAGTTTCTGCTTTGTAATATAAAATTACTGGACTGGGATGTTGTGGAGCTTCGTAGTCCATCCTTATGCCACCTCCAGCCCCAACCCCTGCCCACAGGGATCATTCCTGTGGAAGACCCAGGTGCAGTACCTGCCCAATCCACCACACGCAGCACTTTCTAGTCGCAGACTTATCCTACCCCATCAGAGGCTAGGGCACCTGTGTAGGCAGCCATGCCATATACCACTTCCGGTGCAATCATTGCAGAGCTTTTTATATTAGTATGACTACCATCCATCTGCATAGCAGGATGAATTGCCACCACCTAACTGTAGCCAATAACAAAGTGGACCACCCTGTGGCACAGCACACAGCGGAATATAACACGCTTGATTTTAGTGGCTGCTTCACAAGCTGGGCCATCTGGATTCTCCCCTCCACCACTAGCTTTTCTGATCTGTGCAGATGGGAGTTATCCTTACAACACATTCTCCTCTCCCGAAATTATCTCTGCCTTCACGTACAATAACCTATTGTCCTCACACCCTTCATCCAACAGTTTCTGTCCTCCTTTGTTCTGTCACTCCTCCCATTTCAAGTTTCCCATCCCTATTGTGCCCCCACATTCTCCCAATGCCACCAGCCGTTTCCCCTCTTTGCTGCTCTCCTTTTCCCTGCCTCCCCCCTTCCTCCCTCACAATCTGCCAGATGCCATGTCAAGCTGCCTTGTCTAATCACGATGTAGTCCCTGCACGCCCTGTCAGGTAATGCTGGCTCTTCTACTGCTATCCGTTCCCTTTCCGTGCCCCACTCTCCATTGCGTTATGGCCACACTGATCAGAGAGAGTTGTCATATATGTGTGAGGTGTGCTTGCTTGTGGGAATGTGTGTGTTTTCTTTTCTTTTCTGTTGAAGACTTTGGCTGAAAGCTAAATGAGTAACAGTCTTTTCATTGTGCCTGTCTGCAACTCATCATGTCATCTTTATGATGATCAGCAGTCTGTCCTTTTCATAACATTTTTGATATTCCAACCTGTACTCCCCCTTTTTTGATTTAATGAGAAAAAAGTTAAAAAAAAATTGGTATATGCCAGGAAATACCAGGAGAATACTATGTTATGTTGTAAACCACAAGTAATATATTGAGAGCTCACAGTTTGAGGCATTGGCAGTTTACATCTTTCCTGGAAGAACTTGATTGTGAAAATAGTAATGTGCCTTATTTTTCGGAAGTATGCTGGTTGAGTAGAGGTGTTGTTTTCCTATGGATTTCCAAGGTGTGTAAAGACGGAACACTTTTCAGGGACATGAAAGAAAAGATAGTAAAAGAATTATCTCTTACTGGGGATAAGATATTGAATTTCTAATTTAACTGACCAAACACACACAATACTAATTTTCTCTTGAAACCAAAATGGTGTCAAGCACTTTGATAATTACCTCATGTTTGCGCAGTAAATTTGCATTGAAGACAAAGAAACTTTCAGAATATTCATGTGTGAGATTTCCAAACATTAGATTAATTGTAAATGGAAAAAATATGCTAAAGGAGACACTGAATAAACGTTTCTATGAATTTGTTACTGTGCTACAGGCTATGAGAGAATGCTTGCTTGACAATGGATTTAGTGATGTAAATCAGTTTGAATTTGAATTTAATATTTTTGCAACTACTTTTGTAGTAGACATTGGAAAGGTGTCTCCTGAAATAATGTTGCAGCTCATTGTCTTTCATTCTGTGCTCAGCTTAATGACACCACCCTTTAGGAAAGATGGCAGCCAGCATAAGGAATGTTCACAGGTTACTAGTGATACTTTGTGGCATCTATATAGACCATCCTTGTTGTAGGCACTGTAAGACCTGCTGGGGAGTGAGATCCTGCTTGACCCATTTTAGTGCCATTGCTCCACTGATGGGAAATCTATGTAATGTGTGTTGATATAGAAACAGACTGTGTCATATAAGGTCAATAATGGGCCTGTGCCAATAAGAGTAGTGCGACAGTGCTTCAGCATCAGCCTGCTGGTGAAGTAAATCTTGTGGTTGCAGACACTCAGACATAATACCCACCATTACATGCAATGCACAGTTCTCCTTGTATTTTGCAAAATGCCAGAAAATAGTTAGGTGACAGATCCATTAGTCCGCCTCTGTAGCTCAGTGGTCAACACGTCTGACTGACATGCAGAGGACCTGGTTTCGACTGCTAGAGATTTTTCCTTGGTGGGGGACTGGAAGGGGGTGCACTCAGCCTTGTAATGCCAACTGAGGAGCTACTTGAGTGACATGTAGTGGCTGCAATGTCAAGTATCCAACAACTGCAGGGAGAATGGTGATCTTTGTCCCAATTGTAACTGTGTGGGTCTGAATGCAGAACTTTTACTTCCTTCCCCTTTTTTTTTTTTAAGACACTGCACTACCGAGTTTTTTTGGAGACATTGGGAATTCATTCTGATGGAATGACGCTATTGGAAAGCACTGGCTGCCAAATTGATGGCCTTCCAAGTGTGTAGTTTCCTGAGCAGCATATGGGCAAAGCTGCTACTTCAAGAATACATATGCACTGCACAAGTTGTGCATTTAAATGGGATATTTTTTGTAACTGATTTAGGAGATCGGTGACTGTCACAGCATGTCAGCATTTGATAGGAATATGGTATAAAAATTTATGTTATCTGAAATTATTTCAAGGTATTCATCACAGGCAAATTATCAATGGCCAGTGAATGTGCTTAGTTGGATATGTGCTTTCTTTGCTTAGATGTGACCTTTGTTTAGAAAAATTAATACTTGTGATGGTTTCACCATGGTCTAGATTACTGTAGAACAGCTAAAATGAGATTGAATAGTTAGGAAATTGTAAACAAAAATCCTGTGGATTCATTTAATATACTGCAGTCCATATTTAATAGTGCAAAACAATTGTTAGAGGCTACAGAAGTGGTAAGAAATCCTTTCATCATGACTGAATGGATTTTGAAATCAAGTGATTGACATAGTGAAGTTACAGCACTGTAGAATGTAATGATGTAGGTGAAACTGGTGTCAGCTTGAAAAATGGCGTCCTGGGTATCAGTCTGGAACATGATAGGGAGATGCAAGATTGCAGTATTTGTAACCATTCACTGAAGAAAGGCAGTGTTTATCTCGGTGGAGGGTGATGATTTGGAGTACTTTTGGCTGTGTTGGCATACTCTGGAAGTGCATTTAACTCAATAGTAGTAGCAGTGACACCTGTCATGGGGTTTGTAGGAGTTTTGGCATAAAGCTGTATGTGATACAAGGACATTAACAATAAAAAAATCAGAGCCTGCTACCACAAAAAGAACTGAGCACCATCTCTATGAGGACTTAACTTGTACTGCTGAGTGGGGGTTGGAGTTCATACAAATGATTAATTTACTATTGACAGAACTTTCATAATAGTCAGGTTTACATGTTTGTGTGCTCGACAGTGTACTTCCTTGTCTGGCAAAAGAATAACTACATCGCAAATAAAGGAGTCAGCATAGTAGTGTTTACATTGCGTGTTTGACACATGAAATTATACACCGACGAGCCAAAATGTTATGACCACTGCCCATCGTGATGTTGGATGCCACTTGGTGGCATTGTGGGCATGTGATGCAGTAAGTGGGCTTGTGACACAGTAACAAAAGTATGTTAGTGGAGCAGACATGGTCAGAGGATCACCCTAATGAAGATATGAGCTGCAAATGGGGCAATCCATTGAGATAAGTGACTTCAGCAAAGTACAGATTATTAATACGCAGAGCCTCTGAACAAGTATCTTGAAAATGTTGAATCTGGTCGATTGATCATGCTCTACTGTTGTGAACATCTACGTAAAGAGGCAGAAAGACAGTAAAACTACCACTAGGAGCTAAATGGTGGATGTCCATGACTCTTCACAGAATGTGGGGTTTGAAGCCTTGTCTGCTCTGTAAAGAAGGATGGATGTTGATCTATGGCATATCTGTCAGAAGAGCACAATGTTGGTGCTGACGCAAGTGTTTTGGAGCACATTGTTCATCGTACATTCTTGAACATGGAGCTCCGCAGCAGACCATACATGTTGACATGTTGACCCAACGACACTCTCGATTATGATTGCAGTCGGCATGGGACCATTGGAATTCAACTGTCGATAAATGGAAATGTGTTGGCTCTTAGGGTGAATCACATTTTTGCTACACTACGTCAATGGAATTCAAGAGTAGGAAAAGGGAGAGAAGGAAACATAGTAGGTGAATATGGATTGGGGGAAAGAAATGAAAGAGGAAGCTGTCTGGAAGAATTTTGCACAGATCATAACTTAATCATAGCTAACACTTCATTCAAGAATCATAAAAGAAGGTTGTACTGTACACATGGAAGAATCCTGGAAATACTAGAAGGTATCAGATAGATTATATAATGGTAAGACAGAGATTTAGGAACCAGGTATTAAATTGTAAGACATTTCCAGGGGCAGATGTGGACTCTGACCACAATCTATTGGTTATGAGCTGTAGATTAAAACTGAAGAAACTGCAAAAAGGTGGGAATTTAAGGATATGAGATGTGGACAAACTGATTAAACCAGAGGTTGTACAGAGTTTCAGGGAGAACATAAGGGAACAATTGTCACAAATGGGGGAAAGAAATACAGTAGAAGAAGAATGGGTAGCTCTGAGGGATGAAGTAGTGAAGGCAGCAGAGGATCAAGTAGGTAAAAAGACGAGGGCTAGTAGAAATCCTTGGGTAACAGAAGAAATATTGAATTTAATTGATGAAAGGAGAAAATAAAAAAATGCAGTAAATGAAGCAGGCAAAAAGGAATATAAACGTCTCAAAAATGAGATCGACAGGAAGTGCAAAATGGCTACGCAGGGATGGCTGGAGGACAAATGTAAGGATGTAGAGGCTTATCTCACTAAGGGTAAGATAGATACTGCCTACAGGAAAATTAAAGAGACCTTTGGAGAAAAGAGAACCACTTGTATGAATATCAAGAGCTCAGATGTAAACCCAGTTCTAAGCAAAGAAGAGAAAGCAGAAAGATGGAAGGAGTATATAGAGGGTCTATACAAGGGTGACGTGCTTTAGGACAATATTCTGGAAATGGAAGAGAATGTAGATGAAGACGAAATGGGAGATACAATACTGCGTAAAGAGTTGACAGAGCACTGAAAGACGTGACTCAAAACAAGGCCCTGGGAGTAGACAACATTCCATTAGAGCTACTGACGGCCTTGGGAGAGCCAGTCCTGACAAAACTCTACCATCTGGTGAGCAAGATGTATGAGATAGGCGAAATACCGTCAGACTTCAAGAAGAATTTAATAATTCCAATCCCAAAGAAAGCAGGTGTTGACAGATGTAAAAATTACCGAACAATCAGTTTAATAAGCCACAGCTGCAAAATACTAATGTGAATTCCTTACAGACGAATGGAAAAACAAGTAGAAGCCAACCTTGGGGAAGATCAGTTTGGATTCCGTGGAAATATTGGAACATGTGAGGCAATACTGACCTTACGACTTATCTTGAAGAAAGATTAATACTCTCTTTCAAATTCTAAAGGTGGCAGGGGTAAAATACAGGAGCGAAAGGCTATTTACAATTTGTACAGAAACCAGATGGCAGTTATAAGAGTCGAGGTGCATGAAAGGGAAGCAGTGGTTGGGAAGGGAGTGAGACAGGGTTGTAGCCTCTCCCTGATGTTATTCAATCTGTATATTGAGCAAGCAATAAAGGAAACAAAAGAAAAATTCAGAGTACGCATTACAATCCATGGAGAAGAAATAAAAATGTTGAGGTTCGCCGATGACATTGTAATTCTGTCAGAGACAGCAAAGGACTTGGAAGAGCAGTTTAATGGAATGGACAGTGTCTTGAAAGGAGGATATAAGATGAACATCAACAAAGCAAAACGATGATAATGGAATGTAGTCGAATTAAGTCGCGTGATGCTGAGGGAATTAGATTAGGAAATGAGACACTTAAAGTAGTAAATGAGTTTTGCTATTTGGGGAGCAAAATAACTGATGATGGTCAAAGTAGAGAGGATATAAAATGTAGACTGGCAATGGCAGGAAAAGCGTTTCTGAAGATGAGAAATTTGTTAACATCGATTATAGATTTAAGTGTCAGGAAGTCGTTTCTGAAAGTATTTGTATGGAGTGTAGCCATGTACGGAAGTGAAACATGGACTATAAACAGTTTGGACAAGAAGAGAATAGAAGCTTTCGAAATGTGGCGCTACAGAAAAATGCTGAAGATTAGATGGGTAGATCACATAACTAATGAGGAGGTATTGAATAGGATTGGGGAGAAGAGAAGTTTGTGGTACAACTTGACTAGAAGAAGGGATCGGTTGGTAGGACATGTTCTGAGGCACCAAGGGATCACAAATTTAGCATTGGAGGGCAGCGTGGAGGGTAAAAATTGTAGAGGGAGACAAAGAGGTGAATACACTAAGCAGATTCAGAAGGACGTAGGTTGCAGTAAGTACTGGGAGATGAAGAAGCTTGCACAGGATAGAGTAGCATGGAGAGCTGCATCAAACCAGTCATCAATGTAAGTGGTGGCTTGAAACATGCAGTGTGCCATGGGTGAAGGCTGATGGGAGCATAATTATGCTATGGGAGACATTCTCCTGCACGTGCAAGGGACCTGTGGTAGTAATCGAAGACAAGCTGGCAACTGCAAACCACGTGCATCCCTTCACCCGTTGTCTTTCTCAGTGGCAATTTCATCTTTCATCAGCATAATTGTCTGTGTCTTGGAGCCAGAACAACGCTACAATTGTTTGAGGAACATTACAGTGAACTTTTGTTGATGTCTGTGACCATATTCACCTGATGTAAATCCTGTGAAACCTATCTGGGTTGCTCTCAAGCACCATCACTTTGTACACAAATCAGCATCCCATTATTTACATGAATTACATGACATGCCACATACCTCCACAGACCTACCACCAAACTATCAGATCTCTGATATGCAGAATCAGTGATGTATTTCTCACAAAGCTGGGCTGACAAGCTATTAAACAGGTGGTCATAATGTTTTGGCACATCAGTGTACTTGCACCTGAGATGGTATAAGTTTGTTGCCCATGTTCATTTTAATACCCCATTCTAAATTCAACTGCCCTGAAGCTTTATATGCTGGTTAAGCTGTATACAGTCTTATATTAAATGACACTTTTGCCTAACATAGGTCTCTAGCAGGGTCCAAATTTCAGGCATGCAATTTTTCTGGATCTACTCATGGAGTAAAGTTTATGAAGTAACCGAAAAAATTTATAGTCCAGACAATATTTAAAAAATTCCCTCTAAAGACATGTTCTTTGCGTGAACTGTGATGAAGTTTTGGCACAGCCAATAGTGAGCAAATCTCAATCATCTTTGGTCTTGTTAAAGGACAGGAACTAAGACAGTGGCAGGTAGGCAACCAGTGGAACTGTGGCACCAATGGCTGAGGCAATTTTTATGACTAAGAAATTTGATTTTCTGTGCCATCAATTGTCATAGTTGATAGTTGTGCTCCTCCTGCTATTTTGCACATACTTCCTGTTGTTCTGTGTTTTAATTCAAGAACTTCAGCAGAGTGAAGTCCACATTGTTCAACATTAGACATGTGTGAAAGTTGTGAACTTGTTATCATTTTATTAGTTTACTTGCAAACATTTGCATCTTTAGAATAAGAAGTGTCTGGAGGTGATACCAAAACAATTTTGCAAGTGCCATGTAACTAAAAATAGGAATTATAGTAATGTCACCATGTCTTTTAATTGTGTGCTTTGCAAGATTTTTGGTGTTTCAGTATCAGTGACACTGTAATGCATCCACATTTTAGCATTAGTGACAATGAATAATAAAAAAAACGTTATTTTAAACAATGTAATTGCATTTTACTAGCAAAATTTCAGCCCCACGAGGTTTGTTGATTGTGTTTTTTGTCTCAGAGACATTTGGTACACAAGTCCCAAATGATTGTATTTAAGCTGACAGGTTAACACCGGTTTGTTTCCCACCAGTCCTACCCTCAGTAACATTTAGATATGCATTTATTTATCTGTTGTGACACATAATGTTCTCGCCATATGTAATCATAGCCAAGTCATGAAGTTTGCACTTTCCATCTTTCAGTAGTTCCACTCACGATCATTAATTATCCAAACTGTGTTACACGTGCCTCTAGTCTCAGCATTTTAGTGTTATTATGAGATCCATTTTGCACTTAAATATTAGAGAACTGAGTCATAATATGGTAAACATTAGAGAAACTGCTACTGCATGTCATATAGCTTTATTTTTTATGTCTTTCTTAACAGGACCAGTTTGTAGCAGTAGTAATGAGGGAAGGGAAAGTTATTTTTATAATACTCTATGGTGATGGAAATCGCCTGGAAATATCAACTTCCAATTTTTACAACACTGGAAAATGGTTTCACATAGATGCAATTAGATTTTTTGACCGAAGATCAAATCATGAAACAGGTTAGTTGCAAAATTAATAGTATGTCTATCACATTCCTAGGTAATATTGTGTTGCAAGTGACTTAAGATATCGTATCGTAGTAAGTATTTCTCCAATCTCTTGAAGAAAGTATATAGAGCTAACCATGTCTATAAGTTTCAGTCTTACTCTTATTACAAACTTATTTCATACTTCATTTTATATGTAGATGTATAGATGAATTATATCAGCCCCCACCCCACCCAAAAAAAAAAAAGGCTGGTAATACATTAACTTTATAATTCTATTTATTATTGTCCACAATTCAGTATTGTTATATTTTCTTTATTTTCCTCATGTTATAAATATTATAGTTATGAACCTGAATTTAGAAGTTTGTAATACATAGACCATTGCAAAATTGAGATTCTCATCTCAGACAATGGAAACTCCCAGTAGGAATATCAACAGTGTAGGGAATGACAGATTGCTATTTACCACAAAGAAGACACGTCAAGTTGCAGACAGGCACAATGAAAAGACACTTCCATAAAGCTTTTGGCCACAGCCTTCATCAGTAAAACACACACACACACACACACACAAGCAAGAAGCAAGCACACCTCACACATACAGGACCACCAACTCCAGCATCTCTGGCTGGAATGCTGTGACAGAAAGCTTTATGTAAGTGTCTTTTGATTGTGCCTGTCTGCAAATTCACGTGTCTTCTTCACAGTAAGTAGCAGTCTGTCTTTTCCTACATTGTTGAGATTCTCATCTTGTTGACAAAGACAGCACTAATGATTGTACATTTGTGAGACTGTAAGTCAGACTATGAAAACGGAGTGTATGGAGTGACAACAAAGAAGCTTATAAGTAGGGCCCAGATTTTAATGACAAGTCATATTTTTTTCTGAACTATAGGGTGAATTTTAGAACAATTTATACACAAATCTAGGCATTTTAGTGTCGAAAAATGTATTTTGATTGTGCATATAAAGTCATATTTCAACAAATTTTAGTAATAGGTCATATTGTGGCTAACTTTCAATATAATAGGTCATATTTCCGTCAACTTTTGCCAAAAATGCATATACTATTTTTCTCATATCTTACGGGGCACACAAATAAGAAAACGAATATGTTGCTCACGATACAATATTTAACGTGCTATTATGAAAGATAAACAGATAAATTACCACACAGCTTTATTTCTCAGGACTGTAGCAGAAAATCGGTGTACCACAACAGTCGTTTCGCGAACATAAAACATTGTTGCGCAGAGTCGACAATACGCTCTCAGAGCCAATAAAGGTGGCTTCTGCCATAATAATCATCGCAGTTGCACAGATGTTCCCATTAACCAGTTTGAATACAGCCTTTGCCCTGTTCAGCGTGCCTAAAGCAAAGTGCTCGGACAGCATGAAGTTGCGAGGATATGTTTGAGAATTTGGAGAGAAGTTCTTTAGTACTGATGGGAAAATATTATTTTGTAAACTTTGTGAAGTTAAAGTTTGTCCAGAAAAGCGCTTTAATGTGCAACAACACTGTAATACCACTAAACACAGCAACTGTGTGAAACCAAGTGCTGGAAATAACAGCAGGCAAACGCTTTTATTTGAACAGACAGGTCAGTCGTCAACCGTGCAATCATTCTGTAAGGATTTGTGTGAGATGATGGTGTCCTACAACATCCCATTGGAAAAGCTGAACAATCTACACTTCAGACGGTTCTTGGAGAAGTACACAACACATCCAGTTCCAGATGAATCTACACTGAGGAAGAACTATTTATCTGTATGCTACAATGATGTGCTCAACAAAATATGAATTACTATTGCTGAGCAAAAGATCTGGCTGTCAATAGATGAAACTACAGATATTAGTGGGCGATATATTGCAAATTTTGTTGTTGGTGTTCTAAAAATTGATGGACCTGGAGATATGTTCCTACTAATGTGTGAAGCTCTCAGTAGAGGAACAATTTGACGATCACTATTTTGTTTGACAACTCTCTGAAGCTAATGTGGCCGGATGGTGTGAAAAGAGACGACATTTTGCTGCTTGTAACAGATGGTGCTTCATATATGGCAAAAGCAGCCAAAGGGCTTCAGATTCCCTACCCCAGTATGGTGGTACGCCACTTGCCTTGTACATGCGTTGCACAGAGTTGCCGAAGAGGTGTTACCAAATTACCCTGACGTGGACAAATTAATTTCCCGTGGCAAGAAAATCTATGTGAAGGCTCTGATGCAGGTGCAGAAATTCAAGGAACAAGCACCTTCAGCGCCTCTCCCACCTAAACCTTTTCTTAGCAATTTTTCAGTGATATCAAAAGCCATCAAATGACTGGAAGCTGTTGGCACTCAGCTATGTGAGGCCCTGAGTATTGTGCAACATGTGCAGAGTGAGTTGGGTCGAGCTCGTGGTCATGTGGCTGACAAAGTGAAAACCAATTTGCAAAGTGTTCTCCAACGGAATACTGGATATTCTACACTGTGCAAAATTAGTGACAGTCTTTCAGGGAATGCCACAACATTTGAAGATACTGAAACAAAGCTGAATTCCAGTGACCTGGCTGCCTTCAAATACGCTCCAATGACGTCTTGTGAAGTGGAGAGGAGCTTTTCCAGGTACAAAACTATCCTCAGTGACAACTGTAGATCTTTGACAATGGAAAACCTGAAAATGCACCTTGTGATCCAGTGCAACTTTGCAGATACTGAAGATTCACATACGGTATTAAATAATGTGAAACACTTTAAATACTGTTGTTGTTGTTGTTGTTGTGGTCTTCGGTCCTGAGACTGGTTTGATGCAGCTCTCCATGCTAGTCTATCCTGTGCAAGCTTCTTCATCTCCCAGTACCTACTGCAACCTACATCCTTCTGAATCTGCTTAGTGTATTCATCTCTTGGTCTCCCTCTATTGATTTTTACCCTCCACACTGCCCTCCAATGCTAAATTTGTGATCCCTTGGTGCCTCAGAACTAGCCCTACCAACTGGTCCCTTCTTCTTGTCAAGTTGTGCCACAAACACCTCTTCTCCCCTATTCTATTCAATACCTCCTCATTAGTTATGTGATCTACCCATCTAATCTTCCAGCATTCTTCTATAGCACCACATTTCGAAAGCTTCTATTCTCTTCTTGTCCAAACTATTTATCATCCATGTTTCACTTCCATACATGGCTACGCTCCATACAAACACTTTCAGAAACGACATCCTGAGACTTAAATCTATACTCGATGTTAACAAATTCCTCTTCTTCAGAAACGCTTTCCTTGCCATTGCCAGTCTAACTTTTATGTCCTCTCTACTTCGACCATCATCAGTTATTTTGCTCCCCAAATAGCAAAACTCCTTTACTACTTTAAGTGTCTCATTTCCTAATCTAATTCCCTCAGCATCACCCGACTTAATTCGACTACATTCCATTATCCTCGTTTTGCTTTTGTTGATGTTCATCTTATATCCTCCTTTCAAGACACTGTCCATTCCGTTCAACTGCTCTTCCAAGTCTTTTGCTGTCTCTGACAGAATTACAATGTCATCGGCGAACCTCAAAGTTTTTATTTCTTCTCCGTGGATTTTAATACCTACTCCAAATTTTTCTTTTGTTTCCTTTAGTGCTTGCTCAATATACAGATTGAATAACATCGGGGAGAGGCTACAACCCTGTCTCACTCCCTTCCCAACCACTGCTCCCCTTTCATGCCCCTCGATCTTATAACTGCCATCTGGTTGCTGTAGAAATTGTAAATAGCCTTTCGCTCCCTGTATTTTACCCCTGCCACCTTTAGGTGGCTTTAAATACTATGTAGAAATAAAACCGTTGTTTTACTGTTTTGATAGATGATCTTTTCACTGTACTTTGTGTGTAGAAAATAAAACATTCAGACATTCAAAAAATAGGTGCAAATTAGCCACAAACCCGACAGAAAGAAAGAACTATACTTACAATATTTTGAGAAGAGAATTTTGTTTTACTTTATGCTGAATAAAAAATTAAATAAACAAACAAGAATGCTTTAAATATACTTCTAGTAAGTGATATTTTATTTTAAGGTCATATTTATGTAAGTCTTTGGCCATAAATGCTTGCATGTTTTACTGTTTTTGAGGTAATTAAAATCCGGGCCCTACTTATAAGTGATCAGAATGGCTTTTTGTTCCTTTTGTTATTTTTTATTATTCATAATTTTTTTAATACTTATTAATAATATTGTGTGGGCAATATCTTCTGGACTCTTAAAATATGGTTAGGAAAGTCCAGGAAGACTGTAAAAGATGTAGAATTGAAGGAGACCATTCACTGATCAGCAGGAGCATTAAGTCATTGACAGGCACACAAAAAGAATGAAGACTTCACTAATGAGGTAGAGGACACTCCCACAGGTCGGCAGGTGGGCTGGGCTGGGCTGAGAGATCGCGTCAGGTGGGACGGGTAGAGAGGCGTGAAGCAAGAGGAGGGGTGGGGAAGGTAGCAGTCGGCTAGGAGGGAGGCAGCAATTGTGTGGCATAGGAATGATGGAGGGAGAGGCAGCAGGTGCATGAACATTAGAGTCAGTGTGTTTGTGCAGCTTACGGTGAAGATGATGTGCAGGTGTGGATTGAACGGGGTTAGAGACTGGGGTAGAGGATGTGAGTGCAATGGGTTATTGTCTGAGACCAGGAGAATAGCAGGAGCGGACGATATGTTGCGAGGCTAGCTCATAATTGTGTAGTTCGGGGAAGCTGTTGCTGGTGGGAAACGATCCAGACAGCGTGGCTTGTGCAGCAGCCTTCAAACTTGAGCATGTAGCACTCGGCAGTGCACCGTTGGGTGGTCAACTCTGCTCTTGGCCACAGTTTGATGGTGGCCATTTATTCTTTGGACAGCTGGTTGGTGATCGTGCCCACATAAACTGCTGTTCAGAAATTGCAGCAGAGCTGGTATATGACACTGCTGCTCCCACAGGTGATCCTGCCTTTCGTGGGATACAATAAGCCTGTGATGGGACTTGCGTAGAATGTGCAGAGGTTGGTGAATTTGGCAGGTCTTGCACCTGGGTCTTCTACAGGGATATGAATAGACCAGGATGTTGTGTAGGTTGGTGGGCAACAGAATACTGCTGTAGGAGGGGTGGGAGGGATCGTTGGTTAGGGTTTAACATCCCATCAACCGTGAAGTCATTAGAGACAGAGCACAAGCTTAGACTATGGAAGGAAATCAGCCATCCCATTACAAAGGAACCAACCAGGCACTTGTCTTAAGTGATACAGGGAAGTCATAGGAAACCTAAATTGGGATGGCGAAATGGCGATTTGAACCGTCACCCTCCCGAATGCGAGTTCAGTGTGCCAACCACTGTGCCACTGCACTCTGGCTCCAGTCTGTGACAATACTGGGTGATGAAAAGGTTTCTTCTTTGCAGTTGGTTCTTGGGGGTTGTGGGAAGGTTAAGGGTATGTGGAATATGGTGGAGAAAATCTCTTTGAAGATTAGGTTTTTGGGATAGCACCTGTCTGTGGAGGCCTTTGTGAGGCCTCCTGCATCTTGGGCAAAGGAAATCTCATCAGTGCAAGTACACTGTCTGTGGGTGGCCAGAGCAAATGGGAACAATTTCATGGTGTGGAAGGAGTGACAGTTGTCAAAATACAGGTACTGATGGTAGTTACTGGGCTCGATATGGACAGAGCCACGATATGGGCTGAGAAGGTCCAGTGAAGAGGATGGGAGAGAAGCTATTGAGGTTATGGAAAAATGTCTTGGTCCTGGGTCCTGATAATTAAGACATCACCATTGAATGTGAAACAGACAAGGAGTTTGGTATCATGGAAGGCTACAAATGTTTCCTCTAGGTGGCACATAAGCAGATTGGTATAGAAGGGTGCCATGTAGGTGGCCACGACCAGACCATGGATTTTTTTTTTTATATATATCTTCTCTGCATAGAAGTAGTAGTTGTGTGTGAGGATGTACTTAGTTAGATGTATAACATTTAATGTAGTGGATTTGGAATTCAAAGGGTGTTGGAAGAGTTAGTGTTTGATAGCAGCAAGGCCATGAGCTTGAGTGTTGTTGGTGTGTGGGGAGGTGGCATTAACATTGACAAGTTGGGATCTTGGTGGTAACGGGGTAGGGATGATCAAGGTTTGGTGAAAGAAGTGATTTTCGTCTTTGATATCAGTGGCTAGGCTATGAACAATTCATTGGTGGCATTCCTCAACACGAGTGAAGATTCTTTCAGTGGGAGCACAGTAACCAGCTACGATGATGCAGTCAGGACTGTTGGCTTTCTGGATTTTGGGAAGCATGTAGAAGTTGGGTGTGTGGGGGGGGGGGGGGGTCATTGGGGTCAGGAGGGTAATGGATTCAGGGGGAAGATTCTGGGATGGGTTTAAGGATTTGAGTATGTATTGGAGGTAATATTGGACTTCAGAGACGGACTCATTGTGGCAGTATATAGAGGAGTCAGACATTTAGTGGAAGCCTTTTGTTGGGTAGTCACTTCATTTCATTATGACTGTGATGAGGCCTTTGTTTGCAGAGAGGATAGTTAAGTCAGGGACTATCATGAGGTTGCAAATGGCTGTTCTTTGTTCCAATGCAAGGTTTGTAGTCTTGGAAAGGGACCTGGAAAAGGAAGGAGAGGCCAAGTTGAAGGTAAGAAATTCCTATAAGGTGACCAGGTGGTGGTTGGGGGAGGAGATCTCATTTGGACAATGATATGAATTGCAAGAGATGACATTCAGTATGAGGATTAGATGGGCTTTGATTGGAGGAATTGCAAGCAAAGAAGTGTTTTCAATATCGAGATCAGGAGAAGGAAAGTAGATCTTTGATGAGTCCAGCATGGTTGAACTTGGGTATGGGCTGAAGTTGAGGCCTTTGAACAGGACAAATTTCTATACAATAGACAGTTTTGGTGGGCACATTGACAACATAATATTGGCTTTGCTTAGGTTCTGGGTCTTGTGGGATGTTGGGAGGTTGTTTTGGAGGATGCAGCAAATGGGAAAAATCAGCAAGGCAGGGTCTGCTTGATGTGATGGTTTGATGAGGAAGTTTGAGGGTAGGCCAAGTGTTGATGGGTAGTGCTGTTCTAAAGTGAGTGTATGGTGTCAGTAAATTTTATAATTTTTCAGGCAGTGTCTTGAGTGCTCTTTCAGATGTTGGAGGGCAAGAGTTTGTTTGGGAGGTACAGATTGCAACTCATCAGTGTTGATGCTGCCTGCATATACACCACATCCCTCATGCCCATAGCCGTGGTGCTATCAAACAATACCTCTCCCAATGTCCTTCCAGCTCCAAACCCACTACCTCACTTTTCATACATTTAAAAAATTGCATCCTCACACACAAATACTTCTTCTTTAAAGGAAAGATACATAAACAAATCCGCAACATAGCTGCAGACACCCACATGGCATGCATGTATCTCATTTTCTTTGTGGATCACCTAGAGGTAACCTTCCTAACTTTCCAAAACTCCAAATTCCTTTTCTATTTTAGGTTCATTGATAACATTTTCATGATCTGGATCTAGGGCTAATACACCCTATCCTCAATCCCCGACAGCCTCAACACCTTATCTCCCATCCACCTCACCTAGTAATCCTCAGCTGAACATGCCACTTTCCTGAACATTGACCTCCACCTCTCTGGTGGCTCCATCTATGCCTGTCCATATTAAACCCACTAACACTGACAGTGCCTATATTTTGGCAGCTGTCACCCCTTCTACATAAAAAAATCACCCCTATTAAAGCCTGGTCACCCATGGATGGTATATCTACAGTGATAAGAATTTGTTTGCCCAATATGCTGGGGAGGTCTCACAAAGGCCTCTACAGACAGGTGCTATCTCGAAAACCTAGTCTTCATACAGATTTTCTGCTCCATATCCTCACATACCGTTAACCTTCCCACAACCCCCAAGAACCAGCTGTTAAGGAGAGCCCTTCTCATCACCCAATATCATCACAGACTGGAGACAGAGTGCAGTGGCACAGTTGTTAGCACACTGGGCTCACATTTGGGAGGGTGATGTTTCAAATCCCCTTTGTGGCATCCAGATTTAAGTTTCCTGTGATTTCCCTGCATCACTTAGACAAATTTGTGAATGGTTCCCCTTTGTGAAGGAGTGGCTGATTTCCTTCTCCATCTTTCCATAGTCTAAGCTTGTGCTTCATCTCTAATGACTTCATTGTTGATGAGATGTTAAACTATAATCTTTCTTCCAGACTGGAACAACTTAACCAACCATGTTCTTCATGAGGGCTTTGACTATCTATAGTCACACTCAGAAATAAATGACATCTTAACCAATGATCCTTCCCAACTCTCCTACCTGCACAGTATGCTGGTCTATTCATATACCACTCCCACTCCCAATCTCATGCCATAGGGGTCATATCATTAAGGAAGGCCCACATGCAAGATCTGCGTGATTTACCCATCCTAGTGCATCTTACTCAGGTCCCATCACAAGCTTAATCTGTTTCACAAAAGGCAGGACTACCTGTGAAAGCAGCAACATAATACACCAGATCAACTGCAATTTCTGCGCAGCATTTTATGTGGGTTTGATCACCAACCAGCTGTCCACATGAATGAATGGCCACTGCCAAAGTGTGGACACAACTGGAGTTGACCACTCAGTGGTGGAACACACTGCTGAGCACAACATCCTCTAGTTCAATGGGTGTTTCACAACCTGTGTCATCTGGACACCCCGTCTCCCTCCAGCAGAAGTTTCTCTGATCTATAGACATGGAAATTAGCCTTATAATTCACTGTTCACTCCCACAACCCCACACCCTATACACAAGAGTCTCCCCTTCATCTTACCTGCCACTCCCTCCCAAACCATGCCTCCATGTCATTGTCATCATACACTGCATGAACTCATTGACTCCAGTGTTCATGCACCTGCTCCCTCTTTTTCCCACATTCCTATCCCTGCCACCTATCCCTCCTAGCAAAGTTTTTATTCTTTGCCTGTGCTCCTTCAGATACTCAATGCTTCTGATATTTGCTGAGTGGTCTCCTTTACTTCTTGACACTATATCCCGCATGACTTCTGTTAAGTCAGCTTTCTGTCAATTTTTGGTTTGCTCTTTTAATGAGATCAGCACTCCATTACCTCCAGGTATCGATTTCTTTACAACTCACTTTCAGTTCAAAAACAATCTTCACATGCCTGTTATAACAACACTAATACTCACTGTTTATGAGCATAGCTTTATATACAGTTTTTATTCACCTTATCACAAATGTCGAGCACCCACCATATAGTCCTGATCTTTCCCCACATATTATCATGCCTTTGGTTGCCTCGGTGCTCACGGTGATTTTGTTTGATAGGCATACCAATTCTGGACCGCACGGTCCTCGAGTGGAAACTTTTTGATCTCTCTTTATATATTGCAATCCTACCTTTAATTACTT
Organism: Schistocerca americana; assembly: GCF_021461395.2. NCBI lineage: Eukaryota > Metazoa > Arthropoda > Insecta > Orthoptera > Acrididae > Schistocerca > Schistocerca americana. Next base: position 20,987,514 of record NC_060123.1, read on the forward strand.
ATTCAGATTATTGATAATGGATATGCATGTCAATTTCGTGAAAATTTTAGCTGCTTGGATTCCCTTCCTCTTCAAAAAAGAAAAGATCGTACTTTAACGTATCAGTGTGTAATCAGATAAATATTACGATTGCAGTAGTTTCAGAGTAGAAACAAAAAACAAAAATGAGGAAAAACAACCATTCACCTGAAGCCAATTAACTTGTGGTGTGGACACACACACACACACACACACACACACACACACACACACACGCGCGCACGCGACCTTAAAACATAAGTCAGTTTGTGCCAGGTTTGTTTAGAAAACCTGATTTCTTGGTTCTTCACTAGCTTTCACATTAACCATTAGGTTCTCAGAGTGCACCTCCAGGCCTGATTCAAACGTTTATCGTCACTCAAGCTGCTGTTTGTAATCTCCAAACACTACTATCAGTTCTCCCATAGGATGTGTGACAGTGGCATTGGTAGAACCTGTGGTAGTAGTGTTAGGAAATCACATGGAGAAACATCAGTGACAGCAAAAGTTGTCAGGTCAAGAGGTGTTGTGAGAGAGGAAATGGTATAGATAAGATGAGTCTTTGAAAAAGGCAGGAAACCTGTGTTTGAGTCTATGAATACCACAAATTTTCAATCATCACAACATTTTTATTACATTGAAGTTTCAGTGTTTCTGAACGATTTTCACTGATATCATTTCATATCGTTGCCACCCCCCCCCCCCCCCCCCCCCCCCCTGTTGATTTCAACTCTGTTGTTCCATTCTTTTCATTTCAGTGCGTTGACTACTTGTCAGTTAGAAGTTAAACATAAAGTTATATAAAACTAGCTTTCAAAAGAAAACTTGTGGCCAATTGTGCCTGTCTGCAACTTGATGCATCCTGTATCAAAGGTTCTCATGTGTCCAGCCGGATCCATTCGACGAACGGATCCGGCTGGAGACCCGAGAACCTTGGATACGGCACATTCGCCGGGAAAGCCTGAGATTTCATTGGATGCATCCTCTTTATCGTAAGTAGCAATCCGCCTTTCCCTACATTGTTGATATTCCTAGCTGGGGTTTCAATTATTTAAAAGAAAGGAGTCATTAGATAAGAAAACATTTTACAGTTAAAGTACAGATTGTGTGTAAATTTATACTTTAATTCGTGACTTTTGTTATATTTGCAAACTTGATTCTTCTAATGGCTGAAAGTAGATTTAATTATTTTATATTTCAGCAAAACTCAAGATCGGGAATGATGAACATGAAGCATCCCCCATCTCACCTCAAAGTTCTGACACTATTCCAGATTTGTCTGAGGCTTATTACCTGATTGGTGGTCTGCCTCCAGGGTTTGACTTGGCTCAGAATAACATCGGCTTTACAAAACCGTTTTTAGGTTGCATGTCAGGTATACAAGTTGTAAATGAGGGAATTAATCCTCTTCAAGGAAAATTTTATGGTGTAGAAGCTTCGTGCTCCCTGTCACTCAGAGTAGTTAGTTTTGAAGGGAATGGATATCTGGAATTACCATCACACACACTCAAAAGAAAATCCTCCTTTGAATTTGTTTTCCGTAGTTTGCAGAATGATGCTCTGCTTATGCTTACCACATCAGCGAAAACTGATTCATTGGACGAAGAGAGAACTGAAAAGTCTCACAATGTGTCACATTATTATTCTGTATCACTCAAGAATGGTAGAATTATTGTATGGTTAGATGCTGGATTTGGAAAGGCTGTGCTCACCTCAGCCACCTCTTTCAATGATGGGCAGTTTCATGTTGTGTCAGTAATAAAGCAATCAAGGAAGCTGGAACTGAGAGTTGATGATGCATGGCAGAGCACAGCTGTTTTACCAGGAAGTGCTGTTGTTATTAAAGCTCCAGGAAAAACTGGTGGACTTTACTTTGGTGGTGTACCTCAGGATATAAATTGGCACAGTATGGCAGCAAGTGCAAATCCAATGGTTGGCACAATCAAGGATGCAAACTTCAATAATGAGTGAGTAATTTAAAAAACACTATTCTACTGTTTAACTAAGAGTAAGGGCAGTGGTTATGTTTTGAAACATTAAAATTAAGTAAATTAAAATAAATAAATAAAAGAAAAATTGTGTGTTGAAATGAGGTGGTTGTAATTTAAACTATCGACACTGAGAATGTAAGTTGTGACAGGGACTTAGAAAGTGATGTTTAAACTTGACTGTTCCCTGATTTTCATTTTTCAAGCTTCCTTAATTTCATTGTACAATAAAATTAAATAATTATAGTCACAAGAAATAATTTTCAGTTGATAAACTCTCATATGCTATAGTATTTGTCTGTGTGTGTGTGAAGGTGATTTGAAAGGCAACTATAAATTGCGAATAATTTCACAAATGTCACATGTAATTCGTAAAGCTATCTAATTTTTTTTTCCTTTACTTGTATGATCTGTGTGAAGAGCAATATTTAGATTTTAAACAATGGAATAACATCAATATTATGAGGAGGACCAATTGCTACTCACCATATAGAGGAGATGTTGAATCCCAAACAGGCATTACTAAAACACTGCTATACAAGTGAGATGTCTTCTTCTAACATAGAAAACTTGCAATATAGATTAGATTAGATTACTTGTTCCATAGATCATGAATACGACACTTCGTAATGATGTGGAACATGTCAGGATAATAAAAGGTGTCTATACAAGATATTACATTAGACAAAATATTAAATGACAGTCAGTATTAAGAAATTCTTTTAATTTCCTTTTAAATGCTATATGACTATCTGTCAGACTTTTGATACTATTAGGTAAGTGACCAAAGACTTTTGTGGCAGCATAATTTACTTCCTTCTGAGCCAAAGTTAGATTTAACCTTGAGTAATGAAGATCATCCTTTCTCTATTGTTGTAGCCATGTACATTGCTATTACTTTTGAATTCATTCGGATTGTTAATAACAAATTTCATAAGTGAATATATATATTGTGAGGCTACAGTGAAGATTTCTAGCTCTTTAAATAAGTGTCTGCAGGATGATCTTGGATGAGTTCCAGCAATTATTCTGATTACACACTTTTGTGCAATGAACACTCTTTTACTCAATGATGAGCTACCCCAGAATATGATGCCATACGAAAGCAGAGAATGAAAATAGGCGTGGTAAGCTAATTTACTCAGATGTATACCGCTAAATTTGCAATGACCCTAATAGCATAAGTAGCTGAACTCAAACGTTTCAGCAGATCCTCAGTGTGTTTTTTCCAGTGCAACCCCTCATCAATGCATACACCTTGAAATTTTGAATATTCTGCCTAAGCTACCAATTTCTGATATAAGTCTATATTTATTAATGGGGTCATTCCATTTACTGTGTGGAACTGTATATACTGTGTTTTGTCAAAGTTTAATGAGAGCCCATTTGCAGAGAACCACTTAATGATTTTCTGAAAAACATCGTTTACAATTTCACCAGTTAATTCTTGTCTGTTGGGTGTGATAGCTATACTTGTATCATTGGCAAAAAGTACCAGCTTTGCATCTTTGTGAATATAGAATGGCAAGTCATTCATATATATTAAGAACAGCAGAGGACCCAAGACCGAACCTTGCAGCATCCCATTCTTGATTGTTCCCCAGTTTGAGAAATCACCAGTTTTTTGCATATTATGTGAACTGTTTATTTCAACTTTCTGCACTCTTCCAGTTAGGTATGATTTAAACCATTTGAGTACTGTTCCATTCATACCACAGTACTTGAGCTTATCTAGAAGTATTCCATGATTTACACAACCAAAAGATCACAAAAAATCCCAACAGGTGACTTCCGGTTACTCAGAGCATTTAATATTTCATTAGTGAAAGTATATATAGCATTTTCTGTTGAGAAACCCTTATGGAAACCAAACTGACATTTTGTTAAAACTTTATTTTTACAAAGGTGTGAAGCTACTCTACAATACATTACTTTTTCAAGAATTTTGGATAAGGCAGTCAGAAGAGAGATTGGGCGGTAGTTGTTGACATCAGTCGTATCCCCTTTTTTATGCAGTGGTTTAACAATGGCATACTTCAGTCTATGTGGGAAAATGCCCTGCTTCAGAGAGCTATTGCATATGTGGTTAAGAATCTCACTTATTTCTTAGGAACAAGCTTTTATTATCCTGCTGGAAATGCCATCAGTTCCATGTGAGCTTTTATTCTTGAGAGAGTTTATTATCTTCCTAATTTCAGAAGGAGAGGTGGGTGGAATTTCAATTGTATCAAATGGTGTGGGTAAAGCCTCTTCCATTAACTGCCTTGCTTCTTCTAATGAACATTTAGACCCTATTTTCTCTACACCATTTAAAAAATGATTATTCAAAATGTTTTCGACTTCCGGCTTGTTGTTTATCAAGTTTCCATTCGCTTTGATGGTGATACCGTCATCCTGTACCCTTGGTTGTCCTGTCTCCCTTGTAATAATATTCCAAATTGTTTTGATTTTGTTATCAGAGGTATTAATCTCAGAGATGATGCACATGCTTATGGACTTTTTAATAACCTTTCTTAATGCAGCCCAGTAGTTTTTATAATATTTGGCTGTTTCTGGGTCATTACTCTTTCTTGTTGTTAGATATAGTTCCCTTTTGTGGTTACAAGATATTTTTATTCCTTTAGTAAGCCAAGGTTTTTTGCATGGTTCTTATAATTAGATTTAACTACTTTCTTGGGGAAACAATTTTCAAATTCTCTTACAAGTGTTGTTGTTGTTGTTGTCTTCAGTCCTGAGACTGGTTTGATGTAGCTCTCCATGCTACTCTATCTTGTGCAAGCTTCTTCACCTCCCAGTACCTACTGCAGCCTACATCCTTCTGAATCTGCTTAGTGTATTCATCTCTTGGTCTCCCTCTACGATTTTTACCCTCCACGCTGCCCTCCCAATACTAAATTGGTGATCCCTCAATGTCTCAGAACATGTCCTACCAACTGATCCCTTCTTCTAGTCAAGTTGTGCCACAAGCTCCTCTTCTTCCCAATTCTATTCAATACCTCCTCATTAGTTATGTGATCTACCCATCAAATCTTCAGCATTCTTCTATAGCACCACATTTCGAAAGCTTCTATTCTCTTCTTGTCTAGACTATTTATCGTCCACGTTTCACTTCCATACATGGCTACACTCCATACAAATACTTTCAGAAGTGACCTCCTGACATTTAAGTGGATACTCGAAGTTAACAAATTTTTCTTCTTCAGAAACACTTTCCTTTCCATTGCCAGTCTACATTTTATATCCTCTCTACTTCAACCATCATCAGTTATTTTGCTCCCCAAATAGCAAAACTCCTTTACTACTTTAAGTGTCTCATTTCCTAATCTAATTCCCTCAGCATCACCCGACTTAATTCGACTACATTCCATTATCCTCGTTTTGCTTTTGTTGATGTTCATCTTATACCCTCCTTTCAAGACACTGTCCATTCCGTTCAACTGCTCTTCCAAGTCCTTTGCTGTCTCTGACAGAATTACAATGTCATCGGCGAACCTCAACGTTTTTATTTCCTCTCCATGGATTGTAATACGTACTCTGAATTTTTCTTTTGTTTCCTTTAGTGCTTGCTCAATATACAGATTGAATAACATCGGGGAGAGGCTACAACCCTGTCTCACTCCCTTCCCAAGCACTGCTTCCCTTTCATGCCCCTCGACTCTTATAACTGCCATCTGGTTTCTGTACAAATTGTAAATAGCCTTTCGCTCCCTGTATTTTACCCCCGTCACCTTCAGAATTTGAAAGAGATTATTCCAATCAACATTGTCAAAAGCTTTCTCTAAGTCTACAAATGCTAGAAACGTAGGTTTGCCTTTCCTTAATCTTTCTTCTAAGATAAGTCATAGGGTCAGTATTGCCTCACGTCTTCCAACATTTCTACGGAATCCAAACTGATCTTCCCCGAGGTCGGCTTCTATCAGTTATCTTACAAGTGTATCATGAAATAAGTTATATTTTAAATTAGCATCGGGTTCCTTGTACACCTCATCCCAGTCTAACTGCTGAAGATTTTCTCTGAAATTTCTAATTGTTGAGTCATTAATTGAATGCACAACTTTGGAGGGTAGTTTTGAATTACTGAATGGAGCTATGTCATATATTGTAACTAGCTGAGCATCATGATCAGAAAGCCCATTCTCAACTGGACAAGAATTTATGGTTTTAAACCTGTCTTGATCTATAAAAGTGTTATCTATCAATGTGCTGCTGTCCTTTACTACCCGAGTAGGAAAATTAATGACAGATGTCAAATTGAAAGAACCGAGCAAGACTTCCAGGTCATTCTTCCTATTACACTCTTTCAGTGAATCAGCATTGAAGTCCCCCACAAATAATAATTTGCTTTCCCCTATCTGACAGATAGCACAACAAGGCGCCCAAGTTTTCCAGGAATAAATGAAAGTTTCCTGAAGGGGACCTATATACTGTTACAATTACAAAAGAGCCCTCCTTCAGTTTAAGTTGACAGGCACATGCTTCTATATGTTGCTCTAGACAAAACTTTTTTGTATCTAAGGTTTCTACACAGTGATAACTTTTGACATATGTGGCAACTCCTCCTCCCACCTTATTCTCTCTACTCATATGTGCAGCTAGTTTATAAACACTGATATTCACCTTTTCCATATCAGACACGATGTGATGCTCAGACAGGAATAGTATATCTATTACATTATCAGATTCAGTGTCATATAAACAAACCAGGAGCTCATCTACTTTATTCTTCAATCCCGGAATATTTTGGTGAAAAATGGTAACATTATTTTTTACTTTACTCTTGTGAGAATCTACTTTTTTCTTTAATCCACCAATCCACCCTACACACACAAGCCCACTGTCTCTCACAGTTTCTTAAACTACTATGTCAAACATTTCATAGAATTTTAAGTGTGGTACGAGAATTTCATGATTCGTCAATGACCTTAAATACAAAATATCAGAGACAGTGTTTATGTGTGTGTGTGTGTGTGTGTGTGTGTGTGTGTGTGTGTGTGTGTGTGAGTTATGCTTGCATAAATGTGTGTGGTTTATGCATAAGGAGAAGGCCTTATGGTCGAAAACTCACATATATAGCAGTCTTCTTCTTGTGTCTATGTGAGACTTAACATCTCCTCTGTACAGTGAGTAGCAATCTATCCTTTCCAAAATCTTCTTTTGTGGAAATATTGAACTGGAAGTCTTCTGACTTTGAATTTATTTACATTATGTGTTGCTTTTATTATTCCACATTTTCATTGTTAAAGTAAAATGCCCTTCTTGTTGCAGACTGCTTCAGTTTGATGACCCAGTTTCTTTTAAACATGCAGCCATTGGACGCTCAAGCAGAAGTATTCCTGATCGGAACAACATCCAGTTTATACCACAAGGAAGTATTTGGCATAAAATGAATAAGTGTCAGGTTGCCAGTTATTCAGTGGAGCAGGGTGCAGTGAAATTTGGAGATTCTCACCAGAGCCACATAAAAATGGATCTTGGTGTCCGGAGCATCTTGCAGAAGAACTTTGCTTTAGAATTTGATTTTAGGACATTCTACCCAAATGGGCTTCTGTTCTTCATTCCAGTAAGTATGTTGCACAAACATAATAAAGTATATCTAAAAACCAAGATGATGTGACTTACCAAACAAAAGCGCTGGCAGGTTGATTGATACACAAAATACACACAAAATTCAAGCTTTCGCAACCAACGGTTGCTTCGTCAGGAAAGAGGGAAGGAGAGGGAAAGACAAAAGGATGTGGGTTTTAAGGGAGAGGGTAAGGAGTCGTTCCAATCCCGGGAGCGGAAAGACTTACCTTAGGGGGAAAAAAGGACAGGTATACACTCGCGCGCGCACACACACACACACACACACACACACACACACACACACACACACACACACACACACACACACATATCCATCCGCACATACACAGCCACAAGCGTCTGCTTGTGACTGTGTATGTGCGGATGGATATGTGTGTGTGTGCGAGTGTATACCTGTCCTTTTTTCCCCCTAAGGTAAGTCTTTCCGCTCCTGGGATTGGAATGACTCCTTACCCTCTCCCTTAAAACCCACATCCTTTTGTCTTTCCCTCTCCTTCCCTCTTTCCTGACGAAGCAACCGTTGGTTGCGAAAGCTTGAATTTTGTATGTATGTTTGTGTATCTATCAACCTGCCAGCGCTTTCGTTTGGTAAGTCACATCATCTTTGTTTTTAGATATATTTTTCCCACGTGGAATGTTTCCCTTTATTATAAACATAATAAAGTGATAGAGAAGTACCTTTGTTTCAGAGAGTATGGTTGTTTGTTCTGAACGTGACATGAATGTGTGTATGATTCTTTATCTTGTACCTTGTTGAGAGAACAGCCAATTTGTATCAGGTTTTAAACTATTTACCATACAACTAGATTTTATATGAAGTGGCCCATTCATGTTGCTTTATGCTCAGTGCGCTAGCTGGTGTGACAGAGGGGTGAGACAGACCTGAATTGAATCTGCATAGTGGATTAATGACCATCGGTCTACTACACCAGGCAGCTTGAGTGTGGTGTTTAGGCAGTTGTCCGTGCTTATTTAGGTACATGCTTGGCTTTTCTCAAATTTACACCTCAAAAAATATGACAGATGAACATTTATAACACGATAACACATACAACGAAGTTTACGCAATTCGTGGCTTCCCTCTCTTAAGTGAAAAATTGTATCTTAACTGGCAAAAAGTGTCAAAAGTGCAACAAAACAATAAAGAATGCCATTATCTTCTTAGATGCAGATGTGCTAAATAAAGGAGTCCCTCAGGGATCCTTTCTTGGGCCAATCCTCTTTCTGCTGTATATAAACGATCAAGACCTGAACATTGAGTCACAAACAAACACTTTTTTTGCAGATGACACAAGCATCCTAACTACAGGAAATACCCCAAGTCAGCTTCAGAGAGCTGTTAATAAGGTTACAGAACAGCTAAACAGATGGTTTGAGGGGAATAAACTTATGATAAACACCAAAAAAACAATATTCCTAAATTTCTGTTCAAAAGCTGATGCATGCTGCACCAGTGTGACAATAAATTCCAACAAAATTTCATTTTCTCTGGAAACAAAGTTTTTAGGCTTTGGCTTCAAAATAACTTCAAATGGCACACACATATCAACAAAATTAATGGAACACTAAATAAAACATGTTACAGTCTGCATTTACTCTCTGTCAAACCAAGTTATAGCACTGTCCGAACTGCCTACTGTGTCCAGTTCCACACCATCCTACTGTACGGAAGTATATTCTGGGGTAATACAGCACCTAGTTCAGCCATCTTCTTAACTCAAAAAAGAACTATAAGAGCAATGCAACATGGTTGACAAACAGAATCTTGCAAACCCCTCTTTGAAAAGTCATCAATTCTTCCTCTTCCCTGTATGTATATACTGGAAATCTGTAAATATATTAGAAAGAATTTAAAAGATGTACATGAAAATTTTGATATCCATAAACAAGATACAAGACAAAAGGAAAAGTTTCATGTCCAGTCAATAAGGACATCAGCCTATAAAACCTCCACAGGAAACAGCACTATACAAATTTACAATAGTCTTCTGTATAAAGTAGAAGACATATCATCATTCTTACTTTTTTGTAAAACCCTAAGGGCATTCTTATTGGATCATTGCTTCTATTCAGTAGCAGAATTTCTAGATCATTTAAGATACAAATGACTTGAAACAAGACAGTGCAGCTTCTGCAAGAACCTTTGTCGATAAACCTAAAATTCACGTATCTGCTGTCTGCTGAAATAACTACTGTTTATAGGTGTGTGTGTGTGTGTGTGTGTGTGTGTGTGTGTGTGTGTGTGTGCGTGTGTGTGTTCTGTATCCTGGAAAGATTTATAGGATGAACAAAAAAATCAACTGACTACATTGTAATGTTAAGGGAGTAAATTAAAATAAAAGAAGAATAAATTAAAATAAGTTTGCCAGGTTGAGATAAACAGCAGACACCATAGAACAGGATTAACACTAGGAAAGATTTTATACGCAGTCAATTAAACAATATTTCATAATGCCAGGATAGCTATAAAAACTTGACTCTTGTGATTTATTTAATCCAGTCTTCTCTCATGATTAACCACTTAGGAAGTGAGTTAGAAGTTTAAGAAATCAATTGACTCTTCAATATTTTGTGAATATATGTTTCACAACATCTTCTAAAATTTGTTCGGATGAAATTAAAAAAAGGAAAGAAAAACAAAAAAGAAAGAAGAAGGGAAAAAAAGAAATTGCAATGACATAAAAAATCAACAGAGTTTATGAAATTGAAGCGGAGACTATTAGGATACCAAAGGATTTTGCTATTGCTTTTTACATTACAACATTCTGTTATACATAGCTAATTGAAGATTTATAAATCTATTTTTATGATGTAAATGTGCTTAACATCAATTTCGTTGTTCAGGATTACATTTTTTTCCGTTACAGGATTCAAGACGGAAACAGAGGCATTACATTGTAGGAACATTATTTAACAAGAAAATGAAAGTAGTAATTAAAAAAGGAAACGGCAAAACAAAATTGTAACTCATTCGGACCTGAATGATGGTTTGTGGCACCATGTATCCCTCCAAAGAGAGAAACAGAATCTTAGATTATTCATCGATACAATCAGAAATGGGACAATGAAATACCCAAAAAAGCTAAATATCCGAAATATAATGTACCTTGGAGCTCTGCCAGAAGCGGGACTTCAGTTTGCATCAGCTGATGAAGAGGTAAGAACTCCATAGTTCTCTTTTTCTGAAAATTTATACTTACATCTTGTGATCTCTCCCTGTCCAGAAATACAATTCCTCCTTGGGACTGGATTTTATCTGAAATTGGCTCATCAGGTTTTGTCTACAGACCAAACACACACACACACACACACACACACACACACACACACACACACACACACACACCTCTGCAAAACTTTGTAATGATCTTGAGTTTGTAATGCCCTAGTAGACCTGCTAACTGTGTGCTACTTAAATTCAAGTAGCTGGAACTTGATTTCACCAATGAAACTGGGTGACACAAAAAACTTGTTTAAATTGCTCTTATTTATCTAATAATAACAATATATGAGTTGCACTAATTATCTCAGTCACTTAAGCAAGTAAACACTGTACCAGAGAGACTTAAAGTCTCATTCACAATTTGCAGAAATAATGTTCTAACTGTTCCTGAGCCTGACAACACTTTCCGACACAACTTTGCTGCTCTGAACTAATACCACTGGTGTAAGCATTCCAAGCTCAGATAAACCCAGTGAGAGCTCAAAGCTCTATCTGTCCAACTACATGGAAATCTTTGAAATGACAGTATACTATCAATAAAAAGGTGAAGTTTGGAACTAACACAGTTAAGGAAACATAGCGTCTTCCAACACTGATATGTCTGGACTCTCCTGACTCCCAACAGAAGTCCTCAAACACATTGAAAAATGTTTGGATTCGATGAAGTCCCACACCGAAGTCTGTTAATAATCTGAAACAGTTCACAACTGTCTGGAGTCTCAACCTGAAGTCCCCTCATCCTCTCAACGTCAATTCCCAGCTAAACTTTGAAAACACCACCCCCAATACCATTCAGTTTGTCTGACCTTGGCTGACTGTATCTGTTCCTCTCCCGCCATATAAGTTGATTGTATTGCCATGCAATAAGATAGACAAAGTTACACAGCTGTGAACCAATTGGCTAATCTCAACAACTGCAACCAAACAGAAGTTATATTCTAAATCACACTTAAATGTTGATTTTGATGCCACCAAACACTGTGTATTTACTACACTTAATATGAGAGGATGAAACTAGGATAATAGAGTGTAGTCAAATTAAATCAAGTGATGGTGAGGAAATTAAATTAGGAAACGAGACACTTAAAGTAGTAGTTGAGTTTTGATACTTTGACAGCAAAATAACTGATGATGGCCAAAGTGGAGAGGATATAAAATGTAGACGGGCAACGGCAAGAAAAGCATTTCTGAAGAAGAGAAATTCGTTAACATCAAATTTAGACTTAAGTGTTAGTAAGTCTTTTCTCAAGGTATTTGTCTGGAATGTAGCCATGTACAGAAGTGAAACACGGATGGTAAACAGTTTAGACAAGAAGACAATAGAAGTTTTTGAAGTGTGGTGCTACAGAAGAATACTGAGGATTAGATAGGTAGATCGCGTAACAAATGAGGAGATACTGAATAGAATTGGGAGAGAAATTAAAAGAAGGGATTGGTTAATAGTACACATTATGAGTAATCAGGGTTCACCAGTTTAGTATTCGAGGAAAGTTTTGTTGGGGGGGGGGGGGGGGGGGGGGGGGGTTAAAAAATCATCATAGAGGGAGACCGAGAGAGATGAATACAGTAAGCAGATACAAAGATACAAAAAGATATAGTTGAATTAATTATTTGGCGATGAAGAGGTTTGCACGGGATATAGTAGGTTGGAGAGCTGCATCAGACCAGTCTTCAGATTGAAGATCACAACACAATCTCTCATAAAATATGTGTTTACGTGGATGATTCCATTAGCATGTATTAATTTTGTCATAGTATTCGGTATATAAATCTTTTCCGCTTTCACTGTGAGAAACCATTCATGTTTTGATTTGATGTGGTAGTTGATTGAAACTAAAGGGGAAATTCAGTTTGATACTGTTTGTGCTGGTATTTTGTAACCTTATGTGGGTGGCTGGTATTGATGAGAGCCAATAATATACACAAAGGATGTCTTGAGAGCAACACGAGGCAGGCCGAATCACTGGTGGCTGTCCCTTCTGTAGCACTTTGCATACATGCGTGCAGTAGCCTAGGTATCTAATACACAGTGTCATCTGGCTTTCCATTCTTGGGCTGAGAAAGCACGTGACCATTTGGAGCATTTGAGGAGACAATTGCCCCTTTGAGAACCATTTCAAAAACATGTGCATTGGAAGCGCTCCGCCACCCTGAAGTGTCTAACAATTACTTGTCGTCCTCCCACCCGTTGAGTTAGAAAGCATGTCACCAGCACTTGCCAAAGACCAGATGTAAGGGGCATTCAAATGAAACCTGGTCATTAGTGTAAAGAAAGTAATGGTAACAATTTTATTAACTCAAAGCTGTAGTTATACACAATACACATACTCAAAAATAGTCACCAAAACTATTGGCATATTTATCCCATTGCGACTCTAGCTAGGCAATTTCATCCTTGAAGAAGCTAGTAGGCTGCTGTCGGATCCAGGCCTGGACCCAGCCCACACTCCATCGTCCGTTACGAATTGATGTCTGTGAATAACTTGTTTTAGAGGTCCAAACACATGAAAGTCACATGGTGAAAGGTTGGTACTATATGATGGATGTTCCAGCATTTCCCATCGAAACTGCTGCAATGTTGTCTTCACCCCAGTCAGTTGGTGGGGAACCCACTGCTCACAGATTTTTCGAAAGAGGTCGAGATAGAGGTACTCCTGGTACCCTCTGCCACACACCGTCGGGTGGCTTGCCAAGTATGGATGTAGATGTAGATGTAGAAGTTCAAGTGTTGATGCATTATGGTGTGGGCGGTGCCCACGCTAATACCCAGTAACTGATGGATCTCGTCTACAGTGATTCTGCAGTTGTCCAAGACTAAAGCATTCATTTCCGCAATCATTTACGGTGTGATAACAGAATGAGGCTGTCCAGAATGAGCATCATCTTCCTGTGACTCTTGCCCCTCAAGGAATTGTTTGTGCCATTCCACAACACTGAAACGACTCATACTGTACTCACCATACACAGCCTTCATCCGTCGATACATTTCACGGCCACCAACTCCCTCCGCCGCCAAAAATCAAATCACTCCTCGTTGTTCCTGCTTACTCGCTTGCACATTTGGTAGTGGACGATAACGAGTGTGACCACCTTCTCTTCGACATGAAACCATACTGTAGGTATACAATATCAAATGGTGCACATGCGTCAGTGTCTACCAATAGACGGCGTCACCATACTGGCGTTTATATGGTGCCACCTTACATGTAAGGCAAAGGTATACGCACTGACCAGGTTTCTTTTGAAAGAACCTCGTACAATAGCCCTTTGTAGTATGTTTAAGGCAAACATGTCATTGTTGGTGTGGTCTTTAGAACCTGTGACATGAGTACTACAATTCATTCAGCTCAAATCACTGCTATAGCAAGCAGTAGTTATACCATTCTTTTCACCAAAGCAAATGAGACGCAAGTTGCAAACACAATAAAACACATGGTGTTGCATCATATTCCATAAAGAAGAGCAGTGATAATCAGCTAAAATTGCTGTCAAGTTCTCTCTATCAGTGTTGCAACTTGTAATGTCATCTGGCATAGTGTTTGCATCTGAACAAGTCTGTCAGTCCATTTTGCTGGCAATTGTATAACTGCATTTGGGTGTGCCCATCTGTCTGTATACTTAGAGCATGCAGGTAGTTCTGAGATCCTGCAATGATGGATGTGTGTATCAGCCTAGCAAACTCTACAATGAGTGGAATGTATTGTGTATCTTGTCATTTGTTACAATAAATGCGATTTATATGTCAAATATCTTGATTTCTCTTATCATTTTAGTGGAAATTAGGGGAGGGCAGAGGGTACTGTACTATACACTGAGAGCTTAAATGTACAAATGCAGAAGTCAGAGGTCTGCAGTCGAACAAGTTATGTACAGTCACTAATGGTTGTATTGGCTGCTGCAGTAGGAGAAGATATTTTTCCCAATCAAAAGCAAGCAAAGAAAACCCAGTCACTAAATGAAAAATCTAAGGTGAATTAGGAAACTACAGGCCATTATTATTCATTCTTACTTTTGCAGAAAACTGTAAGTACTACCTCACCATAACATGGTTCAAGCGAAAAATAGTCAGCACATTTGGCAAAAACAGAGTTCGTTGGTCATATTCTTAGCACCGTTGGCAGACAAGAGAAGACTTGACTCTTTTTTTTGAAAGAATCCTTGTGAAGCATTCGGCTGAGTGAACCATTTTAAATGAATAGAGAAACTGTATCAGTATGGTATCCGAGGGAAATGCTATGTCAGACAGGGTCAGTGCACAGATACCAGATTTACTAATGGTAGAAATATAATCAGTGATAGATCTGAGCCGGTAATTATTAAATATGGTATACAAGACAGTTATCTAGTTGGACCAACAGCTAAACATTCTTTAATGATTTTCCACAGTGTGTTAATCAGTCACTTTTATTTAATCCTGATAACATTGCTATTATCAGCACAGGTAAGACAAAGGAGCAGCTTGAAAGAGAACCAGTCCTCTCTATTGAACATTCAGATACATATCTACTTCAAAACAGTGTTTTTACAAGTCATTCAAAACAACACAGTTGTCTGCGTATTTATTTTAATATACAAAGGGTGTGTAAATAAAACAATTTTTTCCTGAGTAGCGGTGCATGTGCAGACCGGTCTCCCCACCTGGACTATGTGGTCAGGGGTGTTGGCTAAGTGAGCCAAGCATCGACATTCCCCAGCGAAATTCTGGAGTGAAAACATCGCGAGTGCAGGGAGTGTCCGTTTCGAAACGTCGTTGAGAAATCAGTGTGTCCAAAATGCAGCACCTCTTGGAGCAGCAGTGTTTGATCAAATTTTGTTTAGAACTGAACAAGACTGGTACGGAAATGTTTGAAATGATTCAAGAGAGCAGAGTATGCCATGTCACATGCCATGGTTTTCATGTGGCACAAGAGGTACAAAGATGGCTGTGGAAACTTGGAGGACGATGAACACACTGGATGATGAACACACTGGAAGACCTTCAACGAGCAGAACTGACAAAAATGTGGCCAAAGTGCACCAAGTTTTAAAGGTGACCGACAATTCAGCATCAGAATGATTGCAGATGAAGTGGGTATGAATCACCAAACTGTGTTTCACCTAGTGGCAGAAGATCTAATGATGAGAAAAGTGTGTACGAAACTTGTCTCTAAAGTGATCTTGGATGAATAGGAGGAGTGGCACCTGGTTGTTTCACAGGAAATGCTTGAACGTTTACAAACCGTACCTGATTTTTTGTACAAAGTGGTCACTGGTGATGAGACCTGGGTCTTTGAATACGATCCAGAGTTGAAGAGACAAAGCTTCAAGTGGCACACCTCCGCATCACCAAAGCTGAGATTTTGCCTTTTGGACAGACTGTTAGTGGTCAGTATTATACTGGAGAGCTCTGCCATTTGAGGGATCGAGTCCACCCAGAGAAGAAAGACGACTGGATGCTCCACCGTGACAATGTGACCATTCACACCTGCTTCGCCATCACTGAATTTTCGACCCGGTTCAACAATGCAATACTGCCGGAGCCACGCTGTAGCCCCAATCTCGCCCCCCTCGCCCCCAGTGGCTTCTTTTTGTCCCTCGGATGAAGAGATACCTGAAAGGGAAGCAGTTTGACAGCATTGCAGCGGCCAAAAAGGCTTTGACAGAGGTTTAGAAAAGCATTCTGGTTAAGGAGTTCCAGGGAGCTTACCAGCAGTGGAAATCTCATTGGCAGAGGTGTGTGAATTCTCAAGGCACCTATTTTGAAGAATTTTAGTCCAATGTATGAAAGCATTCAATAAATTTTGTGTTTTGAGATCAGTCTTGAAACTTTATTTACACATCCTGTATATTTAATGCATTTCACACTGAGTGGTTTGGAATACTACATAAGTTGTTTTGGTGCCATGTTAAAACATTGTTTTGTAGTAGATATGTATTTTAATTTTCAGTAATCAGGACTGCTTTGCTTTCAATTTGCTCCTATGTCATACTTGTGCTGATAATTCCAATGTTATACTTATTCATTAAAAGTGACTGATTAACATTTTGCAGGAAATCATTCAAGAATGTATAGTTACTAACCCAAGTACAGCCCAAGTACCATATTTAACAGATGTCAGCACAGAGCTGTAACTAATTATATTTCTATAACAACAAAAATAATCAATTGTTGATAATATAATGTAAATGGACAGATAAAAAAATTTACTCACCAAGTGGCGCAGTGGAACACACACACACACACACACACACACACACACACACACACACACACACACACACACAAATGGATTTCACTTTCACAAGCTTTTGGAGCCAGTGGCCCCTTCTTCTGGTGGAAAAGTTGAAGGGGAAGGAAGAGGGCCGGCCGTTGTGGCCAAGTGGTTCTAGGCGCTTCAGTCTGGAACCGCGCCACCACTACGGCCGCAGGTTCGAATCCTGCCTCGGGCATGGATGTGTGTGATGTCCTTAGGTTAGTTAGGTTTAAGTAGTTCTAAGTTCTAGGGGACTGATGACCTCAGATGTTAAGTCCCATAGTGCTCAGAGCCATTTGAATCATTCTTTTTTGAAGGAAGAGAGGTGAAGGAAAATGACTGGAGAGGTTTAGGGAAGGGAATAAAGATGTCACCCAGAACCCCGGGTCAGGGGAGACTTAATGGGCAAGATGAGAAGGGAAGACTGATTGTTGGAGACTGCACTGGATGATTGGGTTTGTGGATCTTAGGAAGAAGGTGAAAGGTGATGGAGGGGGTAAGAAGTTCTATGGTTTGAGGTGTAAGTCCTTGCGAAGGGCCTGAGATTTTTAGGAGGGGCTGCAGGTCAGTTTGAACCACTGGAATGGGATCTTGCTGACAAGTGCTGTATGTAGAGGTGTGAGACAGCCGGCATAGACCTTAATTAACATGCTCCTGTCACTCAAGTACCACAGTGGCAGATCCTTTGTCTGCTGCTGGGGGGGGGGGGGGGGGGGGGGGGGGGGGGGGTAATGATGGAGTCAGCAGCTTTTAGGGAACGTAGTGCCTGGAATTCTTTAGAGGACAGGATAGGGTCGTGTTTTAGAGACATGAAGAAAGGTTGTGAAGCAATGCTGGATGTGAGGAATTCTTGGAAAGCTGATAAGGGATGATTCTGAGGTATTGGGATGGATCAAGTTAGGATCATGGTCGGAACTGTTCAAGGCAGGGTACAATGTCACTTTTATTGTTGGGAAGGTTTTCGGTTTGGGTTGCAAAGTGATATTTCCAGTTGACATTACTCATAAAGAAAAGTAGCTCTTTCACCAAAGCAGCATGGTTAAATGCAGGTTTAAGGTTGAAAGTGAGACCCTTGGATAATAAAGATAATTCAGGCAAGGAGAGTGCATTGGATGAGAGGTTAAGAATACTGTACTGTTGTAACTGGTGCTCGTGATTATGAGTTATTATAGGTCTGTGGGGCAGTGGTGAAGGCTTTGGGATGTTAAGGAGGTTGGCCAAGCTTTTTAGGAGAGGAGTGGTGGTTGATGGCATGGCTGTTTGGGGAGCTGCAGAGGGACAGGAAGGGAAACACCACTGTTGAGGTAGTTTAGGAGAAGGTGGGATAGCTGTTTTAGGTGAAGTCTGGCATGTTGTTGCAGTCTGAAGTTGGCTTCGCAGATTATACAATCCAGGGAAACCTAAGGCCTCTCACCAGGACTTACACCTCAGTCCATAGAACTTCTTATTTCACCCAAACCACACACCTTCTTCCTAAGATCTGCAGACCGAGCGAGGTGGCGCAGTGGATAGCACACTGGACTCGCATTCGGGAGGACGATGGTTCGATCCCGCGTCCGCCCATCCTGATTTAGGTTTTCCGTGATTTCCCTAAATCGCTCCAGGCAAATGCTGGGATGGTTCCTCTGAAAGGGCACGGCCGACTTCCTTCCCTAATCCGATGAGACCGATGACCTCGCTGTTGGGTCTCTTCCCCCAAACAACCAACCAACCTAAGATCTGCAAACCCAGTCATCCTGGTTGTCCTTTAGTTGCTGGTTTCAAAGCACCCACTAAATGTATATATGCCTTAGTTGGTCAACACCTGCAACCCATAGTACAAAGACTACCCTCCTATTATTAGTATTTACATTTTTTGGCCTTCATTGGACCACTCTAGCCAACTTTATACAAAGAATTTTGTCAGTTTCCTGTCAGCCCAGTACTTCTTCATTCTCTCGGATCTCATCCTTCTTTCTTCATCGGAAATCACCCTTCCTATTGTCTGTTTGTTGAATCTCGTTTGCATTCTGGTTTGTTTGTCTGTGAGTTTCCTGATTT
This sequence comes from Schistocerca americana, assembly GCF_021461395.2. Classification (NCBI taxonomy): domain Eukaryota; kingdom Metazoa; phylum Arthropoda; class Insecta; order Orthoptera; family Acrididae; genus Schistocerca; species Schistocerca americana. The sequence goes on from NC_060123.1 coordinate 21,006,602, forward strand.
AGTCAGTTTTGTTTCTTGGGTCTTCCAATGTAATCTGTAGCTCATCCATATCTTCCTTGATTTCTGTAATCCACTTAATGTTGCACTTACTGTTCCACATTTTTTCTGTTATTGTCCTGATAATCCTGTTCTCTCTTGTTCTGATTAGATGTCTGAAAAATGAAATACATTTCTTCTGATTGTACTCATTACCGGTTCTATTTCCTTGTAGACTGTTTCATTTGTAGCTACTCTCCAGTGTCCATCTTTCTGGTACGATTTGTTGATGCACATTCTGATGATGATTCTTCTCTCTATTTTGAGTATTTTGTCTATTTGCGCAGTGTTAGTTGTTTTGAAGATGGTTTCACTTGCATATGTTATTTCTAGTTGAGTGACTGTTTTGTAGTGTTCTAATTTTGTTGCTATCGACAGGCTCTTTTCGTTGTAGGTTTTCTTGGTGATATATTGTGCTCAAGTCAATTTGTTTATTCTGTTATGCCATGTTGGCTTTTCATTGAAGTTATATGTTATGATTTCTCCCAGATATTTAAATTTATCTACAATTGTCATTTCTTGGTTTCCGGTGGCAACTGTGTTTGAGGGTGGGTCATTTAACATGATGACTGTTTTTTCAAAGGATATTCCAAGACCAATTTTCTGTCTATTTCTTGTATATTTAGATAACCTGTTGTTTGGTTTCCTGGATACTGTTGGACAAGAGAGCAAGGTCATCAGCAAGTCCTAGACAATTTAAACTTATGTTTTCTTTGGGTCCTCCAATTTGGATCTTCTTTGGGTTAATCTTGTACCATTCCCTCATTATGTATTCTAAAGCGCAGTCAAATAGCAGGGGTGCCAAGCAATCTCCTTGTCTTCAACCTTTTTTTTATGATGAATGGCCCAGAGAGTTCCCCCATGAACTTGACTTTTGATACTGTGTTGGTTAAGGTGAGTTCTATCAATTTGATTAATTTTGTATGGAGCCCAAAATTTCTTAAGATTTTTAACATTGAAGGTGTATGGATACAGTCATATGTTTTTTTTAAAGTCCACGGGGGTTTTTACTAGAGGTTTATTTCGTTTCTTGTAATATGCTAGGCTAATTTTAAAGTGATGATTGTTCTGCACAGCTTCTCCAAAGTCTGAAGCCTCCTTGGTATTCACCTAATTCTTCCTTCTAGTTGCTTCCCTCCTATATTAAAGATACCAACCATTTCCTAGATTGTCTGAAATGCATGCCCTTCCCACTCCCACCACACACCTTGCTTGTCACCATTGATGCCATCTCCCTCTATAGCAACACGTACATGATCTGTCTGCTACTGAACATTTTCTCAGTCAACACCCACCTAATTCCAAGCCTATGATATCCTTCTTGATCATCTTAATCAACTTTACACCTACCATCAATTACTTCACCTTCGAGAGCAGACATACAAACAGATCAGGGGTATGGCCATGGGAACCAGGATGGCTTCTTCCTATGCCAACCTTTCTATAGGTCGCTTGGAGGGGGCTTTCTTGGGATCCTTAAGTCTTTAGCCCTGATTTGGTTTAGATACATTGATGACACCTTTGCTGTATGGACTTTTGATGAGGTTGACCTGTTAAAATTCCTGGAATCTCTAAATACTTTCTCCCAATTAAATTTCACATGGTCCTAATCCAAATCCCATGCCACTTTCCTTGACGTTGATCTCGTTCTCACCAAAGGTCAGCTACAAACTTCTGTCCACATCAAACCCACTAACATACAACAGTACTTACATTTTTATAGTTTCCATCCTTTTCATGTCAAACATTCCATCTCATCCTGCTTTGGAATTCCAGGCAAACATATTTGTTCAGATGCAGACTCTTTAAAGCATTCGTCACCACAGTCACTCCAGCTTTCAATGGACATAATTATCCCAACAGCCTAGTTAAAAAGCAGATTTCCTGGACCATCACCTTCAAGCCTGGTATTGCTGTTCCCTTCAAAAAACAATTTCGGAGCACATCACTTGTCACCCAGTATTATCCTGGTCTTGAATGAATCAATCAGTTACTTCAACAAGACCATAACTTCCTATAATCATGAGCTGAAATGAGATCCATTCTGTCTGAGATTTTTCCCACCACACCTAGAATAGTTTTCCGTCGCCCTCCCAATCTTTGCAATATCCTTGTCATACCCTATGCTCCTTCTGTACCCAGTCATGACCTCATGACCAGATCTGGATTCTTCCCTTCTTCCCACAGACACCAGTTTCTCATAACTCTGCAGGTGACAACTAACACAACATCATGTTGTTCTCGCCACCCACCTGTCCTTAATTTACATGAATTCTTTCCGTCTCAGCATATATTCTCAGTAACTACTCCTTTCTTCACTCCGTTTCAGTTTTCTACATCTTTCATTTTCTTACTTATCTATTTTACACCGTCTCCCCTCCCACCTGTTACATAAAATGCACTTAGCTTTTCACTATTATTAACTCGTGCACAACATTTTAGTAGTAATCTCTGTCTTGCATATTACCCTGTGTTCCACCTTTAAGCTCTCAGGTTTTCAACTCTCATCTGGTGCAGTGCTCAACAATCAGTGTTTCCTTCTCATCCCATCTGCTAAGTCTCCCCTGACCCGTGTTCTAGGTGACTTCTAATCTTTACCCCTTTGCCTAATCCTATGCAGTCTTTTCCTTCACCCCGCTTCCTTCCCCTTCAACTCTTCCACCACAAGAAGGAGCCACTAGCTCTGAAAGTTTGTGAAAGGTAAATCCTTTTGTGTGTATGTGTTCTCCTTCCATTACTTGGTTAGTAGTTTTTTTATTTGATTATATTTCTACCATTAGTAAATCTGGGATCGGTGCACTGTTGCCTTTTTGACATAGAATTTCCTTCGAATCCCATGCTGAAACAGTTTCTCTACACATTTGAAATGGTTCACTCAGCTGAATGCTTCAGAAGTGCACTATCAAAAATCAAGTCTTCTCATGTTTGCCAAGGGAGCTAAAAAGATGACCAACACTGTTGTTGCCATATGTGTTGACTGTTTTTCAATTGGACCCTGTTATGATGAACGTTGTATTTACAGTTTTCTGCAAAAGTAGGAATGAATAATATTTCCCTTTAGTTTCCTAATTCACCTCAGATTCCTAGCTTAAAGACTGTGTGACATTCACCTGCTTTATTTCTTCATTGATAGTCCTCAGTGTTGACGTACTGTGCACTTCTATACTGGCTGAAAAATGGGGGGTGGGGTGGGGGGAGTGTTGAAGTTCAACACTGACTACTGGAAATGATGTAGCCAAAAGTTGCACAGTTGCATTTCACAGTTCTTTACTTTCACTGTTCACAACCCCCCCCATATTACACTGTTATATGACCAGTTCACTATTGGTAAACTTTGATAAACCTCATTAATAGGTTGCAGGCAAACATCAGCATACTGCTACAATAGTTTATGCTGTTGAACACCTATGAGCAATAAAAACCTAACCACACAGTTCACAGTTCATGCAGAATAATAAGCTATGTGTGACACTATTTCTCAAATAAATTTAACAGACACTGTCATTGTTTTAACCCACGACCTCTTTGTGTTAAACTGATTCCACTGTTAAGTTGATGCATTGTTGTTACTTGAAACAGTACATAATTTCCCACTGGGAAACGGCTGTGGGCTGACTGTCACGGGATCAAGAATTGGGCCTTTATATATCCTCTTAATAATAGGCACTGAAACTATACATTGTTCGATGTTTAAGTTACAGAAATTACAATTAAAACATTCCTTTAACTGAATACATCAAAAAATTCATTCTTTTTAACACTTTCATCGACCACAAAAGTTAGGCCAAATTATTTGTTTAAATAATGACATTAACACATCCAAAAACAAAGATGACATGACCCACCACACGAAAGCGCTGGCAGGTCGATAGAAACACAAACACACACGCACAAAATTCCAGCTTTCGCAACCCCGTTAAAACCTGTGGGAAGCGGCTAAAAATGATCAATGATGTGTGAAAAAACGGAAATGGAAATAAAGCGAAAGTTATTAGAACTAGCCGAAATGGTTGTTTAATAGGTGAAAGGAACTGTTTGTGAACTGTAAACGGTGGATTTTATAGCGGCGGTAGTGTTGAAAGCGGAAAAAAAATTTTTTTGGTAATGGCAGCCATGTGTGGTTCGGATGTAAGGAAGGGACTTCTTGGCATACTATGGGTGCAGCTGTCGAAGTGGAGTTATAGCTGGTGTTTGGTAGATTTGGTATTGTCAGAGGTACTGATGTTGCCATCTTTGAGGTGAACGTTTGGTTGAGTAGGACCAGGTGAAGCAAATGGGGGAGAAGGTATTGAGGTTCTGAAGGAATGTGGACATGAATAGATTGGTATTGGATGGTGCCATGCGGCTGCCCGTAACCATATCCCAGATTTCTTTATAGGTAATGCCTTCAAAGGAGAAGTAATTGTGAATGAGGATATAGTTGGCCATGGTGGCTAGGAAGGAGGTTGTTGGTTTGGAATCTGTCAGGCTTTGGGAAAGATAGTGTTCAATAGTGATAAGGCCATGGGCATTAATGATGTTAGTGTAAAGGCAGGTGCCATCAATAATGACGAGCAGGAATTATGTGGTAAAGGAACAGGAATTGTGGAGAGTCAGTGGAGGGAATGGCAGGTGTCTTTTATACAGGAGGGTAGGTTGTGGGTAATAAGCTGAAGATGTTGGGTCTACAAGAACAGAGATTTTCTCAGTGGGGCCACAGAAACTGGGCACAATGGGGTGTCTTATGTTGTTGGGTTTATGATCTGTAGGAAACATGTACAAGTGTGGGTTGTGGTAGGGGTAAATAAAATGTCTTCTGACTAGGGCCTCCCGACAGGTAGACCATTCGCCGGGTGCAAGTCTTTCGATTTGACACCACTTCGGCAATTTGCGCGTCGATGGGGATGAAATGATGATGATGAGGACAACACAACACCCAGTCTCTGAGCTGAGAAAATCTCTTACCCAGCTGGGAACTGAACCCGGGCCCGTAAGATTGACATTCTGTCACACTAACCACTCAGCTACAGGGCGCAGACGTGGTAGAGGTGAGGAGAGAGATGGACTCTGGGAAGAATTTCTGGGATATGCCTAAGGATTTGGGGAGAGACTGGAGATATTGCTGGGTTTCTGGAATGGGGTCACTGTGGCAGGGTTTGTAGGTGGAGGAATGTGACATCTGGAGGAGTCCTTCTGCTGGGTAATCCTTGCGGTTCAAAACAAAAGTGATGGAGGCTATGTCAGTCTTTTTTGTGCCTATCTGTGACCGGCAACTCCACTGTATGGTGAGCTGCAACTATCCTTTACATAATGTTGTTAGCTGTCCTTCAGTTAATTTCTTTAATCTTATTTTACTTTTAGTCAGTAACAGTTCTTTCTTTGCCAACGAATACTAGAAATATTCCATTTCATTTTCTTATTCCAGGTTAAGAGGTATGAGACATTCAAAGGGTGTATACGCCATCTGACAATTAATGGGCAAACAGAAGATCTTGTTGGACCAAAAGCAACCCATCACAAAGTTGGACAGTGCTTTCCTCGTGTGGAAGCAGGGTCTTACTTTTCTGGAGATGCCTATGCTATTTACAGTAAGTGCAGTATTTGTAGAGTAGATGAAAAGCTGTTACCAGCTTATAATATTTTATAATTTTGCAGGTGATAATTAACTTGGAAAATATATGATTTGAGGGTCTTTATTCTGTGGCATAGTTTTTTTCCTTAAAAAACGGAGAGAGACAAAACATGTTTTGGTATGACCATGCATTTTGTTACACTGCTTTCAAAAGTTTTCTGAGCTGGTTTATAAACATGCTTATTGCAGTTCATAAAAGGTTTAAAAGCGTTCACAGGTAATGTGTACTGAACTCTCTCCAATAAGAAACTAGTGTAAAACTGACCATACAATCGTAAAAACAAATTATGTTGTGTGTTATACATTTATTAAGGAATACAAAATTAATCAACAATTCAACAAATTCAAATATTTATAAGACTGATATGGAATTGATGCTTTTTAGTTAAGAGAGCTGTCCATTATAGAAATCGCTTGAAACCTTAGTTTCGGCATGTGAATCGGTTGCTATCACATGTTTACACATTTGCATCTCCAATATTTTTTTGTCCTTTTACTTTGTCATTACATTTGAATAAGTGAGGGAAATAGACATGTCTAATGACCATCTGAATGAACCACAGAAAGGTGCTCAAGGTAAAACAGCTTGTGTTCTTTGGCAAATGTTACACTCATGGAAAGCTTATGCAGAACTGTTTGCGTGAGAGTTTAAGATTGGTTTGGTAAAACCTCCAGCAAAGTCTGCAGTGCAAAACTTACTGGCAAAATGACACAAGATGACATGTTCATTCACCAGGCTCAATTCTCAGTCAGTCATATTGTAAATATTTTTGCAACTAATTTTATTTTGCCTATCGTGTGCAGCTTGTGGGACAACTTTTTCTGTGCTAATGCAATGTTTAATTTTAATGAGATTTTTATGTTAAGTTATGATACAGTGAAGGTGAAGTTTATTTCCATTCTTCATAATGCATGCCAAATTATTATTTCTGGAATTTAGCATGAATTGATATGTCATTCATCTAACATTCTAGCTCATTTCAAAATGTTCCATGGTGTTCAGATCAAGACCTTGAGTGGACAAGTCAAGCAAATCTTAGTTTTCTCAGACTTATTTTGCTAACATAAATATTATCACACAGAGGAAAAAAGATATAGTTCTATACTGTAGTTTAAAATCTTTAATAAATGACTGTGGTTCAAAGTGAGAACAAGTGCAAAAATGTTCATGCAGTAGTTCAGTGGGAGAGTTAAATTACAGTTACAAATGCTCTGAAGTGGGGTTTTGAAACAGCATAATAAAAGACAGAAGGGTCGTGTGAGAAATTGAGAGAGATCATATCAAGACAAAAACTGAGACAGTGTAGGAAAAAGCAAGAAAACTGAAACAAGTTGAAAATAGTAACTCATAAAGCATCAAAATTATGCAATAAGAGATTGAAAACTAATCATGCTCAAAGAAAAACCGAGTGAAAACAATCACAGATTGCATGAAGGGTGAGTCTCAGTCCACACATGTTAAGTCTCTCCTTCATAATCAGTGTTTCTATGCAGTGTGATAAATCAGTGAGACATTACAAAAATAGTAAATAAGAAATAATGAAATATGATGTATAAGCAAAAGATAATATCAAATCCACACCTACATGGCTATTCTGTAAATCACACTTAAGGCAAATCACACTCAAGTGCCTGAGAGAGAGTTCACCAAATCACCTTCACAATAGTTCTCTGTTATTCCACTCTCAAACAGCACATGGAAAAAACGAACACCTATATCTTTCTGTGTGAGCTCCGATTTCCCTAATTTTGTGCTATGTAATATTTTGTGTAATGTAATATCTTGTATAGACACCTTTAATTAACCTGACACGTTCCACATCATTATGAAGTGTCATATTCATGATCTATGGAACAAGTACTAATCTAATCTAATCTTTATTATGATGATCATTTCACCCTTTGTCGGTCACCGTCAACAAAGTACTTTCACATTCAGAAGAGAATAAAATGTGCTGCCCTTTGAACTTTCTCAATGTTAATCCTATCTGGTAGGGATCCCGTACTGTGCAGCAGTACTCCAAAAGAGGATGAACAAACATAGTGTAGACTGTCTCTTTAGTAGCTATGTCGCATCTTCTAAGCGTTCACCTTCTCCAGAACATTTTCTGTGTGTTCTTTCCAATTTAAGTTGGTTCTAATTCTAATTCTTAGGTATTACTCTTAGCACTCATATGGATGACCTCACACTTTTTATTAATTAGTGTTGATTGACAATTTTCTCACCATACACATATCTTACATAAATCGTTTTGCAATTGATTTTGAGCTTTTGATCACTTTACTAGATCATCGGCAAACAATCTAAGATGGCTGCTCATATTGTCTCCAAATGATTAATATAGATAAAGAAAAACAGAGCACCTATAACGTTATCTTGGGGAACAGCAGAAATTGCTTCTGTTGTACTCAATGAGTTTCCATCAGTTACTGTGGACTGTGATATCTATGACAGGAAAACATGAATCCAGTGACATATGCCCACAAGGGTTCAGCATTCCTGAGCTGGGGCCTGGTAGTTGTCGCGAGTCCTCTGTCACTGTAAGCTCTGGGCATGCTTCAGTGGCCACTGTGCAGCATGGCAGTGGAACATTGTGTGGCACACGGAATGGGGATCTCGGCTTGACTGCCCAGGTATCCAGAGTGGTAAAAAAACTCTATGAAAAACCCCTCATACTGCTGCATTCTGATGTGCTGCATACTGATGTGATGCATGGCTGTTGATTTGGAACAATCATTAGTGGACAACCTCTAGCGAATCTGTCACACCTCTGTTGTACAAGGCTTAACTAGGTATGCGGGGCCCTGTCTAGGTGAACTTCTATTTCCCTAACTGTTTGTTTGACTGGGATGGATCCTTCGAAATTTTATTTGCCTCCTTCTAGTGGAAAGGGTGGGCCAGTGGTAGTTACTAACACCCAATGAAACAAGAGGGCTCGTGTAGCCAGTTCTCCACACTTGGGGACCACACAGACTCTTTCAGTATTGAATAACGGAACACGTGCTGGTGGCCAGAACGTGTTTTTTATAATTAAATCAAAAGTGGGGAGCTTTGAGACAGTTTCATCTTTGTACATACAAAAAGATTTAGAGGGAATCACTGGAAGTTTAAAATCTGTCATGTGCTTGTGAAACAGGACCCTGTTGCTAGAAACATCTAATTCCTAGCATGTGAAGAACATCTAGAAAGCTCAATGTCTCAGGGAGTATGCACAACACCTTGAACTACATAAAAAGTGTTGTGATGACAGGGATCTAGTGGACATTCCCCTAGAAGAACTGAAAGCTGAGTGATCCCAGGAAGGCATCATTGATGTGCAGAACACAATGAGATGGGTGGATGGTGATCTCATGAAATCAGACTCATTTATACTGAATTTCAGTAGCACGAAACTTCCAGAGCACGTTAAGGCTGGTTTCCTTCACCTCAGCAGGTGACCATATTTTCCTAACCGAATGCACTGTTTTACCTGCTGATGTCTCTCATGACCCTTTGGTGCAGCTGATGGACCTTGATGTCAGACTAGGGCAATCATCTCTCCCCAAGACTGAGCCCCCACCCATTAGGGCTCCCTTCCCCAGCAGAAAGACAGGATGAATGTGCAACCCCCATGTTAGATGGCTCCCATATTACAGTGGAACATCTATGAGTTCAAGACACATGTGGAGGAACTGAAACTCTGTGTTTGTCAGTAGTGTGCATCACTCCTCTGCTCTCCCTCAGGCTGCTGATCTGCAAGCAGTTGCTGTTGATAGTCATGTGTCATGTGTGTTGGAGGATCATTGTTTGTTACTTCCACAAGATGCAATAGACTCTGAGGCTTTCATAGATATTATGGAACAACTCCTGCAGCCATTTCTCCTGCTGGGAGACTTCTATGCTCATCGTTTCTTGTTGGGCTTGACCTCTACTGGCCCTCTTGGAGAATGTCATGATGTCTACGAGCTGTGCATCCCACTCACACTCATTTCTGTACTGCTGCTGGGTCATTCTCAGCCATCAACTTCTCTTTCTGGTCTCCAGCCCTTGCAGACCCCATTCAATGTGAGGTCATTGATGATCTTCATTCTAGTGACCACTTCCCACTCGGCATTCGCCATTTGGATGGAGCATTCCCTGAAAAAAAGCTACCAAAATGGATGGTCAGTAGGGCTTACTGGACGCTGTTCATTCAGGTGGCTATATTTGAACACCATGACAGTGTACAGGAAACGGTGGACCACATCACCCAAGTGATCCTTTACACCACTGACCTACTGATCCCAAAGTCTTCAGGACATCCTAGGAGGCAACTTGTACCTTGGTGGACCGATGAGTTCCATTCAGCAATCAGGACAGACATGAGGCTCTTCAACGCTTTAAATGCCACCCGACAGCAGACAACCTCACCACCTTTCGAGCTGCGAGAGCAAAAGCTTGGTGCATGATTAACGAGAACAAGAAAAGATGGTGCCAAGCGTTCCTGGATTCTATCCACCGTTCCACTTGTTCTACAACAGTATTGGAAGCCTTCCGGAGGATTTACAGTAAACGCAGTCATTTACCACTAGCAGCAGTGCCTGAAAGAGGTGTCTCTCCAAACAATGCCCATAGACATCGCTAAGGTGGCGGAAGAGCATTTTGCAGCAAGTACAGCCAATATCAGCCAAGATTTTGCTGCTACTGTGCGACTACAAGTTGGACTTCAGATCCCACAATTCCGAGTCTTACAACTACCCTCTCTCCATATGGCAGGCACAGTTGCACTGTCTGAGACTTGTGATACTGCTCCAGGTCACGATCAAATCTGGTACTGTATGCTTCAACATTTACCAGCAGCATCAAATGAAATCGTCCGTGAAGGTTTCAATCTTATATCGTAGACAGGCAACTCGTGGAGAGGCAATTCTGATACCTCTCCTCAGACCAGGAAAGGGCCGCACGTGTCCCAATAGTTACCGGAGTGTCACCTTAACAACTATGTGGGAAAGACCCTGGAGCACATTGTTAGTAGTCGCCTAGTCTTCTTGTTAGAGACCAGGCAACTCCTTAGCTGCTCTCTCGGAAATTTCCGTCCACTGTTGACAACATGACCCTATTAGAGGCAGCCATTCAGCAAGCTTCTGTATGTAATGTCACTCTCTTGGTACATTCTTTGATATCCGTAAGGCATACAACACTATTGGAGAGACAATATACTTGTGTAACTCATTCTCATCATATTTTTAATTTACCTGACTTGTATGCAAAGTACGCCATTCTATATTTCAAAGACCCAGTGAAGGTCTGGGTCTCACTTTTTTCTGCCAATTTTCATGGTTGCCTGAAAGCCAGGACCTTGAAGGCATTGAATATCATAAAGTCCCTTAGCCACAGGTCTTGGGAAACAGACAGAACACATCTGCTCCAGGTTTATAGGGGTTTCATGCATTTGTGGCTAGACTATGGATGTACTGTGTATGAATCAGCGAGGCCTTCCTATTTGAAGATCATTGATGCTGTCCATCATGAGGGGGTTAGGTTGGCCACAGGTGCTTACTGTTTCTCGTCCACCTCTAGGACACCTTTTCTTCAGTTGTCCATGAACAACAATGCCATTTGGGATCCATGTGCAGCTTGTGCTGGAGTCACTTGGTGTGGAGCATGTACAACTCCAAATTCAGGGTTTAAACCGTCTGCTGCCCTGGTTACTGCAGAGGGCCAGAGTAATTTTAGATTTGATGCAGTACAGGAGATATCACACTCCTGCGTATGTTTTTAATACTTTCTTTTCTGCCATTATATCTGATCATCAAAGCTCTATAGCTGTCTCTACGGGTGGGCTGTAACAGGGGGGCCTTGTGGTTGCTCTGTTGTCTTCCTTGATCATGTCCTCAAGGTCCCACTGCATCAGGACTTTACTGCAGGCACTGGAGCAGATGAGGTGTACTTAAAATGGTAAATTCCTTGTTTGTTCCAATTCTTTGAGTGCCCTTCCCTTTCTGCAATGCTTGTACCCAGCAGGTAAGGTAGTCTAGAATATCCAGGATGCCCTCCTTCAACTACAGTGGGTGGGGAAGGAATTGTCTTCCTGCTGGGTACCAGAACACATGGATGTTGCAGGGAACAAAAGGGCAGATATGGCAGCCAAGGAGGTGTGTAGCGATCCCCAGTTATTTCAGCGTGCTATCCCACTGCATGCTATCGCCTCGCTGTTGCAGTACAGAGTTACGTGTCAAGGGGAAGCCAAGGGCTGGAAGTGATTAATAATAAGCTGCATCTAGTAAAGCCCATTACGCGGCCACGGCATACCTCCTTCCAGCCACGAAGACGTCTTTGCATAGGCTAGAGTCCTCTGATGCACGGCTTCTTGCTGTGGCACAACAGTTGTTCAATGTGTGCTGCTTGTGGCTTCAGATCACTGAGCGCCATATTCTACTAGACTGTGTTTTATTTTCGGACAAGAGGACAGCGGCAGATTTGCCGGCAGATCTGACGTCTGTTTTAACTGATGTTCAATTGAGTGTGGGGCAGCTTTTAGGGTTTTGTGTTGTGTCCAACTTGATTCCAAAAATTTTAGGGAGATGTTTTTAATGTGTTAACAGGGTGACTGGCCTTTCTTTTTTTTTTTTTTTTAAGTGGTCAGCCAGGTACATTTCTCTGTATTTCTCTTTTAGCTCTTCTATGGTTTTATATTTGTTTTAATACCAGGTGTAGCACCTTCCACCCTTACTCTGTTGTCTTTGAGACAAAGTTTTATTGTGAAAACTATTATAAGCGTCTCGCATTGAGTCCGTGCTAAATTTCGAGCCTCTATAAAAGATTGCTAACCTTCGCAGGTTTACAATCATTTAAATTTAGAATGCTTTTTTCATTGTTTCTGCAACAGTGTTCTGACCTGTTTTGCATATCATCGGAGATCAGCAGTGTTGTTTGTTAATTTATTTGGTATAAGTCTCTCAATTGCTGTTGATATTATTTCTTTGAATTCAAGCCATATCTGGTCTACACTTACATTGTTAATTTGGAAGCAGTGGAGATTGTCTCTCAGGAAGGTGTCAAGGAAATTATTATCTGGTTTTCTGAATAGACGTGTGCTTTGTTTATTTTTGGTGGATTTTGGAGTTGTGGTATTCAGCCTCACTACGGCAACCCTGTGTTCACTAATCTCTGTATCTGTTTTGATGCTCGTTATTAGCTCAGAGATATTTGTTGCTAAGAGGTCAAGTGTGTTTTCACAACAGTTTACTATTCAAGGGGCTCATGAACTAATTGCTCAAAATAATTTTCAGAGAATGTGTTTATCACAATTTTTAATGATTTTTTATGCGTACCTCCAGATTTAAACATGTATTTTTGCCAACATATCCTGGATAAATTGAAGTTACCACTAACTGTAATTGTATGAGACAGGTGCATTTTTCAAATTAGACAAAAGTTTTGTTTGAATCTTTCAGCAATTTTATCATGCTGAAGTCATAGTCACTATCCGTATTGCAGACAGTGGAAAACTGTAGTACACAGACAAACAAATGACTGTCAACACGTGGTGCGAAATTCTACTGTAGACACTGACAAAAATGCAAGAACTGTGTCTAGCAAATTAGATTAACACACAGAGATTCGAAAACTAAACTACCAATCATTATTTTATAGCGGTTGCAAAGAATGACCTCTGCCCATCTTCACTACAAGATAAAACTATTTCTGACTGCAACAAGCACACCACCACCAACTGTATTTAGCTCTATTCTTTCTGAACACCGTGAAGTCCTTCAAAAAATGTCAGCTGAACTTATCTCTGGCTTTAGCCAGCTTCCATCACCTATAATGATTTGAGCATCATGCTTTCTATTAGTGCTTGGAGCTCTGGTACTTCCCCAACACAATAATGACAATTCCCAACTGTTATACCTATGATCTATGTTTTTTTATGTGTTTGTCGTACACCCTTTGAGACTGAAGCCCTTTCTGTGCTTCATCAAGGCTTTCTAACCTAAAAAACATCCCAGTCCACACTACATGCCCCCACTACCTTTGTGGCCACTTCCTGTGCATAATAGATTCCTGACCTATTTAGTGGAATCCAAAACCCCACCAACCTGTGGTACAAGTTGATGAATCTGCAGTCTACATGGTTGCAGAACTGTCTGATCCTCTGATTCAAACTCTCCAGTCAGCTCCATACCAGAGTTCCACAACTGGTCCTTTCGACTATGCTACAAATAGTGAGCCCTGGTATCATCTCACAAGCAAGACTGGAAGCCTTTAGCATTTCTGATAGCCACTTGAAGCCAGAGAGAATCTCTTCCAATCCAAAGTGGCACATATCATTGACACTGACATGGGCCACCACGTGCAATTGGCTGCCCCTGTGCTCTTCATGGCATCCACCCACTATGCACATGGAGCGCACATTGGCTTTCTTCCCCTCCATGGCAGCCATGTCCCTAAGGAATCCCATAATGTTCCTAACATTGGAGCTCCCAGCTACCAATATCCCACCGTTCGTGAGTGCCGGGATCTCACAGGCTGAGAGGTTTATTCTGAAATGGGGCAAGCAACTGTATCTCACTGAGTGACATTATCAGCCACAGGTAGCACCTGGCTGAGAGACATTTGTCAGCCACAAGTAGTACCTGGAACCTGTTTTTCAGACTAACGAGGGATGTTTCACATTTAGTCCCTGGGAAGTCTTTCACAGCCTGCCACATCACAAGGTGACCCCCCCACTTGAACATGGGTTAGCGGTCAACCTCAGTGCGAGCAGTAACTGGGCTGGCCACCCATACAGACTGATAGGTGGACTTGTGGGTTGGGTTGGGTTGTTTTGGGGAAGGAGACCAGACAGCGAGGTCATCGGTGCGGACTTGTGGATTGTGCTGAACGTCGATTGCATCCCCACAGCCAGTACAAAACAGTGATGCCCATCCACTGCAGCCTCAGTCTGTGTAACCGAAGTCAACACATCCTGGAGCTGAGAGCAAAGTGTCTCACACTCAGCTTGCATCTGCATGCTGCAGTCATAGTCACTATCCTTATTGCAGACAGTGGAAAACTATAGTACACAGACAAACAAATGACTGTCGACAGGTGCTGCGAAATTCTACTGTAGACACTGACAAAAACACAAGAACTGTGTCTAGTAAATTAGATTAACACACAGAGATTCGAAAACTAAACTACCAAAGCACCAGATGTGTTTTTGAGCTTAAAACTGCTAGAATTTTTACAAGAGAAATGATGTCAAAATTAACTACAACCAACTAAATACATAAAAAGCCTCTAATTACCAGGTGATGATAGACAAATAAAAATGAAAAGTACCACGGTAGATATTTCATTCAGAGAGGATGGGATTACATTAGAATCCATCAGCACCATTGAATTCAGAGAGATACAGGAAGACAAGACTAACAGCAAATTACACTACAATGCGAGCGGAAAACAGAGTGTGTGCGTGTGTGTCTATTATATATATATTTGCCTTTACAAATGTCTGCTTGTGTCTGTGTATGTGCGGACGGATATATGTGTGTGTGTGTGTGTGTGTGTGTGTGTGTGTGTGTGTGTGCGAGTGTATACCTGTCCTTTTTTCCCTACCCTCTCCCTTAAAACCCACATCCTTTTGTCTATCCCTCTCCTTCCCTCTTTCCTGATGAGGCAACAGTTTGTTGCGAAAGCTTGAATTTTGTGTGTATGTTTGTGTTTGTTTGTGTGTCTGTCGACCTGCCAGCACTTTCATTTGGTAAGTCACATCATCTTTGTTTTTAGATATATTTTTCCTACGTGGAATGTTTCCCTCTATTATAACCATATATATATAGATCCTCCATCGGGCGCCTCCCCAGGTGGCGGATAGGGGAAAGCCTCCCAGATATGGGTGGCACTGAGGAAATCAAATACTCGGGGCGGACCAAAACTATCACATCCTCGAGGATAAGTACCCGGAGTAAAAACCGGGGAAACTAAGAAAACGAACACAAAAGCCCAGACACGTCTGTGTGGTAACCACCGGTACTCTGGCCAGCGTCTGTCACAAATGGTGCGGCTGATACGAGCTCCAGGAACTGAAAATCCCTGGTTCTACCAAACTGGCGCAAGCCAGACGAATTACAAGCTTAATGGCAAGTACACCTAAAAACAACATTACCCCAGGTGGACGATCCACCCGTCGCAAGACGGCAACCAGGCACTCGGATTCTGGGGGACCTGGAGATGTACTAAAGGGCGAGTCGGAGCGCTCTGGCAAACTACCCAAGAAAACACACACATACTTTGGCACCTTCAACATACAGACACTAATACAAACGGGAAAATTACACAATCTAACAACGGAACTCACCAGTCAAAAGATCTCGATCCTAGCGCTACAATAAACAAGATACACGGATTCAGACACAATAGACTACGGAAACTACAGATTCTTCAAGAGTGGAACCAACAGGAAAATCGGCAAAGGAGGAGCACTCCTCGGCATGGCCTTCGCAGTAAACAAAAACATCCTAGACTCAGTAAAAGAAGTCAACGCGATCAACAACAGGCTCATGACCATGCGAATCAAACACGCCAACAAGAACTACACCCTCATCAACATACATGCCCCCACGAACGCAGACAACAAGGACAAACCAGAAGAAGCAGACAAATTCTGTGACAAACTCGAAACCACCCTGGCAAAAATACCCCAAGACAACGCGAAAATTCTACTAGGCGATTTCAACGCACAAATCAGCAGAGAAAAACGCTACAGAGAAACAGTAGGAAATTTCCCTGCACACAAATTCACCAACAAAAACGGCACCAGACTGATCGAACTCTGCCAGCAAAACAACCTCAAAATCATGTCAACCTCCCTGATGAAAAAGCCCAAGAAACAAAAGACGTGGCGATCACCAGTCCACTCACTAGGCGAATTCCAGATAGATCACGTGGCAATCTCCTATGAATACCAGAAAGAAATCCACGACGTCCAAGTGAGAAAAGGATCCAACATAGATTTGGACCACTACTTAACAAAAATCAAAATCAAACTCACTCCAAGAAGACAACACAAAAAGAAATTGACCTCACCGAAATTTGATACAAGAAAGATCAGAGAATCGAACATCACAGAACACTGGGAAAAACAAGAGGCGAAAGATTGGACCAGCTTTAAACAAAAAATTGTGAACACAGCCAAAGAACTGATCCCGCTGACTAGAAAACCCAGGCACCCTTGGTGGAACACTACCTGCGAAATCGCCCTACAAAATCGAAGAACAGCTTTCACAAACTACAACAGCAACAAACCACAAGAAACACAGGACAACTTCTATGAAATTCGAAGACAAACATCGAAAACAATAAGACAAGAGAAACGCAAATACATAAACGATCAGCTAAACTCCATCGAAGAAGACTTCAGAAATTTCAACACACGGGATTTCTACAGGACGTTCGCCAACCAAGTCAAAGGATACTCACCACAGAACCTCTGCTTCAGAAATGAAGACGGACAACTGGCACTTACCAACAAAGAAAACTGTGAAGAGCTCGCGAAGTACTTTTCAAAATTACTAAATTGCCCGGAACCTAACTCAACCTTCGAACCCCGAGAACCGGCCAACGCACCGGAAGACTCACCATCACCAACAAAAGAAGAAATCCTCCACTGCATAAAGAAACTGAAAAACAACAAGGCAGCCGGTGAAGACGGAATAACGGCAGAACTGCTGAAGAACCTAGGACCAAACTCACTAAACGAAATCACACAAATCATACAGAACACCTGGACAACCGAAATCATACCTGATGACTGGAAGACCGCACTCATTCACCCGCTACACAAGAAAGGTGACAGGACAGACACAAACAATTATAGAGGAATTTCCCTGCTACCGGTCATCTACAAAATTCTATCAACCTGCCTTCTCACCAGAACGCAAGGACAACTGGAACCTGCCATCTCGGAATACCAAGCGGGTTTCAGACCCAACAGAGCCTGCCCCGAACAAATCTTCAACCTGAAATCAATCATAAAATCCTACATGACAAGCCCCAAAAAAATCATCTGCACTTTCGTCGACTTCAAAAAGGCCTACGACTCGATCGACAGAAAGTCCCTCATCCAAATCCTCAGAGAAAAAGGCCTAGACCAAAAGACCCGAAGACTAATCGAACAGACACTAACCAATACAAAATCCATAGTCAGATTCATGGGCGAAATCTCGGACCCCTTTGAAATCCACACTGGCCTAAGACAAGGAGATGGACTATCCCCGCTATTGTTCAACATCGTCCTGGACAAAGTAATGAGCGAATGGGAAGCTGAAGTCAGGAGACAAAACACCTGGAGACCAGTCACATTAGGAAGGAAAAGACTGGAAATCCCTTACCTAGCATTCGCAGACGACCTAGCGATACTGACCTATGACCCAACATCAGCAAAAACACAGATCAAAATCCTGAAAGAATGCGCCGAGAAAGTCGGCCTACAAATCTCTTTTGAAAAAACGCAAGCCCTAACAAGAGAAGGCGACGACATCACAACCAAGTACGGCAAAATTAAAGGGGTCACACACTTCAGATACCTAGGCGAAATCATCGAACCGACCGGAACAGAGAAACTGGCTTACGAAGACAGACAACAGAAGACACGGAAATCACTAGGCATGGTACGAAACGTCTACAACAAACAATGCATTTCCAGAAACACCAAGATCAGACACTATAACACAGTGATCAAACCCGCCGTACTGTATGCCAGCGAAACACTAGCACTCAACAGGAAAATCAAAATTGAAGAAATAAAAAAAAAAGAACGCAAAATCATGAGGAAAATTTTAGGAGGAAGACCCACACCAGATGGCTACAGACTACAGAAGAACTCAACAGTAGAAGCATATTCGAACATCGAGAACGATATGAGAAAAAGGCGCCTTAAATTCTACGGACATTTAGATAGACTCCCTGAAACAAGACTCACCAAGAAAATTCTAGAACACATCAAGACACTTAAAGTCTCGACACCCTGGATGGAAGGAGTCCGAAAAGACCTACAAGCAATTGGCACCACAAACACCACAGACAGAAGCACCTTCCGAAAACACATAGACAATTGGGAAGTAAAGCCAGAAGCGCTAAAACAGCGGACCAAACAAGAATGGTCTGAGGAGAGAAAAGAGGCCCTCTCCAAGAGAATGAAGGAGTGCTGGAAGGACAAGAAGAACAAGCCTTCAAAGTCATAAGCTTAACGATTTCCTTTTAGGGAATATTCGCCAACAATAAACAACAATAAATATATATATATGAAAGTTACAGAATATGTTCACATATCCTAGCCAAAGCAGTGTAGAAGTATTTGTATTATTAGACACTCACTCATTTTGAAACTACAGCTTTAGTAACAAACCAGTGATTTGGTCTGGTAATTGTTTGTCCACTATCCGCTGACTCTGAATGAGGAAATGAGGATAGGTTTTTTTTTTTCTTCCCCTCCTCTGTGGAACTGAGGTTATTTACAAAGCTAGCTTTAATGAAAGAGAAGTTCAGGAACTTAAGTGTTAATAATTAGCACATAAAAATTTATAATATGTCTTCACTGTCTGAAAACAGTTGAAGATGTCTTCAGTTGTATGCAGGATACACAAAATGTAGCATAAGATCAAACCTTTACATAACAATTACTGTGTTGCATTCTTAGTCCAAGAAACATTTTTACTAGTCATTGATGTAGTTTTGAAATACAAATCCTTACTTTTACTGCTATTATCTGAGCTAATCACACAAAAATGGCTCTGAGCACTACGGGACTTAACTTCTGAGGTCATAAGTCCCCTAGAACAGAACTACTTAAACCTAACTAACCTAAGGACATCACACACATCCATGCCCGAGGCAGGATTCGAACCTGCGACCGTAGCGGTCGCGTGGTTCCAGACTGTAGCGCCTATAGTTCAATTCTTTTATCTTGGCGGCTCGCGCATGCCCGCCCAGACGCGGGAGATTGCTGCGTTGCCAGTTGCACACGACGCACGCGCCAATAGAAGCAGCGCCATAGTATGGCATAGTTCGCAAGCTTACGTTTAGGGGGGAGCGCGCAGTTCATGAAGTAGAGCCACTACGGCCGCATTAACCCTTTCGCTGCTACAAAGAGGTGCTCCCTACATTCCGCGCTGTGCACGATTTTGACAGTGCACTGCTCGCCTGTGCAGACACATCGTGTTCCGACTGCTTTGACACTCTTATCATTCGATTCCACAAAAACTATTTGGCCCAAAAATTAGATTTTTTACACATCATCTTGACTGATACCTTCCCCCCATAAATGACTTAATTTTGTTTCGATGTTCAACGCAGTCATTATGCATTAAATATAGTAAACCATTGCACAACATTTTGAAGAGTTTGCAGAGGTAAAAGTCCATAGAGTATACTTTCCGTATGGTCTATTTTAGTTGCCACAAAGTTGAGAATGAAATGTGGACAAGATACCTAAATTTCATATAAAATTTACTGTATAACAATATCTCATTTAAGTACCACATAGGTGTCGTATGTAATATTGAGAAATATTCCATCTTTCGCGACTGTAACAAAAGTTTTATTTACACTGAGCACGTTTGGCTTTATTTTAAAGCACTTCAATCAATCAAAAGGAAGTAGACAAAATACATTAAACAAAACTGTCGACTTACAAAAACATTAGGACTTGAATATACCGTCTATCAGTGAAGTGCTCTGAGCTATGTCAAATATAATTTTTGTGTGTGGCACACACAAACATCATTTATTTGCTAAAACACTGATCAGCCAACACAAACGTTGAATATTGTGTTACCACAGCACAAAACTACGAAAGGTGACTTGGCAATGGAGGAGACAAAATACTGTCCACTGAAGATGCTTCAAAAGAGAGAAATGCGTCTGGTCTAAATAAGTCGTTTATTACAGTTGCAGAAGAGGAATATATTTCAGTACCATTGGTAAAATTGCAACTGTGGAACAAAAACAAGAAAGAGAACATGATTACCATTGTGTATGTGCCATACCTGTCATTGATTGAAGTACTTTAAAATAAAGCCAAACGCGTCCGGTGTAAATAAAACTTTTATTACAGTCGCGAAAGACGGAATATTACTCAGTATTACGTACGACACCTTTGTGGTACTTAAATTAAATGGGATATTGTTATACAGTAAATTTTATATGAAATGTAGGTACCTTGTCCACATTTCATTCTCAATATTGTGGCAACTAAAATCGACCATACGGAAAGTATATGCTATGTCCTTCTTCCTCTGCAAACTCTTCAAAATTTCGTGCAATGGTTTACTACATTTAATGCTGCATAATAACTGCGCTGAACATCGAAACAAAATTAAGTAATTTGTGGGGGGAAGGAATCAGTCAAGAAGACATGTAAAAATCAATTTTTGGGCCAAATAGTTTTTGTGGAATCGAATGATAAGTGTGTCAAAGCAGTGGGAACACCATGTGTCTGCACAGGCGAGCAGTGCAGTGATGACAAAATCGCGCACAGCGCGGAATGCGGGGAGCACGTGTCTGCAGCAGCGAAAGGGTTAATGAAGAGACAAAGCACTAGAAATTTCAAAAAATTGCATTCAAACGATTATAATTCGTGAAGTAAGGCACTTCGATATTGTTTTTAAATAATGAAAATATTAAGCACCGCTCA
Organism: Schistocerca americana; assembly: GCF_021461395.2. Taxonomy (NCBI): domain Eukaryota; kingdom Metazoa; phylum Arthropoda; class Insecta; order Orthoptera; family Acrididae; genus Schistocerca; species Schistocerca americana. The sequence goes on from NC_060123.1 coordinate 21,027,887, forward strand.
AGGTTTGAACTCAAACCTTTCGCGTAGGAGCCCAACACCTTAACCGTTACGCTAACGGAGCTCATCTGACTACTGAATGCCATGAGGACTCTTAACACATCACGCAAAATATTGACAAACACTGTTGGTATGGCTATGATCTACTCACGCTTCGTCGAAGTGCAATAGGAAATAAACAATTACCGCTGTTCTTTATTGCGAAAAAGCGGTTCGTGAGATTGATACAAACACCTTTCCTTGCTATCGCCTGAATTAGGAGTCTTATTGCTTGTTTGGTTTAATTAATTAATAGAATATGAAGCAATTGGTATAAAGAATGCTTTTTACAAACTTTCTATAAAAGAAAGTCTGCTATCAAGACATTGCTTTTGTTCTATTACTTTATTTATGACTGAACGTTTCTAAAACTGAAGACACTCATCCATGCTCTGCACTGCAGTCGAGATCTGGCAATGTCGTTCTCTGTTCATTGGCTGACTGTGTTTTGTGACGTCAGATGCGCAGAACGAACCTAAACTCGGCCGCCAACATAAATGACGCGCACTTTAGAACTGCTCGGCCACCCCGGCTGGCGCTAATCGCACACCTTACATTTCAAAATTTGTTCAGTTTACACTGATCTTGATGTTTTTCTCTACTTGAGCTTAAGTAGAGATGGCATGTCTTACATCCATAAATACAACTCTTTGATGTCTTAAACCTGACTACTTAATGTAAATTTGAGCGTCAAAGCATTCATGTTGCTCATAGTGTATGTTTTCTTCCCAAACTATGATTGAAAATCAAGAGGTGCTGGAACACATTTTTATAGGACAAATTAATCTCATAACATCAGTGATATTCCATTTATTTTGTATGAGTTTTCCAGAATGACTTTTTGTACTTCCTGGCCCATTAAAACTATGTACCAGTCTGGGGCTCAAACATGGGACCTTTACCTTTTGTGGCAAGTGCTCTACTGACTGAACTACCCAGGAACAGCTCACAACCCACCCTCAAAGCTTTACTTTCACCATACCTAACCTGTACCTCTAAACTTTACAGAAGTCCTCCAGCACACCTTGTGGAATTAGCACTCCTGGAAAAAAGGATATAGCGGAGACATAGCTTAGCCACAACCTGGGGGACTGTTTCAAGAATGAATTTTCACTCTACAGTGGAGTGTACGCTGATCTGAAACTTCCTAGCTGCTGTGTCCTCTCTTCCAGGAGTGCAGATACCACAAGATATGCAGGAGAACTATTGTGAAGTTTGGAAGGTGGGAGATGGGGTAAAAGGTAAGAGATGGGGTACTTGTGACAGTAAAACTGTGAGGCTGGGTCATGAGTCGTGCTTAGATAACTCATTAGGTAAAGCCCTTGCCCACAAGAGGCAAAGGTCTCAGGTTCCAAGTCCTAGCTCGACACACAGTTTTAATCTCCCAAGAATTTGTATGACTTTTTTTTACAGAGGTCATATGTGCACTGGTGTAGTGCAATTTTCATCACATAAGTCAGAAGCTCACCAATTTCTGCAAGTAAAAATTTGGCTGCAGTCAGCATAATTGATTTTTATTGTACATGGCAACCTATACTTCAGTTAATAAGTTGCTTATTTTCTTTCCTACCACTTTGTAATTAATAAAATGAAATTTATTAACATGGCTGTAAATTGACTATAAGTGTTTGAAACATTGACACAGAAAAGACTGATGAAAAAGTGTGTTGAGAAATATTAATGCTGCAGCTTCCATTACAGCTCAGAGATTATAACAATACTATACACTGTAACAATCTCTTTGCTATAAAATTTTAGTGCATAATCTGTGAAAATAAATGGTGATAATTGTATTTTTTTCCTTGTAGAAGAGAATTTTGAGATTGTGGATCCACTGGAACTGGAACTGGAATTCCGAACGTCAGAAATTACTGGGGTCCTCCTCAGTGCTGCTACACCAAACAACTCACCAGCATTCTCCCTGGAGCTAAATAGTGGGAAGGTAATCAGTTACTGTTATCTTTTATTGTCTCAAACTGATATAAAATTTTGGCATGATAGTTAACACCAAAAAATTATTTACAAGTTTTTTCTTGACAGAGAAAAAACAATGCATTATTCCCACCCCCACCCCCCATATTTTTACTGATGCACAGATTTCTACTACTTACACCTGTCATCATTAACATGTTCTTTGAACCGAAAGTGCAACAATCTCTGCTGCCTCAGAATTTCTGAAATTTGTTATTAAACCATGGTGAATGTTTTTCATCCTTAATCCACTTTTTCAGCACATACTTCTCCTGAGCTTGATTTACAGTCCATTTAATCTTTGTCCATAATTTCTCTATGTCCATCATACTGGAGCTAAATGATGTCCACTCATTTTCTTAGTGGGATGCTAACAACAACTTGTCTGCTGTTTCTAGTAAAAATTCTCTTCGAGCAATCCCTCTTTGTTGCTACAAGGTCTAAAATACTTCCATTGCAAGTGTGCTGTTAAACTAATTGCTCAAGACAGGTTTTGGAAAATGTGTTCAAAACTACTTCACGACTTTATGCCCGTACTACCGGCAATGAGTCAACCAGTATTATGTGATCTTGAGTTATTCCGCACTGTGGAGTGTAGACTGTCTTTGAATGATTCTAAAACTGTCATGGCAGAATCAGGTGGCTGGTACTAACATCTAGTAATTAATTTGAGATTGCCTAGACCTTTCACATGTGTCCAGGTAACGTCACAGTCAGACTTAGTTTTTACTTTAATAGACTCTTTATTTTTGTCAATATGTCTTTTTGATGTATGGTCCACGCCTTGTAAAATATTTCAGAGCTTTCTACTTCAGGTTTCAGCCATCTCTCGGTTCCAAGAGTAATTTGGGCATGACAACTTTCCTGGTGGGCAGTAAATTCAGGAACCTTGTTACAAATATTTTGACAGTTCACTATTACAATTTTGACATTCAAAGTGTCTTTACTTCCTATGCAGTTTTAGTTTGCTCTCTGCATACTGACTGGTGATGCTTGATCAGAGGACTTCAAACTACCACCTAGCCTAAAAAACTCCCATGGGCACTTCACAACTGCTCTGCTACATGAGTTGCTGCTTCTTTTGTGTAGAGCACCCCTAGCCTATCAAGGACTGTCTTACAATTATCCACCATACAACACAGGTCCAGAAGTATGGAGCCAAGACCATCAATGATTGGTAGAGCCTTTGTTTGAGACCCTCCACTTGGCTCCAAACCAAAGAACCCCAATCAGTTGTGGGAATGATTCTGCAAATTGTGAACTGTGCTTGCACCTGGAGCTGAGGCTGGCCTCACACCCAAGCAACATTGTCACTGGTGCTGACATGAGCTACATCTTGCCAATGACTGAACCGTGTATGCTTGCTAGCTGCAGACAGGGCCTCCTCCATATCTAAGATGAGACAACGTGGCAGACATGTGGAGTGCACACTGGATTTCTTTGCAGCCCTTGGCACTATTTCCCATAGGGGCTCCATAATGCACTTAACTTTGGAACGGTGTCCTGTGTACAGAAATTAGCGCTTTCCATGCGCTCTTCATTTTCATCATTGCTGTCATTGACCTATCTCATCACATAGATCAGACAGCTATATGTGTATGCTAATGACACAATTCTACTTACCTCACATCAGGACAGTTCTGCTCCAGGTAATATTACACAGAAATCACCTGAATCTGCACTACACCGTTCCTCATCAAATAAGCTAATCCGCAATCCATGGGAAAAACAGCATCTTCTAAGAACATGTCAGCCTTATCTGCAAAGAGATTTCATGAGTCTCGATACTTTCGAACTCTTCCAGTCACGTGTCTCATATGGCCTTCTCATCTGGGGTCTTATTTCTCACATTACCAACATGTAAAAGAGAATACAAAAATAGTGTATGATTTATAAAACTAGTTCTAGGGAGCACTGTCACATTGTCCTTAGTAGGTTGGCTACTAACTTGTAAATCTGTTCACTTATATGTGTGTACTTTTTGTCAGTAACTGTGATGAAGCTTCTTGTCACAGTAGTAGTAGTTGTAGTAGTAGCTTTATTCATTTGTAGATCTCTTTTTACAAGGATGTAGGACATGTCAAAGTATTTACAAATTTAGATCAATTTAAAATAAGCTAATTCGTATACGCATATATTTACAGACTTCTCATTAGAGACAAACATTAGATTTACTCCTGGTATACAATACTTTTTTTCAAATAACTTATTAAATAATGTAATGCCACATTGTGTGCATTTGTTCCCGGAAAAAGAATGCCATAGCTAAGAATTGAGTGTAAATATGAATAATATGTAACTATAAGACACTGCATGTTACGCACTGATGATAGGATTCTAAGTGCATAACATGCTGATGACATTCTGTTTGCAAGTACCTTTGTGTGTTCACACCACTTCAACTGGGAACCAATATTCATTCCTAGAAATTTTGCATCTGTTACACAATCTATAGATGTGCCATCTACATTTAATTTTTGCTGTAACTTCTCTGCAATACTTGAAAAATGCTCGTTTACATAGTTTGCTAAGTGCTGTGGATAATTGATTACTTTATCCCCCTCCCTTAGCAGTACGTTATTCTGCGTTTGTTTTCCTCTCCCTGTTTCCTTTTTTATAACATCCCAGACTGCTTTGCTTTTATTCTCTGTATTATATATGATTTTGTTATTAAATGACCTTTTTGCAGCAATCAGCACCTTCCTATAGATCTTTTTGTATCTGTGATATAAATTTAAGAATTCTGGATCATTGCAAATCTTTTTCTTGGAACTGAGGTGGTTAAGTGATTAAGAGAACTTCTTAATACCTGCTGTTATCCATCTGTTTTGTGAGATGTTGATACAGACATGCATACTTTTGGAAATGCCTTTTCAAAGTTCAACAATGTGCAGAATTTAGAGAATTTCATATTCACATTGGTTTCCGTATACACTTCATCCCAGCTTTGTTTTTCTAGTTCTTTGGAAAAATCTTTTATTTTGATTTCTGATAGATGTCGTTTGTAGTCTTGTAGTTCAGGGAATGATTCGATGCCTGACTTTACTGATGTTATTTGGCAGAGATGGTCTGATAGTCCAAGATCTTTTACAGCTACATCACATTTTTCCCTGTCCATATTTGTGGCCACATGGTCAATTACTGATGAAGTTATTGCAGTAACTCTTGTTGCACTATTGACCAATAGGGACATGCCAAAACTTTGAAGGATGTTTATGATGGTGCTGCTGGATTCATTTGTGATGTTAGTCTTGATGTTAATGTCTGCACACAGAATTATGTTGACCTTTGTACTTGAGACTTTATCTGGAACTTCTGTTAACTTATTGAAAAAAGTGTCCACACTTCCACTGGGAGTTCTATACACACAAAAAATGATTAATTTCTTGGTGATATCAAGCCCTGTTAATTCAATAGCTGATATTTCAAAGTGTTTGTCTTCACTTATGGTACTGAGGTCATATCTTGATTTGAACTGCGTTGCTTTTCTGATATAGATTCATGATCCTCCACCCCTTGCAGTAGTTCTGCAGTAAGAGTTTGCCTTTTCATGCAATGATAATACTACATGTTGGATTTCTGTGTCGCTACACCAGTGCTCAGTAATACAAACTACTGTGCAGTTCAAAGATTGGAGCTCAACTTCTAATTGTTGTATTTTATTTTTTATTGATTGCATGTTTTGATGGAGGATTGTTAGGTCTGTGAAATGCCCCATGTTACTCTTTCCAATAGTTTGTTTTTCTTTATGACATCTGATATATGTAATATTTGAGGTGTTTAATCTGTCTTGTGAGTGATTTTTTCAGTATTTTTTAAAGTGCTGGAGTAATCTTTAGGCAGGGGAACCTGTTATCTGAATTTATCCTAAAACAGACCTACTTTTCCTACCTATGACAACAGGTATTTGACCATGTGTGGCCCGAGATCCATCCCGTATACTTTCATGAATCATGACTGCAATACCAGGAAGAAGGCAAAATTTTGTTGCTGGCAATAAAAATCAGTCTCAACTGAACTGTGATACAGAGTCACATTAAACATAAAAATAATTTTCATGTAGGCTATGCATTCATATCTTAAGTTCAGAGTGGAGTTATGTACTCTAGTTCAAAAGTGTTCAACAAGCTCCCATCCAACAAAAAGCATTGGGAATCATGGACAATTCCAAAGAAAATTAAATACATGCCTCGTTATGCACATCTATAAACCATCTGATTATCTAAATTCGATGATAGAAAATTCCTCTTACTAGCTACATGACAAGAGGGTGTGTTCATTGTACAACTGAATGGTTAAGGGTTGTTTATTATAAACAGACCTATGTTGTTATAAATGTAGGAAACTCTGTTCTTCAAAAAGTACCAACGTACTCATAATAAAAATATATTAATCTACCATGTGGAAATGAACAGCAGATATTTAATATTACTGAGGAAGCACTAGCCTTTTTTATTCTTATTTATTTATTTCAAGTTAGTGGTTTTCTTTCTAATTTACGATGTTAAATTTAGCTGGCTCAAGCTAGAATAGCACTAAGTAGTATAGTGATATATTATTAATATGTGTACAAATTAAGTTTTTATGAGTTGCTTGTTTTCTGTTAATATACACTGTAAATCCTTCCACATTCCAGGAGATTCTCCTTTTTGATGAGATATGCAGGAACCCAGAAGACTGTCCTTCATTGTGGGATCTTTTGAAGATGATTAACTAATGAGTGTCTTTTCTGGAAACATCCCTGTTGTATCATCCCTCTCCCCTCCCCTGCACAGTAGCAATGTTTAACATGACTCTCTGAGATGTTGAAATACATTCTCTCTTTTCCTATCTGCTTTATACTTTCAAGAATTATGTGTAGCATGAATTCCTCACGTTTCTATAATCTGCCTGATGCTGAGGCCACTTTTCTTTAAATTTCCAAAATGACAATAGCTCCTTGTCCTGTCTCTTGCTAATAAAAACAATCTATATCAGCTGTGGTTTGTTACTGGATAGTAAAAAGTGCATGGGGAATGCAGAAAGAAATTTGGATGACTAGTTATTCAAAAATCAGGATATCTTTTGGATGATTAGTAAATTGAGCATTTACATTGTAGGGAGTGGTAAAGTGGTTATTCTCTCATGTTAACATACCTCTGATGAATAAAAGGTGGAAACTGAGCAGTATAATATGGTACTGGGGAAGCACATGCAGGTGGCTGTTATAGCAAAGAGCCACAGAATGAGATAATCATTCAAAGAATCGTAGATAACTATGGAGCTGTACATATCTACCATTGACTTTCAGGCAGTGTGTCTGTGTATTGGCCGTAAGAAAACATTCTTTAAATACATCATTTTCCTTATGTATATCAAAAATTTTGTTGATTGCTGCCAAAAATAAAGAAAACCTAAATGGTATATCAGAATGGAAGGATTGCATCTGTAAATAGCAATTAAATATTGGCAAACAGACTTTTACATATACTGTCCTCTGTAACTTTTCGGGTTTTGCAAGTTGTCCATGAAGGAAGGTATACTTTGCTGAAGTTCATCATTTACAGGCTGGCACCTTGTTATTCACAAATAATGATTGTAGAAAAAGTTTTTGAGTAAATGACAGTCACTTCTTCTGTTGACTTACTTCCAACAGATGTTCATTCTTTCTTTAGTACCCTCACCAGCGAATATCTGTACGGACACACATGAGCTGGTGTGGGTCATGCAGCAGATTAGCATGTATGTTGTCACGAGAGGGCACATGAAGCATTGCCTGTGTACTGTTGGTGGCGATAAGTCTGGGTCCATAGGTTCTTACAGAGATTTCTTCTGCTGTGGACCCACTTGTTGCCTTGTGCCATGCTCTGTTTAGTGGTTCAGTTGTTTATGCCAGTCACTTTTATGGTTTTCTCTGTGCTGCAGTCAGACTCTCTGCTCCCCATAGACTAATTCGCACATTGAGTTTCATTCTCTCTTCAGGGGTTCAGCTTCCTAGTTTTGTAGTTGAGCCGCTGTCAGCTAGTATATAGTGCTGACAGTGAGAGTGACAGTTTCATGATATTGTCATACCCGTGCAGATACAGGCCTTGTGACATAGGATATTTTTATGTGTGTGGCACCTTTTTTCACAGTGTTAATTTGTGACCTCCATGGACCACGCGTTTTTGCAATTCTGTCAGGAGCAGTTGTGCCTCCAGGAGCAGCAAAAAAAGCTTCAGCAGGAGCAGATACAGGAACTGCTCAAACAGAATGTGAAATTGCTCTGCTCCTACTCCACTCTGCTGGTAGGCCAGATGTCTGCAGAGAAACCTTCTTGCCCACCACCTCCAATGCCATTCGCCACCTTCAACATGTCTGTGGAAATGTGAGAGAATTACCTGCTCTGGTTCTTATTCAAAAAATGGTTCTAAGCACTATGGGACTTAACATCTGAGGTCATCAGTACCCTAGACTTAGAACTACTTAAACTTAACTATCCTAAGGGCATCACACATATCCATGCACGAGGCAGGATTCGAACCCGCGACCATAGCAGCAGCGTGGTTCTGGACTGAAGCGCCTACAACCGCTCAGCCACAGCGGCCGGCCTGGTTCTTATTGCACTGCCAAGTAAGGTGTATCATGAATCCAACGGATAGGGCCACCTTGTTATTGTCCAGCAGTAACGGGATTGTACAAAATCTTGCAAAATTTGAAACCCTCCACTGAGCTCAAGAAACTTAATTTTGAGGAACTCTATCAGTTGCTCACACAGTACTTTTATCAAACCCATGTGGTGGTGTCACAGTTACAGTTTATCCAGCTCTACAAGTGTCCCAGGTAGTCATATGCAACCTAGATTGCTGACCTGCCAAGTCTATCATGCAAGTGTTGGTTTGTGAGCTCTGAACGTCCTATCTCATATGCGTACTCACTAACTAGGTATGTGATTGTCCAATTAGCACCTGACCCCAAGGTCCACACTAGGGCATTGGCTTGTCAGGCCCTTCTTTAGCCAAAGATGCCCAGATTGATGAATCACATCACAAAGGCAGCAGCAAGGAGTGTATTTTCTGACAAGTGGGAGGTGACAGAGTTAGATACACGTGGTAAACTGCCCGTGGCACCCCATGGGGCTGACCAAACAACCGTGCCTTCTGCTGTGCTGCCACCTGTTGCCACCTTTGACGATTTGAGTGTGATGACATGACAGCACTCCCTGCCTTTGCCTGCGACATGCCCAGCAGGTATATGTAAGTCAAAGAGTTATAGTCCCTACTTGTGATGTTTTCTGAATTCTCACCATTGCTCTCCTGCATCTTTTTCTGCTCAATCGACAAGTTGGCGGTCCTGCCTAGATTGCCATTTGTTGCATCTTAGACTGGACTGCCCATATGTAGACACCATGTGTATGGCATACTCTAAGTAGGCTACGTAGCATCAGCTTTTGACAGTTGGCAGCCCATCTCCAATGCCCCTCAGCATCACCCCAGGGTATTCTACTAACATTGCTCATGGATGGGCAATTAGTTGACTTCCAGGTGGATATGGGAGCAATAGTCAGCATGATTAACTTAGATATGGGCAGTCTCCTGGGCTGTCCTGCATTGCAAGGCCACTTCATCAAGTCCTGTCTTATAGTAAACTGTATATTCCTTTGAGGAGGCAGTTCACCATCTCAACGTATTATACAAATGTGGAATGCTAAATTGCATCATTAGTGACCAATTTGCTGTTGGTGCAAAATGTTTTTTTTATTTTAGATGCCTTTTCAGTTTTTGGCTTCCATGTACTAGAAAAAGTACATTTAGTGTTTCAGTTGGTCTCTTTTCAAACTTGAGACTTACTAATGTGGTCACGTGACCAGCTGTTTGAAAATGCTTTGGGGCAGGCAGAAATTTTTTTGAGGGCCATGCCTCCTTTGTACCATCTGCAGTACCTAAATTTTGTCACCGCTGCCCCATCACTTTCACCATAAGCGACAATGTCAAGGCCAAGTTGCAGCATTGGCAGGACCTTGGTGTTGTTTCTCCTGTTTCATTGACCCAGTGGATCACTTCTTTGGTGGTGATTCAGAATACAGAAGGTGCTCTGTGCCACTGCAGTGATTTTAAACAGATGGTTAACATGCAATGTGTCACAGACTGGTATCCAGGTCTGCAGTTGGCGAAGAAATTGGCAAAAATTACTGAGGTCCAGTATTCTCATTGCCGTCCTGTCACAACAGAACATGGATGGCACTGTGCCTCTCTTTCCTATGCATTGAAGACTCTTCCAGCAAAGCAACATAATTATTCACAGATGAAAAATGAAGTAGTCCTACATTGCTTTTGTTTTCAACATTAAAAAGTTTCATTTTTTATTGTATGGAGCGAAGGTCCAACCCAGCACCGACCACAAGTCTTCTTATTTGGCCCTTGTTCGCAGCCATCAGAAGCAATGCCCACCAATTGCAGAGAGATCAGCACTCTTTCTCAGTAATTACTGTTATACCATTAGTTAGCAGTCCACCACACAACATACTCATGCAGATGCATTGTCACAGTTGTCAGTGGGACCAGAGCTGGAGTTCAGCAGACAGAAGGCTCTTGTTTTCACATTGGACAATATCTTGCTGCAGACATTGCTCAGTTTTCCTTTGATGGCATGGAAGGTTGTGGCTGCCGTGGCAGAAGACCTACTTTTTTCAGAAAATCATTTCAGCAATTGAGATTGGATGATTCAAACGCATTCCTTCGGGAACGGAGTCAGCATTATGTACGATTTTCCTCCTCCTTGACAGCCTCTGTGGTCCAGAAAGTCCTCATGACTGCCATGGAAGAGCTAAGCTGTTAAGTGATCATCCTGTCAGCATTACGTCCGTGCATACTCCAGCTGCTGCATGCATAACATTGTGGTATGTCTTGTATGATGGCTTCGACATGGCATCGTGTATACTGGCCAGCGATTGGTAGTGATACTGAACATCCTGTGAGGCCTTGCACGTCCTGTGCACAGAACCAGGCCACACTGCCATATCAGTTTTCCCCTTGGCCAGTCCTGGAGCCCCCTTGGAACGCAGTCCACACCAACTCAGTAGGTCCCTTTTGGAAAAGCATGTAGATGTTTGTAGTTGATGCATTGTCCACTTTCCAGTGTGTTGTCGAACTGTCTTCCACAACATCAACAGCTGCTGTTTAAGTGTTTTGCATCATTTTTTCTGTCAACATTCCTCCCACCTCCCTCCTGGACCCTCATATCAGATAAAGGTCAGCAATTTGTATCACAGGAGCTTGACAATTTTTGCATTCGCAGTGGTACCCAGCATCTGACTACCACCCCATTTCACCTGCCTACTAACCCCAAGGTGAGCACTCCATGCACGTTTTCAAGACCTAAATGAAAAAATTCATGTCTGCCTCATCTGCTGATGATCCTCTGTGTTTTTTTCTCGCCATGCACTGGGTGACACCCGTTAAGGGTGCAGTCCAGAGGAACTTTGGCATGTGTGCCAGTTACAGAGTCTTTTGGATTTGTTGCCTGACTCACATGCCCATCTGCACTTTCCTCATGGGATTGCGTGACTGCCGGATGCTATGTTGGGCCACTATAGCAGGTATTACACAACGATCTGATGCAAATGGTACCCTTCTACTGCGACAGCCCTCTAGCGGGTGAACAGGTGAAACTACGAAAATTAGCAGACACATTATCCAAATGCCAGAATAGAGACAGTTCTAAACTGCTGTCAGTCCACGCACGTGCACTAGGCAGTGAGAATCCGCGCATGCGCAGAAGGGGCTACTGCAGTGTTTTCTGCTTATTATTTGCTTACTGCTTGGAGGCTAGTAGCTCATTTCAGATTTTCGTGTTGGGGATTTTCGGAGTGTTTTTTTCAGTAAGTAGGTTTTCATAAATGCAGAGAAAAAACATTTTTACATTTTTTTGCCAGTAGACTTTCTTTTATGCTAGCTGTTTGTGAAAGCATTATTTCTATACTGTTTATTCAAAACTTGGACAAATAACACAAGTGCACCTTTAAGTATTGGTCCTTTCAAGTGCTGCAAATTGCATTGCATACATCCACAACAATGTTTGAATTGGTGAGCTGTGCTATTCTGTGGCTAAAAGCCAGGTTCTTAAAAGAGTCCCCATTTGCCAGGAAACGTAATGCTGCAACCAGCCTGCAACATAGCAGGGCGTTTACCGGTACTTTGTCAGTGATCTAGGCTGATACAATCACAAAACGTGTAAACATATGACTTAATTTTTCTTTCAGGAATGTGAGATAGCCTCCCTCATGACTGTGTCACACTTGCCAAATCTGTCTTCTATCACATACACCAGCTTCTCGAAATAGGCCATGTCCATCCTAATTAATTTCAAAAATACCTGTGGATCTTCGGGCCTCAGTTCTTTCATTAACAGTGAATATATTCCCCTGTCTTCATCCCTTCTTTTCACCCAAGGTCGAACCCAACGACGTCTGACTTTTCGTTTTCGTCACAGTTCTGACCTAATCCAAAGATTTACTGTCACTGCCAGGGCAATAGCTCCAAAAACAAGTGGATCCTCCATGTGCAATATGCTGTATAAATGTAAATTTCGAAATACATGTACCTGTGCAACCAAGTGTCTTAATATAAAACTGTTCAGTGTGTAATTCAGAACAGTACTAACCTACATAAGAGAAAAACAATTACTTAATCAATAATGGTAAAAAACAATTTCTTGTTAAATAGGAACCTTGAGCTCACAGAAATAATTTGGACTTAAGACACCCTAGTATATCATACAGTCGCCCTTGAATTGCCACCGATAGAACGAACGACTTTACAAGACATCAGACAGTTCTATTTTCTTTTCGCGCGTCTCGTCTGCTGCTGCACATGCGTGCTAGGTATATCTCGCATGAATTGTGTAATAAGTTGGAAGTGAACCAGCCGTAGTTACAGGTATGCACGTTAGGGATGCTGGTGCATATGTTGCACAGTTCAGGCGCATTGTGTAAGACGGGCTTAAGGCCAGCATTAGTTGTGGTTGATAGTCTGGAGCATTGACCTGTCATTTGACTTCGAAAAGGTATTCAGTACAATTCTACACTCTTGCATAAAGAATAAAATATGAGTGTGCAATATAACAGACCAACTTTGTAACTGGAGCAAACAGCTCCCAACAAATAGGGCACAGCATGTCTTTCTTAATGGAGAGAAATCTTCAGTCATAAAAGTAACTTTGGGCATGCCTCAATGAAGTGTTATACGAGCATTTCATTTCATGATGTATATAAACAACTTAAAGTGCGCGTCATTTATGACGGCGGCCGAGTTTAGGTTCGTTCTGCGCATCTGACGTCACAAAACACAGTCAGTCAATGAACAGAGAACGACGTTGCCAGAGCTCGACTGCAGTGCAGAGCACGGACGAGTGTCGTCAGTTTTAGAAACGTTCAGTCATAAATAAAGTAATTGAACAAAAGCAATTCTTTATACCAATTGCTTCATATTCTATTAATTAATTAAACCAAACAAGCAATAAGCGTCCCTAATTCAGGCGATAGCAAGGAAAGGTGTTTGTATCATTCTCACTAACCGCATTTTTGCAACAGCGGTAATTAATTATTTCCTATTGTACTTCGACGAAATGTGAGTAATTCATAGTCATACCAACAATATTTTTCGGTATCTTGCGTGACATTTTAGAAGCCTCCAGGAGTCGTATTGAATGACGAGCTGCGTTAGTGTAACGGTTAAGGAATTCGGCTGGTAAGTGAAAGGTTCCGAGTTGAAGCCTTGATTGGTGCTTAATATTTTCTTTATTTAAAAACAATATTGAAGTGTCTTACTTCATGAATTTTTTCGTTTGAATGTAATTTTTTGAAATTTCTAGTGGCAACTAAAATTGACCATACAGAAAGTATACGCTATGGACTTTCACGTCTGCAAACTCTTCAAAATTTCGTGCAACGGTTTACTACATCTAATGCTGCACAATAACTGCGTTGAACATCGAAACAAAATTAAGTCATTTATGGGGGGAAGGTATCAGTCAAGAAGATGTGCAAAAATCAAACTTTTGGGCCAAATAGTTTTTGTGAAATCGAATGATAAAGTGTGTCAAAGCAGTCGAAACGCCATGTGTCTGCACAGGCGAGCAGTGCAATGATATCAAAATCGCGCACATCGCAGATTGCGGGGATCACGTCTCTGTAGCAGCAAAAGGGTTAATGCGTCCGTGGTGGCTTTACTTTATAAACTGCGCACTCTCCCCTTAACGTAAGTTTGCGAACTATACTATGGCGCTGCTTCTCTTGGCGCATACAACTGGCAATGCAGCAATCTCCCGCGTCTGGGCAGGCATGCGTAAACCGCCAAGATAAAAGAATTGAACTATAGTAGACAATGTCGACTTTTTTGTGAGGCTTTTCAAAATGATTGTTTAGTTTACTTCTGAAGAAGAAATCAGAAACACATTAAGAGTGGAGATATGCTGCCAACTTAATTTCTGCCATGCAGTCCTCAGATTGATCACCACAAAAGAAGAGTCTGACTTTGTAGTACCACCCTTGAGGTATATTTGTAATCAATGAATAAGTCAAATCTAGCAGTGGGAGACATGCAGCAGGTGTTTAGTATAGCTTAGTTACTAACATAGAGAGAATCAGCTTTTTTTCTCGTTGAACATTTACCCAATTATTGCAAGTATAGTGCCAAGAATTCCATATGGAAATGGAAGAGGATGTAGATGAAGATGAAATGGGAGATAAGACACTGCGTGAAGAGTTTGACAGAGCACTGAAAGACCTGAGTCGAAACAAGGCCCCGGGAGTAGACAACATTCCATTAGAACTACTGATGGCCTTGGGAGAACCAGTCATGACAAAACTCTACCATCTGGTGAGCAAGATGTATGAGACAGGCGAAATACCCTCAGACTTCAAGAAGAATATAATAATTCCAATCCCAAAGAAAGCAGGTGTTGACAGATGTGAAAATTACCGAACTATCAGTTTAATAAGTCACAGCTGCAAAATACTAACGCGAATTCTTTACAGACGAATGGAAAAACTGGTAGAAGCAGACCTCTGGGAAGATCAGTTTGGATTCCGTAGAAATGTTGGAACACGTGAGGCAATACTAACCTTACGACTTATCTTAGAAGAAAGATTAAGAAAAGACAAACCTACGCTTCTAGCATTTGTAGACTTAGAGAAAGCTTTTGACAACGTTAACTGGAATAATCTCTTTCAAATTCTGAAGGTGGCAGGGGTAATATACAGGGAGCGAAAGGCTATTTACCATTTGTACAGAAACCAGATGGCAGTTATAAGAGTCGAGGGGCATGAAAGGGAAGCAGTGGTTGGGAAAGGAGTGAGACAGGGTTGTAGCCTCTCCCCGATGTTATTCAATCTGTGTATTGAGCAAGCAGTAAAGGAAACAAAAGAAAAATTCGGAGTAGGTATTAAAATTCATGGAGAAGAAGTAAAAACTTTGAGGTTCGCCGATGGCATTGTAATTCTGTCAGAGACAGCAAAGGACATGGAAGAGCAGTTGAATGGAATGGACAGTGTCTTGAAAGGAGGATATAAGATGAACATCAACAAAAGCAAAACGAGGATAATGGAATGTAGTCAAATTAAATCGGGTGATGCTGAGGGGATTAGATTAGGAAATGAGACACTTAAAGTAGTGAAGGAGTTTTGCTATTTGGGGAGCAAAATAACTGATGATGGTCGAGGTAGAGAGGGTATCAAATGTAGACTGGCAATGGCAAGGAAATCGTTTCTGAAGAAGAGAAATTTGTTAACATCGAGTATAGATTTAAGTGTCAGGAAGTCGTTTCTGAAAGTATTTGTGTGGAGTGTAGCCATGTATGGAAGTGAAACATGGACGATAACCAGTTTGGAAAAGAAGAGAATAGAAGCTTTCGAAATGTGGTGCTACATAAGAATGCTGAAGATAAGGTGGGTAGATCACGTAACTAATGAGGAGGTATTGAATAGGATTGGGGAGAAGAGAAGTTTGTGGCACAACTTGACTAGAAGAAGGGATCGGTTGGTAGGACATGTTTTGAGGCATCAAGGGATCACAAATTTAGCATTGGAGGGCAGCGTGGAGGGTAAAAATCATAGAGGGAGACCAAGAGATGAATACACTAAGCAGATTCAGAAGGATGTAGGTTGCAGTAGGTACTGGGAAATGAAGATGCTTGCACAGGATAGAGCAGCATGGAGAGCTGCATCAAACCAGTCTCAGGACTGAAGACCACAACAACAACAGTGCCATGAATATCCTGCTTAATTGCAATAAAGATTTCAGGACTTCAAAAGATATATACAGAAATAAATAGATTTGATTTCAATTTATACATTTATTTTTATGTCTTCACGCAACATCACGACATAAAACTAACTTTTCTGTGGATGCATTGGATAGTAGTTTCATTTCCTATGTCAGGTTTACAGTGTCAGTTTCTTCCTAGTGTGTAAATATGATGATGGAATCTCCTGGATGGAATAAGAATAATGAAAGGGCTAAAGAGGCATTCAGAAATTGAAATGCACACAAATATGACTGAAAACATTGCTAAGCTTTTAGAAATTACCACCAAGTGAAGAGGGCACTGGGCAGCACACTCACATTGCAAATCACTGTCCATCCATCAGATTCAGATTTTCCCTGATTCCCCTAGATTTTCGTAAGGCAAATGCCACGATGGTTCCTTTGAATAGTCACAGTTGATTGCCTTCCTCGTTCTTCTCTAATCTGATGCTGCGCTTCACACACACACACACACACACACACACACACACAGTGACATGGAGGAAGAGAGGAAGAGGGATAGTGCCAGGAGGAGGAGTCTACCTTTCTCTTCTAGCCACCAGCTGCCATTTCCTTCAACTGTTTCTGCCCCTCCCTGCTTCATTTTTTTCCCTTGTCTACTCCACCCATTACAATCTCTTACCTCAATTGAGCTGCAGTGCTCTTGTGATACAGTCTGCTGGGACAAAAATGCCTCGAGTGATACATTTTACGTTATAATTGTATAAAATTCTCCTAGATGTACCCCCTTCATTTTCATGCATTATAGTCTTCCATGTAATGTTTCAGAGCAATCTTACACTTATACACCCAATAATTCTATGTGACGGTGTGTAGTGAACATTGTCAAAGATAATCTGTCGTGTTGTATTTCACATTACTGGTAGAAGGTTACTAAGCCACACTGGTAACAGCCTCACAGTGTATCACAGTGTATTTGCCCCTTTATACATTGTGTCATTATTGGCAACCAGTCCCAGTTTGAAAATTTCTGAGATACATAATACATTAAAACCTTTAAAAAACTTCTAATTTGCTGTAAATATTTATTTAAAGCTGGACTCTGACTTGTTTTGGAATTCAAAAATTCATCTCCAGTTGATTTTTTACACACTTGTTTGTTGAAACTTTACAATCTATTAGATCATGGAATGCTCTAAGTTGAACAGAAAATATATTGTAAGGATAATAAAGCCACAGTTAACTATGTATTTGTTAAAAGCTCTAAATATCCATCATATAGAACATGCTGTTGAATAATCTTGTATGAAGCAAAGAAATTCTGTCATCAAACATAACACAACTTCATTGTAAGGCCATAAAGGAATTTGAGCAATGGTGTCCAGGTTTCAAGCCCGTTAGTCCTAGGATTGTTTCTATCACTTATTGCTTCTTTCACTTCTGGAGAGTCCATAATGAACTATTGGTCACTTAGTAACTAGCTAGGTAAGTGCAGTTCAAATGTTGGAGGCAGACAGGTCCATGCCAATTAGAGCACCATAATGTTCAGACTAACTTTCAGATTTAAAAGAGATTTACCCTTTTCTTTTACCATTAATAGACAATGACAATCATCATTTTCTTCTAAACACCAATATCTTCCTACCATCCCCACAAGAATACAACTCATTTCTCAATGAATGGTAATGTCATATGTTGAAATATTTCTCTAAAATGTCTCTTTTTATATGACTGTGTCTATTTACAGGTCATAATGAAAGTTGATATGGGAGACAGGAAACCTTTTCGTGTAGAACAAGAATTTCCATCACAGTATACAATCTGCGATAATAAATGGCATAGGATTACAGCATTTTTTACAAAAGATGAACTTGCTCTTAAAGTTGACCAGTTACCAAACAAATATGGCCTTTCCGGAAATGGTTCATTTATAAAGGCCAGTGTTGGTATACCACTGTACATTGGTGGATTACCAGGTAAGTAAAATTTGAGTCTGAGATATTTACTTACAATACTATAAGGCTCAGTGGTTAAATTAAATATTTAACTGCTCTTTTACAGATAATGGATCTGGTACTATTTTGGAGACAAGAGACAGCTTTAAAGGTTGCATCAGAAATGTGAAAATTGGGAACATTAGGAGAGACTGGACTGACATGGCATCCTTGCATAATATTCTACTTAACTCTTGCCCAATCAGTTCATAAAGTATAGTTTACAAATGTCAACTTAACTTGCCATAACTATGTTTTAGTGTTCCCACTGCAATGCCTCTTACTCAAAAGAGAATGGGAAAAGCAACAGAAGACTGATATTATAACACTGCCATAAGTAATTCCTGTGAGAAAGTGGTGTGAATGACATTTCAGTTGATCAAAGGTATGTCTTAAACATACTGAGCAATTGAAAATAATGAATGGTGATGAATTCCAATTTTTGTTGTTATTAACTTATTTGTTGTCTTGAAAGAATGTAATAATTTATTCTTAACAGTAGATTCATTTGTTACACTAGGTTTTTCCATTGTAATAATAGTGTTTAAAGTGCCAATCAAGAATTCATATTTGGCTCAATTTTGTTGCATTAAAGTACTGTAGTAATTAAGGTTGTGGATGGTGAAAATCAGTATTAATTTATCAATAATTTTAGCATTGACTGTGTAAATTAGTATATATTTTTGATACGTACAATAGTGAGAAAGCATTACTCAATGATCATGTATTTATTTGTGAAACATAACTTGTATATATTGGTTTGTGTGTGTGTGTGTGTGTAAGTGTGTGTTTTCATGTATTTGTTTTCTGTACATTAACGAAGTTAAAAGTTAAATGTAACATGTTGCAACCACAAAAAAAAAAAAAAAAAAAAAAAAAAAAAAAAAAAAAAAAAAAAAAAAGTTGGATCAGAAATTATACTTGTAAAATTGGTAATCAGAGAAAAGTAAAGAGTGACTCTCAAATCTTAGGGGCAAAAGATACCTTCTCAAAACATGTCTGCTGCACACGATAAAGGCAGGGATCATGTATAATCCCAGGAAAATGTGGTCAGACTTTCTATGAAAAAGATTCAAATGTTAATTATGCTAATAACTCACATATGGAGAAAATCCAGTCCCTGCAGTACAATGTGTGATTATATGACAATAATTGAGTGATATGGCTTTTTATTTGTCTTTATTCGTGTCTCTTATGTGTTGTAGAGAAAGTAAATCATTTAGTGCCACTCATCCAAGTCACACATTTCACTTTTTCTTCCTGTATAGTCGTTTAACTGTGACTGCTAAGCTATATTTTGTTTTGTTATATGTGACCTCATTATATAAGATAGCACCTCATTAACTCATCACTAGGCAGCTGAAATGAAGTATGATCAGATAAAAAATTATTTTGGAAATTTATAGATAAATTACTAGCATGTAAAGGGTTTTGAGCCCTGTAGGTCTTTGGCATCATATTGGTTTAATCAACTGTTTGTACAGATGTATGTAACTCATTTATAATATGAAACATTCAATTGAGTGACTGTGAGTCATCAAGGTTGAAGTGACAGATTTATAACACAGATTTTGAGTTATGCACTCGCATACTAGTTCAGTTATCCTTTTAAGGGATTTAAGATACTAAAATTATGATATCTACAGAAAATTTTCATTTGACTGTACAAAATGGTTGGCCTAGAAAGGCTGTATTGATCATTGACATTAAGAGAAGCAAAATTAGATAATGATGAAATGAATGCTTAACCTATGCTGGTCCTCACTGTCATTTACTTGCAGTACCATAATTCACAAATTACTGTTGTATGTACATTATTATTGTAATTAACAGTGAAAAATTGTTGTATTGCATATTTGAATTCACACATATAATTTGCTAAAACAAATAAATGGTGAATCCTGAAAAGAAATTACTAACTATTAAAAGCATTAAGTTCTTTTTATATTTCTTACTTCTCGTTCCTGAGGCAGAGTAACTGGGCTTCTAAGAGTTAATTTTATTAACCTTTAACAACAGAATGTCACAATGGCTTCTGTTTATACGAAGTCATTTTCAACTGGGAAAGAAAAACTACATATCCAGTCTAATAGGAAATATAAATATTCAGGCTTCGTGATTAATAACCATACATTACTTCATACTATTTTCATATACTATACTGCAACACCAAATAAATATTTGTTTGTGTGTGTGTGTGTGTGTGTGTGACAGCAAAAATCACAGCAACACAAACAGACTGGTTGTGTGCTTACCATTAGGAAGAGGAGCTCACAATGCTAATAGAAACAAACTGACAGTTTCTGTCTGTACCAAGCATCCTATGAGATGTGATGAGCAGTATTCTTAGGGCTATCTCCATTTACACACCGAAAAGACAAAATTTTAAATATCTACGAAATGACAGAGAAAATGTGCCTGACTCTTCTTAGCAAAGCCACATGTGATTTATTTAGTCTGAATTATTAGATGAAAGAATCATCTAAATGATGTGAGAGGAAGAGCAGAGACTTTTTTTCCAAGGGAGCTGCTGTCTTGTTAAAATATGTAATAATATAATTGAGAAGTAATTTTCATAATAGGCAGTGTGAATAGATTAGCAGTAATTGTAAATCATTGTTAGTGTACTTTTACATAGGCTGCAATGGTTGCTTTGCCTGTGAATGTATAATTTGACTCATTCCATGGAGGCTCTGCTTCGTGATGGACTTTATGGAACACAACATGTGAGTGAATGAATTATGAGTAATCAAACAGTGGAAAATCCAGGATGGAATGTAACACTATTATGAAAAGGAAAGTTGCCACTCACCATATAGTGGAGATGCTGGACACTGAGTCGCAGATAGACACGACAAAAAGACTGTCATAAATAAGCTTTCGGCCAGCAAGCCTTAGTCAAAAATATATGACAGGCGCGCGCGTGCGCGCGCACACACACACACACACACACACACATACACACACACACACACTCTCTCTCTCTCTCTCTCTCTCTCTCTCTCTCTCTCACACACACACACACTCACTTATAACTGCAGTCTCTGGGAACTGAAGCCACACTACAGTGTGCCTTGCTGGCCGAAAGCTTATTGGTGATAATCTTTTTGTTGTGCCTATCTGCGACTCAGCATCTTGACTATATTGTTGAATTATGAGCAAATTACGTTAGAAATATGCAGGAATGACTTGTATGTGTGCAGCTAAAGATTTCAGTGCATGGAAAAATCTATAGGAGGCCGTTATCAAGCAGTGGATACCAAATAGCTACTGCTGATGATGATAATGATGATTAAGCACATTGGATACAAAACTGCTGGTCAAAATATTTCAACCAAAGACAATCATATTCTAGAAGAAATAAACCTTGTTTTACAAAGCACCTGGCATCCAGCACACGGTGGCCTATCAATTACTCGTATGATTTTGAAATGCATCCCTGTTGGTTTTTGAACACATTCTAAGTTGATTTCTGAATGAGTCATAAGTTGGTTTTTGAATGCATCACAACTTTAAATAAACTTTCCCGGAGACAAAAGGGGACTGGGCTATACGAGCTAAGATTAATAAAGCCGAACGGGTGACTGCCAGTCGCTGTTTATGGGGTTCAATGGGCTTGCAAATGATCAGCATTGTTATAATTACTAGGGAAGGCCATAGATTCAGTCTATCAGAGTGGAAATAAATGACTAACAGGAATAACAGGTAAGAAAGATTACATATTATCTTCTTGTTGTACCCAAGAAAATGAAATTTTGACACAAAATTTTTGGCCAGACTGCTACACTAGTAAGGGCCAGTTATACAGTTCCTGCCGAGCAGCCACTTAAGTTCTATTCTGGGAGTAGCAAGGAAAATGCATTGTGATAACCCCTAACCAGAGAATAAATGGAGGATAACTAAAGCGGTGACTGTGCCAGGGTTAGTGAAATCAACCGGAGAATAAGTTTTGACACTGGCAGGAATAGTTACAGAATTAGTGATGACAGGATTGTTTGTTAGAACGAGGAAGGAGCAGAAACGGGGACATCACACAAATTATGGAAGAATATGATTCCAAATGTATATAAAAATTTCATACTACCACTTTTCAATCTCATGTTTGAGAAGCTGCAGCATATGAATGAAATGTGAAACTATTTCCTAATATAAAGCTTTTTACTTGTAGTAGGCCTAATACGCATTTGATATTGGTACTTCATGAATTATATTCTGTCGTCTTATAAAAATTACCATTTGTGCCAAAACAGTCTTGTTTATTTAGTGTGCGTTACAATTGCTACAATATTAGGCAGGCCTATTTCTTTTTATCTAGCTGACAGTGACAAACCACACGTAATCAGATCGAGAAACCATACCAGTCTTTGGCACTATTTGTACTAACAGCTTTTTCAGTATTAGACAGCGACGTTTCGTTTTTTCATGTAGCAAAAACTTTCATGAACTTTACGCCATGTAAAGCTGTAGCAATATTAGAGAGAAAAAAAATGCTAGGACTTAAGGATTGAAGAAATCTGTGTTGTCTTGCTTGTCTCTTGTCTTTACTGGTTTTATGTATGCTATATTTAATTTTATGTAACACAAAACAGCGAGTTATTAGCTAATAGGTAATGGAAATGGAAATGAAGTCCCATGCTTCTCGACAGTGCATTGGGGAACAATGCGGGAGACCCGCACCGCCATACTAAGCAAGGTCGTAGTGGAGGTGGTTTGCCATTGCCTTCCTCAAACCATAATGGGGATGAATAATGATGATGAAGACACAACACCCAGTCATCTCAAGGCAGGTCAAAATCCCTGATTATGCCAGGAATTGAACCCGGGACCCCACGCTCGGGAAGCGAGAACGCTATCGCGAGACCACAAGTGGTGGACCCAATCGGTAATAAATAGTGCAAATTTTCTGAAGAGTTCTTGCTGTCCCAGTTACAAATAATCCCATCCAGTATTAATTGTGAGTGCTGGTGTGTGTGTGTGGTTTTTTTTTTGGGGGGGGGGGGGGGGGTTCAAACCAGCCGACTTCTGTCCTGAATATAGTTTGATGGCATCCATTACAAAATATTACACATTTGAATTTGCAGAGCTAAGTACAATGATGTAAGATAGAGAATGCTGTGTGAAGAAGTGTGGCACTGCACTTTGGCACACTTAAGAACAAATAACTTATCTTACATTTCCTCGAACACACATGTTTTATGTATCAGACTCTTCAGAAACATGTTCGCTACAAAATGAACATATTTTTGACAAGTCGATATCCTCCCCCTCGTCCTACCTCAAATGCTCGAGGGAGGGATCGTAGATCCTGGGCTTGTGCACAGAGCAGTGTGAGTTGTAGTGGGGAGGCGGCTAGTCTCCACATGACCCGTGTTTATGTTTAGTGATTTTGCTGCTTCCTCTTTGTTTATTGCTCTCACGTCAAATGAAAACAAAACGACTTTCTGTGGCTGGGACCTATCAAGCGAATTAAAATACATTCACATAATTACGGAAGGCTAAAATATGTTATTAGTTTGAGATTTCATTTTATTTCCTCCTTTCTGACAGTCAAGCATTAATCACCTTGCAGAACAATGAAGTTATTTTAGTCAGTTTGCTAAAGAAATTTGGCTGAGGCAGTCAATTTATTTGAAATGAAGTGTTTAATTCTACACTATTGGCCTGTTTCAACTGTTCACTGTACATTTTTGTCTTCTAGCATGTATGGCATTATGCTGTAATAAAGAACCAAACATGAGATAATACAGTAGAATTTCGAACCCAGATCAGACATTGGTGTCGTTAAAAATTTTACTGTCACTTTTGTGTGATGTGTCTTGAAGAGTAACACACTCAAAAAAGATCAACATATGTGAAAGCGTAGCTTCTCTTGCAGCTTATTAATTTTTGAGACCAATGTTATATGTAAAAGCTTTTCTGTTCTTGTAGCAACACTATGTATATTAATGTAAACCATTATCTTTTCCTATTTGTGTGTTCGTGGTACTTAACAGTGTTTGCTATTGGCTGACTAATCTCATGTCCTATCCTCTGAATATCTGCTGTTATCAGCTGGCGACATCACATGACATGAGCTATGACTGGCTTACAAAAGTGCATCACAATCTCGAATTTATACTTTCGTAACACAAAAATATGCTGTGAACATGTTGCTGTACATCAAAGATCTTTCCAAACGTGTTTTTTTCCCTGAGTTTCGTTTTCTAGAGTGCTGGGAAATTCTGTGTCAGTGTATAAAACCATAACCAATCAAAGGATTGATATGTTGTATTTTCACCCTGGAGAAAGTGTATTTTTAACTGGAAAATCTGGGAATTTGTTTTCCTTGTCCATGTATACACCCTGTACCAGTTTAGGGGTAGCAACTGCAGCATGGTGCCAACTGGCAACAAAACTTGAAGCTAGTAAATTATTTCTTATCTAAATGTCATATGAATAACCAACCGCATTACTGATTAAATATGTCGAAAGAGTATTTATACTGGTTATGAAATTAAGAATGTGGAAAAATGTATTCAAGAAGCTTGGCTTTAAGTAAAGTTAGTGCATCTCGATGGGAATCCCATTCATTCAATGGTCATTAGGTGTTAGTGCACATGTTTCAGTGCAAAGACGACCCTTACAGTGCAGACATGGTAATCAGAACAGTGATGTGAAACAGTGCTGCTTGGAAGTTAATTTTAGTGAGAAAAAAACCAAAGTGACTCAGGTGATGTTATCATCATTGGTACTAGTAACTAACCATGACTCAGATAATATCGGGTTCATTCTCAACTAATCGTGCAGTTTCTATGCTGTTATGCAACATGAACAACACATGGTTTTCATGTAAGCTTTGCTTTTGTGGATGAACAACTGCTTGTGATTGGTTTGTTGATTTGAGGGGAGGAGACCAAAAAGCAAGGTCATCGGTGCCGTCAGATTATGGGAGGATGGGGAAGGAAGTCGACCGTAACCCTTCAAAAGAACCATTCCGACATTTGCCTGAAGTGATTTAAATCAGGATGGTTGGACGTGGGTTTGAACCATTAACCTCCCAAATATGAGGCCAGTGTGCTAACCACTGCGCCACCTCGCTCAGTAATTGCTTGTGATAACAAGAAGTTATGTGTGTGAACCCGAACTACACATTTCAGTTTTAGAAGAGTTAGCAGTTTTCAGTGAGGCAGACAGTAATGCTCATGAAAATAGCAACAGCCTAAGTATTATTTTCAGTTGTGTTAGTGAAAGTAACGGACATAACTGAGGTGCCATATTTACAAGATAATTTGGGAAAGTATTATTTAAAACTGTGCAGCAAGTTTTCTCTGTTTTCATGTTATTTATCTTACTAGATAATAATTTGGTTCTGAAAGGTGAATTAATATTGTCTTATCATGTCATTCAAAGTGAGTGTATACTGTTCCTGTGTTATATGATGTACTAATGTGTACCTAATTTAGAGTGTTACTAATGGCTGTCGTGGTATGGATGGACATATGAAAAGTAAAACGAGGCAATACTATAAATTCTATTTAAGAACTCCTGTGCCGTCAATGAGATCATATATAATCAAGCTGGATCATTCCATATTAAAGATTACAGGTATTATGTCACTCCTTACACTATTCAGAATTGGCATAGTGGCTTTTCAGTTAAGTCAACCATCACTTAATCAGCATATAACATCATTGCAATGATAGGAAGCATAATGTTTAATGATGTCATTTTTACACTTGTTTATAGTCACCACAGTGCGCATTGTGTCTTCAATACAATGTAGGATAATTAATTACTTTTTCATTCAGTTTGACTGTTGCACTCAGAGCACTCAGCTCACTTAAACTCATTTAGTAATAGTTTTGTGAAAAGTAATTTCAGTAAAACTGCAGATTGTACATTACAAACCAAATACTATTTCAAACTTTATTGACAATACAATATTTATCAGTATTTCCTACAATATTAATATGTGTATTATAAGTTTTATGATTTGATATTCTCACGAGTATTGACTTACAAAATGTATTTGTGTGTGAAAACCACCGAGGTTTCTCTCATTGCTCAGTCACTTCAAAGTGACTATTCAAGCTGTAATTCACTGTAATTCACCACCAGTCTGCATTATTGTCCATTCAATTATTTCCATTTATAAATTATTGTGTGATAGCTGAGCATTAGTAATAATACTGTTCAGTCATTACCTTCTTATGCTGCGGCCCATAATCTGCTGCTACATGTTTGAGCCTAATAGCAAATAAAAGGGCAGAGGCGTTGACTCCCCACCTGAAACCTCTTCCTTACCCCCGCTACCTACCTCAGCTAGATGGCTGCTCAGGTCAGACTTGGCTTCATTCCGACCTGAGTGCCCTGAGACAGTGGCCATGTGTGTGTGAGCTGTGCTTGTGTGAATGTATATGTCTTTTCCATGTCGGAAGAGAACTTTGTCCAAAATCTTAAATAGTTTAGCAGTCTTTCTTCTTTCATTGTGCCTTCCTGCGACTCAACACCTCTTCTATGTAGTGAGTAGCATTCTATCCTTTATTATTATTATTTGCTTCTACGACCTCATTGGACCATTTTAGCCAATTATTTCCTGGCCCTCTTCTTCAGTAAACACATGTTTCATTC
Source organism: Schistocerca americana (assembly GCF_021461395.2). Taxonomy (NCBI): domain Eukaryota; kingdom Metazoa; phylum Arthropoda; class Insecta; order Orthoptera; family Acrididae; genus Schistocerca; species Schistocerca americana. The sequence goes on from NC_060123.1 coordinate 21,054,720, forward strand.
TTTCTTAACTGCTCAATATCTTTTCATTTGTTCTGATCTTTCCTGTCTTTTCTCATATGTAAATACCCTTTTCATTGTGTGTCATTTGTGTGCTTTTGGTTTAAATCTTATTTTCTTGTCTTTCAGTTTCTTGTGATTTTCTGTCTCGTTTTGCAGATCATCAAAGGTTATATCTAGTTCTTCCATATCCTCTTTAATTTCCTTGATCCATCCTCCTTTTGCTTCAGATTCCACAGTTTCTGCATAATTTTTCTTGCTAATCTGGTTTCTGGTGTCGTCATTATGTGGCCAAAGAAAGAAATCCTCTTTTTACGGATAGTATCTGTGATGGGCTCCAGTTCCCTGCACACTACTTCATTTGGCACTATCTGCCATTGTCCTTTCTTCTGGTATTTTTTATTTATGCATGTTCTAGCTATTCTTCTCTCTACTTTTAGTATTTTGTCAACACTGTTTCTCTGAGTGACTAAAAAGAGTCTCGCTTGCATATGTTACCTCTGGCTGAACCACCGTCTTGTAGTATTTTAATTTTGTTTCAATTGATAGACATTTCTTATTGTATGTAGATTAGTTTTTGAGCTTTTATCATTTTATTGGTTTTTTTTTATTGCCAAGCAGGTATTTCATCCAAGTTGTGTGTTATAATCCCTCCAAGATATTTAAATTGCTTCACTGTTTTAAGTTTTCTGATGTCTACTGTTAGATGGTTTATTACTAGCAGGTCTGTTGAATCGTCTCGGTCTTTTGGAAAGCTATCTGGAGTCCTACTTTTTGCGCTATATTTTTCAGGCTCATTATTTGAATTCTAGTATGCTGTACATTGTTAGTTAGTAATGCCAAGTCATCTGCGAATTCCAAACAATTTAGGTTTATATCATCTTTCTTGGTTCCAGTTGTTATGTTTTTAGGATTCTCTTTGTGCCGTTCTCTCATCAAGTATTCAAGAGCATAGTTGAAGAGCAGTGGTGATAGACCATCTGCTTGTCTCAACCCTGCTTTAATCATAAATGGCTCAGATAGTTCTCCTCTGAATTTTACCTTGGACTTGGTGTTTGTAAGGGCTAATTATATAGTTTTTATTAATTTGGGATGAAGTCCAAAATTTCTTAATATGTCCAGCATAGAAGATTTGTGGATGCAATCATAAGTTTTTTCGAAGTCTACTTTCGTCTGTCTCCTTTTGTAGGCGTCCGTTATTAATTTTAATCTGATGATCTGTCCTGGGCAGCTTTTCTAAAGTCTAAATCCTCCTTGATATTCTCCTAGCTCCTTTTCAAGTTGATCTTTACAGCGACTGTAGAGAAGTGTTGATAATATTTTATATGTGCAGTCCAATATGGAAATCCCTCTATAGTTTCCCGGATTTGATTTTTCTCCCTTTTTGTGTGATGGGCGTATGATAGCTGTAGTCCAATGTTGTGGTAGCTCTTGTTCAATACAGATTTTAACTATGCATTGATGTAATGATATCTTCAGGGGTTCTGCTGCATATTTCCAGAGTTCTGCAAATGTTTGATCTTCTCCACTTGCTTTGTAGTTTTTGAGCTCGCTCAAAGCTTTGTAGACTTCCTGAATTGTCAGTGGGTTTATATTTTCTGGTGGGGTTATTATTGGAGTTTCTGTGTTTATTTCAAGAAGTTCAGGAGGATCCTCACAATTTAGTATATAAATAAAAATATGCATTCATGAAATGGTTACTTTAGTACAGTAGGTAAATAAAAATGAACACATGGTTTAGAACAACAAAATTAATTTGTTTATATAGATTAAGAACTCTGTAAACACTCTGTGATGTGTTTGGTTAAACCCCACACTAAATTGAACCAGAGGCTTTCTTTGTGGGCAAGAGGCTGGATGGTGCTGCACAGCCTCGGAGACATGAGGGGATTGCAGACAAGTAAACTGGCTAGTCAACCAGTAATTAAGTAAACTAATGTGCTAAGACCAATGGGGAAGTTTAACTGAAAATAGATGTTTAGTTTAACAAAAAATGTATTAAACTTTTATAAGTGGGTGTAGGCACTGTCTTGTCGGCAGTTTGGTATTGGAGCTCAGGATGAGCTGGCATCAGGAGTGAAGTTAGCGTCACATGCACGACCGGATTAGTGTGGTTTGAAATATGAAGATGTTATGGCCAATCAGACTTGTGTTATGCCACTGTGTTGCAACTCTGGCATGCTGTGTGGCACTGATTCAGCTCAGAAAGAAATGCTAACTATCCATTTCAAAAACGTCAGTGTTACAATTAAATAACTGTATGGCTGTCTTGAACTATAATTAGTGAGACCCACTGCACAAGACACGACATTTATTGCTTATCACCCTGTGCTTCCGGCCATGGGAGCAAAACAACTATAAAGATTATGCAAGGAGATGGCTGCAACCTGTCAAGCACCATGTCAGTCATGGCCTAGCTATTGTGGTGGCCATGAGTTCAGTGCAGAAGAGTAGTAAAGAAGGATCCTGAGGTGCAATCACAGTGAGTGCATGGGAAAGCATTCTACAGTGAATATCATAGTGCAGGACAGAGGTGCCTATGGCTTTGGAAGAAGGAAGGAGTTGCACACCAAGCACTTGTGTCAGTTATATTAAGTGACAATATTTGAGGGACTGAGCAGAGGCAGATGGTTTACTGTGCTGACCTTATAAGTAATAATTGTAAAGCTAAGTCCATACAAGCCAAAGAAGTAGCTTGTGGGAGGTACATAAAAGGTGCTCCAAATGAGTGTATGGCAGCATGGGAAATTATTAGACAAGATGACACCAGGTGTTTCATAATGAATATCACAGTTTTAAAGCTTTTTAACGTTTATTATGTTCAACTCACAATTATAAATAACACATCAAATGAAAGAAGAACTCAAACAGTTTGTCATACAATTGTTTAATATGCCACCATTCATCACATGGCACACATGTAGTTGACAGGCAAGTTCTTCCTGGACCTATGTCTGGAGGAATTGTTGCAACAACTGCTTCAATCCTGTCTTTTAAGTTGGGTAGATCAGCTGGTAGTGGAGACACACGTGCTCCTTTATGAAATCCCACAGCTAAAAATCATATGGCATCAGACAAGGTGAACGTGGAGGCAATGCAAAATAAGCTCTGCCATCTGGCCCTTAGTGGCCAATCCAGCAGTCAGGGACACCACTGTTTAACCAATCACATACTGAGTTATGCCAGTCAGGCAGTACACTGTATTGCTACCAAATTAATTTCTGTGACTGAGCTTCCTGCAGTTGCAGAAAAAGACATAGTTCTAGCAAACCAAGATAAGAAACACCAGTTGCAGTTGCTTCACCAGAAAGGAAAGGTGCATAAACTCTCATTGTCTCATTGCAACTGTACCATCTCGTGGTGATTTCCTGATCCCCAAATCTGCACATTATGTGTGTTCAAATTTCCTGTTGGGTGGAATGTCAATTCATCACTGAAGGTGACATGATCCAGAAAATCTTCTTCATGCAACAGCATTTTGTTTGCATAGTTGTCAAGTAAAACGTAGTCTGTAGGCTTTAGAAGTTTTAACAACTGCAAATTATAAGCATGCAGTTGTAAGTGTCTCCCCAAAAGTCTCCACATGGATGTCACTGGAGCTCCTAATTCACAAATAGCTTTACGAACTGATTTCTTGGCCCTAAGCATGAAAGACTCTTTTGTTTGTTCAATATGTTCTTGAGTCGCTTTTGGTTGTCCCATACTCTTCCTTTTGCAAAGACAGCCAGTGTCTTCAAACTGATAATTGCTTGTACTGATGTTGTTATCACTGGGAGGATTACAATGGAAATTAATATGGAATGCATATTGCACTGTAACAACAGCAGTCTTTGCAAACTGTAAAACCCAAAAAGTTTTTTGTTCTCTAAACACTATGTTTGCTAGTAGCACTTTCTAATTGAAGACACCGGAAATGGTGCATGTACACAGGTGCTCAACCAAAACTGAGTTTCTCTTTCATTTAATGTGTTATTTATAACAATAAGGTACAAGACCAAAGGTTATACTCTTATAATTTGCAAAGGAAGATAGCAGAAGAAATCTGCAGAAAAGAAATCCATTTTGTGTTTTTTTAGAACATGAAATCTGCAATATACATAAAAACAATGTTAATCTACTTCTCAGCAACTTCAGTGCTTAAGTAAAGAAACTTAAGAATATTGCAGGTGAATATTCAGCACAATTAAACACAAACAGAAATGGCTAAAGACTGATCATATGTGTAAAATGTTCCTTTTAAAACTGATGCCCAATAATTTTCACAAACTACCAAAAAAAGCCAAAACTTGGATATCTTAAATCCAAACCTAGGAGAAATTCATCTGAATCACATACATATCAAAAAGGAATGTCGAGGAAAATATGTTAAAAGTGATCAAGAATGGGGAATTTCATTCAGATCATTGTCTCTCTAAGGTTAAATTGTGATTTCTTTCATATAAAAAAGCAGAAAGTAATCAGATACAAATCAGCAGAGAAAGAAATAAGAGAAGAAAATGAGAAAACTGAAAAAGGTGGTTGGCATGAACTCCAGGTACAAATTACTAAAGTGGTTGAAATAACTTTAGAATTAGCCAAGAGTAAAAAGAAAACACGGTGAAATGAGAAGTGTGAAGGAGCAATGATACTAAGAGCTCAAAAATGATGTTCACAGCAAGAACAACACCTAGAACAAGCCATACAAAAAAGGAAAAAAAAACATCAAAAATGATTAAAAATAAAAGAACCCTTGAGAAATTTCATCGAACAGGGATCAAAAATTGTTTTTGACAAGCTCTTCAACCGTTCAGTTGAATCAGTTAAATTAGAATTTCTATCAATATAAGATAATCTTGAGGAAGAGTTTCCACTAACAGAACTAGAAATTCATGAAACTATCAAAACACAGAAAAAAATAAAGCAAATGGTGAAGACTCCATTACAGAAGAATTACTGAAATGGTTAGAACCAAAGATTGTAAATGATCCACACTTGTTTTTTGAGAACAATTTGAAAGCAGAAAAGACTCCAGAGGAGTGGGAAATAGCGTTAATCCATATACTACATAGAAATGAAAACAACCGAAATGTCAACAATTATAAAGGAATGTCATGTAAATATTATCAAAGATTCTCCTGCTCAAAGCTGAAGAAACTTTGGACAAACAATTGAGAGAATATCAGAGTGGTTTGTGCATAGAACAGGTTTTAACTTAAAATCAATAATTTGTCACAGAATGTGAATCAGCAAACCTATAATAGTTTAATTTATTGATTTCAATAAAGCATTTGATTGGAGAAGCAGTAGATAAGAGTCATTATAGAATTTGGTGTTAAAGCAAAATTACCAAACATAATTTATGAATCTTTAACAAATATGGTTCTGGTATCTAAAGTTAAATTTATAGGAGAAATACCTCAACCATTTGAAATAAAAACTGGTGTTAGACAGAGAGATGGCTTATCACCTTTCCTCTTTAACTGTGTTTTAGAAAAAATATAACGATCTGGAATCTGGAGCTAAAAATCACAAAACTGAACCAATAATTGTGGAAAGAAAAACAAAAGGAATTAAGGTAAACTGCCTGGGTTTTGCAACAGCTTAAAGGTAATCCCATCAAGTCAACATAAGATTTTAGTATTCTACTAGAAACACCATTATAGCCAGTAGAATTACTACTTTTTAGTGACCGATGAATTCTGCAATCCCTTTAAGAGGTTGTAGTTTTGAAATCAGTGTCTGTTGGTAATAAAAACAGTGACTGCACAAATAAATCTAACAAATCTATATTTGTTTGCTTCTTTTCTTGATTTCTGGGAAACTATGCATTTGCGGACCCTATATGTGATGTTGAAAACTGCTCAATTATCTATCAATCTGACCAATTTGGACTTGATTGTGCATTATGACCTTTATGTGTAGTTTTCTCAAAAATCGATGATAAGGAAAGCGGGGGGAGCCAAAAATATCTTAATGTCTTTCATTTCAGGTTGTACAAAAGTGACCTGCAAAATATTGTTTATGATTCTGTAACACAATATTGTTCTTCTATGACTTGCACTTAACTAGTCATTAAATTTTAATGTTGACATTTGACCACCTTGGTCAAATATACCATTGACTTTTGGGTTTGAGTTTTTAAACTCTATCTTATGCAAAACATAGTGTATTTCTTTTCTATTTACCCAAAAATATTGGACACCTCTGTGTCATCATCATGGATTTTTATTTAAGCCTGTAAAATATCATACAAAGATGATGGTTGTTTTTCTATTTTTGGCCTAAAAACTATATCATGTGCATTTTCTCTAATTTGTTTTCATCCCTCTCCTGAAACTACATTACTTTTCAAAATTGATGTCTACAGGTTGGCTTGTTTTTTGCCTTTTTTATCATTTTGATAGCATATCTTTTGCAAGTAGTCATAAAGAAATTTGCTTATTTTTGTAATATATATATTTTTTTGAGTGTGTAAGTATAGTGACATACACAACACTTCTCTCAAAAAAGTGTTTAAAAAATAAGCAAGTTTTTTATGACTGCTCGGCAGATGACATGTCGTCAAAGCAGTAAAAAGGCATAAAAACAAACCAACCTGTAGAAATCCATTTTCACAAGTAATGTGGAAGATGACACATAATTGTCAAAACATGTCTGGGCAAATAGAAAAAGAAATATGTTGCATTGAACATAAGGCAGAATTTAAAAACCAAAATTTACTTTGCAAATATGGAAAAAATGTTAATAGCTTACAACCTGAACAAGATGACTGACTCTAGGTCTGACATCTAAATCACTGCATGTTGCGTGGTCTAAAAACACATTGTCAAAGCCATTGCACTACATCCTTAAGTCATTATGGGGAATTTTACTGTGGAAAATAGTGCAAAGCTGGACATCAACATCTCTAGGCGCACTTGGTCAGTATTATCTGACAAAAAATCACCATTAAATTCTCCACAAACAATTATTTTCCTAGCTCTGCTATCTCAAATATCTCTGGAACAACAATAGATATTCAAAAATGGTTTTCACCAGCATAAACGTACAGTAGAGGTTTAGGAAACCAAATACTATGCAAAATTTTAAAACGTAAACAAATAGTACTTTCAACACAAACTTGTGTATTTTTAAATGGACATCTCCTGTTATTTCATATGCAATCAATAACATGAAAAATCATAAAATAATGTCATTGGTTGCATCATAATACATCAATTACATCCCCAGAAATTGTGAAGAGAAGTTGATGCTTGAAATAAATGAAGCACACAGCTAGCACACGTCCTGAGACTCAAGCGTGCACCTCATGCTGCTGGTAATCATGATGTGATTGACATGCTATGTCAGTCAAGTGTTAATGTATGGTGTGGTATTGTATGACAACACATCATTTGCCCTATACTTCATTGATGGCACCTCTTATAATGTCTCAAATAATGCAGTATCAGAATGATGGATGTCTTGCCCATAACGTTTATTGTTGCAAAATGACAACTGTTGTTGTTGTTGTGGTCTTCAGTCCTGAGACTGGTTTGATGCAGCTCTCCATGCTACTCTATCCTGTGCAAGCTTCTTCATCTCCCAGTACCTACTGCAACCTACATCCTTCTGAATCTGCTTAGTGTATTCATCTCTTGGTCTCCCTCTATGGTTTTTACCCTCCACGCTGCCCTCCAATGCTAAATTTGTGATCCCTTGATGCCTCAAAACATGTCCTACCAACCGATCCCTTCTTCTAGTCAAGTTGTGCCACAAACTTCTCTTCTCCCCAATCCTATTCAATACCTCCTCATTAGTTACGTGATCTACCCACCTTATCTTCAGCATTCTTATGTAGCATCACATTTCGAAAGCTTCTATTCTCTTCTTTTCCATATTGGTTATCGTCCATGTTTCACTTCCATACATGGCTACACTCCATACAAATACTTTCAGAAACGACTTCCTGACACTTAAATCTATAATCGATGTTAACAAATTTCTCTTCTTCAGAAACGATTTCCTTGCCATTGCCAGTCTACATTTTATATCCTCTCTACTTCGACCATCATCAGTTATTTTACTGCCTAAATAGCAAAACTCATTTACTACTTTAAGCGTCTCATATCCTAATCTAATCCCCTCAGCATCACCCGATTTAATTTGACTACATTCCATTATCCTCGTTTTGCTTTTGTTGATGTTCATCTTATATCCTCCTTTCAAGACACTGTCCATTCCATTCAACTGCTCTTCCAAGTCCTTTGCTGTCTCTGACAGAATTACAATGTCATCGGCGAACCTCAAAGTTTTTACTTCTTCTCCATGAATTTTAATACCTACTCCGAATTTTTCTTTTGTTTCCTTTACTGCTTGCTCAATATACAGATTGAATAACATCGGGGAGAGGCTACAACCCTGTCTCACTCCTTTCCCAACCACTGCTTCCCTTTCATGTCCCTCGACTCTTATAACTGCCATCTGGTTTCTGTACAAATTGTAAATAGCCTTTCGCTCCCTGTATTTTACCCCTGCCACCTTCAGAATTTGAAAGAGAGTATTCCAGTTAATGTTGTCAAAAGCTTTCTCTAAGTCTACAAATGCTAGAAACGTAACTAGAGGTACAATTAGTGGTAACACACTTGGTTTCACATTTGTAAACCTCATAAGTTTTGAAATATATGGCTTGTAAAGGATAGCAATGGCATCACAGTTTCTGACGTTGCCTGCACTGGCGCCTGTATCCTGCTGTAAACATACCAATTTCACTGTGGCATGCTCTACCTTCAGTGTACAAGTGTCTCCTAATCTGGTCTGCTGAACAGCTGTCATATTGTAATGTAATACACATACGTTGCCACATTAAAACCTGTTTCCTTGTGGCTTGTTACATTTGCCGTCATCTAATCGATATGCTGGCCATCAGTAATGAAGGAAAACTAGATATTATTTTAATTTATGGCAAATCTCACAGAAATGCAACCACAGCTGTGACACTGTATGCTGAACACTACCCAGATTGGTGGTGTCCATCACGTCGACCCATTGGCAACATCTGCAAGACACTCACAGAAACAGGAAGCTGGACTTCCACAAAACGTCGACGTACAACGCCAGTGACTGGCAGTGGAAATGAAATTGCTCTTTTGGCTGCTGTAGCACATAATCGTCAGTTGGGTGTTTGAGAAATTTCACGAGGTGTAGGAATAAGCCACAGTAGTGTGTGCAGAATCTTGCATCGGCATCAGTTTCATCCGTTCCATATCTCACTGCCACAAGAACTGTATGGGAATGACTTTGAATCCTGCATTGCATTCTGTCGTGTAGCACTTCGGCAGTTGCAAGGTTATCCAGTATTCCTAATCAGTACGCTGTTCACAGATGAGGCTTCATTAACAAATCATGGTAATGTGAATCTGTGAAACACGCACTACTGGTCCATGCAAAATCCCAACTGGATTTGACAAGTTGCTCATCAACGACAGTCGAGTGTCTATGTTTGGTGTGGTATCATTGCTAACTGTATTGTAGGTCCCTATTTTTACTGTGGAACATTGAATAGACAGCGATTTGTATCATTTCTTCAACACACACTAGCACTCCTCATGGAGGATCTAAGATTGGAAACTTGTCTATCAATGTGGTTCCGACATGATCGGTGTCCCGCACACAGTGCAAAAGTTGCCAGAGATGTTCTAGATGTGACATTTCCAAATAGGTGGATGGGACGGGAAGGTACTGTGTGATGGCCAGCACGGCCCCCGACTTGATGCCATTAGACTTCTTTCTCTGGGGCACAGTGAGTAACAAGAGTGTATCAAGAACCCCCAATGACAGTAGAGGATATGCAACATAGTATTACTGCAGCGTGTGCGGCAATATCTGTAGAAACTGTACAATATGTGCAACACTCTCTCGTTACCCATCTGCTAACGTGTATTGATGCAAACAGAGGGCACTTCGAACATATGTTGACGTGACACAGTTTCATTGGTCAAGATGTGGGTGTATTTTCTATGCTAAATGCAATGCACAACAATACAGTTTCTATGGGTGACGGGGCACTAGTAAATGTGTTTAACAAAGTGAATTCAAGTGTGTTATCTCTAATTGTGACTCTAGTTGTCATTTTGCTAGAATAAACATACATTTACAATTTGAAAAATGTAACTTTGCATTGGACGTGTTAGTTGTTTATGTTTGTGGATTGTGCATACCTTCCCATTGTGTGAGCCCTTGACACAGGCAGCGTGAGATGCACACTCAGGACGTGCACTAGTTTAGTGCTTCATTTATTTCAAGCATCAGTTTTGCTTCGTAATTTCTCGGGATGTAATTGACTTATTGCAATGCAACCAACGCCATTATTTTTGTGATTTTTCATGCTGTTGATTGCATAAAAAAATAATAGGGGGTGTCCATTTAAAAATACATTTGTGTTGAAAATAGTATTTGTTTATGTTTTAAAATTTTGCATAATATTTGGTTTCCTGAGCCCCTGCTGTACGTTCATGCTGGTGAAAACTGTTTTTGAATATCTATTGTTATTCCAGAGATATTTGAGATGGCAGAGTTAGGTGGACACCCTGTATATATTGCTTAAACTGATTGTAGCTGTTTTATGAAGCTTATGATACTTCCTACTGGTGGTTTGCATACTGTCAGTACTACAAGCTTACACGTTTCCTGATCCATTATTATGGCACAACATTCAGAAAGCTGTTCAATACAGTATTCATTAACTTGAAGGGCTTGGGTCTGAACTTCATTTTTTTACATTTATAGCCACTCCTCCTTTCTTTTTATCAATTCTATAGTAGAATGATAACAGCTTGTATTCATCTGTTCAGTTTCAGTGATTACCATGCGATATTTTGATATGTGCAACAAAAATTTACTAGAATTCCACCTATCTTTCTTATTTTCCTGAATGGATATAAGAAATTCTTTTTTATGTATACAGCTTCTTATGTTTTTGTTGAAAGACACTCAATATGTTTTGTTTAATATCCTTGCCTTTGTGGAAACTGGTGTATTTTGTGGTACCAGTAGCCATTTCAAATGTATTTATGTTTAATCTGCAACTCTTTCAGATGAAGTTATCCTAAAAAAGACCCAATGAACACATTGTAAGTCACTGAGATAGGATGGATATTGCTGTGGTTGTAATGAATTCTTCTGGCAATTAGCTGCATTCAGCCCCACTAACCTGTTTCAGATCTTAAAGCTCTGCAATCTGTTGTCCCTAATTAAAAAGTAATAGAGTTTTTAAGCCCATGTTGTTGCATATTTAGTGAAAATTCATGTTCAAGATGTCAGTATCCACCACCTGAAGCCATTACCTGAGAATCCTCAGTCCTCTACATTCAATATTATTCCCCTTGGAATGGAATATCATGTCCCAGTAACTTGCAGGAGGCTGCAGGGCCTTTCATAGTCCAACCAGTGCCTAAAGAGATTGGTGAGCCACTTTAACAGTGTTAAACCTTAGCAGAGCTACAGTTACAGCAGTCTAAGACCAGTTCATAATGCTTCTAAATCTTAGAGCCTAGGATCAACACAAGCAATTTTCATGCAGATCATGTACCTGTAGGAACATCAAGTGTACAATCAGTATTTTTATTTAGTGGTCAGCGAGTTCTAATGCCAGCTGTAATACACTTAGTACAGAGGGTAGCAGATTTTGACCCTGTGTGCTGCCCTAAGTGAGGTTCAGTAAGCAGTTTTTTCACCATAAAGCAAGCCATCATGATTTTTATTTTATAGGTACTAACAACTGTATGATTTGAATGTATGGCTTGGTCATTTGAATCTACTCTGGTCAGTTTCTCTAATCGTCACTGAGATGTAATTGAGAGATTACCCCTCAGTCCTGGAAGCATCCAGTTTTTGCAGTATTTACATTTATGCACAGTGTAATCTCCTTGCTTGCTTTTTTTAACCATCTGCAATCATTCATGAAGATCAGTTTGAAGTGGTGGTTGCTGGAGAGGACATACAATGAAATTTGTCAGCTAATGATTTTAAAATTAGTTTTGAATCTGACAGCTTCAATATGAATGTGTTGTCATCAGAATCAGTCAACACTTACAAATACTTGGTTTAACAATTTATGGAGATATGAACTGGAACGATCAGACTGGATCAGACTGCTCAGATGGCAGACTTTGGTTCACTGTTAGGCTATTTGGAAAATGGAGTCAGTCTGTAAAGGAGACTGCTTACAAAATACTCATGTTGGTCGAGTGTGTAGGACCCATACCAAGATCAAACTAACTAGGCACACTGAATATATACAAAGGAGGTCAACCCAAGTGGTCATAGATTTGTTTGGTTCACATGAGAGAGGTAAGCAATTATTTAAAAACTTGTCACTTATCCCATGAAACCTTCCTTACAAAGTTTCAGAACTGAGTGCCAAATGAGAGATCCTGGAATGTACAATATCTTCTATGTACCTCTCCCATACATACTGTGAAGACAGTATTTGACAAATTACAGCAACAAAGAAGCATTGAAGCACTCATTCTCTCCACATTCCATATACGAATAGAACAGGAAGGAATCCTAATGTGGTAGTACAATCGTAAGTATCCTAGGCATACACTTCACAGTAGTTTCCAGATATGTATATAGATGTAGAGGAGTAGATGTAGATTTATTGTATCTTAACTCTATTGTGTGCTTTTCCTTCTATTTTCTGTGCATTTCTGTTTTTACTCTTCCTTTTCTCAGTACGCATAAACAAACAAAAAACATTTATACTTATGGTATTCATGGATATTAGCTTGCATGCTTTCTTCTGACACAAGAGACCAAGGAGAAAATTTCTTGCAGTCACAATGTTTAGCTGCTTGTTTCAGGTGAAAAATGCCTTTGCTTGTCGTCTTTTTGCGTTAACACAATTTGCGTGTAAATTCCTTCCTTCAAGTGGAATTTTCGGAGCTCTGCAAAACAACCATTTACATCTGCCAAAATGTTTTCTAGCCTCAAATCTGTTTAGAGATGGAAACAGGTGAACGTTAGAAGGTGCCAAATCTAGTGAACAGGAACTTTTTAATTTTTAAATGCAAAAGCACTTTCATGGTTACAAGTTTTTTCTCATACCCTATTGTGCACTTTCTGGGTCCTTAAACTAACACTTGCGGATGTGTAGTGTTATTCACATGGATAATCTTTGAATTTAGTCATCCATCCCTTAAATATTCAGAATCAAAGTACTAATTCCTTATAAACTGTCACCAACTTTGTGCAATTTTCTGTTATCAATTAACGATACAAAACAGAAAATATTTTGTGGTAGAGTACTCCCCTTTATCCATTTGAATGAAATACACACAAAAAATCTTCATAACATCTTTATTGAAAAGCCACATAAAAAAAAGCAATTGAATTTCAGATCAAGTTGACATATGACTTACATTACTGCACAACATAAACCAATATAATCGTAAGAAACTTAAAGCAAAATTCCATTAGTAAATTTGTTAAATTCACAGACAGTTTTGTTGGTCTGTACTTACCTTCAGGAAATGTAAGTCCTTGTAGAGCCAGTAGGCACACATAAAAATGAATAAAACTGTACTCCTTGTGGAACCACAGGCTTCATCTTAAGGGGAGGAAAGCACTATGACAGTGTCGGGTCAGATTCCTCGAAACCCACAACTCACATTGTTTTAGCAGGAAGAAACAGAGATACAAATGCATCTGAGAGTGGTGATATCAGTCCAGGAAGCACTTCTTTTCTGAAGTTCATTGTGATATAAACAAGCGAAAGAGAAAGAAATGAAATTTGAAATGGGTGAAGAGAAGAAAGCAGCAACTAAAGAAAATAAAACATTATGTAATAAAGGTAATATAAATTCAGAACATGTAGGGCAAATAGAAACAAATAAAAAGCTTCTTTATTATGAAAAAGATATATTTCTGCTCACTACATAGTGGAGACACTGACTCATAGACAGGCACAATGAAAAAAGTGCTATGCATTAAGCTTTCAGCCAAAAGGCTTTCTTCCGAAATAGAAAACATACACAGAGATTCACACAAGCACATCTCACGCACACATGACCACTATTCCTGGCCACTGAGGCAGAGGTAGTGGTCGTGTGTGTGTGGGCTGAGTGCAGGATGAGCAACATATGCAATATCTGTGCATTGACTGTGATCTAATGGTGCTTAAGTGGCACATGGAAAACTTTATTACCATTGTCGTATAGGTTGATATGCCAACAGGAATGTTCCAGAAGTATCTGCTTGGGAAAAAACTACCATTACCAGACTAAACAGACACATGTTGACTACAAGATTCAATGTTAACTATCATGGATAGTGCAACTGACAGAAAGACATAGAGTAGCTAATAACTCCCAAATACAATTCCATATGTCTGCAATAACAACTATTGAGTACTCATACCATCCAGAACCATCTTCTAACTAGACTATGCGGGGGTCAAAGCCCTGTGTATATAGGGTGTCCCATTTATCTTGACCACCCTAAATAACTGTTTGTCCAGGTGCAAATTACAAAATGTTTCAAGCAGATGTTCTTTAGCCATCCTCTCCTAAGGACCTATTCAAAAATGTATCACAGTATACCATTCACTGAAATAAAATGTTATTAATTAATAACACAACACTGACTTTGAGCCTGGGATCACAAACTCATCCACTTGCTGTAGTTGTCAGAAAACAAATGAAAACTAAGTAAAAACGTAACACAAAATTGACTTTGACTCTCCTGTACCACTGGCCAGGAGTAGAACATTCACAGGTGCTCAAGGTAGTGACCCTGGACACCGATACACTGGTGCACTCTTCGAATGAAAGAATTATTTACTGCTTCCAGTGTTGCCTGCTGGATAGAATTATAAGCAAGCACCGTACGTTCCTGCATGTCCTCTGGAGTTGTTGGAATATCGCAATAGACAACGTCTTTAATGCATCCTCAAAGAAAAAAGTCCAGAGGATTTAAATCAGGAGACCTAGCAGGCCAAGTAACTGTTCCTCCTCGACCAATCCATGTGGCAGGATACCTTTGGTTCAGAACATGATGTGCGCGCAAGGGGTTATATGCTGGACACCCAACATCGTGTTCTTAGTGGCATTTCATCTAGAAGAAGAGGAAGAAATCATCTGAGAAAGTTGGCATTCGCTGTGCCAATTAGACTACCATTGATGAAATAAGGGCCAATAATTGTAGTATCGAGCATCCCACACCAGACGTTAACTCTCCATTGACGCTGATATTCCTCCTGTCTAAGTCATCGTGGATTGTCACTGGACCAATAATGCAAGTTCCTTTTATTTACCTGTCCTTTGTTTGAGAAGGAACATCCATTGGTAAGTAGAACATTGGAAAAGAAGTTGGGGTTGGTGAGGATTTGCTGCTGTGCCCACTGACAGAACCGTACACGATTCTGGAAATCATTCCCATGCAGTTCTTGATGTGGGTGTACATGGTAAGGATGGAACTGGTGATGTGTAAGAACACAATGTACACTGGTTTTAGGAATGCCAATCTCGTGTTCAAGGTGTTGTGTGCTCACATGTGGATTCATAGCAACGAAAGTGAGAACAGTAACTTCGGCAGCTTCGTCTGTGAGAGTGCTACGACGATTGCATTGTTGTGGGTTGAAACTTCCCATTGCCTGAAGCATCACAACAAGACGAGAAAACATCCATTGGGAAGGTGGGTTCTTGCCAGGATATCGCTCTCTGTACAGTTCCACTGCCTGCGTAGCATTTCACCTACCTTCAACAACAACAATAAAAGAAATGTTATGCCGATGCAGTTTGTAGGAAGGACAGCCTTTACTGCATGCTTACTCTACACAACAATATTTAAAAGGACTAAACTACTGTACTAAATGTACCCATACATAAGAAAAAAAGTATTGCAATTACTGTGCTGTTAACTTACATTCCCCATAGATGAGTAGCATTTCTACCTTCTCTTCGTTGGTGTACATTCTACTCACACAACTCTTCAACTGATGATGATTGACGGAATGACGGGTGTGCATTTTACTTATGTTTACATCTGTCCTCTGTCAACATCAGCATGTGGATGTGTTCCATTACCCAGAGTACCTGCATCAAGTGCTGGTACCATCAACATCAGTGTTGTGTTATGTAATTAATAACATTGTGTTTCAGTGAATGGTATACTGTGATACATTTTTGAACAGATCTTTAGGAGAGGAAATAAATTACTGAATAAAAAAATACAGAGTTCCATTTAAAAAAGTCATACCACTGTTCGAATCTTTGTAAAAAGTGAAGCTCCAATGAAGGCAATCATGCTGATTGATGTCCCACTGACAGCTAATTAACATTTCCTTGAAACATTTTGTAATTTTCATGTGGACAAACAGTTATTTAAGGTGGTCAAGATAAATGGGACAGCCTGTATATACCTTCATTCACAACATGTGCCAGGGCACAGAGACTAGCAAAAGCATAGGAACATTGTACATCAGTACAAGTTCATCAAAAACTATATGAGTCAATGCATCTAGCTTGGCAACAAGGCATGCGTAAAGCAGGTAGTTGAGGTATTATTGTGTGGGAAATATTTACGTGAGATGAAATGAGGCTCTCGAATCATCTGCCACTGTCTCTCATCAGTGAATGATGCTAGGACTAGGATCCTCCCCACAGTGCTTTCACTGTTTCATGAAATCCAAACTATAGTGTGTTACCCCCATTATCTCAGCAAAATGAGTGGCCATTCGCAAATAACCACATACGTGTCAACCGCTCATAAGTGTGCAATGTGCAACAAAATGTCACAGTTTACTAACTGTTGTTAATTTTCAAGTCGGCAAAAGTGTAATTAATAGGTTCTGCATAATATCTTTCTCTTAAGAGAGCACTTACACTTTTTGGCAGCCTCTGCATTAACCTCTACTTACTGGTGACAAAATCCATTTAATTTGTATTGCTGCAAAGTGTGTGTAATACACCAAGCACTCTAAAATTGCTCAATCCCATTACAGAAATGTTATGGCTGGTAGTATGTTATTTAAGTAATTGAATCCTGTTCAGACTGCTTTACAACCAGCTAATTTTATACAGAAACATGATGCTGATAAATGTTGATCTATTGCCATTGTGTTGGGGAAATGTTCAATATTTCTTCATGAATGTCTTTTTTCACTAACTGGAATATGAACTGGGTAGATTGATACCCAATGTCCTCTCTTTGTGGTGCGTAGCAGACTGCTACATTTAAAAGTAGACTGTTGAAATTTATTCAGAAATTGGACAAAGGTCTTCATCAGATGAAGAAGTGTGCATGCACACGCGCAAACACACACACACACACACACACACACACACACACACACACACACACAAATATATGCGGCCACCGTCATAACACGTATGCAGCCACTGTCATCTCCAGGCTTTGCAACCCCATTACGGTGAATAGTGATTTTCGATCTTCGCTGGGGTTGATAGTGGAGGTACAGAACACACACACATATCCATCTGCACAGACACAGGCAGACATATGTAAATGCAAAGAGGTTGGGCAGAGATGTCAGTCGGGGCGGAATTACAGAGGCAAAGATGTTGTTGAATGACAGGTGATGTTCGAGGGGCAGCAACTTGAAATTAGCGGAGGTTGAGGCCTGGTTGGTAATGGGAAGAGAGAATGTATTGAAGGGCAAGTTCCCATCTCCAGAGTTCTGATAGGTTGGTGTCAGTGGGAAGTATCCAGATAACCCAGACGGTGTAACACTGTGCCAAGATCTGCTGGCCATGCACCAAGGCATGTTTAGCCACAGGGTGATCCTCATTACCAACAAACACTGTCTGCCTGTGTCCGTTCATGCAAATGGACAGTTTGTTGCTGGTCATTCCCACATAGAAGGCTTCACAGTGTAGGCATGTCAGTTGGTAAATCATGTGGGTGCTTTCACACATGGCTCTGCCTTTGATCGTGTACACCTTCTGGGTTACAGGACTGGAGTAGGTCCATCTGTCCAATGGCCAGCTTCACACATCCGTCCACATCAAATCCACCAACAAGCAACACTACCTCCATTATGACAGTTGCCACCCATTCCATATCAAACGGTCCCTTTCCTACAGCTTAGGCCTTCGTGGCAAACGAATCTGCTCCAGTCCTAAATCCCTGAACCATTACACCAATAACCTGAAAACAGCTTTTGCATCCCGCAACTACCCTCCCGACTTGGTACAGAAGCAAATAACCAGAGCCACTTCCTCATTATCTCAAACCCAGAACCTCCCACAGAAGAACCCCAAAAGTGCCCCACTTGTATCAGGATACTTTCCGGGACTGGATCAAACTCTGAATGTGGCTCTCCAACAAGGATACGACTTCCTCAAATCCTGCCCTGAAATGAGATCCATCCTTCATGAAATCCTCCCCACTCCACCAAGAGTGTCTATCCACCGTCCACCTAACCTTTGTAACCTCTTGGTTCACCCTATGAAATCCCCAAACCACCTTCCCTACCCTCTGGCTCCTACCCTTGTAACCGCCCCCAGTGTAAAACCCGTCCTATGCACCCTCCCACCACCATCTACTCCAGTCCTGTAACCCAGAAGGTGTACACGATCAAAGGCAGAGCCAAATGTGAAAGCACCCACGTGATTTACCAACTGACCTGCCTACATTGTGAAGCTTTGTATGTGGGAATGACCAGCAACAAACTGTCCATTCGCATGAATGGACACAGGCAGACAGTGTTTGTTGGTAATGAGGATCACCCTGTGGCTAAACATGCCTTGGTGCATGGCCAGCACATCTTGGCACAGTGTTACACCGTCTGGGTTATCTGGATACTTCCCACTGACACCAACCTATCAGAACTCTGGAGATGGGAACTTGCCCTTCAATACATTCTCTCTTCCCATAACCCACCAGGCCTCAATCTCTGCTAATTTCAAGTTGCCGCCCCTTGTACATCACCTGTCATTCAACAACATCTTTGCCTCTGTACTTCTGCCCTGACTGACATCTCTGCCCAACTTCTTGGCATTTACATATGTCTGCCTGTGTCTGTATATGTGTGGATGGATATGTGTGTGTGTGTGTGTGTGTGCGAGTGTAAAAATGGTTCAAATGGTTCTGAGCACTATATGACTTAACTTGTGAGGTCATCAGTCGCCTAGAACGTAGAACTAATTAAACCTAACTAACCTAAGGGTATCACATACATCCATGCCCAAGGCAGGATTCAAACCTGCGACCGTAGTGGTCACGCGGTTCCAGACTGTAGCGCCTAGAACCGCACGGCCACTCCGGCCGGCTGTGCGAGTGTATGCTTGTCCTTTTTTCCCCCTAAGGTAAGTCTTTCCGCTCCCGAGATTGGAATGACTCCTTACCCTCTCCCTTAAAACCCACATCCTTTCGTCTTTCCCTCTCCTTCCCTCTTTCCTGATGAAGCAACATTGGGTTGTGAAAGCTTGAATTTTGTGTGTCTGTGTGTTTGTTATTGCGTCTATCTACCAGCGCTTTCTCGTTTGGTAAGTCACAGCATCTTTGTTTTATATATATATATATATATGGGAGAGGCAAGTGAAAAGGGGGGGGGGGGGGGTGAGGAGGAGTCTGGGTCAGGAAGGGTGAGGGATAGCAGGGTAGAGGTTGGGAGAAAGTGAACTGCTGGGGAGTGTGCATTTATGAGGTGCAAAGAGGGTAGGGCAGCTACCTGCAGTTGGGTGGTTAGACAAGGGACAGGGCAGAGGTGGGTGAGGAAGGGGAGTAGAAGAAAAGAAGAGAAGTAAAAAGACTGGCTGCATTGGTGAAATAGAGGGCTGTGTAGTTTAGTGCTGGAATGGGAACAGGAAAGCGTCTGGATGGATGACGACAATGACTAACAAAGCTTGAGGCCAGGTAGGACATACTGCAGAGAGATTTTCCACCTGTGCAATTCAGAAAAGCTGGTGTTGGTGGGAAGGATCCATATGGCTTAGGCTGTGAAGCAATCATTGAAATGGAGAATCTTGTGTTGGGCAGTGTGCTCAGCAACAGGGTGGTCCAGTTACGTCTTGGCAACAGTTTATTGGTGGCCATTCACACAGGCAGATAGCTTGTTGGTTGTCATGCCCACATAGAATGCATCACAGTGGTTGCAGCTTAGCTTGTAGATCACACGACTGGTTTCACATGTAGCCCTGCCTTTGATGTGATAGGTGATGTTACTGACTGGACTGGAGTTGGTGTTGGGAGGATGTATGGGATAGGTATTGCATCCAGGTGTATTACAAGGATGTGAGCCATGAGGTACGAGGTTTGGATTAGGGACTGCGTGGGTATGGACAAGGACTTTGTGTAGGTTCAGTGGATGGTGGAATACCAATGTGGGAAAGGTGGGAAGGATAGTGGGCAGGACGTTTCTCGGGAGACAATGACAGGTGGAGAATGTAATTCAGTTGCTCCAGCCCCAGGTGGTACTGAATTGCAAGGGGAATGCTCCTCTGTGGCCAGATGGTGAGACTCTGTGAGATGATGAGAGACTGGAAAGATAAGGACCAGGAGATTTGTTTTTGTACAAGGTTGGGAGGGTAATTATGGTCTGTGAAGGCCTCAGTGAGACCCTCAATATATTTTGAGAGAGACCACTCATCACTGCAGACATGATGACCACAGGTGGCTAGCAGTATGGAAGGGACTTTTTGGTATGGAACGGGTGGCAGCTGTCAAAGGGGAGGTATTGCTGGTGGTTGATAGGTTTGATATGGACAGAGGTACTGATTAGCCATCTTTGAGGTCGAGGTCAACATCTAGGAAGATGTCTTTTTGGTTTGAGTAGAACCAGGTGAAGCAAATGGGGGAGAAGTTGTTGAGGTTCTGGAGGAATGTGAATAGTCTGTCCTCCCCTCAATCCAGATCACAAAGATGTTATCAATGAATCTGAACCAGGTAAGGAGTTTAGGGTTCTGGGTGTTTAGAAAGGATTCCTCCAGCTTCCCGGTCCCTACAGTTGAAACACTTTTTTGCCACCAAACCTACCAATCAGACTCAACCAAAGACCAATGTTGAACCCTGCCTGACTCTGTTCAGTCCTCCATCCAACCATGATCCGCCCCCACTGCCCCCAATCACCCTTTGTCAACTTTCCAGAATTCCTCAACATGCAAACTAACCTTACATCCACAGAAAGAACCACAGTCCACCATCTAAGAAATGATCCTGACATTATAATCCTATCTGCAGACAAAGGCTTCACCTCTGGTATTTTGAACTGCAAGGATTACCTGGCAGAAAGACTCTGCCAGCTGTCAGATACATCCACTTATAAACCTTACCACAGTGACAACATTTCAGAAATCCAGCAGGATCTCCTCAAATCCTTAGACCCATCACAGAACCTCTCCCTGGAGTCCACCTCTCTGCTCAACCCTAATGGTCCCCGCACTCATACCTTCAACATGCTTTCTGGAGACCATAAGTCCAGCCACCCTGGATGCCCCATAGTGGCTGGTTACTGAGCTCCCACTTGGAGAATCTCTGCTCTTGTAGACCAACACTTTCAGCCTATTACCAGGAACCTACCCTTCTATATAAAAGATACCAACCATTGTCCCTTTACCGCACAGTGCCCTGCTTATCACTATTGATTCCACCTCCCTTTACACTAATGCCCATGGCCTTACCACTATTGAACACAACCTTTCCCAGTGCCTGAAAGATTCCAAACCAACAGCCTCCTCCTTAGTCGCCAAGACCAACTACATCCACACCCACAATTACTTCTCCTTTGAAAGCATTACCTACAAACAAATCCCGGGTATGGTTACAGGCACCCACATGTCACCATCCAATACCAACCTATTCAAATGCCATCTAGAGGAATCGGTCCTAAACACCCAGAACCCTGAACCTCTCACATGGTTCAGATTCACTGATGACACCTCTGTGATCCACATCCAGGGTGAGGACACCCTGTCCTCATTCCTCCAGAACCTCAACAACTTCTCCCCCATTTGCTTCACCTGGTCCTACTCAAACCAAAAAGACATCTTCCTAGATGTTGACCTCCACCTCAAAGATAGCTACATCAGTACCTCTGTCCATATCAAACCTATCAACCATCAGCAATACCTCCTCTTCAACAGCTGCCACCCATTCCATACCTAGAAGTCCCTTCCATATTGCCTAGCCACCTGTGGTCGTCACACCTGCAGTGGTGAGCGGTCCCTCTAAAAATATACCGAGGGTCTCACTGGGTCCTTCACAGACTGTAATTATCCTCCCAACCTTGAACAAAAACAAATCTCCTGGGCCATATCTTTCCAGTCTCCCACCATCTCCCAGAGTCTCACTATCTGGCCACAGAGGAGAATTCCCCTTGCATCTCAGTACTTCCCAGGACTGGAGTAACTGAATTACATTCTACAACAGGGTTTCAACTACCTCTCATCTTCTCTTGAAATGAGAAACGTCCTGCCCACTATCCTTCCCACCTTTTCCACAGTGGTATTCCACCATCCACTGAACCTACACAATATACTAGTCCGTACCCACACAACCCGTTACCACATGGCTCACATCCCTGCAATAGATCTAGATGCAAGACCTGTCCCGTACATCCGCCCATCACCACTTACTCAAGTCCAGTCACAA
This sequence comes from Schistocerca americana, assembly GCF_021461395.2. NCBI lineage: Eukaryota > Metazoa > Arthropoda > Insecta > Orthoptera > Acrididae > Schistocerca > Schistocerca americana. The sequence goes on from NC_060123.1 coordinate 21,077,289, forward strand.
ACATCACTATCCTATCAGAGGCAGGGCTCCCTGTGAAACCAGTCATGTGATCTACAAGCTAAGCTGTAACCACTGTGCTGCATTCTATGTGGGTGTGACAACCAACAAGCTATTTGTTCAAATGAATGGCCATCAACAAACTGTGGCCAAGAAACAACTGGACCACCCTGTTGCTGAGCATGCTGTCCAACACAAGATTCTTCATTTCAATGACTGCTTCACACCCTGTGCCATATGGATCCTTTCTACCAACATCAGCTTTTCTGAATTGCACAGGTTGGAACTCCCCATGCAGTATATCCTACGTTCCCATAACCCACCTGGCCTCAACCTTTGTTAGTCATTGTCCTCATCCATCCAGCCCTTCCCTGTTCCCATTCCAGTACTTCACAGCCCTCTATTTCACCAATGCAGCCAGTCTTTTTATGTCACTCCTTTCCTGCTACCCCCCTCCTCACCCACCTGACTGCAGCTAGCTGTCCTACCCTCTTTCCTCCTCGTCCCTGCGCACTCCCCGGTAGCAATTCACTGTCCCCCATACCTAAGCTTCTACCCCTCCCCCTCCCTGCCCCAGCTTCCTCCTTACCCCCACCCACTTGCTGCTCCCTTCATGCACTGCTGCTGCTGCTGCTCGCTGTGTTGCTTCAGCTGCCGGAGACTGCAATCATGTGCGTGTGAGTTACATTTGCATGAGTTTATGTGAGTGTGTCTGTCATCTTATTTTGACAAAGGCACTGTTTGCCAGAAGCTTATTTTGGGACAGTCTTTTTGTTGTGCCTATCTGTGACTCAGCATCTCCACTATATGGTGAGTAGGAACCATCGTTTTCATAATATTGTTACTGAACATATATATTTTTCCACTTGTTTTGGTTGCCCTCTGTACTTTGGTAATCACTGTTGTCACAATCATGCCATGGTCATTGATAACATTTTTGATGTGGACATCCTCAAAGAGGTCAGGTCTAGTTGTTGCCATTAAATCCTGTATATTTCCATCATGAGTGGTGGTTCTGAGCTATGTGTTGTAGGCAGTTTTAGAGTATTCGTGGAGAATTATATTTAATTCAGCATTAAACATAAGAAAAGTTGTTACTTACAAGAACTATGGCATTCGTCAAGTCCAAATTTAAATTTTCTGTCTCAGTGCCTCATCGTACATGAGGATTATACAGCAGAGCTCATTGATTTGTAAAGGGAATTCCAATTGAATTTAGTAGAATGATTTAGGACTGCATGTGGAAGTAAGTGGACTATCACAGGGTTGCCAGTTCTCAGTTGTGATAGGGACAGATATGTAGCAAAATTCTCGTCATGCTCATCTCATATGGGTGCTCAAAGGGGAGGCATGAGCATAATTGGTTTTTATTCAGCATTATCACTTGATACCTTCTATCATCATGTATTCTTCATGGCAATACATTCAACATTCCATTCTCCCAAACTCACTGACCAAGTACTCCAGTACCAAATAAGAACGGAAAAGCTCTTGCAACTGAATGAACAATTATAATAACAGTAAAAAAAAAAAAAAATAATGAATTAAGTTTATTACATTACATGAGGTTGTTGAGAATTAAAAATAAATAAAAATCAGCTAATGTTCAAAGCAAAGAATTTCTTAGCATTTTGTTACTGAATTCTGCACTGGCTATTTCATAAGAGAAAATAATAATAATAATAATAATAATAATAATAATAATAACCGAAGCAACACACATGAGTACTGAACCAGCTCTACCCTTGTCTTAGACCACAAGATAGGCATGGCGCTACAGAGCAAACTTGATTTTGCTTTGTTTAGCTCTCTCCCACTGCTCTTGTGTTTGTTAATGTAGACAATTCACACAGTTGGAATGTAAGCAAGGAATTACCTTCCTAGGGTCTAGATATTTAATTTACAATCTCGATTTCCTATAAACATGATGACTATTCGAATTACTTCATCAGTAAGAAAAGAGAATATTACAACAATTTGGCAGGATTACTGAGCACAAATCCCAAAAGTGAGTGAACGATCATGAGATGCCAAACATCATCAGCAATATTGCCAAGTCTCAGCTGTATTACCAAAATGATGAACTCCACTGACAGAGCACAATGTCTTCATTACTATCCACAGCCTGCTCCAGACAACTCTCAGTGGAGCTGTGATAACAGATGCTAATCTAATGGACATCTTCAAGTCAACAGTAGATTACAATATTGAAAAATACAAATGCATGCTTATCCTGTTTGGCTTGCGGTGAAACTTATTTTGTAACAAAACTAAAAATGTGTGCAAAATGACATTTTCCAAAATGTCACTAGACAGTAAAGTGCTATGCACTGCTGATCTCAATTGAACTGTGTCTACATCCACCCTAGAGTCATACGTAAGTATAATATAAGGAATACCGCCAAAATGTGGAGGTATTATGGATAATACAGTAATACATCAATGCCACAGAGAAATAAATCAAATTGTGGATTCATCGAGAAAAACTAGACACGTGACTACTATGCAAAAACAAACCAAGCAAATGTGCAGTTTGATATGTTTTTCAACTGCAGATCCGCCATAGGTAATGCATACTACCAAGCTTATTCATTGCTTCTGTGACTTATCCTTGTTTGATATCAATATGATGACAAAATACAAATTTGCGCCACTAGCAGTTGCTTCGTATCTGTTGAGAGACTTTCTCTCATTTTGTTGGTGATGTAATATTGCATATGTGATGCAGATGACTGTGGCTGTTCCTGTGATGCTGCCAGGAAACACATGACATGGTGTGCTAAGATTCATCACTTAACTTGTGATAGTTAGCAGCTCAATTAAAGTGAAATGAAAGGAAGTGATAAGATGCAGCTTTTGCAGAACTATTGGAACTTATTTTGAAAACCTGAGTCGAAACAAGCCCCCGGGAGTAGACAACATTCCATTAGAACTACTGACAGCCTTGGGACAGCCAGTCCTGACAAAACTCTACCATCCGGTGAGCGAGATGTATGAGACAGGCGAAATACCCTCAGATTCAAGAAGAATATAATAATTCCAATTCCAAAGAAAGCAGATGTTGACAGATGTGAAAATTACCAAACTATCAGTTTAATAAGTCACGACTGCAAAATACTAACGTGAATTCTTTAGAGACGAATGGAAAAACTAGTAGAAGCCGACCTCGGGGAGGATCAGTTTGGGTTCCGTAGAAATATTGGAACACGTCAGGCAATACTGGCCCTACGACTTATCTTAGAAGCTAGATTAAGGAAAGGCAAACCTACATTTCTAGCATTTGTAGACTTAGAGAAAGCTTTTGACAATGTTGACTGGAATACTCTCTTTCAAATTCTGAAGGTGGCAGGGGTAAAATACAGGGAGCGAAAGGCTATTTACAATTTGTACAGAAACCAGATGGTAGTTATAAGAGTCGAGGGACATGAAAGGGAAGCAGTGGTTGGGAAGGGAGTAAGACAGGGTTGTAGCCTCTCCCCCATGTTATTCCATCTGTATATTGAGCAAGCAGTAAAGGAAACAAAAGAAAAATTCAGAGTAGGTATTAAAATCCATGGAGAAGAAATAAAAACTTTGAGGTTTGCTGGTGACATTGTAATTATGTTAGAGACAGCAAAGGACCTGGAAGAGCAGCTGAACAGAATGGAGAGTGTCTTGAAAGGAGGATATAAGTTGAACATCAACAAAAGCAAAATGAGGATAATGGAATGTACTTGAATTAAGTCGGATGATGCTGAGGGAATTAGATTAGGAAATGAGACACTTAAAGTAGTAAAGGAGTTTCGCTATTTGGGGAGCAAAATGACTGATGATGGTCGAAGTAGAGAAGATATAAAATGTAGACTGGCAACGGCAAGGAAATTGTTTCTGAAGAAGAGAAATTTGTTAACATCAAGTATAGATTTACGTGTCAGGAAGTCATTTCTGAAAGTATATGTATGGAGTGTAGCCATGTATGGAAGTGAAACATGGACGATAAATAGTTTGGACAAGAAGAGAATAGAAGTTTTCAAAATGTGGTGCTACAGAAGAATGCTGAAGATTAGATGGGTAGATCACATAACTAATGAGGAAGTATTGAATAGGATTGGGGAGAAGAGAAGTTTGTGGCACAACTTGACCAGAAGAAGGGATCGGTTGGTAGGACATGTTCTGAGGCATCAAGGGATCACGAATTTAGTATTGGAGGGCAGCGTGGAGGGTAAAAATCGCAGAGGAAGACCAAGAGATGAATACACTAAGCAGATTCAGAGGGATGTAGGTTGCAGTAGGTACTGGGAGATGAAGAAGCTTGCACAGGATAGAGTAGCATGGAGAGGTGCATCAAACCAGTCTCAGGACTGAAGACTAAAACAACAACAACAACAACAACAACATTTTGAAAACAGTTACAGTTTTAGAAAGGCAGCACTTTACAACAATGCAGATAAAAAAAACACTTCTGTAGCAAACACTCTCTCATTGCTAGAGCTGGAACTGACGTAGATGGCTCATAATGTGATAGATGAGAGTAGGGGTAGCTCACTCACATATGAAACGACTATTTTGAAATCAAAACGTTTGGTTTACTAACTCAAATTCATATCTTAGGTGAGAATCATTCAAATTATTTCATCGAGTTGACTAGAAACAGTTCAGTTAATTTTGCAGGATCAATCGTTCCCACACATAAAAATAATTTTTAAGCAATGGAGTTGCCAAACAATGCCTACAGTACTGCAAAGTTTTGACTACACTTGTGGCAAGAATAATACAGTTTCCTAGATGGAATCATGCAAGATCAGATTCGGAAATCCAGGCTAGTGTGAGATGCTGTGCTCTACAAATTTCAGATATTTTTTATTTTTGAATCACTGTATGAAGAAAATAACAACTCAAACAATTTTATGGTGTACAACAATTAAGGGCTTCTGCATTGAGTCCTGACTGCCAAACTAATCCACTTTCTGAAGTCAACAAGGCAGGGAACAGTGAGAGAAGTTTGGAATACATTAAGTATGTCTTCAAGAAATGGGGCGAAATTAACATTAGCCATAAACTGAATGGGCTTAACATAGCAAGGTATTTTATTGATTACAGCTTGACAGTAATTCCCTTATGAATAGCCCAATATTTTTTTTATTAACAATGCCTTTAGTATCAATCAGGTAGTAAACTGAGAGAAACTGTACCATCTTCAGGACACTATATCAATCCTGCCTACACTCAAACTGGTAAACATACTGCTCTTATTATTATTTTATTTCTTTCAACCTGAAATATATTGCAAATTGAAAAGCTCATTCACCAGTCTCTGTTTGCATTTATTGGCAAAGTTTCCTGAGTGACCATGCAGTAAACATTACATGTAGATGACATTTATTGTTCTTTTGATGCATAGACAAAAATAGAAATCAATAAACTGTGGTTGAATTACCTCAGGTGATGCAGAGTGAGGTTTGTTATGTAAGCAGCAAAATACCTGATGGTGGCAGAAGCAAAAGGGATGTACAACGTAGACTGGCACAATCGAGAACAGCTTTTCTCAAAAGATAAACATGCTAAGATAAATTTGAATGTTAGGAAGTCTTCTTAAAAATATTTGTCAGCCTTTCTGTTCTTGTTTAATGGTGTAGGTTGTTGTCAGTGCCCATAAAAATTATCCCTAGATAAGTATTACCCATGATCAGAACCACAGAGATGAAAAAAACCACTTGTTGCAGTGTTATCCAGTTTTCTACTCGTTTTAGACAGCTGACCACACCATGTATCATAAATCTGGACAGCATAGTGTCTTATGCTAGATTGTATAGCTTCTGTCTGTTAACACAGCACAACATGCAAGAAGATGAAGCCCTGTATGAAGTCGAAAAACTGTCTGACATTATCAGATTGTTTTACATAATGGGGGAGACTATGTTGCTGCTAATTTATTAATCTCATACATTTATCTTCTATGATCAACAAACTAATGAAAAGACACTATTTAGTATGCACTGTACTAATATAAATGAATTACAACTTATTTATAAAAACAAAGATGAGGTGACTTACCGAACAAAAGCGCTGGCAGGTCGATAGACACACAAACAAACACAAACATACACACAAAATTCAAGCTTTCGCAACAAACTGTTGCCTCATCAGGAAAGAGGGAAGGAGAGGGGAAGACGAAAGGAAGTCGGTTTTAAGGGAGAGGGTAAGGAGTCATTCCAATCCCGGGAGCGGAAAGACTTACCTTAGGGGGAAAAAAGGACAGGTATACACTCGCACACACGCACATATCCATCCACACATACAGACACAAGCAGACATATTTAAAGACAAAGAGTTTGGGCAGAGATGTCAGTCGAGGCAGAAGTGTAGAGGCAAAGAAGTTGTTGAAAGACAGGTGAGGTATGAGTGGCGGCAACTTGAAATTAGCGGAGATTGAGGCCTGGCGGATGACGAGAAGAGAGGATATACTGAAGGGCAAGTTCCCATCTCCGGAGTTCGGATAGGTTGGTGTTGGTGGGAAGTATCCAGATAACCCGGACGGTGTAACACTGTGCCAAGATGTGCTGGCTGTGCACCAAGGCATGTTTAGCCACAGCGGGACCCACCTCCTCTTCCTCAAAATCACCCTCTCCAAACCTTCCAGGAATTTCTGACTTCCAGCCTTGCATCTCAATCCTTCTTAAAAAACCTTAATCCTACACCCAACATCACCACTGCTGAAGCCCAGGCTATCCGTGATCTGAAGGCTGACCGATCCATCGTTATTCTTCCGGCGGACAAGGGTTCCACGACCGTGGTACTTGATCGTCGGGAGTATGTGGCTGAGGGACTGCGTCAGCTTTCAGACAACACCACATACAAAGTTTGCCAAGGTAACCCCATTCCCGATGTCCAGGCGGAGCTTCAAGGAATCCTCAGAACCTTAGGCCCCCTGAAAAACCTTTCACCTGACTCCATCAACCTCCTGACCCCACCGACACCCCGCACCCCTACCTTCTACCTTCTTCCTAAAATCCACAAACCCAATCATCCCGGCCGCCCCATTGTAGCTGGTTACCAAGCCCCGACAGAACGTATCTCTGCCTACGTAGATCAACACCTTCAACCCATTACATGCAGTCTCCCATCCTTCATCAAGGACACCAACCACTTCCTTGAACGCCTGGAATCCTTACCCAATCTGTTACCCCCGGAAACCATCCTTGTAACCATTGATGCCACGTCCTTATACACAAATATTCCGCACGTCCAGGGCCTCGCTGCGATGGAGCATTTCCTTTCACGCCGATCACCTGCCACCCTACCTAAAACCTCTTTCCTCATCACCTTAGCCAGCTTCATCCTGACCCACAACTTCTTCACTTTTGAGGGCCAGACATACCAACAATTAAAGGGAACAGCCATGGGCACCAGGATGGCCCCCTCGTACGCCAACCTATTCATGGGTCGCTTAGAGGAAGCCTTCTTGGTTACCCAAGTCTGCCAACCCAAAGTTTGGTACAGATTTATTGATGACATCTTCATGATCTGGACTCACAGTGAAGAAGAACTTCAGAATTTCCTCTCCAACCTCAACTCCTTTGGTTCCATCAGTTTCACCTGGTCCTACTCCAAATCCCATGCCACTTTCCTTGACGTTGACCGCCACCTGTCCAATGGCCAACTTCACACGTCCGTCCACATCAAACCCACCAACAAGCAACAGTACCTCCATTATGACAGCTGCCACCCATTCCACATCAAACGGTCCCTTCCCTACAGCCTAGGTCTTCGTGGCAAACGAATCTGCTCCAGTCCGGAATCCCTGAATCATTACACCAACAACCTGAAAACAGCTTTCGCATCCCGCAACTACCCTCCCGACCTGGTACAGAAGCAAATAACCAGAGCCACTTCCTTGTCCCCTCAAACCCAGAATGCCCCACAGAAGAACCACAAAAGTGCCCCACTTGTGACAGGATACTTTCCGGGACTGGACCAGACTCTGAATGTGGCTCTCCAGCAGGGATACGACTTCCTCAAATCCTGCCCTGAAATGAGATCCATCCTTCATGAAATCCTCCCCACTCCGCCAAGAGTGTCTTTCCGCCATCCACCTAACCTTCGTAACCTGTTAGTTCATCCCTATGAAATCCCCAAACCACCTTCCCTACCCTCTGGCTCCTATCCTTGTAACTGCCCCCGATGCAAAACCTGTCCCATGCACCCTCCCACCACCACCTACTCCAGTCCTGTAACCCGGAAGGTGTACACGATCAGAGGCAGAGCCACGTGTGAAAGCACCCATGTGATTTACCAACTGACCTGCCTACACTGTGATGCATTCTATGTGGGAATTACCAGCAACAAACTGTCCATTCGCATGAATGGACACAGGCAGACAGTGTTTGTTGGTAATGAGGATCACCCTGTGGCTAAACATGCCTTGGTGCACAGCCAGCACATCTTGGCACAGTGTTACACCGTCCGGGTTATCTGGATACTTCCCACCAACACCAACCTATCCGAACTCCGGAGATGGGAACTTGCCCTTCAGTATATCCTCTCTTCTCGTCATCCGCCAGGCCTCAATCTCCGCTAATTTCAAGTTGCCGCCACTCATACCTCACCTGTCTTTCAACAACTTCTTTGCCTCTACACTTCTGCCTCGACTGACATCTCTGCCCAAACTCTTTGTCTTTAAATATGTCTGCTTGTGTCTGTATGTGTGGATGGATATGTGCGTGTGTGCGAGTGTATACCTGTCCTTTTTTCCCCCTAAGGTAAGTCTTTCCGCTCCCGGGATTGGAATGACTCCTTACCCTCTCCCTTAAAACCGACTTCCTTTCGTCTTCCCCTCTCCTTCCCTCTTTCCTGATGAGGCAACAGTTTGTTGCGAAAGCTTGAATTTTGTGTGTATGTTTGTGTTTGTTTGTGTGTCTATCGACCTGCCAGCGCTTTTGTTCGGTAAGTCACCTCATCTTTGTTTTTATAAATAATTTTTCCCACGTGGAATGTTTCCTTCCATTATATTGAATTACAACTTATCTTGATAATGTCATGAAATTTTTTTAAAATTTTTTTTATTTTATTTTATTTTAAAGTATGGTATTGCAAATTATGTGAATTAACAGAATAATACACACTTTCTGCTTTGAAATAGTCTGTCTCTACATTCAGTCCACATTCATACTGATACAGGTTTAAAGGACTATGAAGAAAGTACGAAAATGTAGCAGATATGGGTATATATATAACATCTTGCTAGCAAATCACCCAGTGCCATAGTTAGGTCAATGCAATTGACAGAAGCTGGAAAAGCAGGCCCTAACAAGTGTGAAATTCAGCTATTTTTTCACTTTTAGATCTAAAAGGTGCAGAACCAAAGTAGTGACCAGCTGTATGGGAGAGAAGTTATTTTAGAATTTCTTTGCTGATTGACCATCTGCCTGCTAGTGGCTCTTTCAGAGAAGAGGTGGAAATCTTGTCTCCAGTGAGATTAAAACTGAAACCTAATGCACTATTCTGTCTGAAGGCTGAACACTTTACCGCTAATCAAGTGCACAATTGCAATTTACAACCCTCCCTTGTGTCCCGATCATTACCGAGCCAGAGAATTTGCAACATGAATGGTGAAGTTAACTGCAGTTTCTGTTGGAACAAGCTTCCTCAACTCAAAACCATAAATTTGTTATCTCTATGTCATCCCATAAATGAGTATAATTTCAGAAAATTTAATCTAAATAACAAGAAAATATCAACTAAATTTACGGGGGTCATTTTAACCAATCCGGGAAGTTGTTATGAATGCTTGCATTAATGCCACCTCTTGTATGTAATAACTCCAATGAAAAGACAACATGCCACTGTTTGAAGATGTTGGCATTTGGTAAACAAATATCATATGCTGTGAATAACACATAGCTTCAGACAAAAAATGCAAATCATACAAGGGAATTTTTTGAAATTACTGGAAAATAGGACTCAAAAGCCATGAACATAATTAGATAAGAGAATCACTGCAGTGCAAGTTTGATTCCAGATTCCAATAACACAAAAGGAAAGGCAAGTGAGATGAGAAGATGAAACAAGGAAAAAAAAGTGTGAACAGTAAGGTGTCAAGTACGTCATTCTTAAGCAACACTGTCATTCATTCCATAAAAACCAAAGAGGCGAAAAGTACTGACTACATATAATGTTTAGAATATAACTGCTGGTGATGCTTTGTCAATAAATAAGTTTTTCAATTTTCAGACTGCTTAAGACAGAGAGAAACCAAAGTAACAAGAAGAGGCTATCCTAGGTGAGTGTAGGAACAAATTTCTATGCAATTTTTCCCAGGTGGTGCACTTTTCTCATAATCTATTTCTTGGTTGTTTCACACCAACAGCCCCTCTAGCTATCCCAACATTTGTACACAATTTCTTGAGGTGAAGTGGTGAAACATACTGCTGTTTTAAATTATGTGTAAACTGAAAGTGGAGATGGGGAGAAAGGAAGGCAATTGCTGCTGTCAGCTGCATTGGGGCATTAGGTGGAATCAGTGGCAATGAGTGAAAATTTGTACTGAACTGGGATTCAAACCTGGGATCTCCTACTTACTAGGCAGGTGCATTAACCACTGTGTCATCTGGACACAGCATTATTGCGGGAAAAGATTTGTTTGTGATCGTGTTAGTGAAATAATCAAAGAAAGACTTGTAAGGGATAGAACAATTTATCAGCTTCCTGAACATCCTTCCAACAGCGAGGAAAACAAAATAAAGAAGAAAGAAGAACGAAAATACAACGCTGCTGACGTTCCTAATTTAAACTAGAGGTATGTGATGCTGTAAATATGATTCCCAATTACCAAATCGTGAATACGCCCGAACTAAAAATTTATCACCATAATGTGCAATCCCTGCGTAATAAGATCGATGAAATTAACGTTCTATTAACACATGAACTTAATGATATCTCAGTGTTATGCATTTCTGAGCACTGGCTTAACCCAGAATTAATCCAGAATACGAAAATAAACAAATTTGTCTTGGCTGCTTACTACTGCAGGAAAAACAGCAAACAGGGTGGGGTAGCAATTTACACAAAGGAAAATGTAGATTTTATTACACTACCTGACTTAACTAGGGCAAATGTCGAAAAGGATTATGAAATTGCAGCTATAAAAATTACTCGGTTCAACCTGGTTATTGCTACAGTTTACCGATCACCGTCCGGGAATTTTGAACTTTTCTTAAACAAAATGGAGTCATTGCTAAATAAAGTAAATAAAATAGATTGTGAATTGATAATCTGTGGTGACTTCAATATTGACTTCCTCACGAATAGTGGAAATAGGGAGACCATTTTGAACCTTGCAACGTCCTACAATTTAAAGGCTGAAGTAAAAGCAGCTACCCGAGTATCAGAAACTTATCAAACAGCTCTTGATCAGTTTCTAGTAAAGAAGAGTTTACACAACACCTCACTAAAAATTTTCAATGCAGGTTTTAGTGATCATCTTGCTCAAATATTAAGCATAAAAGTACAAGGCAGTATTATTAACAACATGTCTCTTAGAACAGCATATCGAAGCTATAATCAGCATAATGTGAACTACTTCAACAACTTATTACAGAAAGAAAAATGGCTAGGAGTGTACAAAATGAATGATATAAATGAAAAATTCGACACTTTCATTGATACATTAACCCATTCCTTTGAACTTGCATTCCCACTGAAAACATTAACCATACGGGGAAACTCTAGAACAAACAGCTGGATCACAAAGGGAATAAGGGTTTCATGCCAGAAGAAAAGACTACTTCATGAAATATGTAACTCAAGAAATTCCTCACCTGTAGTACGCGCATACTATAAAAAATACTCCAAAATATTAAGAAAAGTAATAAAAGCAGCAAAAATAATGCATAATGATGAAATCATTTATAATTCAGCTAATAAATCAAAGGCTATGTGGAGTGTTATAAAAAAAGAATGTGGAGAATACAGACAACCTTGGAAAAATATAACACTATCACATAAAAATAAAAAAGTAACAAACCCCTTAGAAGTAGCTAACACATTTAACAACTTTTTCACAGGTGTTGCTGAAAATATGTTACAATCAAACTTTAAGAGCATCCAGGCAAATGAATATAAAATAAGTACATGTAGAGGATCAATGTACATCAGTTCTGTTTCACAAGATGAAGTAGCTAAAGCAATAAAAGGACTAAAAAATTCCAAATCGGCAGGTATTGATGGTATACCTGCAACAATGTTAAAGAAGAGCGCATCAAACCTAATTGAAGTACTCACACATTTATGCGACTGCTCACTTCAGGCAGGCACTTTCCCTGATGTGTTAAAAACATCAAAAGTTATTCCTGTATATAAAAAAGGGGATAAAGACAATGTAAATAACTACAGACCCATCACAATTTCCTCCTGCATCTCTAAAGTACTGGAAGAAGTTATGTATGAGAAACTTATGAAATTTATAAATAAAAACTGCATCCTATGTAATGAACAACATGGATTCAGAAATAAGAGGTCAACGACAACTGCTGTCTATGAGTGCATCAATTCCATCCTAAACCTGATGGACAAAAAACAGGAAACAATAGGAGTCTTTATTGACTTGTCAAAAGCATTTGACATGGTGGACCATAAAATTCTGCTATCAAAGCTAGAAAGATATGGTATTCGAGGTCTGTCCAACAAGTGGATCAGTTCCTTCCTGACAAATCGTATGCAGGCAGTGTGCGTCAAGCACACAGATATTGAACTAAAAACTGTATCTAATCACTTATCTGACTATAAACAAATAAAATGTGGTGTACCCCAAGGATCCGTATTGGGACCCCTTCTGTTTCTTCTGTACATAAATGATCTAAGCTTAAATATTGATGCACACAAATCAATCATATTTGCAGATGACACCACGATTCTATTAAAAGGAGACGACGATGAACAGTTACAGCAGACAGTAAACATGGTCACGAAACAACTTAGCAGCTGGGCACAGAGTAACCAGCTTGTAATAAACAGTAAGAAAACTGTTGCTCTAAAATTCCACAATGTTCCTAACAAGGACATGTTTATCCCATCAGTCTCTATCAATGACGAACCAGTTGGTAACAGTACTGAAACCAAATTCTTAGGACTTTGGCTGCAGAGTAACATCAGATGGAATAAGCATATTGAATGTCTCAATACAGAACTGAGCAAAACATGTTATCTTCTTTGTTCATTAAAATCATGCTGTAGTGAGAAAACAGTAATGAATGCATATCATGCGTACTTTCATTCTCGTCTTAGATATGGGGTCACCTTCTGGGGAAACTCTAAAATAGCTAATAGCACTTTTAAACTACAAAAAAGGGCCATTAGAATCTTGTTTGGGTGCAAGCCTAGAGACTCTTGTAAACCCCTGTTTAAGAAATCTGGTATTCCCCCATTACCGTGTGTATACATTATGGAAACCCTTTTGTTCTTTAAATTAAATGTAATAGGCAAGGACCAGAGGCTACAAAAAAACTGTGATATACATGAGCACTTTACCAGACAAAACAGGAACTTACATATGACTCAAATCAGCACAGCACTGTGCCAAAATGGTACTTTTCACATGGGAGTTAAGCTTTATAACAAACTTCCTGAAAACATAAAAGCTATCACTGAGGTCAATACATTTGGAAAATCTCTAAAGTCATATTTACAGCATCACTGCTTTTATTCCATTGAAGAATATTTAAATTTATGAAATGTGTTATATAAATACTTGTGTGTAAAGTGTATTATTGTAAGCTTAAATATGTATTATTGTAAGCTTAAATATGTATGCCTTGAAATTACTTTCAGCCTGTATATTGATAACTTGACTTGTCCAATGTCTTATGCATAAGCTTCTATGTAGACAACAGGACCAATAAAATACAATCTACAATCTACAATCAACTTTGTGGACTATCTTGGCATGCCTCATGGCTGATCCACATTCCCATCAAGCACCACCTATCCACAGTCCCTGTCTGTGTACACTGTGTTCGCTACTCTGAGATTCCCACGGGAAGTGAACATATTTGTGCATCCGCATTGCCAAACTAAGTGAATCAATTATATGAATGCTTGGTGTCTGTTCTTTTAAACGGTTGTGACTAGATCTCACTCAGTGGACAATGCTAGTTGGAATTTTGTTTCATCTTGGAAACTACTAAAAAGGCTTAATAACACTTTCAAGACATTCACTGTGCACATCAAATTGTCTCCTGAGACAATTGTTCATTGGCTCTTGCTTAAGTATAATGTTGAGGGTCACATAAGTAGGTTGAAACCAGGAGAGCAAATATACATGGAGACTAGACACTTCACTCTTCATATCACTGTGGAATAACTTGGAAAAGTTAAGCAATGATAAGGCAATGGATTTAGATGAAATGAGATTGGTAAAATAAATTAAACTTTTTGAGATGAAACCTAAACCATCCTAGCAACAGATTCGAAATTTTGTGCTGCATGTTCAAATTTTATCTTATGATGTGACTTTTTTCTTCTGTTGTCATGGAAGTAAGAGAGGTCAATATCCTCAATATTTTTCTGACATTGAGAAACATGATAGAATTACTTTCAAAATAAAGAACCATTTCAAATATTACTAAATTATATTTTATCGTCATAAATATTATAAACCTTATGTAACTAACAGTAGTTGAACATGAAAACATGTAAATTTTAGTACTTCAGTTTTAGCTTTGATTTTTATCTTTGTGCTTCAAGAGAACCAGTTTATTTCCTAGGGTGATAATCCACCATAAAAATGTTCAAAGTATAAACAATCAAAGCACTACTAGCAACATGTAAAAGCACGTATGCCACACTCACATTCTTTAATGTGATTATCTCAAGGAAAAACAACTTTGGTCATATTCTAAACACCATGCGATTTGGTGATAATTCCATGGCAAACCAAGCATATCAAAGCATTTTCTTGGAAGATAGAACCTTCAGTTGATTATGGACCCAGGTGTATATTTTATTAATTTCATAGCTTCTGCTGTGATTTCAGTTTGCTGCGTGATGAGAATAGGGCACTTTTGTAACAGGTGAATGTAATTTTTATCCATCAGTAAAAGGTTGAGAGAACTGTGTACATTGGTGGAATCACTTTTAATGAACATGTCAATATTCCAATTTCATCAACAACCAGATCATTGTACAAGGAGGGATAACTTTGCTCATCCAACAAGAGAATAATGTACAGAAACAGCTCTGTACCTCAAACAGTAAAAACTAAACCCTTATAGGATCACTTTGTTGTCCGTGTGTCCATCCATTTATCTGTCTGGCTGGCTGTCAAGACTACTTTTTTCAGGAACTGGTAGAGGTAACAAGTTGAATTCTATCTAAGGTTCTAATGACTATGGTCCCTTGGAAATGTAAAAATATAAGTTTCTAAGCCAAATGCAATCAAAAGATACGGTGATATATGTCAAATATTTAGATACTTGCAAACTCTTATATTGAAACCCATAGATGAATTATCTTCATATATATCAGATGTCGTGGCCCAGCAGTAAAGTGTGTGCCTGTAAACCTGGAGAGTGCGGGATGTAATCTTAGTGAGACCACAGATTTTGCCATCTTCATTTTAACCTGGCCTTCTCCTCTCACAGTTGTGACGAGGAGTCAAAAAGAAGAAGAAGAAGAAGTGATTCTTCAGTCTGCCTTTGGGATTGCTACAGTGTGGACACATGACTGTGTTCTGTGCATGGGACAACATTTGCCTGTGTTTGTGATCATACAGGCTGTTACATGTGCACTAGCTGTACTAGCAGGACCTATGGTGAACCAATATCATAAAGCAATGTTACAGTTCACCTTTTGCTCCAACTTTGTGCGACACAAAACACTCGATGTGGAATGGTTCTTAAGAGACGAGGTAAAGATATCAGTATTGGACATCACAGGTACACATGTTTCCACCATAAGCAGCACAGTGTACGGAACATTATCAATGATGTCACATGCTACAAGATCATCAGGGAGGTGAGACAAGGACTCTGCTTCTGGGAAGAGGATGGCAATTAAGGCACTCCAACTCTCAATAATGTGGATTTGGGTGTCTGAACAATTTTAGTTGGCCTTTGAACTACCTGCTGAAGCTGTGATAACTGCCCTCTGCCACCATGGCACGTTTCTTGACAACATTGCTGAGAGACATATCCTGTCTTGGATAGTGTTCAACATGTGTTTATTGATCTCTGTGGCCATGTGCGCTCCTACGTCCTCATTGGGGGCTCCAGACCCATTACCATGTATGACTAAACCCACACATGATTGTGATGAGGAAAGGAAGGATATCTCCAGTTAGAGTGTATACAGTGTTGGATCACACAATTACAACCTAAGAACGTAAAGCCCCCACCCAACCTGTCTGCTCTGCCAGTGACATATGCAGCTGCGCTTACTGACACTGTGACTTCACAAAGCCTGCCACTTAGCCACCACAACCCACAACAGCCACCACAAAGCAACTGTTTGAAGGATGTGGAGAGACCAATAGACAGGGAGGCCACTACACAGTATCCTACTCCACCCAACACCACTACCAGATTCACCATCGTGTCAGCACTTGGCTCCCTTGTGGTGCCGATTGAAGCTTTCAAACCCAGACAGTGAGACTCGCTGCTGTCGTCTTATGAAGAAGGACATGTCTGCAAAGAACATTCACCATAGCAATCCAAATGGAAGAAAGGTTGATACCAGGAACTAGTGACAATCTCATGCACTAGAATGATAGCACCTCACATGTGGACAACACCCACCAACTGATGTCATCAGAAAGTGATAGTGGCGGACAATGTCATAGAGCTATCATTACAGCACCTGTTCCTCTATGGATGCCCTTTCAAAGGAACCATCCTGGCATTTGCCTGGAGCGATTTAGGGAAATTGCAGAAAACCTAAATCAGGAGGGCCAGATGCAGGATTGAACCATCGTCCTCCCGAATGCAAGTCCAGTGTGCTAACCACTGCGCCACGTCGCTCGGTCACAGTCAATGTCAATGTGATTCACAGTACAGCACAGATACAATAATTCTGAAACAATGATTCACACGTTGGATGACAATATTACCCTATTAACTCTTTAACTGCTCTGGACGTGTTAACACGCACACCTTTGTACCAGTCCCTGTGTGCTCTGAACGTGTTTACCATGTCTGTGCACAGACACATTCAGAGTACCAGGCAGAAGGACTGGCGGTGCGCGTAAACACTTTCAGAGCACACAGGGAGAGGTACAAAGGCGTGCACATTAACATGTCCAGAGCAGTTAAAGGGTTAGAGGTGCATATTTTTAAAAAATCCAGATTTTGATGGATACAACTTGTACCACTCTGTTGGAGTGTGGGGTAGCAAATCTAAGTGTGACCATACTCCTATCTGCATGGGAAATTCCCTCGCCATATTTGGAATGTGTATCATCAATCTATACTCAGTCAGGAATATCAAACCAACATCAATATTCTGTTTTTTTACTCCATAGACTTCATCCCCTTTTCCTTTGTTGTTTCAACCACTCTATAATTGGAGGTGACTTTAATTATCTATTGCATCAACAGACCAACATCCCAGCTACTCTCCATGTCCAGCACTACACAGAATGGTGGAAAATACTGCTTTGTTAATGCGTGGGAGAAGGTTCATGGTGATACCCAAAGTCACACACATCTTACAAGCCATTGTACAAGCAGAATAGATCACATTTAGGTCCCCAACACTGTCCAGTCCAGAGTGCTCACCACACAGAAATTGCCACTCCCTTTTCTGACCACTGTACACCCCTCCTACTTCTACCGCAGTCAGCCTGCTGCAGCCGTGGGCCACGGAAGCTTAACGTCTGCCTCCTAAATGACCCAGTTCGTTGACAACTTATCACAGCAACATGGAATTCCTGTCAATGTCTTCCCACATAGTCCTCTACAGTAATGTGATGGCTCAACTGTGCCAAACAAATGATCAGGAGGGAACTGGTCCAATGTGGGAAAGAACCAGCTGTGTGTCATTGAGACACCATGAGCTACTACAGCACCATGTGATGAGAACTCGATGAGCTACCTGTGTCACTCAAAATGCAGAGGAAATGGCAGCACATTAAGGCCGAGCTCCTTTCATTGACATACAATAAGCTTCAGGGTCTGGTCGTGAGATCGTGCAGACAGGATATCGTGGCTGAGGAATTATCATCTATGCTCCATACCATGTTTGATCATTGTTGTCATTGTCAACAGCTTATTTCCATCCTCCTAACAAGACAGTAATTGCGTCAGCACAGAGGTGACTATTGTCTCTGCTTTTGCTGACCACTTTCAACAATTTTACAATGACAGGATTATGGATGATGCAACATCTGATGGTGATGTCCAATATGTCGCATGTACTCTTGATGCTAAGAAGGCAACACCCTTGGCAGAGGCAGTCATTATGGATGAGGTGGCAGACACTATCGCCAAAGGTGTGATGAACAAATTTCCCGGCCCAGGTGGCCTCTTGGTTGAATTCTTATGGGTTTTCCATGATCTGATGATCCAGAGTTGGACTGGGATGATCCAGAAGCTGCTCAGTCCCAACTTAGATGTGTCAACAGCCTTTGTGGCTAGCATTTTAATTCCAGTACATAAACTATCCCCTGGTCTGGATATCACCAAACTTTCTCTCACTTACTATTCTAACAATGCAGCATGCATAAACTCAGTATTGCTCTCAATCATTTTGCTAGAGCAGATATTGCTTGGTCATGGTGACAACCTACAAGCTGCCCAGGGCGACTGTCAGGATCTTGTCACCTCGCTTCGTCCTGCCACCTCCGTGCAGCACTGGAATCAATCGACTTCAATATTGCCTTTGATAGGGTCCTACACCAGTTCCTTCTATTGGTGGTGATGTGTAAGGTTTCTCTCCACCATTTGTTGACACCCTGCAATGCCTATTTACCAATGACACATCGAGTATTTGAGTCAACGGACACAAGTGGGACCGATTTCAATACAGCATACCATGAGACAGGATTGTTCCCTGTCCATTGTACTATTCACTGTTACCCTTGAACCTGTTATCGAAGGCCTTACAGGACTCACCCTGAGTAGCCATATCTTCTGCTACCAGGCATGTGCAGACGACCTCCTGCTCTTACCACATACACCTTTGGAAATACATAACACCATCACATGGATCTGACAGTATGGAAAAATACCAGGAAGCATCCTCAGTGTGCCCAGACCAGTGGTTATGAACATCGCTTGTGGCCTCCGTGATGAAGAGATACTGCTGCTGCCTGCAGTAGACAAACTCCAATACCTGGGTATCGCATTTACTGAATGTACCTATCATACCCATCAAACCAGCGACTTCACCATTTGGGATAACCAAATCAGTGTTATATGTTCATTGCCACAGTGAGGTACTCACATGTCCGTCAACACGTGATGTCTGGGAACACATGCAACAGATGCTGGCATGTTACTTCCGTGTCCCGTCAATGATGATCAGCCCACAATTCCTTCTCCTTTTGAAGGACACGCATTTTCCACTCACCAAGCACCATGCTATCATATGGTTCAAGGGCCTGATAATCACCCTTTTTCAGACTGGTACAGCATACTACCCTAGGCCTGGCCAGTGAATGGGAGATGTGCTCGAAGGAGTGCACACTTTACCTCCCACCTTACATTTCTATGATTTTGCCTTTACTCCTCATTTTATTTCTGTTTCTTGCCATGCTTCCCAGTGTTTGTGGGTCTTGAGCTGTTAGGGAAGTATATCCCTTTTGATCAAATCTGTGAGGGGATTAAAGGAAAGGAATAAAAGAAATTGATGATTCCTATTCTAGGCCACTTCTACACATTTCCTAACTTGACTCAGCAGTCACAATGGGTGATGAGTACATTGAGGTCAGGCCTCAGGTTATGACCCCTGTCCACTTTGCCCTGCTACCACTGACGACAACTGTGTCACTTTCTTAAAAAAAGAAGTGGTAAAGTGCATGTCTGCAAATCTGGAGAGTGCAGGATCTAATTTTGATGAGACCGCAGATTTTTCAGTCTAAATTCTAACTTAGTGAAGAGTCACCAAAAACAACATGTGTTATATCCTAGCCAGTAATGCCACCTGAGCCCGCTGCCAAAAGGTTGGCAGCATCAAAGTCCGGACGCCATCTGCATAAGCAGCGCCAGCGAGAGAGGAAATCGCCGCGAGTCTGCGCGCGCCACCGCTGGCTTCTGGGTTCTTAAGCGCTGGAGTCGCGAGCGCTAGGACAGTTCTGTATTCGCCGCTCAGTTGTATACTCGCCACCGAATTGTGTACTTGCTAGTCAGTTGTGTGTTCATCGCAGCAGAGTTGTTGTTTGTCGTCAGCCGATGCTGACCTAGCCGCTCCTACTCGAACTAGACAGATTTCTGTAGACACGGAGTTCACTACTGTGTTGCTGTATCTTCGTTAATAAAGATAAGTACCGACTCTTATTTAATCAGAGTGTTTGGGTTTTCATCTTTCTGTTCACTGTTGCAGCGGACCGGTCGGCTCGCTATTAAAAGTGTGGCGGTGACTTCGTAAGCCGTTTCTACAGCGAATTGCTTGTCGCTACGAACGCCGCCACAAAACTGGCAACGAGGACTTCCGAACTCGTGTGCAGGGCTGGTTCAACTTGTTTCTTGTTATACTTATTATAGCGATAAAATTTTGGGGGCTGGTTTAATTTGTGTTCACTATGTCTGCCGAATTACAACAGTTGATCTTGTTACAGAGTCAGCAAATACAAAGTCTGGTGGAAGCAATCGCCCAACAAGCGGCTAATCCACCAACACAAAAGGAACAAGCACAGGCAGCACCACCTTTCCGTGCTTTTGATGCATCAAGAGAAGAATGGCGAGAATATTTCGCGCAGTTGCAGGGGCACATGACAGTCTACAAAATCACAGGTACTGAGCGGCAGCTTTATTTAATTTCCACTGCAGGCGTGGAAGTCTATCGACTACTTTGTAAGTTGTTCCCGGAATCCCAGCCAGAAGCTTTAGACTATGACGTTGTTGTTAACAAGCTTGCTAAGTATTTCGAGTCGCGAGTTCATGTGGCAGCAGCCAGATTCAAGTTCTTCAGATTAAAGAAACTGCCACATCAATCTAATAAACAGTGGTTAACAGATTTACGGGGCCTCACCCGTCAGTGCCGATTTAATTGTGTGTGTGGAGCTTCCTACAGTGATGTCATGTTACGAGACGCTATTACTCAAAACATTGCAGATTCTCGTATTCGTGCTGCTATCTTAAAGTTGCCTGACCCGTCATTAGAGACTGTGATGAACATCATTGAAGCCCAAGATACTTTTGACTATGCTGAGTGTGAGTTAGATCGGCCATGTATTTCTCAAATTGCCTGTGCTAAGCAAGTTATGTCACGCCCGCGGCCCCACCGGCATTGTCAGACTGTCAACACTAGCCGGCCGCGTCAGGTTAAACACATTCGTCAGCCGCGTGTGCAAAATGATAGAGTTAAGTCTTGCCCTAAGTGTGTTCTTGCTCATCCTCATGAACGTTGCCCGTTGAGAAACGCGGTTTGTCACTTTTGTCAAAGGAAAGGACACATCCAGACTGTTTGTTTGCGTAAACGCAAGAACAATTCTAGTGCTGCCCAGCCCATGGATATTCATGTTCTTCAAAGCCAGCCCGCCCAGAAGGTCACGTTTAAAGACTCTTCCACGGTTCGTGTGGGTAATAAACTTGTTCGCAATAAGCCACCCACCCAGCCCTCTGCTAAGCGACCCAAGCGTAATTCAAACGCTGTAAAAAGTAATGTACAGACTGCAAGTGAAGCGGGAGTTGTTGTTCCACCCGCCCAACCCACGAGTTGTCGTAAGCAGCGAACACGTGTTAAACGCGCTGATTTTGTGTCTTCCGCCTCCACTGCACCGATCCAGAGACAGTGTAATAAACTATTTGTGAAGCTACGCATCCAGGATAAGACCTTCAATTTTCAATTAGACACTGGTGCGTCTGTGACTCTCATAAATAGTGCTACGTATGCGGCTATCGGCCGCCCTAAACTTTCAGCGGCAAAACATTCTTTGGCTACTTATAGCGGAGAACAAATTCCTGTGTTAGGTGTATGTAGCGTGCCAGCCACATTCCGTGGCCATACAAAAACAGTTTCATTCACAGTGCTCCGCGCTACAGACAGTGTAAACATTTTCGGATTAGACTGTTTTGACTTGTTTGGCCTGTCTATCCAAGACAATGTGTTGCAAATTAATTCTGTTGTTGTTCCTCAAGACAGCATAACCGATTTCTGTAAACGATACAGTGACATATTTAAAGACGAACTAGGTTGTGCTGCGAACTTTGCCGCTCATATTACGTTAAAAGATAATGCTCAGCCTTGATTTTGTCATGCTCGTCCAGTGCCTCACGCCCTCCGGGCACCTGTAGAAGATGAACTTCGTCGTTGGCAAAACAACGGTGTTATTCAACCCGTTTCAGCGAGCCAGTGGGCTTCTCCCTTAGTTATTATAAAGAAACCGTCTGGCAAGTTACGTTTGTGTGCTGATTTTAAGTCGACAGTTAATCCTCAGACTGTCATTGATTCTTTTCCTTTGCCTAGACCGGACGAGCTGATGGATAAGTTAGGGGAAGCTCGTTTCTTTTCCAAAATTGATCTCCGTGAAGCATATTTGCAATTGCCCCTCGACGAGCAATCACAACAGTATTTTGTCATAAACACGTCGTTGGGGTTGTTCCATTTTCTGTGTTTGCCTTTTGGTTGTGCGTCAGCTCCAGCTGTTTTTCAGCGTTTTTTGTCACAACTTCTGGCTAATGTGCCATCGTGTTGCAACTATTTAGACGATATTGTTGTGTCCGGTCGGACGCCTGCTGAACATTTCCGTAATTTGGAGTGTTTGTTTACAGTGTTGTCTCAGGCAGGCCTACGTTGCAACATCGATAAATGTTCATTTTTCCTTACGGAGATGGAGTATCTGGGACATGTTATTAATGCTCAAGGCATTCATTCCTCCCAGTCACATTTAGCAGCTATTCGTGATTTGCCCGCCCCTCGCAATCTGCATGAATTGCAAGCAGTTCTTGGCAAATTGACATATTATATTAGGTTTATACCTAATGCATCACAGATTGCTGCATCGTTGCATCGTCTCCGCCGTAAGAATGTTCCGTTTGTGTGGTCAGCCTTTCAGCAGCTTAAAGAGGCTTTATTGAATGATCGTTGTCTGGTCCATTACGACCCTAACAAGCCTCTGGTGTTAGCTTGTGATGCCTCTTCTTTCGGCCTCGGTGCTGTGTTGTCTCACCGAGTCGGTAACACCGAACGTCCTATTGCGTTCGCATCTAAATTGCTAAACAAAGCTCAGTGTAATTATAGCCAATTGGACAAGGAAGCGTTGGCTATTGTGTTCGGTGTCACAAAATTCCATCACTACCTCTATGGTAGACCATTCTATTTAGTAACAGATCACAAGCCCCTGACGTCACTGTTTCATCCGTCTAAACCAGTTCCACAGCGGACAGCTCTGAGACTACAACATTGGGCTCTTTTGTTATCACAATACCAGTATGAGATACTGTATCGCCCTACAGCTCAGCATGCAAAAGCTGACGCGCTTTCTAGATTGCCGATTGCTGCGGATGATGTCTTCGATTCCTCTGACGACTCTTGCCATCAGATTGACGCCGATGAGCATCACTCCCTCCGGGATTTTCCGATTGATTATCGTCAGGTGGCACGTGAGACAGCTACGGATCCTCATCTGAGTTTACTATTACATTTTGTTCAACGTGGTTGGCCGTCCAAGGCAAAGGACATATCGGATCCTGTGGTTCGTCGCTATTATCCGCAACGTCATCTGTTGTCTGTTTCGCACGGAGTTTTGCTGTTAAGCACCGAGAATGACCAGCTTCGTGTAGTGGTTCCCCAAATGCTCCAATCCAAGGTCCTCGATTTGTTGCATCAAGGTCATTGGGGAGTGGTCCGCACCAAGCAGCTTGCCCGCCGTCATTGTACATGGATCGGCATTAATAAGCAGATTACGCAGATGTCTACAGATTGTTCGACGTGTGCCGAACACCAAGCTGCTCCGCCTCAACGCTATTTTGAGTGGGGACGCCCTGCCGGTCCCTGGCAGCGAGTGCATATTGATTTCGCTGGTCCATATTGGCATTCTCGTTGGCTCATCATGATAGATGCATTTAGTAATTTTCCGTTTGTTGTGCCCATGCAGTCTACAACGTATGCACAAACTATACAGGCGTTGACTTCAATTTTTTGTATTGAGGGTCTTCCAGAAGTTTTAGTGTCTGACAATGGTCCACAATTTACCTCTGCTGAATTTGAAAGTTTTTGTTCTGCCAATGGCATTCGCCATGTTCTTACTCCGTCGTTCCACCCTCAATTGAATGGTGCAGCGAAACATTTTGTACGTACATTCAAGGATCATATGGACCGCCTTCGAGCTACGCACTCTCGTCAGCCGGCCCTCATCACGTTCCTGTCGTCGTACCGGACCACGCCACGCGACGGCCCTTCGCCTGCGGAGCTTCTCCATGGCCGTCGTCATTGCACCCTACTATGGTTGTTGCACCCCCCGGATCGACCCGCCGCTTCTGAGCATCGCACGCCTTTTCCGCGCAACGACGCCGTTTTTTTCAGAGTTTATCACAGTCGCCGTCGTTGGGAACGTGGTACCGTGATACGTGTCCAGGGTCGCGGTTTTTATACTGTTCAAGGTGCTACTGGGGTGCACAGGAGGCATCAGAACCAGTTGCGCCGCGCTGGCCGCCCGGATTATGCTGCTTGTTCTTTGTCCACAGATTTGGTCCGCGGCGGGTTCCAGCCGTGCCTTCCTACTTCGCTGCCACCCCCAGGGCAGCAGCAGCAGCCGTCGCCGCTACCACGCCGACAGCCCGTCCCGTTGATGCCTCCCGCTCAGCTTCATCCGGGAGCGCCCCAGGTGGACGCTCCGGCGCCTGCGGTCCCTCTTCAGTCGCCACCGTCTTCGAAGCTGACGGACGTCGACCCCTCAGCCGGGCCGCCTTCCCAAGCGGTGGCTGTGCAGCCTGTCCTGCAGCCGCTTTCCTTGGGCACCCCCAAGGAGTCTGACACCGCGGCGCCTTGTCCGGCACCAACTCAGCAGCCGTCGACGCAGCGTCAGGAGACGCTGCCTCTCTTCGTGGGTCCCGACGCCCCGTCGCGTCCAGTACCAGAAGCTGCGCCCGTGGTCACAGGCGTGCACCCTGACCTCGGTTTTCAGTCGGTGTTTCCCGAGGCCCCGCGCAGCCAATGCTGGGGTGCGGACCGGGGACTCCCACCGACAACAGTCTCCGCCCCGGTCTCTTCTGCTACGCCTGCGGCCAGACCCCTCCCCCGCCGTCGACGCTCGCCACGTCGTTATTCAACGACGGTGCGGCGATTTGGGGGGGAGGAGTGTTATATCCTAGCCAGTAATGCCACCCGAGCCCGCTGCCAAAAGGTTGGCAGCATCAAAGTCCGGACGCCATCCGCATAAGCAGCGCCAGCGAGAGAGGAAATCGCCGCGAGTCTGCGCGCGCCACCGCTGGCTTCTGGGTTCTTAAGCGATGGAGTCGCGAGCGCTAGGACAGTTCTGTATTCGCCGCTCAGTTGTATACTCGCCACCGAATTGTGTACTTGCTAGTCAGTTGTGTGTTCATCGCAGCAGAGTTGTTGTTTGTCGTCAGCCGACGCTGACCTAGCCGCTCCAACTCGAACTAGACAGATTTCTGTAGACACGGAGTTCACTACTGTGTTGCTGTATCTTCGTTAATAAAGATAAGTACCGACTCTTATTTAATCAGAGTGTTTGGGTTTTCATCTTTCTGTTCACTGTTCCAGCGGACCGGTCGGACCGCTATTAAAAGTGTGGCGGTGACTTCGTAAGCCGTTTCTACAGCGAATTGCTTGTCGCTACGAACGCCGCCACAAAAACATGTGGTTCAGTTTCCATGTTAAACCATAAGTTCCCTTCCTCCAGATGGGTGACTGGGGAAGGTTAGGGACACACAAGTCACTGAAGTGGCATCAGGCCATTGAACCACACAAAATTATTATTATGTATTTACGCAATTAAGTTTGTGTGGAAACCTCTACATGGGGGGACTCCTTACATCCTTACACTCATCTGGTTTTTTATGTAAGGTTGCAAAACTTGGTCTGAAAGTTGATGATAGATTTCTTTGTTTCAATTGGTCAAAATCTATTTCTGTAACTTTCTCACCTCAAAATGGTAGCATTCTCTTACTAGAGATGTGATACATTCTGTATGATCCATACTTATAACTAAATATGATTGACTTCAGGAACTATTGCAGAGGTCTGAGGTTGAAAGAATGTTGTTGTTTCCAATCATTCATCAAATGTAACCTTGTCATTGGTATCATGTATTTGAAGACACAACACTGCTGAATTCTGTTTCCCCATGAATGAAATGCACCAGGTGTTTGAGGCTTTGAATTCAACGCTTTATGACAGCAATGAGGCTAATGTAGTCATTACCAATTGCTACAATGCCTGTGTAGTAACCACTGTCCATTACTTCTAGCCTCTGCATAATAATCGAACATCCATGAATCGATCATTTTTTGTTTATCTCGATTCTGTCCTCTACCTGTCATTTAGGCACTCCATCACGATAACTGTTTTGTACTCGTGAGCTTGTGCACTCATACACAGACCAGTATAGATTACCAGATTGCCACTTTCCAAAAAACTTTCACTAACAGTTTTTGTTTGCTCCAAGAAGTCAGAGCCAAATTTCTTACTTGAGTCCAACAACACAAAAACCAGCTAATGGAATGGCATCATAACGCATACACAACAGCTACAAATTCTGGAACACTCACAAAAGATACTTACCACCAGTTTCTGGACAAAGCTTGTGACTATACATAAAAATGGAGGGATGGGCAAAGCTATCTTTCCTTTTATAATGGCCTTGCAGTTGAAATTGGGATACGCCATTCTATTAGCACTTTGCAATATATTTTTACTGACAGGTGAAAAATTACATTAACAGGTTATATAAAAGTTGCCTGTTCTCATCACACAGCAAACAGAAATTGCAAGTTGAAGCAATGAACTTAATAAATTTATACTTCTACATCCATAATCAATTGCAAGCTCCAGCTTTTGACAACATGCTTTGATATGCTTAGTTTTGCTATGAAATTATTTCCTGACTGCCAGGTATTTATAGTTACCAAAGACGGTTTTCCTCAAGATAATCACATTAAAGAATGTGACTGTGGCGTATGTGCCTTCATATTTTCCTGGTGGTGCTTAAATTTTTTGTGATTTGAACATTTTTATGATAGATATCATCTGAAAAATATAGTGGTTCTCTTGAAGCATAAAAGTAAAAACTAAAGCTAAAACAGAAGTATTAGAACTTTTAATTTTTTCATTTTCAATTACTGTCAGTTACATAAGGTTATGCAGGATTTAGTATCATAAAATGTAATTTTGATTATATTTGAAATGCTTATTTTTTAAAGTAATTCCATTGTTCTTCTTAATGTCAGAACATATTGATGTCATTGATCTCTTATACTTCCATGACAACAAAAGGAAAAAAAAAATTAATAAATACACTCCTGGAAATGGAAAAAAGAACACATTGACACCGGTGTGTCAGACCCACCATACTTGCTCCGGACACTGCGAGAGGGCTGTATAAGCAATGATCACACGCACGGCACAGCGGACACACCAGGAACCGCGGTGTTGGCCGTCGAATGGCGCTAGCTGCGCAGCATTTGAGCACTGCCGCCGTCAGTGTCAGCCAGTTTGCCGTGGCATACGGAGCTCCATCGCAGTCTTTAACACTGGTAGCATGCCGCGACAGCGTGGACGTGAACCGTATGTCCAGTTGACGGGCTTTGAGCGAGGGCGTATAGTGGGCATGCGGGAGGCCGGGTGGACGTACCGCCGAATTGCTCAACACGTGGGGCGTGAGGTCTCCACAGTACATCGATGTTGTCGCCAGTGGTCGGCGGAAGGTGCACGTGCCCGTCGACCTGGGACCGGACCGCAGCGACGCACGGATGCACGCCAAGACCGTAGGATCCTACGCAGTGCCGTAGGGGACCGCACCGCCACTTCCCAGCAAATTAGGGACACTGTTGCTCCTGGGGTATCGGCGAGGACCATTCGCAACCGTCTCCATGAAGCTGGGCTACGGTCCCGCACACCGTTAGGCCGTCTTCCGCTCACGCCCCAACATCGTGCAGCCCGCCTCCAGTGGTGTCGCGACAGGCGTGAATGGAGGGACGAATGGAGACGTGTCGTCTTCAGCGATGAGAGTCGCTTCTGCCTTGGTGCCAATGATGGTTGTATGCGTGTTTGGCGCCGTGCAGGTGAGCGCCACAATCAGGACTGCATACGACCGAGGCACACGGGGCCAACACCCGGCATCATGGTGTGGGGAGCGATCTCCTACACTGGCCGTACACCACTGGTGATCGTTGAGGGGACACTGAATAGTGCACGGTACATCCAAACCGTCATCGAACCCATCGTTCTACCATTCCTAGACCGGCAAGGGAACTTGCTGTTCCAACAGGACAATGCACGTCCGCATGTATCCCGTGCCACCCAACGTGCTCTAGAAGGTGTAAGTCAACTACCCTGGCCAGCAAGATCTCCGGATCTGTCCCCCATTGAGCATGTTTGGGACTGGATGAAGCGTCGTCTCACGAGGTCTGCACGTCCAGCACGAACGCTGGTCCAACTGAGGCGCCAGGTGGAAATGGCATGGCAAGCCGTTCCACAGGACTACATCCAGCATCTCTACGATCGTCTCCATGGGAGAATAGCAGCCTGCATTGCTGCGAAAGGTGGATATACACTGTACTAGAGCCGCCATTGTGCATGCTCTGTTGCCTGTGTCTATGTGCCTGTGGTTCTGTCAGTGTGATCATGTGATGTATCTGACCCCAGGAATGTGTCAATAAAGTTTCCCCTTCCTGGGACAATGAATTCACGGTGTTCTTATTTCAATTTCCAGGAGTGTATATCCTAAGATGAGATTTGAACATGGAGCACAAAAATTCAAACCTGTGTTGTTAGGATGACTTAGGTTTCATCTCGAAAAATTTAATTTATTTCACCAACCTCACTTCATCTAAATTCATTGCCTTACCAATGCTTAACTTTTTCAAGTTATTCCACAGTGATGTAAAAGAGTGATGTGTCTAGTTTCCATATATATTTGTGCTCCTGGTTTCACCCTACTTATGTGACCCTCAAGTTTTTACCTAAGCAACAGCCAATGAATGATTGTCTCAGGAGACAATTTGATGTGCACAGTGATTATACAGAATGTGTTATTAAGCATTTTCAGTAGTCTCTAAGGCAAAATGAAATTCTAAGTAGCATTTTCCACTGAGTCAGATCCAGTCACAAGTGCAACATTTAAAATGGTAGTATGGTTCAATAATTCATATATGAGTGTTGGGGTAATCTAGAGGGGTTGTTGGTGTAAAGCAACAAAGAAATAAATTACGAACAAAATTGGCAACTGCAACATACTGCATAGAAATTTAATCCCACACTCTCGGTAGCCTCTTCTTGTTACTTTGGTTCCTCTCTGTCTTAAGGTATCTGAAAATTGAAAACTCATTCATCAGGTGCTTTTCACTGTCACTCACAAAGCATCACCAGCAGTTACATTGTAAGTAGCTGATTTTTTTTCTCTCTTTGGTTTTTATGGAATGAATGACAGTTTCGCTTAAGAATGATATACTTGACACATTACTGTCAACATTTTTTGTATCACACTTCCTTCTCCTTTCATGTTATTGGAATCTGGAATCAAACTTGCACTGCAGTTATTTACCTATTTAATTATGTGTATGGCTTTTGAGTCTTATGTTTTGGTAACTGCAAAAAATTTTATTGGATGATTTGCTTTTCCAGTTTGCAGCTATATGTTACTTGCAGCATATGAAATTTGTTCACCAAATGCTAACATCCTCAAACAGTGTTATGTTGTCTTTTCATTGGTGCTATTACATAGGAGACACCTCACGTGTAACTTGTTTCAGCCACAGTCTCTGCTGCAGACACACCTCCGAGTGTATCCAACATGGTGGATCCACCTTCACAGTGGGGTGATTTGCAGGTGGTAATGCTTTCCTGTGGCTCAAGGTAGAGGGCCAATGCAGAGGCTGTCAGTCTGTTTCCCGTGTGAGTGAACGGATGGCCATTCCTTCAGGGACCAAGCAGGCACACATGGGCAGGGGTTTGGTAGTTATTGGAAGATCCAATGTTAAGCAAATTATGGAGCACTTTATAAAGATAGTGTTCAGAGCTGGAAAGAAAACCAATGTGCACTCACTACATCTGCTGGGGGGCCTCATTCAAGATGTGGAGTAAGCCTTGCTTGGGGCTATCGAGCGTGCAGGAAGCAATTGTCTGCAAATTGTGGTTCAAGTTTAGCCCCGACAACTATTGCATTTGTTCTGAGGCCGTCCTCAGTTCATACAGGCAACTGGCAGAGGTGGTGAAGACTGCTGTTCTTGTTCATGTGGTGCAGAGATCATAATTCACAGTATTGTTCCCAGAGTTGATTGGCATCCTTTAGTTTGGGGCCGAGTGGAAGATCTCAATGGAAGACTTCGTTGACACCGTGACAGTCTTGGCTGCAGGTTCCAGGACTTGGGTTACTAAGTAGGGAATTGTAGGACTCCCCTTGATAAGTCAGGTGTGCACCCCACAAACGAAGGAGCTACACGGGTAA
Source organism: Schistocerca americana (assembly GCF_021461395.2). Classification (NCBI taxonomy): domain Eukaryota; kingdom Metazoa; phylum Arthropoda; class Insecta; order Orthoptera; family Acrididae; genus Schistocerca; species Schistocerca americana. Next base: position 21,108,040 of record NC_060123.1, read on the forward strand.
CAAAGTACTTATGGAGTGATTATGAGTTTTCTTTTTTAGGCTAGGCCATAGTTTGAGGTACTCTGATGAAAATTTGCCAGTTGATATTCAGTTAGCGAAGTTGGGTTCTGTTCGAAGTAAAGACACTTCAAGTGTCAAAAAATTTTGTTAGCAAATTTTTGAATTATTCATAACAAAGTTCCTGAATTCACTGCCCTTCAGAAAAGTTCTCTCTCTCAAATCATTCTTGGGACTGAGAGCTTGTCATAAGAGGGAAAAGGGGGGGGGGGGGGGTTCCATAAGAGGGATAGAGGGAGTGTTCACTGCAGTTGACAAAAATATTGTATCTATTGAGGTCAAAACTGAGTGTGATAGTGAAGGTACCTGGTTGTGTATAACGGGTCTAGGCAAAACAAAGTTAATTGTTGGATGTTTTTACTGGACACTCAGTTCCACTGTGATAGTTCTAGAGTCATTCAAAGGAAGTCTTTGTTCAGTAGTACCTAAATTCAAAGATCATGCAATACTGGTTGGAGGCAACTGTAACATACTAGTATAGACTGGGAAATCTATGGATTCATTGCAAGGCATGCAGGCTTACAGTCTTGCAAAGTACTTTTGAACACATTTACTGAAAACTGTCTTGAGCAGCTATGGTAGTTTGACAGCCCACATGCAATGGAAATATCTTAGACCTGGTGGCTACAAATTGTCTGCGCCTTATCGTGGCACCAGCATAGAGATGAGGATTAGTGATCATGATGTCATCAATGTAGTTAGGGTTACAATAAGTCAATCAAGAAGGCTAAGAGAGTGTTTCTGCTAGAAAGAACAGATAAGCAGTTGTCAGCAACTCGCTTAGACAATGAACTGATATCATTTAGTTCCAGTACGATGGACGCAGAAGAATTATAGGCTAAGTTTAAATCGATTGTAAACTGTGCTCTGGACAAGAATGTGCCTAGTACGTGGATTAAGGATGGAATAGACCCATCATGGATTAACAATGAAATTCGAAAATTTTCGCGGAAGCAAAGCCTGTTGCACTCTTGGTTCAAAACAGAATCTGCAAATGATGACAAGCAGAGGTTAGTAGAGATTCTTATGTCTGTGGAAAGACTTATGCATGAAGCATACAACTTCCACTGTCGTACATTAGCAAAACATCTGGCTGAGAACACATGGAAATTCTGGTCCTATGTAAAATCACAAAGTGTGTCTAAGGCTTCCGTACAGTCACTGGTCAACTAGTCTGGCATGGCAGTAGAAGGTAGCAAAACAAAAGCCAAAATTTTAAAATTTGTGTTTAGGAAATTGTTCATGCAGCAGAATCATACAAACATACCGTCATCTGAAACACATTGTCCCAATGCAGACTGTTAAAAGGTACGAGCAAATGGAATAGGTTCCCAGATATGCGAGTGCTTCGAAGACTTCTTAAGTAATAAAACCCAGTATGTTGTCATCAACAGCGACTGTTCATGAGAGACAAGGCTATCATCAGGAGTGCCCCAGGGTAGTTTAATAGGACTGCTATTATTTTCTATTTACATAAATGATTTGGTGGACAGCATGGGCAGCAATCTGCAGTTGTTTGATGATGATGCTGTGATATATGGTAAGGTGTTGAGGTTGATTGACTGTAGGAGTTTACAAGGTGATGGTTCAAATGGCTCTGAGCACTATGAGACTTAACATCTGAGGTCATCAGTCCTCTAGACTTAGAAACTACTTAAACCTAACTAACCTAAGGACATCAAACACATCCATGCCGGGGCAGGATTCAAACCTGCAACCATAGCAGGCGCCCTGCTAGGGACTGGAGTGCCTAGAACTTGCAAGGTGACTTAGACCAAATTTGTAGTTGGTGTAATGAACGGCGGCTAGCTCTAAGCATAGAAAAATGTAGTTTAATGCAGGTAAGTAAGAAAAACGAAACCATAATGTTTGGATACAGCATTAGTCAACTTCAGTTTTTTGGGAGAATTATGGGAAACTGTGGTTCCTCTGTAAAGGAGACAACAAATAGATTGAAATAGATTGTTGGTGTGACCTATTCTTGAGTATTGCTTGAGTCTTTCAGATGTGCACAAGGTCAGCTTAAAGGAGGAAATCAAAGCAATTCAGAGGTGGTCTGTTAGATCTGTTACCAGTAGGTTCAAACAACATGCAACCATTACAGACATGTTTCGGGAACTCAAATGGATATCCTAGGAGGAAAGGCAATGCTCTATTTGATGAACACCACCAAGGAAATTTACAGAACCAGCATTTGAAGCTGACTGTATAACACTTCTCCTGCCACCAACTGAATGTAGAGAGAGACCATTTTGAAGCAGGAAGTGCATATTATCCTGCTAATTTGTGGCAATTTGGGATAGTTTGTTTTATTAAAAATACTTTTTTTGTAATATTAGCATAATGAGTTGTAATCTCTATGTATAAAAGGCAATGACCTGATTGATTCATCATTAACCAGTCCAAAACACTAAGGATAGGAACTTGAAATCTGGAGGTGTCGATCTTATATTGTAGGTGTCATTTTAGAGGGGATTTTTTGAAATTCTCCCCCAAAACAACACAACCCTATTTCATCCCATTAGGGGTAGGTGACCAGACAACCAGGTCATCAGTCTCATCAGGTTAGGGAAGGATGGAGAAGGAAGTTGGCCATGCCCTTTCAAAGGAACCATCCTGGCATTTGCCTGCAGCGATTTAGGGAAATCACCCAGACATGGGATTAAACTATCATCCTCCCGAGTGGTGAAATAGGGGATGAAGGTTTTTTTTATGCTGCTATTGAGGCAATTTTGAAGCTAGACCTATGAAAACTGTCATTTAGTTTCTCTGTCAGAAATAACAAAAGATATACGTTACAGTACTTTTGGAAATTTAACCCTATGGGGGAGGGGGGGTGAAATATTGGGTGAAATTTTTTTTTAATATGTCATTATTAAAGAACTACTGAAGTATTTTTAAAGCTACTCTATGAACATTGGCATTTGAATTCTCCTTTACAAATTAAAAAAAAAAATACATGTTCCAGTGCTTTTGGAAACTGAACCCTTAATGCGGAGAAATAGGGAATGGAAGTTTTCGTGGAAATATTTCACTGTGCAAGCATTTTTGAAGCTAAATCTATGAAAATTTGTATTTGGCTTCTCTGATGGAAATAAGAAGTGCATATGTCACTACTTTTTGAAATTCAACCTCCAGTGGGGTGAAACTTTTATGGAAATATTTCATTGCAAAAGCATTTTTAAAGCTGAATCTTTGATACCTGGTATTTGGCTACTCGATTAGAGATGAAAAAATACATGCGTCACTGTTTTGGAAATTAAACCATAAAGGGGCAGAAACAGGGTCAGACTGATTCACTGACTCATCATAGCCCAGCCCAAACTGGTGCGAACAGAAACTTGAAGTTTGGAGAGAGTGTGGATCTTTTACTGTAGGCATAATTTAAGAAGGGATTGTCCAAAATTTCACTCCTAAGAGAGTAAAATAGGGGATGGAAGGCGTTTTGGAAGTCTGTCACTATTAAGGGAATTTTGAAGCTAGAGCTACGAAAATTGGTATTTGGTTTCTCAGCCAGAAAATAAAAAAAAAAATTGTCTTTCATCATCTTTTAAAATTCAACCCATAAGGGAGTAAAAAGTGGGTGAAAGTTTTTTTGAAATAAATAATTACTAAAGAATTACTAAGGATTTTTAAGGCTACATCTATGACCTCCCTACATGCAATTCAAAAATTTAGAAAAATATTTCCAACCCATGTTAAACAAAAATTAGTCCAAACACTAGTCTTGCCTAATCTTTACTACTGTGATGTAGTTCAACACGGCACAAATAGTGAAAATTCGAGATGCCTTGAGCTAGTGATGAATGCTTGCGTTAGATAAGTATGCAATATACGGTTGTATGATCATATCAGTCCTTCATACTCCCAGCTAGGTTGGATACGCCCACATAAGGCACGCGATCTCCACACGATGTGCTTACTTCATCGATTTCTTAGCCACTGGTGCCCCCAATACTTATCTTCTCACATTTAACACCTATCATCATTCCACAACCGCAATACCAGATCGGATACATCTAGCATCTTGGCTGTACCTTTACATAACACAAAATCTTTCTCCATGTCATTCTCATCTCAGCCATACGATTATGGAACGCGCTCCCCTGTGATCTGCGTCTTATCCAGAACCACTTAACATTCAAGAGGGAACTCAAGACTTACATATTAGGGACGGTATAGCCACCATTGTTGTGCCCCTCTCATCTCTTTCTTTCTCCTCTCCATCATAGCTTCGAATTTTACCATTCTATTTCTCTTCCTCTAACCTATCTACCTCTTCTATATCTCTTTCACCTCATTCTATCGTCTTATGTCTCTGCTTGATGAGAATAACTCACAAGCTGCAAGAATATAATGAGAAAATTCCCAACTAGCAATAGGACTGACATTCATAAAAGAAAAATATGTCTACTTTCATATACATAGTCATTACTATTATTATTGTTATTCTTGATTCTTATAATTATTTTTTGATTGTTATAATTATCATTGTACTACTTTCATAATCTCTATTTTTTTCTCTAACATTAATACTGTATAAAATGTTATGTGTCCTTAATGTTCTGTAGAAACTGAAATTTGTTGAATCTGATTATGCTTGGTTAGGTGTAAGAGAGGGCCTGAAGGCTCTAAATAAATGCATAAATAAATAAATACATAAAAAATTACTAAGGATTTTTAAGGCTACATCTATGAAAACTGGAATTTGACTTCACAGTTAGAAATTAACAAAAAAATGTGTTTCAGTGTTTCTGGAAATTCAACCCCTAAAGGAGTGTAATTCGGATGAAAATTTTTAACAAAATATTTTTATATTATATATTTATATATTTTATATTATATATTTGGCCTTTACAAATGTCTGCTTGTGTCTGTGTATGTGCAGATGGATATGTGTGTGTGTGCGAGTGTATACCTGTCCTTTTTTCCCCCTAAGGTAAGTCTTTCCACTCCCGGGATTGGAATGACTCCTTACCCTCTCCCTTAAAACCCACTTCCTTTCGTCTTCCCCTCTCCTTCCCTCTTTCCTGATGAGGCAACAGTTTGTTGCGAAAGCTTGAATTTTGTGTGTATGTTTGTGTTTGTTTGTGTGTCTATCGACCTGCCAGCGCTTTCGTTCGGTAAGTCACCTCATCTTTGTTTTTATATATAATTTTTCCCACGTGGAATGTTTCCTTCTATTATATTGATATCATCTGTGTTTTTAGATATATAACAAAATATTTTGTTACATTTACAAAATTTAAAGCTAAATTTATGAAAACTGGTATTTCACTTCCCCGTTAGATATGAAGAAATATTTGTTAGGGGATTAAAGTTGCTAAGGAAATACAGTATCTCCACAAGAGCTCAACAGACATGATTAACAAAATCTTTGGACTCTAGCTACCAGAAGTATTTTTTGGTCAGAAGTACTTTCAGAAAAGAACCATGCTTAATTAGCGTGAAAAGTTCAGAAGGTGTTGCAATTTATGAACAACATAAAAATTCAATTAAATAAAAAGAAAAAACTCTGCAGGCCATAAAGTCTATGTGAGCAAAGCAGCAGGTGCTTAGCTAATACATTTATATTAGTGCAGTGCATACTAAATAGTATCTTTTCACTATTTTAACAATACCAGAGAAGGAAAGTTGCTACTCACCATATAGTGGAGATGCTGAGTCGTGATACTAAGACTGCAGATGTGTGTGCAAGTTGCGTTTGTGTGAGTGTATGTGTATGTGTGTCTACTGCTGACAAAGGTCTTAATTGCCAAAAGCTATGATTGTGTGAATCTTTTTGTTGTGCCTATAGCGTTCAGCATCTCTGCTATATGGTGAGTAGCAACTTTCCTTCTCTGGTATTGTTATATTCCATCCTGGATTTTCCATTGTTTGCGTTTCATTATTTTTTTGAACATGGCAGATAAATATGAGAGATTAATATATCAGCAGAAATATACTCTTCACCATTATCTAAACCAATATGACAACGCTAGGATACTTTTTCATTTTCACATCTCTGGACAAAATGTTGGCAGTGCTTCATCTTCTTACATATTGTACTGTGTTGACAGACATTAAAGCCCTCTAATCTAGCATGAGACACTGTGCACGCCAGATTTCAGATACACAATGTGGCCAGCTGTCTAAGAAGAGTAGAAAATTGAATAACACCCCAATGAGTGCTTTTTTCCCCCCATTTTTGTGATTCTAATCATGGGTAACACTTATCTAGGGGTACTGTTTATGGGCACTGAAAAACAAGCTACAAATTTATCTTTGATGTTACGATGTTTATCTTTTGAGAAAAGCTGTTCTTGATTTGCAAGTCTACAATGTATACCTATTTTACTTCTACCACGATTAGATATTTTGATGCCTACATAGCAAAACTTGCTCTGCATCACCTGACTTAATTCAACTACAGTTTATTGCCTTCTATTTTGTCAATCCAATGAAATATTCTGAATAATTCCCACTTAAGATATCAATTTGAGTTAGTGAAGTAAACTTTTTTGATTCCAAAATGGTCGTTTCATCCATAAGCTACGCCTATTCTCATATGATGAATAATCTGAGTAGTTATTGTTTATATGAGATAAAGATTGTAAATTAAATTCTAGACTGTAGGAAGGTAATTCCATGCTTCAATTCCAACTGGTTTTGTATTTAATGATGTGAACTTTCTGCATTACCTACCACAAGAGCAATGGCAGAGAGCTAAATAAAGCAATGTCATGTATGCTCCATAGCATCATGCTCATCTCATGACCTAAGTTGAGAGTAGTTGCTGATACAGATGGAGTTGGACTACTGATGTGTATCACTTCAGTTTTTCCTCTTTTCTCTGGAAATAGCCAGAACAGAACTGCAAGAAAATGCTAAGAAGACCTTTGCTTTGAAAATCAATTTAATTGTGAACATTCTTCTTTAATTCTATAAATTTCATTCATTGTTAGTTTGTTGTTATTATTATTATTACTGTTGTTTAGTCACAAGACCTTTCCTATCCCTATCTGGTACTGATGCACATGCCAGTGAATTTGGAAGAATGGAATGTTGGATGTTCTACCATGCAGAAAACGCGATTCCATAAATTATCAGTAGATAATGCAGCATAAAAGCTAAATGTGCTCATGCATGCCCTCTGAACAGTTGTAAAAGATGAGCATGACAAAAGTTTCACTACATAGTTGTCCCTAGTACAGCTAAGAATTGGTAACATTGTTGCAAATATTTGGCAATGCTGTGATAGTGCATTTACTTCCACACTTGGTCTTGAATCATTCCACTAAATTCAGCTGGAATTCCTTTACATTTCAATAATTTTTGCTACATAATCCGTATGTACGATGAGACAATGAGGCAGAAAATTTAAATTCAGACTCAAGGAATGCTGTACTTCATACAAGTAGCAACTTTTTTTATCTTTGATGTTGCACTATGAGGCTTGGTGATCAATACTGAGATGAGAGAGACCTGTTCCCACCAGTATCTTATTACACCAGTCGTCCCACAACTGTCTTGTGATGTAGTGGCAGCGCAAGTTCGCAATTCTATTCACTGTGCAGATCAGTGCAGTCTAGATTATTATTTTTCCATTTTATTTAAAGCAGCTGCAAATTGCTAGAAGAAATTCTTTAACAAATCTGAAGTAAATCTTTACACGTTAAGTCTTCTCACAAGCTCATCTCAGTAAGCTGTCACATACACTTATGACCCAAAACATTACGACCACCTTCTTAAAAGCATATTGGTCCACTTCTGAAACGAAATTCAGCAATGATTTTGTGTGCCATGGTCTAAACAAGTATTTGATAGGTTTCCAGACGTCTGTGGCACCAGATGCCTACACACAGGGCACACACCTCACGTAATTTACGGGTGGCTGGTTTATGGGTGCAGAGCTGGCCTCCAATAGCGTCCCAGATGGTTTTCATCAGATTCAGATAAGTTAAACTGGATGGCCAAGACATCAGTGTGAGTTCACTATCATGCTCCTTGAACCATTGCAACATGATTGCATCAGTGTTGAGGAAGACATCAAGCACAAGGGTTCCAGGTGGTCCCTAATAATGTTCACGTAGTCCACAGCTGTCATATTGCCTTTGATTATTACTGCAAGTCTCATGTAAGCCCAGTGAATGTGCCACATAACATAATACTGCTACCGCTGGTCTGTGTCCACGGTGTGCTGCACGGGTCGAGCAGCCGTTCACCTGGATGATGGCGTATCTGGACACAGCCGTCGACCTGGATTAACAATAAATGGGATTCGTCCAACCGGGCAACACGACTCCATTGGTCTGCAGTCCAATCTCTATGATCCTGTGCTGAGTGTAATCATAACTGATGATACTGTTGAGTCAACATGGGAACATGTAGGGGTCCTCTGCTGCAGAACACCACGTTCGATGCTGTGCTCCAAAATGCTTGTTCCTGCACCAGACGGTGCTATGTGCCACAGATCACTGCCTATCCAGCTTTAGAGAGTGGGAAAATCTCCGATTCCTATATTCCATGATGAAGTATGGACATCCAACTTTTTATTGCCTGCTCATGGTTTCAGTATTCTTCAACCACTTTCCATAGATGCTCACGACAGTAGCACACGAACAAGCGACCAGCATCGCTGTTTCTGATGGCTCACTCCCAGACACAAAAATTGGGCTTTTGTCAAAGTTGCTTAAGTCGTTGGATTTCTGCATTTTCATCACTTATCATCACTGGAATGATTCCCCATTCGCCTCTTCTCTGCTCATATACTTCTCTTACCACATCACGTGCCCTCAGTGCCACAAGGCGGCATACAGCCTTGTTACGGGCAGAGGTCATAATGTTTTGATTCATCAGTGTATTTCTGCTATGAGAATACAAGTTCCTTCACTACACAAACGTCTCTGAAGTACTTTGACTAGACTGTCAACTTACAAATTTGACTTTCATTTGTCACAATGCACCCATGTGTGAGGGGAGCAGTTGTGAAGTGAATGTTGTTTGTCTATGCCAAATTGTGAAGTAGCAATTAGGCACCCCCATAAACGTTTCCTGACATTGATGTTAGGAACTTCCTTCCACTCTGGGCAGCTTTCAAAATTAGGCTATTTTGTTGGTTCAAAACTAATATAGTGCTTTGAATATCGCTTTCAATCAATTGACCAATAGTAAGTTCTCCATGAACCCATACGTGGACCTGAAAATGTGCATTATGCCTATGTTGCTATAGAGCTTGCACTACAAGGTATTCACACTGTTTATTGCATACATGTACAATAAGAAATCAAAACATCACAGTAAACATTACCACACAGTTATTAACCGTAGGTTGACAAAAACATACAAATTTCTGATGAAAAAATTGTATAGGGAATTGCTTCTAAAAGGGAAAGAAGCGAGATATAAAGCATTAAGAACAACGTTGAACAAAATGGTGAGGTAGTCCAGTTGGATCACGAACTACAAAATTAATTTTGAGCAATACTCACGTCTTGCATATTAGTGTACTACAATAATAATCATATAAAAACAAACCACCTCCCTCTGTTGCTATTGGGTATGAAATGCAAATGATAGCCATTTTTTTAGAGCATCACTCAAGAACAACAAAGCATTTTACACTCCCGTAGGTGAGAGTGTAAAAGAGATGCTCGTGAGTAAATTGAATAAGGATAAATGTAGCGGGAAAGGGAAACTGTGTGGTTTCCTTTCTTGTATGCAGTGAATGTGGAGCAGTGGTGGAGCTGAGAAGAAAGGGGACAAGTAAAAAATGGTATTACAACCACTGGTCATCCAGGAGTCATTTGTGCCATGGTGCAGCAAGTGCCTGAATCCAAGAGCCATGGCATAAATGACCCACCAACAAGGGTGTAATGAACAATTTATGAGTGGTAGTTGTCTTTCTGGTTTTTTTTCTCTCAGGTCCCACAGTATGCATGTATGGACATTTGAATATACTCAAGAGAGTGGTATTACCATAGCAATTGTGAGTTGTGTTGTAAACAGTAATAATGAAAATGTTGGGCAAAATATACCCCTGTTTGTGAGAAGCGTGGCTATTTATTTAGTAGTGCAATAGAGAGAATTTGTGGAAGCAATCCAGGGACCTTCACCGCAGTTGGATCGATAGGGAGGTGGCACGAAAGGATCCAGACCGCCAAGAGGAGGAAGGTAATACGACTTTCATCTGGCAGTGTATTGGGGTCGGCAAAATATTGTCCCGTTGTATCGGCCAGGGATGCAGCTTCCCGCATGGTTTAAGACCCACCACAAATCTTACAAAATAAGCAACAGCAGCAGGAAAAGGAAGAAAAATACACCCCAATGAGCAGTAGCTGACACTTTCTAGAAAGTGCAAGCAATCACAGCACCACTGCAGCAGCCACTGCAGGGCACTGCTAGTGGTCCCCAGAGAGGCCTGATGCATGTAGCATCCAGAAGCAGATAGTCTGCCAAGGAATCATTTAAAAAATGTAATTGGTTGAAACTGTTATTACCGGTGAGTCAGAAAGTGAAATATGTTATAGCTGTGCTACCATTTCACTGAAGATGAAAGGTGCTACAAAAATTAATGCAATGAGTGGTTTCAACGGCAAGATGCTGCATTCAGACATACACTGTTTACTGCTAGATCACGGGTGCAACGTAGTATAACAACTCACACAAAACACAAGACTGACTCCAGAAAATGCTGCAGACCACAGTGTTGCCAGATTGTGCAGATAGGTGGACTTAGTGTATTATCAGTGTGGCCTGTTTATTTATTCCTTGTCATGATTAGCATGGACTTAAGACTCAGTGGTGCCTGGCCACTGACTAGGTTTTATGTCAAACAGTGTACATTTAACTTCTATATGGATCACCAGTAGCTAAAAACAAAAGGGCGATTGCCATCCAGGTTGTAACTTGGTTGTGTAATGTAAATGTAATAGTGCTGCACTGTCTTGCAATAGCTCATGTTCATCCATTTTGTGGCAATAGTGTGGCCCCTTGCAAACACTTCTGGCTCAGAAATGCGTTGCTGGAAACATTGCCAGGCAATAGTGGCCATTAGTGTGGTGGTACATGTGCCTGCAATTCATGTGGCAATGTTGCAGGACAACATTGTTGAGATGTATTGTTGGCTGTATGCAATTTTTATGGCCCACATAAATGCACTTTAACTGAGGTACACACCCTCAGAATTTGTGACATATTAGAAAAAAAAGGACACATATTTGTGACAGGAAAGAATACAAATGTCATTGATGGTCTGAAAATCTGTTAAAACATGAAAAAAGGGGAAAAAATACTAGCATAGAGCAAGATACAAACATACTTCCTTTCACTCCCAAACCAAAAGCAGGTGTTAGCAGCACAATTTTACCACTTTCATTTAGGACCAGAGATTATTACTCTGTTCTGGTAAAATCTTCAACTTGATGCGACGTATTTATCTATTTTGTATAACAACTTGCAGTATGTCGTTTCAGTGTAACTGCATACCGAAATTTTATCACAAACATATCACCATTATGAAACTTCCTGGCAGATTAAAACTGTGTGCCGGACCGAGACTCGAACTCGGGACCTTTGCCTTTCGCAGGCAAGTGCTCTACCACGAGAGCTTCTGTAAAGTTTGGAAGGTAGGAGGCGAGGTACTGGCAGAAGTAAAGCTGTGAGGACGGGGCATGAGTCGTGCTAGGGTAGCTCAGTTGGTAGAGCACTTGCTCACGAAAGGCAAAGGTCCCGAGTTCGAGTCTCGGTCCGGCACACAGTTTTGATCTGCCAGGAAGTTTCATATCAGTGCACACTCCACTGCAGGGTGAAAATCTCATTCTGGATATCACCATTATCATTAAATGTCAGTTATTAATGCATCAACAATATTAGCTTTCAAGAGATACTATGATATCCAAGGCAGGAAGCGAAAGAGTCACAATACACACTTAGCATAATGAATAAGATTATGTATTATGGAGGTGCAGGATGAAGGTGTGTGTCCCATTATTTGCTGATTTTTTTCTATCTTAACATTTTTGAAAAATTATAGGTCTTTCTCATGAATGTAGTGCAAATATGTTCCAAAATATTCTGAGTTATTTGCATTTCCGTCTGATTAGACAACAAAGGATGAAATACATATTTGGCTGTTTATTTGTGAATATGTGGTGATTTCTGAGTGTGTGGTTAACCAGGGTGGCCAGATTTTCAAAAATAAAAAACAAAGTGTTCCCTTACCATTTTTAATGATCATCTTTTCCAGCTCATATCGGTACAGTTACACATAAACTAAAGCAGGGACTTTTGTGACATTAATACTTGTTCTTTGAGTGTCACCTCAACACAAGACACATTTTTTTCATCTTGGGTATTAATGACTGCTTCAGCTGTAATTAGTCCTTTATTATTGGATCACTACCGGTTTCATGGCACTGACGGAAAACAAAGATTTTGAGCTTTTCCGCTCAAATGTTTTAGGCATATCTTCACTTGAAGATGTGGCTTTCAGTGGCACAAAACCAGTAATGATTCAATAATAAAGGACTAAATACTGCTGAAGTGGTTGTTAATATCCAAGATGACTACTCATAGCTTTGGTTGCCCCATCCACAAGGTGCTCTACATTTTTTTCAATAAATAACTAAGTGAAAAGCAAAGTAATATAACATACTAAATACATATTGTAGTTATTATGATTTCGTATACTAAAAGAACAAAATATTATCTTTAGATATTTAGTTCTTCTGCATAGGAGTAAACCTTGATGTATTTTTATCCAATTTTTCTTCAGTTGTATTTTGTTGATAACTGGGTATCTTTAAACAATTTTGTACAACCATTTACAAATTTATAAATTTGAAAAATATCTTCTCTTATGGGCCATGCTAAATCTGACATTTTTCACAACATTAAAAGAAAACAAAAAACTGGTGACTGAGTACAGAAGCAATGGAGGGGTTTAATCAAAGCAAAAAGATAGATTGTCTGGCAACCCTATGTCAGGCAGACAGCTAAGAGGAGAGCTTAAATTTCTGTGAGTGAAACAAGGGGCAATAACATTCACAATCTTCCTTGTCCATATATTTGGATGTTTATATCTGTGTATATGAAGATCATAAAGAGACAAATAATTCAAATGTTACAATGAGTGACATTTCTGACTGGCGTATTTCTGCTGCATCATGTCCTAACCAGACGCCTTCAACGGCATGGCCACACTGAATAGCATGGTAGTGGTGCTACTATTATCATGTTGTTTATGTTAGAGTCTCCTGAAGGCTTTCACCACTGATATGTTGTTCACTGACAATTAATAATAAGAAATCATACCGAGGGTGACATGTTTGTGATATATCTTCAGAGCAGCCAAAACATTAATAACCTGCACAGGGATGAAAAACACCACTTTTTGTTTTGCCTTCCGGTTCTGACTTTCCATTGGTCACTTGGCTAGAGCTTATACAGCATGGTGGGGTCACTTTACATTCCACATTATTTCCGTTCCTGCACAAAAATGTGCCTCAGTAGCCATGTGGACGCCTTAGCAGGTCATGCTCTCTGTGCTTTCTGCCATATAGCTAAAATCTATTACACTGGTGCAACATTGTGACATGATTTTTCAACAAGATGGTGCACAATGCCATTTTGTGAACAATATGAGGGATTTCTTAGATCAGAAGTTCTTAGACCACAGGACTGAAACAGGTACTCCATCCATTGCTTGGTCCCCTAGAAGCCCAGATATTACACCACTTGATTTTTTTCTGTGGATGTTTAGCAAGAATCAGGTGTACCAGACACCAGTTCATAATCTACCAGATCTGTGCCATTGCATTCATGAAGCTATGCAATGCTGAGAAATGCTTTGAGAGAAGTGGAACACACATTAGATGGCTGTTACACAACTAACAGTATGCATATCAAGGAGTATTAGGTGTGTAAAAAAATATTTTGAGTTACCGTACTTGTAGAAACCTACTGGCAATAAGTATCTCAATTACTTTGTGTATTACTACATTTCATATTATTATATGTTTAACCCAGACAGCCTCTATTTTGCATATGTATGGGGCCTCAAACTCCAAACTGCCTCTTACTTTCTGAACATATTTTGGTCTTGTTTGAGAGATGATTAAAAATGGTGTGGTCCTGGAGGCCCCCCAATGATCAGAAGCCCGGGGCAGGCCACCCTCTCTTAATCTCTCACTGGTTTTTGCTCTGCAGCATGGATCATCCTCCATTTCCTTTCAAATTTTTCATGCCACCAAAGTGCATACACAGACATAATGTGTATAACAAGAGATTTTTAGCAATGCTACTTACTGCAGTCATTAAGAGATGTTTTCGTGTTCTAAATTTTCATCTGTTTATGGGTAGCACGCAGTGATATATAAGAATTAACTTCATTAAATTATTCATAAATTAATTAATTCTACAGGACTAAAATATGACCCACGAAAATGTAACTCACTGACAGTTAGCCTAAATACTTCACTGTTTTTCAGAGTTAAAATGTTTTAACAGAAGAAGACACTAAAAGTATATAATTTCATCCCCCCCCCCCTTTTTTTTTAATGGTCCATTTTTATTCTACTGAGTTAATTATGAAAAATGCTTTAAAACTGCAGGAAAATAATGAAATAATCTTAACTCTTGGTAATGTTGCAAACAAAATATATGGGTTATTCAAGTTACATCTGTCTAATTAGTTAGTCACAAATTAACAGCTGTTAGCATAATGAGAAATTATGCCATAAAATAATAAAAGGTAAAGAATGTTTGTATGAATAGTTGGACACATGCTGTTCAGTAACTGATAAAACAACTAATGTTCTCCAAACCTTAATAGTAATGAAGTACACTTTAGCCAAGATTTTTTATTAAGTGGAGTTATTTTACTGTGAAATGAGTCTAGGGCAATCTCAGATGAAAAAACAAACAACATTTATATTGCTGCATGCAGCTGTATTTCATTTCAAATGAGACACAGGAAAACAGTAGACAATGATAGAAAACAAACTTATTACTTCTGTGATAAAATTTATATGTTAATGACATTAATGCACAGCTTAATATGCAATGAATTCTTGTATCAAATAGCATATACTGTGACAGATTAAATGCAGTTATATAATGTATTTTCTTATGTATACATAATATTCAATTATGATAGTGCCAACAGCAAACTCTCTTAATATTTCTCCTAGAAATAAGGCAAGTATCTTGTGTTTCAATATTTGTAAATGATGAACTTTTATTGAAACTTTTGCTTCTGCTGTAAAAAGGCAGGTGTTTCACTGAAACTACTGCCACTCCTGCTTTATCTTAAACTGACTAAAAACTGTAAGAACCAAGGGCACATACCACACGACTTGGATACAAAACTGAAAACCTATGACTGTCTTGCTCCCTTTATTATGCACGAAGCTGCTGTTAGGCAATCCTCCCATCTGCCTTTCACCAGCCATATTGACTTTGTAGTTACGGTTGCTCTTGTTTGATTAAAAAAAAAGAATCACAGTCACAGCTATTACACTTGAATTCCATTCATACCCAGTATAACTCTTAACGATATTCCAGAGCTTTTTTATACAGCTACTCATTATAAATTGAACAAAGACCAACTACAAACTAACTCTGTTAAATTGATCTACATTCTGAAACAATTTACTGACAATGGCTGAAACTGATTTTTGTACTAATATTTTCTCTACAGCAATCAAATTTTTGAAAAGAAACATCTATAGAAAGCTAAAAAGATTCTTAAAATGGCACAGTATAATTACATTTCCCATAACTATTACACTGTTCTTACTATTAGCAGCATGTACTTATACACTGAAGCATGAATTAGACAAAAAAGCACTTACATTTTAATTATTAGAAATTTTAATAAAAGTATACAGTCTTTTCCAGCAGATGTGTAGTGAAAATAGATCTTAATGAAATTAGAAAATTCCTAGTACAATGAATGAGCTACACTTTCAATATGGTAGGTGAAATTTAGGTTTAAGTCTCGAGAGGAAAACTAATTCTTCCCAGATACTGAATAGTGACAGGACATCACATTCCTTAAAATAAGAAGGTAAAGATGTTCACTTCTCTGTATCACAGAAAAAAAAACCAGTGATGAGAAGTAAACAAATTAATACCTGTATCTCAGCCATTACCTAGGCACCAGTATCTTACACAGTGCTGTATGATCCTCATGTTCCATGGAAACCTAAAAATCTGAAAGTTTCCACTACCAAAAATGGAAGAAATTCTGCATTTACTGAGACATGCTGAATGATTTTTTAATAATAACTTTGTTATAAACATCAGCATTTTGAATTCGATGTCAAGAGAAAAGGTTAAATTTTGAGTATATATTCTGTCATTAGCAGTAGAAGGTATGTATCCAGGCAACATAAAAAATATCTTAAAAAAAAAAACTGCACTGGTGCACTATCAAATTGCATTGCAAAATGAATGGATTATGATGCATTGC
Organism: Schistocerca americana; assembly: GCF_021461395.2. Lineage (NCBI taxonomy): Eukaryota > Metazoa > Arthropoda > Insecta > Orthoptera > Acrididae > Schistocerca > Schistocerca americana. The sequence goes on from NC_060123.1 coordinate 21,124,550, forward strand.
AAATGTAATTTAGTCTATGTTAGCTGAAAAGAAAGGGATCGAGTTTTAGGTGCCTTTAACAAAAACATCTTATCTAATGCTGGGAATTAACTTCTGGATACATACCTGTCTACAACAGTGAACTATTTAAATGTCCTTCGTAAACAAATTTTGTGCAAATTGTCAAATATATATCAATATTAACCTATGGAGTAAGTATTTGTGCTTCGTGTTTAGGAGAGAGGAAAAACTTAAACATAAAACTCAAACTGCTCTTCCATTCTACATGTACCAACAGTAAAATCAATGTACACCTACATAATCTGCAGGGACAAAATTGGTAAAACAATTTTGTCACCACTGATAAAGTACTCTTATAATCAGCAGTATGTGGCACCAAATGATTTCACTGAATCCGTATGAAAAATTGTTCAAAAAGTCACACTGCGACCAGATAATCGACAGAATTTTAAATAAATTGTCTGTCACAGACAGTCTGTTTGCAACCACCACTCAGCAATGGTTCCTACGTTGCCACCTCACAACAGAGCCCCGACTAGCACCGCTAGTCGTCATCGTCTTCTCGGGACTCTGGTGAGAGAAGCTCTAGCTAGATAGCGTTGAGAGGTCGGCGTGAGGAAGAGTGGTGGGGGGAGTGGTAATCATCTGCCGGGTCTCGCATGGAATGGTGTTGCCGGTACCTCTCCTCACGACCTAGAGGTGGCCCCAGAGACAGGCCTGAAGGTCCAGCAATGGCCGCACTTCTGGCCATCGACGGCCCGTACTGCACGTGTGGCACAAAAGTAGGGTCGGGTCGACGTACCGGACGACGGTGAGTATGATCGCGCAGTTCGTGTCCCACACGTGGATGGTTGTGATGGGATTGTTCGTGGTGCACTACACGTTCGAGATGTCCGGGATGGAAATGTGTACGATCGCGGTGTGGGTCTTCCAGACGGACACTCTGCAGCGGTATTTCGAGGAGGTCGTGGAGGTTGTGTTCGTGGTGGGAATGGGTGTGGTGGTATGCTGCTGCCAATGGAAGTGGTGCTATTCCATCATCGTACTCATCGTACTCGTCGTACTCGGAACGGTCGCGCTCCAACCTCGATCGGCCGTGTTGGTGCTGGTGGTACACTACTGCTCCTGCACACGTGAAAAGAAAATCAAGTCATTAAACAATATTATGAAATAATTCAGCTTAAGGACAGAATGAAATACTTTAAAATTGTTCTATTGTGAGTAAACGGAATAAATATATTTGAGTTATATATACACATAATGTAGGTAATCACCCAGGTGTTAAATATTTGTTCTGGCATTATGAACATAGTATTTATTGACAGCTCAATAATATTCAGATACTAATTTGGGACCCAAATACTAAAGAACACTTTTTCCATGAAAGACAGCATCTTGAGACCTGCAACTGTTGATCAATATAAACAGAACAGTTTTCTGCATCAGTCACTTATTTATTTGGTCACTATGTGTTTCGACAATTCGCACCGTCATCCTCAGGTGGAGAATTGTTTACTTACATAATTGGTGTTAGTGAAGAGCACAGACACCTTTCCTCAGCAGCAGACCGAGTGTAATGTATGTTATGTTGAGTCTTTTGTTGACGATAAAAACTGTTTCGTAGGAAAGGCACTACCAAAGTTAAAAGCAAGACTTTGTAAGAGTAAATTGTACTTACACAGGAAGCAGAGATGTAAAAAGTCAGTGTACTGCTACAAGTTGCAATATTTTTACAAGTAGCAGCATACAGACTTTTTTACAACTCTATTTCCCATGTAAGTATAAATTATTCTCAAAAATTCACGTTTCTTAACTTTAAAAGTGCCCCTTTTCTATAAAGAAATAAAAAAAATTATTTGTGGAGTTTTTATCATCAGCAAAAAATGCAACATAATCCTGGTCTGCTGGTGTGGAAAAGCATCTGTACTCTTTACTACCATCAGCTATGTAAACAAACAATCCTGAAACTGATGTTTAGAACCACTGAAATGCTTAGTGGCAAAATATATAAGTGACTGATGCAGAAAACTATTTTATTTATACCACATACAGCTCAATGTAAAGCTTGTCCTCTCTCCCAATACTAAAGAACAGAGACGAGAAATGAAAGATAGAGAGGATAGGTTGATTTCAAGTTAATAAGTTTGGCTCACCCTAATGTGCTTGGTGAAGTATGAAACAGCACAAGAGACTACAAAAGATAAAAATAAAACAATCATACCAGTTTCATTCATATTTGACTTGAGAAGTCTCAGTTTCGGGCACAGATGACTGTAATTGTCATTCTTTGGTAACTGCTCCTCTGATACGTAAACATTGCATTAGAAATGGAAGAGAAGCAACAGCTGTGTAAAATAATTGAGGAAATAACAGCTTTTCTTTCGTTTTTCCCCTAAAGTATTGAGTTTCCTGCTAATTTTAGGAGGTTAGTTAAACATAGTTATTAATAAACTTTCTACTGCTGCTCCTCTTTTCCAAACAGGAGGAAAGTTCTCCTGTAAGGTAGCAGTTATGGATATGGAGAGGGCTAGTTGTTACAGGAAGATTTAGGAAACAACAATCAAGTCCCAAACTTCTTCATGGCTAGTGCAAGTCTTAACAAGTAGTAAGGGATATAGGTTCAAATGGCTCTGAGCACCATGGGACTTAACTGCTGTGGTCATCAGTCCCCTAGAACTTAAAACTACTTAAACCTAACTAACCTAAGGACATCACACACATCCATGCCCGAGGCAGGATTCGAACCTGTGACCGTAGCGGTCACGCAGTTCCAGACTGTAGCGCCTAGAACCGCACGGCCACTCCGGCTGGCAAGGGATATAGGTTTTTTAAAATAGGAACCCCCATTTTTTTATTACATATTCATGTTCTATTTAGCGACAAAGCATCATTCACCAACAGCGGTAACGTAAATCGGCATAATATGCACTATTGGGCAATGGAAAATCCACAATGGCTGCGACAAGTGGAACATCAGGGACCTTGGTGGGTTAATGCATGGTGCAGCATTATGAGAGGAAGGATAATTGGCCCCCATTTTATCGATGGCAATCTAAATGGTGCAGTGTATGCTGATTTCCTATGTAATGTTCAACCGATGTTACTACAAGATGTTTCACTGCATGACAGAAGGGCGATGTACTTCCAACATGATGAATGTCTGGCACATAGCTCACATGCGGTTGAAGTGGTACTGAATAGCATATTTCATGACAGGTGGATTGGTCGTTGAAGCACCATACCATGGACTGCACATTCACTGGATCTGACGTCCCTGGATTTTTTCCCCTGGGAAAGTTGAAGGACATTTGCTATCGTGATCCACTGACAATGCCCGACAACATGTGTCAGCGTATTGTCAATGAATGTGCGAACATTACGGAAGGCGAACTACTCGCTGTTGAGAGGAATGTCGTTAGATGTATTGCCAAATGCATTGAGGCTGACAGACATAATTTTGAGCATTTATTGCATTAATGTGGTATTTACAGGTGTTCTCAGAAATGATAAGTTCACAAAGGTAGGTGTATCACATTGGAACACTCGAAATAAAATGTTCAAACGTACCTACATTCTGTATTTTAATTTAAAAAACCTACCTGTTACCAACTGTTCATCTAAAATCGTCAGCCATATGTTTTTGACTATTACAGCGCCATCTATCACATGTCCACATTTGCTATGAGGGTGCATGACATAATTGAAAACGAATGTAAAACTATAAGAGTAATAAATGAAAAAGAAATTGAGAAACTCAACAAATATTTATGAAGACAGCCTAACAAAATTTTCAGAATACATTTGATGTTAATGGAAGTTATACATATCTGTAGCACAACCATAGACTGCTTTGAAAACAGTTGTCCACAAAACTTAACCTGCGTAAGTAGATCAAATGCTCCCAAAACCAGTTTACAAATGGATTAAGAATTACATGTAAAACTAAAAGAAGACTCTACATAGCATCAAGGGGGACAAATCACATTACAAAATGTATAGTAAAATTATAAGCAAAGTCATCAAAATATAGAAATGTCTGCGCTTTTTAAACAAACATATTCTCTTCCTGGAAAAAGATAAGCCCTACTTCAAGCATAGCAAAAAAGTGACAGAAAAAATGTACAATGTCAGAAAAATGAAATTTTATCTGCGTGGCAGGAAGGTGTATGTAGCAGTTCCACACCGGTCATATTGCAACAGGAACTCGAATCAATCAAACATGGTGAACCACAGGTTTATAATTTGGCTTTTGTGTTATTTACAATCTACAAAAATGATATTTTGCTTGTATTCTAGTTGATGTCCATTTTGTCCTTTGATACAAGGATATGAATAAACAATAGTACCAGTCTCCTTACTGAAAAGACAACTAATTGAATATTTGAGAACATCAACAAATGGTTAGGGACAAACAGATTATCATTAAATTTTGGAGAAGAGCAAGGACATACAGTTCAGTGCATTTCATAGAACTCCACAAGCTATGAAATTCAAGTAGTACAAAGTGTTAAACTTTTTAGGGCTATATAGATCATGCCCTATATGTAAACCCCACACCTTAGAATTAATTAAATGTCTTAGTTCAGTTAAATTTGCAATAGGCATGATTAGTGCTATAGGTAATTTTAAAAAAATGAGGGAACTATTTTGGTCTGCATGGTTATGTTCAATAAATGAGTTACAGAATCATGTTTTAAGAAACTTCAACTTACATGGATAATATTTTCTGAATTCAGAAGTGGATTGTAATAATTATATCTGGCGTTGGTTCCAGAAAGTTCTACAAACACCTTTTCCTCTTCTTACTATCAATAATTCTCTTAAAAATAGTGAAAAGCATACAAGGTCTAAAAATGATGTCTACAATGACTTCAGTGGTAATACAGACAGGAACTAGATATATGGGGACATGTAATCAACATCACAGCCACTTTCAAGTGTCTTGTGGGTAATGTGATGGAGTTTAAGACTGAACAAAAGGACCTCCTTTTGGGCAACTCCTACTTCATAGAAGAGTTACTTCACAGAAACTCTTAAAATTGATATTTTATAATTAACATTATAACTGTAATATGTAATATTTAATAATGTGAGATCATTTCAATGTATTGCATTTAAATAAAATGTATATCTTTGAAATCTTTCTATATCACAGGGACCTTGCTCCACTAGATCCATGGAATACAACTAACATAATGTAATGTTAATGTATAAACTGCCTCTTATCACATCCACTAGGTTTTCCTCTGTCACGGGATCTGCAAAACACGACGGATAAATGAATCAATAAATGAATTACCATCATACTGCAGCACAGAAGTAGATATAAATCATGTGGGTTGTGGTGTTTGCTTGCGATAATCTTTAATAATGGTTTTTTTTTTTTTTTTTTTTTTTTTTGGTTTTTTTTTTTTTTTTTTTTTTTTTTTTTTTTTCCTCCACAAGTTTTTACAAATAAAATCATTATTTGTGCATTTTGCTTATATAACAGTACACATGATTACTTAAATGATATTAAAGTGAGTCTTTCATTTATCAGTGTGTCATTATATATCAAAGAAGAGAGACAAGAAAGAGTCACCTCACACACAGAAAAGTCTGTAAAGAATGAATGAAATATTTTAACTGTTATCTTTGAAATCCTCATTAGTTCTTCTAAGGCACGCACAGTAATTTTTGTAACTTATGAACGAGGAACTGTTATACATGAAACCTCTACATATCTAATGTTCTACTGATTACATAAGTAGTTAATACACATGAGAGAGAAATGGTCAGCCAACACATTTATTGCAACTGCCTTTTGCAAGAGTGTTGAATGGGGTGTCCTTAATAGGATTAGGTAATACTCAGATGTACATGGGGTATTTAGGGGTATTTATTGTTTAAATGAGGTACTGTAGTCTGGCTTGGAGGCTGGAGTTCATGACAAGATCAAAAAGTTCAACAGAATGGGTGAGAATTATAAAAGGAATGCCAAGCTCACTGTAATTCCCTTTTCTGGAACTGAACTTAAAAATTAATATAACTTTGAACAAGAATATATTCATCCTGGCAAAAGATGGGGCAGTGCCATGTGATTAAGTGGAAATAACTCTGTGTTGAGTTAGAGCTGGCATCTCAAGTATCAGATACAATATAGTGATCTAACTTCAAAGCAATTAATTCAACGTTACAGATATCTCACATAAAAACCACTTTGACAATATTCTTCTTTGCAACAACTTTTATGTGCAAGTTGTTGAGCTGACTGTGGATTAATTATTGAATTTATCTGCCTTTGCTATATTTTAAACAGTGTGGGTTTTCTGAAAGCCCAATTATTTAGCTCCAGCCTCTTAGATTGTACACACTAACTTGAATAGCTATTTGGTTGCCACTTCCGTCAATAATTTTAGAAATTCCAAAGAAATGTTATATATGCCTTCTGCTTCATTTGATTACAAGTTTTTGAAAACACTTCAAAATCTGAAGCTTCCTGGCAGATTAAAACTGTGTGCCCAACCGAGACTCGAACTCGGGACCTTTGCCTTTCGCGGGCAAGTGCTCTACCATCTGAGCTACCGAAGCACGACTCACGCCCGGTACTCACAGCTTTACTTCTGCCAGTATCTCGTCTCCCACCTTCCAAACTTTACAGAAGCTCACCCGCGAACCTTGCAGAACTAGCACTCCTGAAAGGAGGAGTGCTTTCAGGAGTGCTAGTTCTGCAAGGTTCGCGGGAGAGCTTCTGTAAAGTTTGGAAGGCATGAGACGAGATACTGGCAGAAGTAAAGCTGTGAGTACCGGGCGTGAGTCGTGCTTCAGTAGCTCAGATGGTAGAGCACTTGCCCACGAAAGGCAAAGGTCCCGACTTCGAGTCTCGGTCGGGCACACAGTTTTAATCTGCCAGGAAATTTCATATCAGCGCACACTCCGCTGCAGAGTGAAAATCTCATTCTGGAAACATCCCCCAGGCTGTGGCTAGGCCATGTCTCTGCAGTATCCTTTCTTTCAGGAGTGCTAGTTCTGCAAGGTTCGCGGGAGAGCTTCTGTAAGGTTTGGAAGGTGGGAGACGAGATACTGGCAGAAGTAAAGCTGTGAGTACCAGGCGCGAGTCGTGCTTCGGTAGCTCAGATAGTAGAGCACTTGCCCGCGAAAGGCAAAGGTCCCGAGTTCGAGTCTCGGTTGGGCACACAGTTTTAATCTGTCAGGAAGTTTCATATCAGCGCACACTCCGCTGCAGAGTGAAAATCTCATTCTGGACTTCAAACTCTGATTCAAATACAGGGACTCCGTACCAACTCCAATTTCTGTTTTAGCACACCATCAGATAGTTGTTTTCTCTCATAGAGACTTTCAATGTACTCCTTCCACCTATCTGCTCTAGTATCTGTGAGCACTCTTAATGTTGATGAGCTGCTTTTAATTTCAGTGAAAGTTATCTAAAGTTTTTTATATGCTGAATCTGTCTTCCTGATGACTGTTTCCTTTCTGATTTCTTCACCTTTTTCCTGTAGCTATTTTGCTTTTGCTTCCTCACACTTTTTATTAATTTCATTCCCAAGTGATTTATATTGCTGTATATCTACCTTTTCCTGAAAATTTTTGTCTTCTTTTTTGTCACTCAATTGAATTATTCTTCTCTTATCAGAACCCAAGATTTCTTTGCCTTTGCCTTTCCTGCACTGGTGTAAATAATGGTCCCAAGGATCCTGCAGTGCAGGCAGATCCCCATACTAAGAGAGCCTCTTATTTTGGGTGAGGGAGGGGGGGGGGGGGGGGGGGCTCAACTGTCTTCAGTGGTTTATTTAAAAATGTATTCTTATATTCAGTTTAGCCATGGAAACTCATTAAGGAGAAATGGAGTGTGCTAGTAAACACTTCATACCTTTCCTTGTTTAATGTTAACATGTAAGTAATAGTGTGTGTGAGCCAGCATTGCACACAGTGCACAGACTCTACCAATGCAATTTTTCCACTCAAGCAGTGGCCTGTACACCAGCTAGCAGTTTGGAATGCGCTACCTCCTTCAGTGTGCATTTTCTTCAATTGTTATTGAGAACAATAGGCTCTCCTACAAATAATGGTGGTGGTGGTTGTTGGGATGTTTAAGGGGGACTAAACAGCGAAGGTCATCAGTCCCCCTACAAATAATGACTTGCAAATTTATTTATTTATTTATTGCATGTTTGTAATGCATGCAGTGTTACAGTGCAAGTGATCTGCTAATAGAAAGTGAGTCTAACAGTGCAATGGTGTGTGTTACAGTGCAAGTTAACAGCTAACGGAAAGTGACTCTGACAGTACAATGGTGTATCAGTTATCTGTATAATGCAATTTATTCCCTCTTCATCTAAGTTGTGCAAGCATCAGTGTAAAATGTTTTGCTGGGCTGCTCTTAAATGTTTGCATTAAGTTGAAACCACAATGTCTAAAAACAAGTTATATTCATGTGGTGCTCAAAAGAGAGAATTAAAAACCTGCTAGGATGAAGAAGTTAGAAAGACAATGGAGATAGATACAATCTTCCAGTGATCAGCAACATGCCCAGAATGGATATATATTAAAATTAGTAATGAAAGTGAAAATGGAGAAAAGTTTGACAATTTAAAAGTTGAAAGTGTTAGTTAATAAAACGGCAAAAAATAATGGGGGATGATTCTAACAGTCTGGAAGTTCATAAAAGACATGGTACAAGCTGTGGAAATGAATTGGATGTAAATTCTAGTGAAGCGCAGTTTGAAAATGGACCAAGAGCAACAGATGCAGATTTGCCGCCAACAGACTGTAATTCTCAATTTCAAGACAATCGGCAAAATGCACCTTTCAGCACTGTTAGAGGATTATTGCAAGGTAAACTAAATGAAGAAACTAAACTAAAAGCTATAAATAGCAGCCCATGTCAACCTTGGGCACCTTTCCCTAGACACACTATGACCAAAACATTGTTTAACTGAAATTATTATTATAACTACACAAAAACAGATCAGAAAACTGAATGGCTTTGGCTGTGCCACTCCCCTACTTTAACCTCGTGGTGATCACTGATGCCAATGACTCTGGAATGAATAGTGCTCTACCTTCTGAGTCAGTGAGTCATGGAACTGGCATGTTTCTTGTTGTTGTTTTGAATCCTTTGCTATGTCTTGTGTGATTGTACATTAATAAAGTGCATTTGACAGTAAAAGATTGGTTATTTACATCAGTGGATTTCATCAGCATCAATAGAAAACAGACACTTGTAACCTTGAGTTCTGTGAATGTGCTTCAATTTGTGCATTACTTATTACTGGTTTCGTGCCAGCTCAAACAGTGACTCAACATTCTCGACAGTTTAGGATGTCACTATCACAGAACTGGCTGTCAACTGTGAAGTGCAATGTTTTTCCATGGGTGCTACAAATACAATGAGAATGCCCATTTCTCCAATGTTTACTCTTCCAGAACAGACAACTCTCACCTCCTTTGTCATGCCACACTGGATGCTACATACACCTGCCTGCTACTGGATTCTATTTTGCCAGGAAGTTGCTTCACCATAAGATTCTGGTTTCCCGTCTCTGTAGTTACTATCTCACTCCACTACAGACCATTCAGCTGTACAGTTTCAGGGTCCACATGCACAGTTCTCCTCTCCACAGTATGGTCCACAGTTATATGTGTCACACACCTTCAATGCCTACTTTCTCGCTGATTGCACTCTGCTGTTTAATGTGCCCACTTCTGCACCAGCCAATGGAACACTCCAGTCAACAATGCCAGGATACTCCTACATCTATCTGACCTACTGTACCACGCAGGCAATGAACCAGCCACATTTCTGTCCCACTACTCGGCACTCAATCGTTATTTCATGCCTGCCTCTGGGAATCCATCCGCATCCGTTGTCGATACTTCTGTGGCTTCGGTGTCACGTTTTGCTCACGGTCATGTTCTGCTCCCTCCTATGCAGACCACGGACAAAGATCTCTGGAAACCCAAGTCGGCACTGGTGCTTTCGTTTCACCCATCTTGCTTTACGATTCTTCTACACCGGCCATGCTGTGTTCATTGTGTGGCCACGCAGGCACCTTCTTCACACGAACTGTTAGTGCCGGGCATCATATAGCACCAACACAGGTCCCAGACTTTCATCAGAACATTGCGCTCGTCACCAAACACTTGCGCTGTCCGTGCCCTACCAACTCTGCCACAAGCTATCCCTCCAGGTCATTTTCTAAAGCAACTGCCAATACAAATGGATAATCTCATGATATGGTTACCTCAGTGGACAACTTGTCGGGCATACACGTTATCGTAGACAACGGCATTAGTTTTGTTTGTTTGGTGAACCATCTGCAAGACTACCCTGATCTTATTAAGTGATTTTTGCAAAACCCACCCGAGCATAACAAACACACTTCTGTATGTGCACTCCTCATTGAGCGTCTTTCACGTATGCCAGCAGACAAGAGTTTACGTGACAGAACCCCAACCCAGCTGTCAGGTCATAACAGAGTTCATGCCAGAGTTAGGGCTCAGGGCATTCTGATTAGTTAAACTGCCACAGGAACAACACCTACAATTGCTTCCTCACACCTCATCACGACATAAGGATAAACAATGGTTGGCTGGCCAAGCACACGCCGTTATTCAGCACTGCTGCCAACTTCCTCGGTGTAGTGCAGCATCTGCTACTGAGGTCGGTATGCCACTGCACATACTTCCTCTGTCAGCTGGCAGATGTTGGGTACGGGCACAGCTTGGGCAATGCAATGAACCGTACTCACCTAGTGGCTAGCAATGAGACCGTCAGCTGCTTCTCGTCGAACTTCCCTGACTACCACAGAGCTAGCGGGTGCCCTTCTTCTGCTCCCCACTCACACCATCGCAGAGGGTGTAGTGGTTCTAGCTGACTCACTTGCAGCACACTATCCAGTATATCCTCTATGCTAGTTCCACAAGGCTTTCAGGGACACTGCCAACAACTGCCAAGTACCCTGTACATTTCCAAATGCTTCATGTGGACTACAGAAGGTGCTACGGCTCACGAGGATGACGAAAAGCACCTACAGAAATTGCATTCTGTTCTATCCTCTATTCCATGACAGTGTCTGTATGCCTTGGATTTATGCTCATGTTGTCATTTCCTTGTTGACACTGGAGCTGACATTAGTGTCGTTCCATTCTCATGGCCCCGCGAGGTAGCCATGCGGTCTGTGGCGCCTTGCCACAGTTCGAGCGACTCCCCCGTCAGAGGTTCGAGTCCTCTCTAGGGTGTGGGTGTGTGTTGTCCTTAGCATAAGTTAGTTTAATTAGTGCTTAAGCCCAGGGACCGATGACCTCAGTAGTTTGGTCCCATAGAACCTTACCACCAATTTCCACTCTCATCCACTATGGCGGACAGGATACCAACCAAACTTTTCCTTCAAACGGAAAATAAATTGGAACTTTGCATCGATAGTATGGACATTTTAGATATTAATCTCATCCCTGGTGAACCATTCATGTGACCAACATCAAAGACCCAGTACTTGGAACTTGGGCTTGTTAACTGACCTTCTGTCATCTGCTTTATTGCACCATACTTCGGGTACACATACTGCGTGTTCAGCCACTACATCAGCTCCCTCTCCCCCTCATCCCCACAACAATACTGACACAGCTTTCACCGAGTGTTCTTTTCTGGCAAATTGCCTCGCCGCTTCTGTCACTTGGCTCAGCTGTCGACGACCTTCGTGCTCAGATTACAGAACTGAACTGCACCGTGTTGACAGCTACACAGACCCTCACTGATGTGAAACACCTCATATGCCACCTGTCTAAGCTGCCATATTGCAACACTAGTGACGCACCTCATGTGGCTCTGGCACGCCCGCTTTCACCAGCAGAGATGGCATCTCAGGTTAGCGACTCTTGTGTGCTATCATCTCCTGTTCGAGATGTCCTCTTGTCATCTTTGTTAGTTCAAATTAATGCTATTACAAATGTAATGACACATAAAAATGTCACAAAAGAACCCCTCCCCCCCTCCGCCCCCTTGAAGTGCATCATGAAGCACGCCCCACCTCCCTCCACACAAACTGCGCCTCGTTAAGACTGCTGTCGATGAACTCCTGCACGAATGCATTGTTCAGCCAAGTACTTGGTTTACTCCATAGACTTAGTGCCCAAGAAGGATGGCACAGTGCACCTCTGCAGTGACTATCGTTGTCTCAATGTGTGTACTGTAATAGACTATGACCATATCACCCACATTGAAAACTTCGCCCAAATACTTAGTGGAGCACACATTTTCAGTGTTTTAGACTGCAGCTAGGCATATTTACAAATACCTATGGAACAGAGTGAAATAGCAAAAACAGCCTTGATCATCCCCTTTGGCCTTCACAAATTTTGTTACATGCCCTTATGGTCTCAAAAACATAGCACAAACTTGCCAACATTTCGTAGACTTACTTATCTTTAACAGCTCTTACTGCTAAGCATACTACTGACGGCCTTGGGAGAGCCAGTCCTGACAAAACTCTACCATCTGGTGAGCAAGATGTATGAGACAGGCGAAATACCCTCAGACTTCAAGAAGAATATAATAATTCCAATCCCAAAGAAAGCAGGTGTTGACAGATGTGAAAATTACCGAACTATCAGTTTAATAAGTCACAGCTGCAAAATACTAATGCGAATTCTTTACAGACGAAAGGAAAAACTGGTAGAAGCCAACCTCAGGGAAGATCAGTTTGGATTCCGTGGAAATATTGGAACATGTGAGGCAATACTGACCTTACGACTTATCTTAGAAGAAAGGTTAAGGAAAGGCAAACCTACATTTCTAGCATTTGTAGACTTAGAGAAAACTTTTGACAATGTTGATTGGAATACTTTCTTTCAAATTCTAAAGGTGGCAGGGGTAAAATACAGGGAGCAAAAGGCTATTTACAATTTGTACAGAAACCAGATGGCAGTTATAAGAGTCGAGGGGCATGAAAGGGAAGCAGTGGTTGGGAAAGGAGTGAGACAGGGTTGTAGCCTCTCCCCAATGCTATTCAATCTGTATATTGAGCAAGCAGTAAAGGAAACAAAAGAAAAATTTGGAGTAGGTATTAATATTCATGGAGAAAAAGTAAAAACTTTGAGGTTCGCCGATGACATTGTAATTCTGTCAGAGACAGCAAAGGACATGGAAGAGCAGTTGAATGGAATGGACAGTGTCTTGAAAGGAGGATATAAGATGAACATCAACAAAAGCAAAACGAGGATAAGGGAATGTAGTCGAATTAAATTGGGTGATGCTGAGGGAATTAGATTAGGAAATGAGACACTTAAAGTAGTAAAGGAGTTTTGCTATTTGGGGAGCAAAATAACTGATGATGGTCGAAGTAGAGAGGATACAAGATGTAGACTGGCAATGGCAAGGAAAGCGTTTCTGAAGAAGAGAAATTTGTTAACATCGAGTATAGATTTAAGTGTCAGGAAGTCGTTTATGAAAGTATTTGTATGGAGTGTAGCCATGTATCGAAGTGAAACATGGATGATAAATAGTATGGACAAGAAGAGAATAGAAATTTTCGAAATGTGGTGCTACAGAAGAATGCTGAAGATTAGATGGGTAGATCACATAACTAATGAGGAGGTATTGAATAGAATTGGAGAGAAGAGGAGTTTGTGGCACAACTTAACAAGAAGAAGGGACCAGTTGGTAGGACATGTTCTGAGGCATCGAGGGATCATAAATTTAGCATTGGAGGGCAGCGTGGAGGATAAAAATTGTAGAGGGAGACCAAGAGATGAATACACTAAGCAGATTCAGAATGATGTAGGTTGCAGTAAGTACAGGGAGATGAAGAAGCTTCCACGGGATAGAGCAGTGTGGAGAGTTGCATCAAACCAGTCTCCAGACTGAAGACCACAACAACAACAACAACAACAACAACAACAACTGCTAAACATACCCTGATGACATTATCATTTTCTCCTCCTCTGATGAAGAACATAAGCTACACCTGCCCATGGTACAGGACTTGGTAGCATGTAATGGAGATGAGATTAATCAGGATAAATCACAACTTCGATGCATCTCTGTTACCATTCTTGGGTACACCCTCTCTTGTGATGGTGCAAATCCTCCATAAGATCAGGTCGACTGCATTTGCGATTTACCAGTCCCAGTGAATTTTCATGAATTGCGTTGGTTTTTGGAGACCATCAATTTTTACAGATGCAGTCTGCTGATGGTGGCAGCTATTCAAGCCCCTGTTACTGATGCATTTGCTGGCAAACAAACTGCCAGTAATCAGCAGGTCTGACAATAGGCTGAAAGCTTTTGAGAATCTCAAAACACCTTTGAACATGCAGTCACTCTTCCACACCCCATGCCAGACAATTGCATCTTACATGACAGAGACAAGTGATTTTGCAATAGATGCAATTCTTTAACAGCACGTTGGTGATGCAACTCAGCCACTCTGCTTTTTCCAAAACACTATTTACTGCTCAATTGAGGTGGTCGCCTTTTGACTGGGAACTTCTTGTGGTGCACGGACATCAAAGGAAGGAACATAACAATTTTTACAGAGCATTGTCCCCTCATGGGCACTACTCTCAATCCTACCATTTACCTTTCTCCACATAGATTTTGGCAGCTGGATCTCGTCTTTCAGCACATAACGGACATCTGATATATCTATGGCTCAGAAAATGTGGTGGCTCATTACCTGTCAAGTGTCAACGCTATTTTGTCTCCTGTTAATTTCGACAAACTGCCCTGCTTACAAGACAATCATATCGAACCTGAGAACCTATGTGAGGCTTCTTCCACTTCCCTACAGATAGTTCCTTGCAACCTACTGGGCACTGTCGGCCATTATGGTGGGATATGTCCATGGGTGTCACTCGGCCAATTTTCCCTGTTGCTTTATGTCACCAAGTTTTTGCTGCTTTGCATAATATTTCACACCCTGGTGCTAAGGCTACTATGCGTTTTGTCACAGAATCGTTTTTGTGAGGGCATGAGGAAGGATTGCTGTGTGTGGCCTCGCACCTGTGTGCCATTTCATCACAGCAAACCTGGCAGACATACACAGCCCACTTTAGACAAATTTGACATCCCAAGAGGCCATTTCTGACACGTGCACCTAAACCTCGTAGGGCCATCACCCACAACTGATGGTTTCAGATATATCTTGTCCATCTTCAACTGTGTTACTCTCTGTAGCCTGAGCATTTGTTTATCCATGGACAACTAGATTCAGGTGTCCTACATCCATTGCCACCAATCACAGCAGGCAGCTCAAATCACTATTGTTTAACAAGCTCTGCAAGCTCTTTGGTGTGGATAAATTCCACACTACAGTGTACCACCCTCAGGGAATGGGCTCGTCGAGTGTTGGCACAGGACTCTGAAAGTTGCCCTCTTGTTCCACGGTGGTCAGTGGGTTTGACGCCCTTCCGTGGGTCATATTAGGAACATGCACAACTTATAAGGTAGACATCTAGTTTTATCTTGCTAAGGTCCTATATACTGAAACTTTAGTCCTCCCAGCTGAGTTTGTGGACTATGCTACAACTGTCAACCTATCTGTCCTGTGTGCCTCCTCCACAACCACATACCTGTCCCAAGTTTTCTTGCATTCTGCTCTGGACTCATGTGATTTTATTATGTTACAGCATGCCAGAGTCAAACTAGCTCTACAGCCACCCTATTTTGGTCCACATCGGGTACTGGCATGCACGGCCAATAGTATGGATATCGTCGGCAGTGTCCAGCATCAGACAGTTTCACTCAGTGGGATAAACCAGCTGGGACAGTTGAGGAATGCATCCCACAACCACCTGAGTTGAGTTCTCCACCACTGTGTGATGGCACCGAGCCTGCACATACCACCCCTCATGTGCCAATCAGATCTCGTGAGTTGAGCCTACACCCATCAGCCATTCAATGGTTGGTTGTGATGATTCCCCTCCCTTGCCTCACTGAGACACCCATTCTCCCAGGGTTTGGGGGAGAATGGCACAGGGCACACATGGAAGTTTCGAGATGTGGGATGGTGGATATAGATATTAATGACTGGTAACACCTAAGCAAGAAACTATAACCACACATTTAAATGCATGACTTAGTTACAGTACAAGGAAACATGGCAAAACAATTAACATGCCTGTCAGCGAAGAGCATTACCAAATGAAAGCTATAATATATAGAGTACTGCACGTAACAAGTACCCTAGCTTTATGTCAAACAGCTTTCCGCAGCCATTATAAATCTGATATAGGGAAACAGAGTGGCAATTTCTCAAATATAACAGAACTTCTCTCCATATATGATGCTCTTCTCAGGGTATATCTTTCAAGTGAAATAAAAACTGAGACAAAATATCTGAGCCCACAAATTCAAAATGAGGTTACATGACTGTTAAAGGGTTGTGTTTTAGAGGGATCATTGATGAAATTAAATAGGAGTTGTTCTTTGCACTTGATGTATCAAGAAAAGAAAAACTTCATTCTGTTGTAAGATATTTGCACTTAGATTTAAGCAAACCAAATAAAAGGAGTTTGAAATAAAGGAATCACTCTTAGGATTCTATAAGGTAAGGTGCAATGATGCTGAGAGTTTTTAAAAAGAAATAAAAACTAACTTAGAAGAGGTGAACATGCAACTGGTAAGTGCAGAGGTCAAGCATATGATGATGTTGCATCTATGAGAGGCAAATACTAAGGTCTGAAGTTGAGAATTAAAGCAATTTGTTCCAAATGTCAAGTTTATACATTGTTCGATGCATTATTTATATCTAGTATTAAATGATTCCATCACGGATGTTGTGGAACTACAACAGTTTTATGAGGAAGTACAATCCATTTATGCTTTCTTCAGTGCTTCTATGGTTCAATGGTAACAAACAAATGAAACTTTTGCAACTGACAGAAGTGTTGCAATGACTCTGAAGCTTACTGTGCCCAATTAGATTGTCTTCTAGATTTGATTCATTGTTGTCAATGAAACAGAATATCAAATAAATTTTGCAGTGTCTACCCGGTATCATTTTACAGAGTAAAAATAAAGCAGAGAGGGAAGTAGCTTCTAACCTGATAAAAAATGGGTAAACTTTCAATTTTTTCCTGCCTCTCGTATTTCAAAGTAATATTTTGGAAATGCTGCCCTAGTTTCCAAACTGCTGCAGTCCCCTAATGCTGACATAGATAATGACTCAACTTCTTCAAACTGCAAAAAACAACCTAGTCACTGAGAACAACAATTTTGAATTTGAAACAGAAGAAGAAAAAGTACTACTGGAAGTGCGGAGTGTTGATCCTAAGTTGATTTCAAAACATTCTCGTAAAGTGCAGGATTTTTTGGATGAGCTTTCTACAGCTCGTAGTGTTGTGGATTCACTAGAGTCTTTTCAAATCAAAGTTTTCAATGCTTCCGCTGATATTGTAATTTGAGAATTAAACATTTTATCAGCATACAGAATGTTAATAATTATATTCTTTCTTATGTCCCACTCATCTTTGTCAGTCATAAAATGAAGATATTCATAAAAGAGCAGAAAAGCTGTTTAGAAATGTACAGATCAGATTTAACCATAAATCTTTCACATGAACTTATTAACCCGAAAACACTTTTGTCGAAAGAACTGAAAAGAAAAGAAACGTTGTCAATTAAAGAGCTTGAAAATTTTTTGTTTGTTGAAAATATTTTTCTTGCAAGTAGTCCAGATGATGTATACATAGTCTTCATCTATACTTGACTCTGACGCTTACTTCTGCAATAGCAGAAGGATCATTTTCTAAATTGAAACAAATCAAAATATTTGTTAGCGATAAATGTAGGAGAACTGGAAAGACGTTTGCTTTAGCGGGTAGCCTCAAGTTACTAAACTGAAAGTGTTGTTTGTTCCACAAAAAGTGCATCAGTTGCATCAGATAGTAAGTTTATTACAGTTTTAACCTGAATTATGGTGTGTGAATGCCAAATGTTTTCATGTTTGTTCTTCAAAGGTTTTTAGGAAACAAGGCCCCCAAAATTTATTTGCGGCGGGGGGGAGGGGGAGAGGGGGAGGGGGGGGGGTTGGAGGAGCGTTGCATCACTGAATCTGTGTGCCTATATTAGTCTGTTCAACTTCTGTCATTGCAATTTTTGGGGATGTCCATTCTAGTTCCCCTGAATTATTTACAGTGGTATTCATTACAACTGGATCTGCAGCCTTAGAGAATTTCAAAGACATGTCATCATTCCTCAATAATGAAGTATACCACTTCTTTAAACATTGATTTTTTCTGGTGATTCTCTTAAATTTCTACCTGCTCCTCATCATTACTAAAGTGTGATACAAATCTATATTTGCATCTGGGAATGCCTTACAGCCCATTACCTGATTTCAGAGTCTCTGTCTCACTATGATGTAATCTAACTGGTAGCTTTCCATGTTTCTGGGTCTTTTGCAAGTTGCCATGTCACCTGATGCCAATGGTAACATTCAGAAGCAGTATTGTGGGACAGAGTCTTGTTTGTTTGTTTTGTTTTGGGGAGCAAAAAACAACTGAGGTCATACGCGCCCAAGCCGAAACTACAGAACGCAAACACAGAGACAAGGGATATAACTATATGTCAGTCCCAATGGAAAGAATAGGAGACATCTAAACAAGGCAGTGGAAAAAGGGCTAAAAAAGACACCATAAAAAAAAATGGAGATCCAAAACTAAAAATTAAATGGCCTTCACCACATTGCTTCAAAGGATAAAAGTAAAATGTGGGTGACAGCCTGCGCATCATTTGCTAAAACAGCTAATAAATCAGATGGCAAATCCAAGATGGAATGTAAATTAGTAAAAAATGGGCATTCCAGCAGTTAGTGGCGGACTGTTAAAATTTGGGCACAATGTGTACAAAGAGGTGGGGCAGCACCATTGAGCAAATGATGATGGCTAAAAAGGCAGTGCCCAATACACAGCCGAATTAAAATAATCTCCTCCCAGCGGGAGGGCTGAGAAGAGGTCGTCCGAGGTGCCGGGAGAGGCTTAATAAGTCGAAGCTTATTGCCGCCAAGGGAAGACTATTGGCGGTGCCAAAGGGTCACTACCTCCTGACAGATGGAAACGCAGGGATCACTGGAGGGAATAGAGGTATTCGCAGGCTGAGGTAAGAAGACTGCAGCCTCGGCAGCAGTGTCAGCAGCCTCGATTCCTGGCACACTGACACGAACAGGGACCCACAGAAACATGACATTGACTCCACCAAGAATGAGCAAGTGACAGTTTTCCTGGACCCGCTGCACTAAGGGTTGAGCAGTGTACAGCGCACAGAGACTTTGGAGAGCTCTGAGTGAGTATGAGCACAGGAGACAGTCAGGAAGGCCGTGTCGCCAGATGTACTTCGCAGCCTGATAGAAGGTGAAAAGCTCGGCTGTAAATACTGAGGAGTGGGGCAGAAGCTGATATCGAAAGACACGGGTGCCAACGACTAATGCACACCTGACCCCTCAGTCAGTCTGAGAGCCATCAGTGTATACAAAGGTACTATCGCTAAGTTCCACGTGAAGGTTGTGAAACTGGAGGCAATAGACTGAGGCTGGAGTAGTGACCTTAGAAAGCAAATGAAGGCCAAGGTTAACACGGACTGCTTCACGAAGCCAAGGTGGTGAAGGGTTCACACCCACGGGAAAATTAAGCCATCGTAGCAAGTGGCGAAAGCGGATACCAGGAGGTAACAGGGAAGAGGGACAAGCCCCATACTGCCTATCTAAGGAATCATCAAAGACGGAGGGATAGGAAGGGTGGCCACGCACGGCAGACAAACAGCACGCATACCTGTTGAGGAGGAAGTCACAGCGGTAGGACAGTGGTAGTTCAGCAGCTTCAGCACACAGACTAACAACCGAGCTGGTGTAAAAGGCATCCGTGGCCAAACGGATGCCACGATGATGGATAGTGTTGAGATGGTGTAAAAGGGATGGGCGTGCAGATGCTTAAACAAAGCACCCATAGTCAAGTTTCGAACGGACAAGGGACCGGTACAAATAGAGGAGGGTGGTTCGATTGGCACCCCAAGAAGTACCATTGAGGACACGCAGGACATTGAGGGAGTGTGTACAGTGGGCTGCCAGGTAAGAGGCATGGGAGGACCAAGAGAGTTTTCTATCAAGCATGAGACCCAGGAATTTTGTAGTGTCAAAGAATGGAAGGGCAACAGGCCCAAGATGTAGAGGTGGTGGGAGAAACTACCTGCACCACCAGAAATGCATACAGACGGTTTTGTCATTGAAAAAGCGAAAACCATTGGCGATGCTCCGGGAGTGAGGATGATCGAGACAGTGCTGAAGACGCCGCTCAATGAGACAGGCCCGTGGAGAACTGCAACAGATGGCAAAATCGTCGACACTTAGGGAGCCGGAGACGCCCGGTGGGAGACAGGCCACGATAGGGTTAATGGTGATAGCAAAGAGGATGACTGACAGTATGCAACCTTGAGGCACACCATTTTCCTGAATAAAGGTGTCCGACAAAGCAGAACCCACATGCACCTTAAAAACTTGGTCTCGTACAAATGCCTGAAGAAAACAAGGCACGCACCCACGGAAGCCACACGTGTAAAGAGTAAGGAGGATACCAGTTCTCCAGCAGGTGTCGTAGGCCTTCTCCAAATCGAAAAACGTGGCCACAGTCTGGGATTTCTGCAGAAAACCATTCATGACATGGGTGGACAAAGTAACAAGATTGTCAACTGCAAAATGCCATGCTCGAAATCCACACTGTGCATTCGTGAGTAAATGGCAAAATTCGAGCCACCACACCAGCCCATCATGAATCGTACATTCCATCACCTTGCAAATGCAGCTGGTAAGAGAGATGGGGCGGTAGCTAGAAGGAAGGTTTATCTCCTTACTGGGCTTAGATGTGGGTATGACTGTGGCTTCACGCCAGCGTCCAGGAAATGTGTCCTCAGCCTAGATGCGATTGTATGTGTTGAGCAGAAAGTGCTTGCTCACAAGAGAGAAGTGCTGCAACACAACATCTGGACCTGGGGTGGAGGACCGGGATGAACTGAGAGCTCCCTCATAGTGAAGGCGACATTGCAGCACTCACGATTCGGAGAAGAGAAGGGTATCGCCCGAGCCTCCTCCACTCGTTTCCTATGGATAAAGGCAGGGTGATAGTGGGAAGAGCACAAAACTTCCGCAAAATGGCGGCCCAAGGTGTTGGAGATAGCAACAGGATCCACAATGACATCGGCACCTACTGTCAGGCCGGAAATTGAGGAATGGGTCTTAGTTCCAGAGAGCCGTCGGAGGTTGCCTCACAGAACAGAGGAAGGTGTGGAACTGTTAAAAGAACTGGTGAACGAAATCCAACTAGCACTTTTGCTATTCTGAAGAACTCTATGACACTTTGCATGCATCTGTTTATAATGGATGCAGATTTCCAGCATAAGGTGGTGGCTAAAAATACAGAGAGCACGTCTCCGTGCACGAATTGCATCGCGGCATGCCTCAGTCCACCGAGGGGGCTGGGACATGACATGGTAAAGAGGAAGTGTGAGGAATGGAACATTCTGCAGCAGTAAGGATAAGGTTTGTGAGATAGTCCGCCTGGTTATCACAGCTGAGGAAATCTTGTTCTGCGAAGGTCGCTAGGGAAGAGTAAAGCTGCCAGTCCGTGTTAGTAAGCTGCCATTTGGACATGTAGGGGGATGGGGTAGGAGTCAGCAGACTGAGAGCACACGGGAAAATGTCACTCAAGTAGGCATCGGAAAGAATGGACCACTCAAGATGATGAGCAAGCTGGGCAGTGCAAAAGGATAGGTCCAAATGGGAATAGGTGTGTGAGGAGTAAGAAAAAAATGTGGGTGCACCTGTGTGAAGGCAGAAGCGGTTAAGTTGGTTAAGAATGTTGGCCAAGAGGGCACCTCTCTGACAGATCCTGGGAGAACCGCAAAGGGCATGATGCACATTATAGTCACCAAGTATCAAAAACGGTGGAGGTAGCTGCCCAATAAGATGAAGGAAGTCAGCCCTGGTGACACTGAAGGACGGAGGTACATAAATGGTACAGAGGGAGAAAATTCAGGTGGGGAAGGAAGAGGCGAACGGCAACAGCTTGAAGACGGGCAGTCAGGGAGATGGGTTGACTATGAAGGTCATACCGTATAAGCAGCATGACGCCCCCATGAGATGGGATGCTGACCTCAGAGGGAAGGTCAAAAAGAATCGGTAAGTAATGTGTAAGCGCAAAGTGGTCTTGAGGGTGCAATTTCGTTTCCTGAAGACAAAGTACAAGGGGATGCTGTGATGTTAGAAGCAGCCATAAATCCTCTTTGTGAGACCGAAGCCCACGAACATTCCATTGGAGGACAGTCATGAGCAGGAAGAGATATAGGGGCATCAACTCAGTGTCCACTGAGGGACAGCCAGTGGAGAGTCGCTACTACAGGCCATAGAAGCAGGAGGATCCTGCTTCATGGCTTCCACACAAGTATCGGTGTGCTTGTGCAGTCGGTCGATAGAGTCCACCACCAAAAAACGGTTGGTGGAGTGCACCGGCAAGACAGAGTCCGGCCAGGCTCAGCAACCACATGGTGACACTGCCAAGCAGGATCTTTGAGTTGGTCAAGGGGTAGACTGTTTGTCTTTAACAGACTCCTTCAAGTCCTTCTGCTTAGAGGAACACTTGGGTGTTGTTTGGCTGGAGGGATGGAGGAAGTCTTCTTGGGAGTACTCCTTCTGGCCTTTCCTGCCTGCCGGTTGTGTAGTGGGTAGCTTCTCTCCTTGAGGCGAGAGTTTGACAGGTTGTTGCACAGGGGGACGGGGGAGGGGGGGGGGGCAGCGATGTTACCTTAACACTGGGTGACTTCACAACTTCACAACCTCAGAGCCAAATCTGAGATCACATGTCTGTGTAGCCATGCCCTTCATAGAGTGAGGGGTAACAAGAACTGAACTATAAGTGCCAGACGGGAGAACACAGGGTTTGCGAATTGCTGCTAACTTGCGAGCTACTGGGTTAGGCACTTTTTCCTTTACCCGAATCTCTTGAAGAGCCTGCTCATCTAGATACACGGGACAATCCCAGGAGGAGGCAGCATGGCTGCCATTGCATTTGATACAGCGGGGAGAAGGAGGCGGAGATTCACCCTTGTGTGCATCCCTGCAACAGGTTACGCGCTTTGGACCAGTTGTCAACAAGACATTCTAGTGTGACTGAACCGATGACACTGGTAACAGCACATCGGATTCGGAATGTATGGCCAGACTATGATGATTTCGTAGCCTGCTTTAATCTTGGGCAGCAGCACCACCCTATCAAAGGTGAGGAAAAGAGTGCAGATGGGCACCCAGGAGGAATCGACCTTTTTCATGAAACGATGAACGGAAATGACACCCTGATCAGAGAGGTAAGATTGTATTTCAGCCTAGGTTAAACCATCAAGCAGCCTGGTGTAAATTACACCAACGGAAGAATTCGAAGTTCTATGTGTCTCGACACAAACGGGGTAGCCGTGGAGAAGCGAGGCAGCAAGTAGTTGTTGTGGTTGAGCATCAGAAGCCATCTCCAAAAGCAAAGTGCCATTCCGTAATCGAGAGCAGGATTTAACAGGGCCAGCAATGGCATCAACATCTTTCTGAATAATAAACAGATTGATCGTGGCGAAGGACTGACCGTTTTCAGTATGTGATACCACAAGGAACCACGGTGCAGTGGCAAGGGTCTCTAAATCAGTAGCCTCATTATGTTTTCATTTTGTCGACGTTGATGGAGAGAATGAGTGACTCATCATGAGGAAATCCCCCATGATTGCCAGTGTCTCCGATGGTTCGCTCCTTCCAACTAGGGGTCCATTACGCAAGGAGGGGCACCTGTCTTAAGTGATTGTTCACACCTCAGGTCATACCTCCCGAACACATGACGAAGGGACTAATGGGCAATCTGGGAAGGTTACAGCTCAGGCAGTCACTGCTCGCTGGGTCTGGCCTGTACCGAGGGGTATGTGCAAATCCTACCTGTCTACCCGGGGTTGGGAATTACACGCTACCCAGTCACTTTTTACACATCATATGCGTGGGCCGGCCTTCAGGAGCACACAAGGAGGAAGAAGAAAAAAAGAGGATCCTCAAACGCCGAAGCGGAGGAACGAGAGGAGAAGGGAAACAAAGAAAGGAAAAAGGAGCCAAAAAGAAGGTTGAGACTGTTCACAGGTCAGCAACAGAATGCAGAACATTCCCAATAATAACCCAGACATGTTTCCCAAGGGAGGGGAAAAAGAATAGCAAGAGGCTAGACAAGCAGCACGGAAGGGAAAAAGTGCTGCAAAGTTTGGGCCCCATGGTATCTAAGCACGAACTTGCCAAAGAGTGGCAAGCCCCCTGGCGGAGGGAGGGGAGGGGGACAAAGTCTGCTCCTGCTTTCCCAACCTTTTTCAGTTTCCCCAAACATTGGCATAACTACTTCTCACTCAAGTAGCTTCTCTATTGGCAATCATGAGGCTGAAAGTGTCCTGTTCCAGTCTCCTCCCCCTCCCCCTTCCCAAAAAAAGAACTGGCAGTAACAGACATTAAATGCAAGTCCCCTGCATAGCCATCAGACATGCTGACTGTTTAGCTACTGAGGGGGACTGTCTGTTATGACAAGAAGCAATTTACTGCAGACCTAAAGAAGTCTTTTTCTTCTCTCATTCTTATTATCGGACCCATACTCTCCTGTAACTCAATGTTCTCAATATTCCTTACCCCACTACAGTGTTCCAGTCACCAATGGTTATTAGACTTTCATCTTCTCTTACGTATGAATTACATGTTCAGAGCCCTGATATACTCACTCACTCTCTTCAGCCACTGCTTGTGACGACGCGTATCATGAACTTCTAATTACTTAATTAATTGATTCACTCATTCTCACACCATGTTCTGTAAGTATCATTAGGAAGAAGAGCATTCAGATATAGAGAAATAAGTCAGCAGGCAGAGGCAGCCACTGCTGGCCAAAGTATATTAATAATAGATTAGGACTAGTGCAAATCTGTTCACAAAGATTATCATGGGAATTGACTCTAGATTACTTTATCTCTGTGTTTCAATAGTAGATGAAAAAATTCAAAATTTACATTCATGGACAAAAGGTGCTCCAAATTCCTAAATAAGAAGAAATAACCAAGAAAAATTTTCTGTCAATATTTGATGCAGCACTGTTATATATCCAGTGAAACTGTGTATCCACACAGGCACTCACAGGAGTCATCCAGAAAGCCTTGCAGCAAATATGTTGCCAAAGTGTATTGACAATGGCTTGTCTCCATTTAGCAATATATGTACATCACAGCACAACTAGCTATCATGACTGGCTGCCACTAGGGCCTGCTCTAGGACTGGGCAAACTGAACATTTGTCCAGGGTACAAAAATTTAAGGGTACCATATTGACTGCAACTATGAAAAAAATTTTGCTGTTTTAAATACTCCATAATAGAAAAATATTAGAGCATGCAAGTATAAAATATAATTTGTAGTCATGTGAGTGGTTTACATCATGTCAGCTATCTGCACTTTCATTATTATGTTGGCAGCCCTGGCGCAGACTGCACGCGCTTTGATATTGAGCTCATGAAGATAAGTAGTTAATTCTATAATAACTGTCAATTAATTTAATATTACATTGTAAGGACATTAAGTAGAGTCTGTTTCATTTTATTTATTCAAGGTTTCACTCATTTCAAAGTATTTCTTGGGGGAAAAAAAAAAAAGCATAACCTAAGGACAGGTTTCCGCGTACTTCCGACGTAAGTTTACACACAAATTTAAGACATTTGCTTAAGTATAGTATTTATTGAGGAATTTAGGTTGTCTTCATTACACATATATTTAGTAGTGCCATATCTACTTGGGAAATTAAAGGTTCTATCTTTTATTTCATTTCAAAACGTGTAAAGTGCATAATCGTGCATATGCGATCTTATGCCTAATTTTTTTGGGTATACAAGTTTTGATTTTTAACAGTTAGTTTAAGTGCATTACATTATTATGTTAATAGTATACATGTTTATTCGTGTTCTGCATAAATTCAGTGACTCTTGAGATCTGTAGTTAATAGAATATTACTGTAATTTCCTAGATAAATTTTGTTAAAATATTGTAAACAACTTTGAGTGAGAAGTGTTTGAGTTGATGTAGGAAAGTTAGTTCTGGGGTTCTGTGCAGCTGTTGTGACAGATGGTTACATTGGGGGGAAAATAATGTTAGTATATTGCATCAGAATATCAGGGGATTAAATAACAAGGTAAATTAGCTTCTTGTTTGTTTAGGAGATTTAGAAACTGAAGATGGAATAGATGTACTATGCCTCTATGAACATCATATAGACACAGGTATGGAATGGTAAATGTAGGTGAATATAAGCTTCCAGCACATGTAACTAGACACACTATGGAGAAAGGAGGAGTTGCCATATATGTTAAAATCTGTCATGGTGTGAAAAATTTGGAAACTAAATAGTGGTATTTTTATAATTGTATCCTTATATAGGTATCCATTGGGAAATTTTCAACTATTTTTGAAAAACTGAGATTCTTTGTTGTGCTATCTGTCAGACAGAGGGAAGCAAATTATTGCTTGTGGGCATTTCAATGTAGATTTCCTCCTGAAAGAGTTCAACAGAAAGCTTGACCTTGAAGTATTGCTTGGTTCTTTCAATTTGATGTCAGTTATTGATTTTCCTACTCGTGTGGTACAGGAAAGCAGCACACTGGTAGATAATGTTTTTATAGACCAAAATAAATTTATTCAAATTTATTCAAATAAAAACTTTTCCTGTTAAAGAATGGTCTGTCTGATCACGATACACAACTAGTTACGGTACATGATATAGCTTCCTACAGTAATGCAAAATAGTCCTCCAAACTAGTGCATTCAATTAACAATTTAACAATTGCAACTGGGATCAGTGTACAGGGAACTTGATACTAATTTAAAATTTAACCTATTTCATGGTACCTTTGTGAGTATATTTGGAAACAGTTTCCCTAAGAAAAAAGTGAAATGTAATTGTAAGAAACCATCTAAAAAGCCATGGCTTACTAAAAGGATAAAAATATCTCATAAACAGAAAAGAGAATAACAGTGGAGCGCTTAGCTACAACACTGTTCTGGGTTAAATCTGACTTTGGCACAGAAAGGGATGAATTATGCTTCCACAAAAATCCCTGGTTATTTAGTCTGACAGATAGCCAACCAACATTTAAAAGCAAATTAAAAGAATTTCTGAATGACAACTCCTACCCAATAGATGAAGTTTTAGATATGAAATAGTAACTGTAAAAAATAAAAAAAATATTAACAATACTATTTCAGGTTGGGGGCCAGTCCTACAAGAGAGTGCAAGAATTCAAATACCTAGGGGCACTTTTCACTGAGAACTTGTCATGCGAAGCAGAGATCAATGCCAGAATACCAGCAGGAAACCGATCTTACCACAGCCTAGCACAACTGCTTCGGTCCAGATATCTCTCCAGACAGTTCAAGATTTGACTGTATAAAACCCTGATCCAGCCTGTTGTTCTATATGGCTGTGAGACATAGAGTATCCAGAAACAGGACTTCCATAAGCTCCTTGTTTTTGAGAGAAAAGTGCTTTGGAGGATCTTCGGTCCGGTTCTGGATGCAGATACAGGGGAATGGAGGATCAGATACAACCAAGAGCTTGAGGAACTATACCAGCAGCCCAACACAGCAGGAACTGTCAAAGCCAAACGAATGCAGTGGGCCGGCCATGTGGCCCAGAGGGAGGATCACAGATGGCCTCGGAAGCTCCTGGATTTCGCACCTACAGCAAAGAGACCGCCAGGGAGACCCAAGAAGCGTTGGAGGGATGGACTCCATGTAGATTTAAACCAAGTGTCAATAGATGTGAACAGATGGCAGATAGCAGCAATGGACAGAATACAGTGGAGGAGGAAACTTGAAGACGCGTGCAGTCCACTGGACCTGATCACATAGTAGTAGTAGTAGTAGTAGTAGTAGTAGTAGTAGTAATATTTTGTGTAAAGAAAACTTATGTTAAAGTGACACATTCCACATCATTATGAAATGTTGTATTCATGACCTACAGAACAAGTATTAATGTATGTATGTACACATCTTGCTGCATTAGCAGGTGACGGCCATGTGCCATTCACAGTACAGAATCCTTAGAGCACGAGTTCTTTTTACACTTGCCTGATTTTCTTAAATGTAAGTACATTTGTAATTAAGACTTTTTTTGACAGATACTACTTTATTGTATGTTGATTATTGATTTGAAACAATGAAAGTGTTTTTAAATAAAATAAATATTTATTTTATATAAAAAGGTTGTTTACTGAATCGAGAAAATATTATATCAAATTTAAATGTAACTCCGCCAAAGCCGGTCCCAAGCCCGGTTGAAAAAGGAGGAGGGGGAGGAGTAACAACCTCGTTAAAAAACCTTGGTTCACCTGGCCCGGGTGATAGTACCTCGTAAGGGTCCCTTGCCAGGGTAACGGTGAAGACCTCAACGGCAGTGAAGGCGGAGATGAAGATCATCGGAACGGCGGAACTGGCGGAAGAGGTGAAGATTAACCAACGGTCCAGAAGGCGGAAGAAGACACTATATGTCCCAACGGCTTTTGGAGCGGAAGAGTTATCTTCAATCAGCAGCGTCTGTACTTCAGAGAAGCGGCTGCGAAAGGCGTCTGTACTCCAGAGGAGCGGCCTGAATTAACTTCTTAGTGTAGCGAACTAAGTCTTAGTGGAAGGAGGTGTATACCTCTGGAAACAACAGCTTTAACCAAGTATCAGAAATGGAAGGTGCAATGAGAAAGTTTCCTCCCCGTGGTGGTAATACCGCCGAAGCTGGGCATTCGGATCCGGGGGCCCAGCATCATTGCGCAACAGACCAGTCGGAGGGTCCTAGGATCCCTAACGCTAAACATAGGAACAGACATCAAACGTTCATAGGAACACTGAACGTGAACTCAATGCTGAGAACAGGTAAACAAAAAGAACTGACAAAACTAATGGATGAACACAAACTAAAAGTTCTGGCTATACAAGAAACAAGATACCCAGATGAGGATACAGTACAGGCAGACCAGTACAGGATTTATAAAGGGAAACCAGCACAGATAGTAAAGAATACAAAAGGTCTTCGGGTATATGGCACAGCATTTGTGATACATAACTCATTTTCTACTAAGGTACTAGAATTTAAATCTAAATCACCAAGAATATCATTGATAACATTCAGAAATAAAAATAAAAAGTACACACTTATAAATGCCCATGCACCAATAAATAAAGACAACCAACAAAATCCAGAGAAAGTGCAGACATTTTGGGAGGAACTGGAAGAAACAATAGGGAAGATCCCTGAGCAACACACTACAATTCTGTTAGGAGACTTTAATGCACAAATTGGAAGAAACGAATTATCAAAAAGCACAGGGAGGTTTACAGCACACACTAAAACTAACATGAATGGCCAGAGATTAGTAGAGTTTTGTGAGAAATTCAAATTGAACATTATGACAACTAAATTCCAGAAGAATCCCAAAAAACAAACAACATGGAAATCACCGAACAAATTACTTGGCGAGTTCCAGATTGATCACGTGGCAATAAGTTATGATAATTCAAGGGACATTCAAGATGTACAGGTGGTGAAAGGGGCCAACTTTGATTCTGACCATTATCTGACCAAAATTAAGATGAAATTAACACCAGAAAGAAGTCACAAGAGTGACGAAACAAAAATAGCCAAATACAGAGTACAGGACTTAATGCTCAATCAGCAAGTCTTAGACGACTACAAGGAAAAGACAGATAAAATCAAAAGTCACAAATGGGAAGAAATTGCAACCTCAATACGAGACGCAGCAGAACAAACAATTTTACTAACCAAAAAGAAAAAGCATCCCTGGTGGAATGAGGTCTGTGAGAAAGCACTACAGAAAAGAGCCAGAACTTGGGAGAAATACAACTCAACCAAAAGGCCAACTGACTGGGAGCAGTTCAAAACGCAAAGACGTGAAACGACGAAAATCATTAAAAGTGAACGAAGGAAATATGACACACAACAAATACAGAAAATACAAGATGAATTTTCTAAGAATAATATACGCAATTTCTTTCAAACATTCAGAACTACAATAACAAGATATAAACCACCGACACTCTGCTTCAAAGATGAAAAAGGAAATCTGATCACCAGCGTGGAACAAAATTGCCAACACCTAGCGAACTACTTTGAAACGCTGCTAAGCTGCAAAAGACCTGATGAAACCTTGACATTTGAGAAGCCTGAGAATAAGCTACCAGACTCTGAACCACCTAATGAAGAAGAAATTAAAGAGATCTTGAAAGGATTGAAAAACAATAAAGCATCTGGTAAAGATTCGTTAGTCGCGGAACTACTGTAATACGCAGGAGAAAACTTAATAAATAATTTCGAGGCGCTGTTTGAAGAGATTTGGAATACAGAGAAGATTCCGGAGGAATGGAAGACAGCATTGATTCATCCGTTACATAAGAAGGGTGCCAAGACAAATGCAAATAACTACAGAGGTATCTCATTGTTATCAGTGGCCTATAAGATCCTATCCAAGGCACTACAAAACAGGATTGAAAATCAGGTAGAGAAAGAACTGGGTGAATATCAGGCTGGGTTTAGAAAAGGAAGATCATGCAGTGAACAGATATTCAGTCTACTCTCCATAATACAACTTCGCGCACGCACATCGAAAAATCTAGTAATTACATTCATAGACTTCAAAAAAGCATATGATTCTATTGATAGACCAACTCTGATTAACACATTAGAAGAATTTGGGATTGATGATAAAAGCAGAAGTCTAATCCAGGAAACCCTTACGGGAACAAAATCGCAAGTGAAGTTTTTGGGTAGATTGTCACAGCCGTTTGTAATTGGAACAGGTGTTAGACAAGGGGATGGGCTCTCCCCGCTGTTGTTTAACATTGTCCTTGAAAAAGTGGTCAGGGAATGGAGAAAGAAGATGGCAGAAGCTGGAGTGAAAAATGGGATAACGTTAGGAAGAAATAAAACAAAAATTGAATGTCTGGCATTTGCTGATGACATGGCAATATTGGCAGATGACATCGAAACAGCAAAGATTCAGATAGAAATGCTGCATGAGATCGCTGAGAAGACAGGTCTACAAATATCGTATGAAAAGACAGAACTGATGATACAGGACAAAACAGACCCAACACAGACATTGCAAACTAAATATGGAATAATTAAGAGAGTTCATAAATTTAAGTATCTAGGGGAATGGATTACACCGACAGGGTTACCAAATGTTTCACTACAGGAAAGAGCAATAAAGATGGAAACGGCATACCAGCTATGCCGAAATGTATACAATAAAAAGTCGATCTCCATCAATGCCAAGCTCAGGCACTACAATGCGGTAATAAAACCAGAAAGTTTGTATGCGATTGAATGCATCCCACTGAACAGAAAACGTCTGTTGGAGAAATTGGAAATAAAAGAGAGAAAAATACTGAGAAAGATCTTAGGACCTAAAAAGGATGGACAGGATTATAAATTGCGATCCAATAAAGAGTTATACGAGAAAATTGAAAAACTGACAACATCCTTTAAAAAGAGAAGACTGAGTTTCTATGGGCATGTCAAAAGAATGGCACCAGAAAGAACAGCAAAGAAAATCCTGGAATACATGGAAAGCAGAAAGACACAAATTAACTGGCTGAAAGAAGTAAAAGAAGACATTGCAGAAATGAACATTATACCAGAGACAGTTTACAACAGAATGGAATATAGGAATGCCATCAACAAAATACAGGGATTCAAAGACCGAACGCAATCAAAGAAGACGGGAACAACCTGGTCGCAAGAACGTAAAGAAGCCCACTCAGAAAAAATGAAGAAGTACTGGGAAGAACGCAAGAAAAAGCACAAGAAATGACTGATGCTTAGCGTAGTCCAAAGTTGACT
Source organism: Schistocerca americana (assembly GCF_021461395.2). Lineage (NCBI taxonomy): Eukaryota > Metazoa > Arthropoda > Insecta > Orthoptera > Acrididae > Schistocerca > Schistocerca americana. The sequence goes on from NC_060123.1 coordinate 21,156,487, forward strand.
GTAACGAATAATAATAATAATAATAATAATAAATTTAAATGTATTCTATAGACACTACTATTCAAATTTTTATTTTATGAAAATATTTTTTTGAATCAATACTATACTTATATAACTGAACTGAATGAAATCTCAAAAACAAGAATTGTAAAACTTCCATTCATGACTATGATTTGCTGAAATATTTGTTAGTATAAAATACATACATGATAATACTAGATTTTATTTTTGCAGGATATCAAAAATATTGTATGTGGGCATAAATATTTTTTATGTTGACTGACAGAATACAATTCCGAGTTTATGTTAATTACAGTTTTAAAGCTAAAAAAAAGCTATAACAAGAACAAATCTTTACTTTTTAAATATTTTTTTATAGTTTATGTTGTTTAATTTTCCAGAACATCTAGCAGCCAAAGAAAATTGTTTGGTTTCCAGTACACACACACACACACACACACACACACACACACACACACACACACACACACAAAAAAAAAAAGGCTGGAAAAGCTAGCTGAAAGGCAACACAAGCTGACATGTTAAAAATTATATCCAGAGTTGTACCAAAACAAATGACAACTTTGAGAGCCCAACGTTACATATAGTTATAAAAGAAAATATGGAATCATCAAAGGATGATAATGACAAACAAATGTGTGAAATTTCTAAATCAGTTGGAACTAATGACACTTTGACTCTATCACCACCAGATGAAAGTACCGAAAAAACTGACTCCAATGTGACACCCACAGAAAATGTTCTATAAACTTTGAGAAGAGATCTGGCATTGTGGACAAGAATTTTGTGAGATGCTGAAATATATTTTTTTAGTAACACAAGGTCCACTTAAACCATTATACAATTACAAATTGCTTCCAATGACAATGGTCGAGCGATGGAGAGCAAGTTTTAAGAGAAAGCTAGGGTACTCTCTTTTGCAAAACTGCATTTACTGTTCCTGTTGCAAAATTTTCAGCTGAGTGGTTAGTTCTCTTTCAAAGGATGGTTTTAAAAGTTGGAAGCACCTTGGTGAAACTTTAAAAGAACACAAAATTTTCAAAAATCTTATTCAGCCCCAAAAACCATGGTTAGAAATCTAGAAATGAACAAAGGTTAAACTGTTTAAAACTATAGATGCGGCTACTCAAAGAATTATTAATGCTGAAACAAATCATTGGAACGAGGTGCTTCTGAGAATCATAGCAATTACTAAAATGTTTGGTAAAAGCGATCTGGCTTCTCAGGGTGCAAGCAAGAAAGTGTTCGAGTATAAAAATAGTAATTTCTTACAAATAGTTGAAAAATGTTTTAGGGATGATCAAAAAGTTTCCATACGATTGTGTTGCTGCAGCGTATATGCAATGTAGTGCAACTCCAATGTGGGTACATGAGCATCAAACTGTACGTAAGTGATTAGAGGAGCATTCATGTCTTTCAAACATACATGTTGTAAATGTGAGCTATGGTGATGTTATTAGCAAATGCGTCCAGACAGGACAATTGAGCTGTTATTTTTTTTCTTGGCTGCTGAAAGATGAACACTGGTAGACATCCACTGGAGAATAAAGAATGTGTATGGGGCAGCATGCCTGTCAGAAACCATTGTTTTGGAGTGGTGCATGACAAGGGGTGCTGCTGCTTCATGATAAAGCATGTCCCCATACTGCAAACATCATACTGCAGAAGTTATACCAACTCAAATGGAAGACTGTTGTGCATCCACCCTATAGTCCTGATGTGTCCCCATGCAATTATCATACCTTTGCTCCCTTAAAAAAGGCTCTGAAGTGTCAGTGAATTCTGTCAGTCAAGGATGTGCAACAGGTAATTACATAATTCTTCATGCAGCAGAATGTGGTATTTTACCAAATGGACATCTTCAGCCTTTTACATTGGTAGGGTACATTGCCTCAGTGTACATGGAAGTTTTGCCTTATTAACATAATGATTCCGGACTGTATCGCCTTCAAACAGAAACTTTTTGAGTGCCTTTTATACAAAACAAGATATCAGATTGACTGCATCAAAGTGTAAAGTGACAATTATTGATGAAATTAAAAAACAAAATATTTTTCCATAATTTTAGACTGTACTCCTGACAGTAATAAGGTAGAGCAGGTGACCCTTGTAATCAGATATGTTCCTGTCAATAAATTTGACACTGGCATTGAAATGAAAATTAATTGGAGCTTTTTAGGCTTCTTACTGGTTAGAAGGTCAACAGGGAAACAAAGGTCTGATATTACAATAGTAAAACTTGATGATTTGTGTTTACATTTGCCGAATATCAGAAGGCAGTAACACAACAATGGGTTGTGCTAAAGCAAAAGCGCAATCCAGAACCACACAATGTAATTCACAAGCATTCTATGTTTTGTGTAGTACCCACTCTCTCAATCTTGTTGTTAATGGTATGGCAAAAGCATCCTTGGAAGTAGTAATTCCAACAACATTGTCCACTTAAAAAAAAAAAATTTTTTTTTGGCATCTATTTTGCAATGGGCAGTGCTTTTAAAATGTGTTCAAGATTTAGCCTTGAAAACACTGATTGATACTAGATGGGAGAGTAGGACAGAGATATTTCAATTGGGAGATGTGTGTGACACCTTGCTAAACATTTACAGAAACTGAGAAGTTGCTTATTTAACAAGAGAGGATGACTTGTATCAAGAAATTTAAACTTGTGTGTTCATCAGTTATTTTGCATGAAACACTGAAATCCATTAACCCAATAAGCAATTTGATGCAAACAAAAGATTTTGATCTAGCCTCTGCACTTGATCTTTTACGAATCTGGAAAACATTTCTTATCAATCTTTGGTCGGATTTGTCCTTCTGAGGCAAAACAAGTGCTGTATCACTGTAATAGTTACAGAGGCGAGCGAGAGTGCTGGGGCGTACCCCATTTCATCACTACCATTGCCAAGTCACCATACCACACCTGTGCTCAACATACAAGGGATTGACCATAATCTAAGAGTGTAATTAAAAATTAAAATAACTTTTCCAAACTTCATCATCAGTGTATGATTCAGTATATTAATGTTAACATTATAAGGCCTCAAAATGATCAAATGAATAAGTTACACAAAATATACAAACGTAAGAAAAAAGTGTCACAAAATAATAAAACTAGAAAGCTAAAAATTGGTCATAAAATGCAAAAGTGTGTCACAATTGAAATTTACAAGACTCATCTTGATCAGAGCAATATTTTGGTCAATTATTATGAAAACTTGAAGGTGTTTAACATTAGACTACGAAAGATAAAAATTTGTATGCTATCTCAGTTACATATAAAAACATTATGTGTGTAACACCAGTCAGGTACCTCTATTAGTTTTCAAGTTATTTACTAAAAAACCAATTGCTTACCTACTATTACTTTACTATTGCTTTAAGAATGTTGTTAATGATATCAATAACAGTAACAAGAGGCAAAAGGAGTTTCTCTAAGTTAAAATCAATTAAGAATATTTTACATTCAATTACTACACAAAATTGCCTTAATGGTTTGGCCATTTGGCAACTGAGCACGATTTTGTTGATCAAGTAAACTGAAAAGAAAGAGAAAAAGTTTTTTTGTAATTTTGGTATAGCCAATGTTACCTTCTTTTATTTTCAAAATAATGGTATTTAAAAATGTAAAAAAATTATATGGTTATCAGTTTGTGGTTAGGTTCATATATTTCTTAATTTCCACTGTTTTTACTGCTTCATAATCAATGTTATTTTATTTTATATATTTCTTTCCAAATATATTCTTTTACTAAATTTAAACAAAAGATTTGATTTTTACTGAAAATAAAAAAAATTATTACTTTCAAACAATGGAAACTTTACGTTGGTATATCAACAACATTAGGAAAAGTTGCAGACAGGCACAATAAAAAGCCTGTTACACAATATAGCTTTTGGCCAAAGCCTTTTTCAGCAAAGAAAGCACACAAGCAAGCACGCGTCATGCACACATAGCCACCACCACGACCACCACCACCACCACCACCTCTGACCAGAATGTGCCTGTCACGTGAATAGCAATCTGGAGTGGGTCATGTGTTCATGAGGTGTGCTTGCTTGTGCGAATGTGCATGTTTTCTTTGCTGAAGAAGGCTTTGACCAAAACCTATAATGTGTAACACACTTTTCATTGTGCCTGTCTGCAATCAATGGGTCATCTTTACTGTGAGTAGCAATTTGTCCTTTTCCTAATATTATAACTATGTAGCTATGTTGTACACACACACACACACACACACACACACACACACACACACACACACACAACTTAATTTAAGGGGTGGCAATTTGTCTTTTTGTCCAGGATGACTTAACTGCTAAAGCAGGCCCTGCAAGCACTAATGCCTTCAAATAAATAATAAGATAGAGGAAACAGACATCTCAAGTGCTTAATACTGCAGTTTTTTGGGCCTTATAAACACTGTAATTTTCAATGTCTGCAAAACATTGCCAGAATTACCATCAAATTTCATGTGTCCAAATCCGTAAGTAGCACTTAAATGCACTTTACAGTTTAATTTCAAAACACTTTCATGTATCTCCAGTTTTTATAACATTCAGCCAGCACAGATGTGTTAATAACTCTCAATGGCTACTTCCACTTCACTTAAGTACATTAGATTGATTATAAATCTGACAGAGACTATTAAAAACTGTGCTGTAGTTCTGTACACTGGAACTCGAAAACATTACATCAGTGAAACAACTTTTTTTTAATAAGCTTTCACTCAATCATAAACTGACATTGTTGTTGTTGTTGTTGTGGTCTTCAGTCCTGAGACTGGTTTGACGCAGCTTTCCATGCTACTCTATCCTGTGCAAGCTTTTTCATCTCCCAGTACCTACTGCAACCTACATCCTTCTGAATCTGCTTAGTGTATTCATCTCTTTGTCTCCCTCTACGATTTTTACCCTCCACGCTGCCCTCCAATACTAAATTGGTGATCCCTTGATGCCTCAGAACATGTCCTACCAACCGATCCCTTCTTCTGGTCAAGTTGTGCCACAAACTTCTCTTCTCCCCAATCCTATTCAATACTTCATCATTAGTTATGTGATCTACCCATCTAATCTTCAGCATTCTTCTGTAGCACCACATTTCGAAAGCTTCTATTCTCTTCTTGTCCAAACTATTTATCGTCCATGTTTCACTTCCATACATGGCTACACTCCATACGAATACTTTCAGAAATGACTTCCTGACACTTAAATCAATACTGGATGTTAACAAATTTCTCTTCTTCAGAAACGCTTTCCTTGCCATTGCCAGCCTACATTTTATATCCTCTCTACTTCGACCATCATCAGTTATTTTGCTCCCCAAATAGCAAAACTCCTTTACTACTTTAAGTGTCTCATTTCCTAATCTAATTCCCTCAGCATCACCCGAATTAATTAGACTACATTCCATTATCCTTGTTTTACTTTTGTTGATGTTCATCTTATATCCTCCTTTCAAGACACTGTCCATTCCATTCAACTGCTCTTCCAAGTCCTTTGCTGTCTCTGACAGAATTACAATGTCATTGGCGAACCTCAAAGTTTTTATTTCTTCTCCATGAATTTTAATACCTACTCCGAATTTTTCTTTTGTTGCCTTTACTGCTTGCTCAATATACAGATTGAACAACATCGGGGAGAGGCTACAACCCTGTCTTATTCCCTTCCCAACCACTGCTTCCCTTTCATGTCCCTCGACTCTTATAACTGCCATCTGGTTTCTGTACAAATTGTAAATAGCCTTTTGCTCCCTGTATTTTACCCCTGCCACCTTCAGAATTTGAAAGAGAGTATTCCAGTCAACATTGTCAAAAGCTTTCTCTAAGTCTACAAATGCTAGAAACGTAGGTTTGCCTTTCCTTAATCTTTCTTCTAAGATAAGTCATAAGGTCAGTATTGCCTCACGTGTTCCAATGTTTCTACGGAATCCAAACTGATCTTCCCTGAGGTTGGCTTCTACTAGTTTTTCCATTCGTCTGTAAAGAATTCGTGTTAGTATTTTGCAGCTGTGACTTATTAAACTGATAGTTCGGTAATTTTCACATCTGTCAACACCTGCTTTCTTTGGGATTGGAATTATTATATTCTTCTTGAAGTCTGAGGGTATTTCGCCTGTTTCATACATCTTGCTCACCAGATGGTAGAGTTTTGTCAGGACTGGCTCTCCTAAGGCCGTCAGTAGTTCCAATGGAATGTTGTCTACTCCGGGGGGCTTTGTTTCGACTCAGGTCTTTCAGTGCTCTGTCAAACTCTTCACGCAGTATCATATCTCCCATTTCATCTTCATCTACATCCTCTTCCATTTCCATAAAATTGTCCTCAAGTACATCGCCCTTGTATAGACCCTCTATATACTCCTTCCACCTTTTTGCTTTCCCTTCTTTGCTTAGAACTGGGTTGCCATCTGAGCTCTTGATATTCATACAAGTGGTTCTCTTCTCTCCAAAGGTCTCTTTAATTTTCCTGTAGGCAGTATCTATCTTACCCCTAGTGAGGCAGGCCTTTACATCCTTACATTTGTCCTCTAGCCATCCCTGCTTAGCCATTTTGCACTTCCTGTCGATCTCATTTTTGAGACGTTTGTATTCCTTTTTGCCTGCTTCATTTACTGCATTTTTCTATTTTCTCCTTTCATCAAATAATTTCAATATTTCTTCTGTTACCCAAGGATTTCTACTAGCCCTCGTCTTTTTACCTACTTGATCCTCTGCTGCCTTCGCTACTTCATCCCTCAAAGCTACCCATTCTTCTTCTATTGTATTTCTTTCCCCCATTCCTGTGAATTGTTCCCTTATGCTCTCCCTGAAACTCTGTACAACCTCTGGTTCTTTCAGATTATCCAGGTCCCATCTCCTTAAATTCCCACCTTTTTGCAGTTTCTTCAGTTTTAATCTACAGGTCATAACCAATAGATTGTGGGCAGAGTCCACATCTGCCCCTGGAAATGTCTTACAATTTAAAACCTGGTTCCTAAATCTCTGTCTTACCATTATATAATCTATCTGATACCTTTTAGTATCTCCAGGGTTCTTCCATGTATACAACCTTCTTTCATGATTCTTAAACCAAGTGTTAGTTATGATTATATTGTGCTCTGTGCAAAATTCTACCAGGCGGCTTCCTCTTTCATTTCTTAGCCCCAATCCATATTCACCTACTATGTTTCCTTCTCTCCCTTTTCCTACACTCGAATTCCAGTCACCCATGACTATTAAATTTTTGTCTCCCTTCACAATCTGAATAATTTCTTTTATTTCATCATACATTTCTTCAATTTCTTCGTCATCTGCAGAGCCAGTTGGCATATAAACTTGTACTACTGTAGTAGGTGTGGGCTTCGTATCTATCTTGGCCACAATAATGCGTTCACTATGCTGTTTGTAGTAGCTTACCCGCATTCCTATTTTCCCATTCATTATTAAACCTACTCCTGCATTACCCCTATTTGATTTGGTGTTTATAACCCTGTAGTCACCTGACCAGAAGTCTTGTTCCTCCTGCCATCGAACTTCACTAATTCCCACCATATCTAACTTCAACCTATCCATTTCCCTTTTTAAATTTTCTAACCTACCTGCCCGATTAAGGGATCTGACATTCCACGCTCCGATCCGTAAAACGCCAGTTTTCTTTCTCCTGATAACGACATCCTCTTGAGTAGTCCCCGCCCGGAGATCCGAATGGGGGACTATTTTACCTCCGGAATATTTTACCCAAGAGGATGCCATCATCATTTAATCATACAGTAAAGCTGCATGCCCTCGGGAAAAATTACGGCTGTAGTTTCCCCTTGCTTTCAGCCATTCGCAGTACCAGCACAGCAAGGCCGTTTTGGTTATTGTTACAAGGCCAGATCAGTCAATCATCCAGACTGTTGCCCTTGCAACTACTGAAAAGGCTGCTGCACCTCTTCAGGAACCACACGTTTGTCTGGCCTCTCAACAGATACCCCTCCATTGTGGTTGCACCTACGGTACGGCTATCTGTATCGCTGAGGCACGCAAGCCTCCCCACCAACGGCACGGTCCATGGTTCATGACATACAACATGGAATTGAAGATCAGATCCATTGCTTTTGAAGCACTCTATTTATTCACACTGTCCCCACCCCTCCCCCCTGCTTGTGCAAATACATATGAAACAATAATACTAGCCACTGAAATGATACTGAAAAATCCTTGGTGGAACATGAATATTGGAAGAAGGAAAGGTAAACTGTTCACTGTATAGCTAAGGTGTTAAGCATCTGACATGCACATACACCTATTTCCTCCATACAAACAGCTTCAGCTTTCTTCCAGTGTTTCAAAATGTACACGATGTGCATCTTTTTATTCCTATCAAATTAAATTATTTATGTGCATTATTTGATTCCTTACAGTATCTTCTGATACTTAGCTCTACTAGTCATATACCGGGCAGTTGCAGCAAGTCATGGAGGTACTGTCAGCAAAACTTGGCAGATTTGCCAATGTGTTAATGGAGAACACATTTGGTTCAAATGGCTCTGAGCACTATGGGACTTAACATCTGTGGTCATCAGTCCCCTAGAACTTAGAACTAATTAAACCTAACTAACCTAAGGACATCACACACACACCCATGCCCGAGGCAGGATTCGAACCTGCGACCGGAGCAGTCACGCGGTTCAGGACTGAGCGCCTAGAACCGCTAGACCACCGCGGCTGGCGAGAACAGATTTACAATGGAAAACAATTATTTCCAATTTTGGCCACTAGGTGCAAATCTGGCAATGTACATGTCCCATTGATGTCTCCATTGCTCATACTGATCAAATTGTGTAAGTGGCAGTTAATAATAAAATAAACATTATTCCTTTTGCACTTGTTTGACCCTTTGGCCCACATCCCATTCTCAATCTGTTACATATGGTAAAATTTCTATATGTCTTTCTTCCATTCACATTGCTAGATTTGTACCTGATGGCCAAAACTGGCACTACCTTTTTTTGCAGCATAAATCAGTTCTGCATTAATGCATTAGAATATCTACCAAGTTCACTGTCATGCAATGTGACACACACGTGGTTATATTTTGGCTGCAGTGGACTTTGGCATCAGTTTGATGCTAGCACTGTTAGCAGGCCCTCATCTCATTTGCTTTAAAGTCAGAGGACGTGTTTTGTTACAGAACACACAAATGTGTTACAAGTTCAACATCACTGCTACTAATACACTCTTGGCACACTTTAGTGTTTGCTACATGTCCAACATATGTGAAAAACAACTCTGCGAATAACGCATTGTGACTCTTTATGCTTTTCTGTTCTTTGAGATGTATTACAAACAATTAACCAACTGTAAATATTTTGATTTTATCCTGTTTAAGTGAAATAATAAGTATATCACATCTGTAATCTTTTTTGTATGTCTCTACAACAGAACCATATCACACAAGAATGTAACGAAATAATCATAAAGCACACTGTTATTGTCCAAAGCTCTGAACAAAAAGAAGTGAGAATTATTGAGTATCTCTGAAGTATCCAGTATTCTGGACCACAGCAAGACCGCAAGTGGCACAACAATGCAATACCTAAGGCACTGTCATATCTTGCATGCTGCTGCTACTGCTGGAAGATTACAATATCTTTGCCACAGATGCACTTTCATACATAAAATTTTGAAAACTTAGAAAACATAGCAATGATTTGTAGTTTGTGGCCTTTTCTAAATGTGGAGATTTGAATTAGGAATGTTGTACACACTTCTATGACACGTAAATATTAACTCCAACACTTTCTTACTAACTACACCACCATTTCACTGTCAGAATGTCTGGCACATATTAAGAGTTATATGTAGCTTCCTCTATCCATTTGGGATTTCTATATTCTATGAAGACAAATCAAGAAATGCAGAAATAGGAATCCACTAGGTTATTCAATGAACAATTTTCAATATTATGTCATACATTTTCAATTTATAAATCATGTCCTAAACATCACCTATAGTTTCTGAGGAGTTTAGTTTTCAAATAATAACAAAGCTGTTATGAATGGTGGGGTAACATAGCGTTAAATGTAAATTAAACAGAAATCTGAGTACTGGGACAAATTTTTGTTAACATTTCTTTTTTTGTTGCCTCTCCAGATTTCAAATTACACTTAAGTAAATCATATTCTGTTACTTTTGTTATAAAATTTATCAGTTAGGTCTTATATTATTCTTCTACACAATGTTTCACTCTACGTATATTTCAACACTATCTTGAATAAGAAAGATAAAATTAATTTTTGATTTCTTGATAATGATATAAAAAAGCTAAAATGACAAATCTCATTCATGCAATAAGCTTATAGAAAATATGTTAATAAAGCCATGAAACCACACTAGACACAAATGAACGTAACACCAATTACAAAAAATTATCAATAGTACTCCGAAGATAAACAAAGAATAGTGCTAGATATGTGAAATATTTGTAAGATTATGCCACATAACAACACATAAGAAACTCACAGTTCACTGTTAAACAGTTGCAACATGCAAAATATTTGAAGCATTTGATGAAAAATTGCACACAAAAGCATATTTCTGCATTTATTTAAGTAGTCAAATATTTGCAACACATAAATTTGAGTTAACATATCATGTTAATTTGCCTTTGGAGCTTTGCCACATAAGCCTGTGCTCTGTTATTTTCCTTGCTTTTATCATCTGAGACTGTTACCTTCCCTTTTGGTAAATGTGAGACATGATAAAGTGAGCGGTGACCAACAGATGCCACTGCTCTCATCAGTACACACTTCTTCTGGTATCTGTGAAAGTAATTTGTAAACTCTAAGCACAGAACAGTTTCTTCTGTAACAACAATTGTCCAGAAATACTATCATCTGAGGCAACTGACTACCAAAAAATCTACAGAAAGAGGAGGAAAGACTGTCCTTACTTTCATAAAAACAAAAAATAAATGAAGTATGAGACAGTCTTGAAACAAGGTATTGTTTCCAATACACTACATTTTCTTGGAAATAAATACAGTTAAAACAAATAGACTAATATCTCTTTCTTATCACCATTGGGTGTTAGCTAAACAGGTAGCAAAAACAAATAGTACATTTAGCACAATTTCTGATAGATATAGGGTTTTTTGCCAGGCATACAGACAACATGCCTATGTCATGCATTGACTCATGCTGTGGCATATAATTTTACTAGACTGCCTTGATCTAACAATCAGTGTGTAGTCATGGAAGATACTTTTTTACTTGTGAAGTATTAATAATAATAATTATTGTTCCCCAGTAATATCAGATATTCCCCTGATATGATTGAAATACTGTACGTTTTGAGTGTGCTGCCCAGGATGAGTATTCCTTTCTGCACAATATTTTGACAACTGACTTACTCATCCCCATAAAGTGCTGACTTTCAATGTGCTTACTGTCTGGACTTCAACCAGACTCTCATCGTCCCAAGCAGAGACCAGACACTAAGCATATCTGAGAGCACCACTCATGAGACCTGATCAAGATGACGACACCAGCTATTGAAATACTGTGTAGACACATTGAATCAACACCAAGAAATATATTTTCTAACAATTAATTTCATGGTAATTTATATCTTTAGCAACTCTAATATTACTGTCTGTAGTAATTTTCAGTTAGAAAGTATTATGTGAACTTCATATCCAGAAACCAAACATTTTAACAGCACACAAAAATCAGTACCTGCATTCCAAATCTGATCTTTTGCCACTGACATTAGAAGTCTGAGACATGTATTTTTAAAATCTAATCATATTTCCTTAGAAACAAAACATCTTATGACCCAAATAGACTACAATAGATTATCAACGTATGGAAATACTGGATTGTTGCTGTCAAATATATCCAAATAATTATGTCACAATAGCACAATTATCCTGTCCTGTGGGTAATGGGAAATTTTAAGGACAATACAGTCATTAGGAGTAAATTAAAATACAGTTTACGTCTAGTAGTAAGACAGACGTTTCTTTATGCAGTGTTTCCACCATAAAAAAGTTACTGAGTAAAAAAATAATGAATTTGATGGAACTTTAGAATTATAAGTATTCTATTATCAAAGGGTAATTAATATTACTGCTCCAACAT